>NW_024062820.1:0-627963 GCF_006381635.1 Hibiscus syriacus | reverse complement strand
GCCTGTTCATGTTGATGCACAGTTCTTATTGTTAATTCAGAATCAGTATCTTCGTACTAATGGAACAGAGAAGTAGTATCTGTTCATTCTGGCCAGTCTATTCTCCCATGTTTTTTCCCTCCTACTCTCGACATTTTATGCGGAAGCATTATTATAAAATTAATTTTTTTTTCTATTGACGTGTCCTTAATATTATCATCTTATAATATTAATCACTATTTAATTAATACTATTTTATTCATAGAAAAAGTATTCTAATCCAAAATGAAAATCTGAGAATTAAAATACTTTAAAAATAAAAATAATCATTTAATAAAATATCGAATATACTTTTTAATATTGTACCTAATCACCTAATTTCAATGATTCACAAAACATTAATTAATATTTTTGGTCGATCTCTATATAAAAAAAAGGCTTCGTCTTTGACCTTTTCTTCTTCCCCCATTCTGAAGATCACAATCTGAAGTTCCTAAACAATAAAATCCATAATAAAAAAATGGCAGATCACACATCGATTGCATGAAAGTGACCGTGGAATCGTTTGCTTCCTATGGAATTTTGTCTTTCTTGTAAGACACTATTATTGCATTTCCTAGGGAATTTCGTTTTTCTTTAAAGTAATACTGTAGCCATTCGAGAGATTCGCTCTGGAATTTATGCTTTCTGAAAATTGTGTGAATTAATCGGGAATTTGGATCTTGATTTCCTAAACATTTTCATTAGTGTCGTTAATTTTTCAAATTCTATGAGAAATTGCTTCATAAGTACACGTGCCTCCATAAAATGAAGCAAATCCTTGAGGTTTCAGTTTCACCAAAGCCTTCTAAAATACATAAATTTAGTTTGACTCAGCCAAGCATAATTGTTGCCTTTTGTGTAGAAAAAGGATTTAAGCAACCGCCCGCCTCTTTCTATATACACATTTGGAAAATTCTTTGATTTGATAGCAAATTTTTACTTATTGCAGAAATACCCCATTCATGCATCATCCCTGGCCCTTCTGCATTGTCGAAATGGCTTTACGAAGAATGCCGAAGCCGGAGTCTTCGGAACTGGAATCAGCTTCCCCACGATTGCAAGAGGCCAGCTTCAAAAATATAATAGCAGTCGATGAAGTTTCATGTAAATAATAATACCGGCAACCCAACGATCTATGAAGGTTATTGGAGGCTAAAAGTGATGAAAGCCAGAGGCCCTACCTGATAATGCCGATGCCAACGGATACAAGCCACAGCTGCCAATCGAGTCGTACTGTCGAGGTAAATTTTCCAAGGAACTCGATGATGATTATCTATGAAATAGTTGGAAATAGTATCATGAGTAGACCAAGTACAAATGATGACCACTAAGAAAGCCGAATATTGCATGGAGAAAATGAAAAAGGATGAGGTTTGTTCACCTGAAGTATGAGAGTAAATCCAACTATTCCCATAAATAGGTAGTTTTTAGTCACTCCTTTGAAGCAATTGATTTCTTCAGGCTTTCTAGCATTGAACTCATTGAATATCTGTGATTTGAAGAGTTGTCGAATTTTAAGCTTTACGATAAATGTAAAAAAATAGACCCCGGAATCTCAACTTACCACTAATATCAAGTACTTACTTGACACATGACAAAAGCATTGAATATCAAAGAATTCTTCACTTCATGAGCATGAGCCTTGTCACCATCATCCTTCAAACCAAGAATGGTCAAGCCTGAGAAGTTGAGCACGAGGAGAACAGTAACTTGATATAAAGCCTGAAATGAAATGTGAAAACATTACAAGATATAGAACCATTGTACTATATTCCCAGACTGTCCAAGTTAACAATTCTCGGTCAAATAATATTGCAAAACACTAGCTAAGACATGTAAAATGTTAACGGGTGAAAATCATATGGTGAAGACCGAGGGAAACGGATACCTGTATGAGTAAGTTCCTCCACATGATGTTTGTAATTAGAGGTTCTCTGGGAAAATAAAACATTTAGATCAATACAAGAAGCCAATTAAACATCAACTTGATAAGTTCAGCCATTTCTAATGATCAATACATAGAACTAGAGTGCTATGAGTCCAAGTACACAGTATTCACATGAGAAAAGGATTCAGACCTTCGGCCAACCGGGGTCCTATGCATAAGGTTGTCTGTTGGAGGCTCAGTGGCCAATGCAAGTGCTCCAAGAGTATCCATGATCAGGTTAACCCATAGTAACTGTAGAAAAAGAACTTGCATTCAATTTTTTTGTCCTCAACTCATCATAAACTTATCCCACCAGCTTTCTCCTTTCTCTACCCCAACAGAAACATGAGTTTTGGAGTATATTCTACTCGCAAACACACTAGTTTTTAAGTGCAATCACCACATAGTCGGAATGAAAAAAACGTTATCAGTGAACTGTTCCATAATTCATGGCCCAGCACCCCGAGATCATAATCCAGAAAATTAGATAAAACTGAATTCTACCCCGCTGTCATTTCCTCTCGTCAGAAATTCGATACAAGACCTAGGGGCAATATGAGAGTAGAGAGAGCAGTACCTGCACTGAATTTAAAGGAACATCACCGGAGGATACTGCTGCCACGACATTGATTACAAGTGCTGCAACATTCACAGTAAGCTGGAATTGTATAAACTTCTGAATATTGGCATAAACAGAACGACCCCAGCGAACAACCTACATTAAGGATACAAAGTTGAGATACAATTTCTGGAAATTCGATAAGAGCCTTACCTCAAATTCAGCAGTAGGATATTGTAAAAATGGAAACAATAATATCCATGTGAAAGAGAAAAAAGCATGCTAACCTTCACAACTGAAGCAAAATCATCATCCAATATAATTATATCTGAACTTTCTTTTGCGACTTCTGTCCCTAGAATGCCCATAGACAGACCTATATCTGCCTAAAATACAGAAAAAATAAAACCGTTCAAAATTTTAACTTCCAGTAGTTTATCAAACACACCATAAGCCAATGCTTACCACAGCTAATATGCATCGTAAAACACTATCATCACAAGAAAAATAAATAAATCTAATGAAGTTAACCACAAAAACAAACCTCGTGAAGTGCAGGAGCATCATTGGTACCATCTCCAGTCACAGCCACAACATCCCCTCCCTTACGCAAGGCTTGAACGAGCAAAAGCTTGTCATTTGGAGAAGATCTCCCCATTACCTGCATAAACTCTCAATTAGATGTAGATTGGAGTCATGTAAATACAAGTATTTTATTTACTGTTAATTACTGTATGATTCTCTTTACCAAAAATACCTTTTTTCTACATTAGCCACTCTTTCGTGCTTTAATCAACAAAATATGTTTGGACACTTGAGAATAATATCAGGATCTAAAGGCAATACAATCAAGAAACGTAATAGATACCGTTATTTTCTGAGCCATTTGTTCTCTTTCTTTTTCAGATAAATCTCGGAATACCCTTCCTTCAATGATGGTAGGCTCAGTAACATCTTGTGCAGAACTAAGTATCCCACACTCCAAAGCTATTGCTTTGGCTGTTCGGATATTATCTCCGGTGACCATACGTACCTAAATATTAAAAAACTTAAGTCATATATAAGGATAATTAAAAATTACAAGTATTTGTTCTAAATTATAGTAATTAAAAATCTTTGAAAAATAAACGAAATCCACACCATTCAATATGAACTATATAAAAGTAGCATCCTACACACAGTATAATAACTTCTAAAACAAATCTTACGAAGCCAACAAAATTACCTTAACACCAGCATCCATACATATTTTCACAGCATCTTTAACACCTTGGCGACAAGGATCCTGAAAAGGAGGATTCTATTAGTTAATAGAGGTAGCGGCTGCACAGAGATAAAACAAGAATAATCATATGATCAATTCAAATAATCGAACAAAATGGCAACTCCCCCAAAGACCACTTTTTCTCAATGGCATATAAAAACAGAAGAAACACTTCCAAACTGTATTTGTATACAGGTAAACACAAACACTAGAATTTTGACAACAAAAATATCAAATTTGTTTCCAACAACAGATCAATTTGCTTGGATGTGCATGCGTGTAACACTTTGTTTCGTGATATATCTCATAAAAGTGTTGCACTTAATTTGGGAAAGAGCAGTTTCCTTCTTTCATAAACAAAGCTTCACATTAACATTCAGCGCAGCATTGCATAAATTTGTTAACATCAAACACAAAGTCAAAGCTAAAAAAGATAGTCAAGCTACTAATAGATTTAACAACCATTTATGTGGAAATACCATTAGGTAAAAAGTGGGAAATCCTTGCTAAAAATGTTTACCTTAATACCAACAATTGCAAGCAAAACAAGGTTATCTTCAGGTAAGACCCAATCATTACAACTCTCTTCATCACTAGGAACTTTTTCCTGTTCATACGATCTGTATGCAAGGGAAACGCAGCGCAGGCTACTTGCAGCCATTTCATCAATAGCAGCCTCAAAAAATTCCTGCAGAAAGGTGGTGAAAAATAAAAGTTGGAAGCATATGCTGATCAAATCATGCTAGGATTTAGGAATCAGAAACAAAGAAAGTCCATTTTTCAATCATGCAATACTAAATTATAGACTTGACATAAAGTGAGCAATTTAATTTTCTTTCCTAATGTATTAAACACGAGCTACAGTTTCTAATGAACAGGCATTAAGTCAAAACATATGTTTTCACATGGTTTCCATAAATCGGTAACAGCCATCAAGTCAAAACATATGGTTTCCATAAATTAATGATCAGTCTGCACATCATCAGATACTTATTACTAAAGCACTGAGTCAACCTACAACTGGTAAAAACTAAAAAGACTTATAATTATGGAGATCAAATGAGAAGGAAATTCCCTTTACTTTTTTACCCAGGAGACCTTTCAGTACTGCATTTTTTTTTTTTGCGTTTGTGTGTAAATATACATAATCACTAACCTTGTCTTCATTCATGGATTGAAGGCAACCGTTTGAATCAAGATATCCAGAACATGCGGCCAAAACCATCTCAGCTGCTCCCTTCCAGTGTATATGAACTTCAGAATCAGACTGCCATAGGAAAACATATATATTAAATGGCATTGTCTAAATTATTAATATCAACAGTATTGCCAGTTGAAAATATTAGGCAAAAAGGCTGCTTTTTTAAATGTTCTGCAACACTTTAGCTAAATACTACTGAAAAGCACTTGAACCTGAGCACTTCAGCAGTTCAGTTTTAATTCCATCAACTGAAAAGACTTGATCAAGTAAAAAGAGACCTGAGAAGGAATCACTTTTTTCCCATAGATAGCCCAAAACCCCATAAACTTATTTTCATTTTTCCTTTCTTTATCCCTCCAATCCCATATGCCAAGTTAGCCAAGATGAGGCTCCTGCCTCCTTTGGCACAGCAGGAGAAAGCTGATTAAGCTCTACCCAGCACAGTTCGGCATGGTGGGGTGCCGGATTAGTATTCCCATAGAGATTTCTCTCCTCTTCCCCCCTTCCCAGATTCTCTCTAATTTTTTGAAGGACTTGCTTTCCACTTTTGATTACAACAACAAAACACAAAATATAAAACATTCTATGTTTAGCCAACTTATTTCCCGATCCACCAGCCAAGCCTGCATTACCTAGTCATGAAGGCCTGGACAACAGATATTTCTTTCATTCATATTCTTACTCCAGTCCTATAATCAAGTAACAATATCAATTATAAATTGAAATTGAAGTGTTCTAATTTCACAAGATTTGGTTGAATGTTCGTTCAATGCAGTTAATAGAGTTTATTCTTAGTCACCCTTAAAACCCAAATCATGCTTTGATATGCTTGAAGCAGAAACAGGTGCTGTACTGTTGTAGGTGGAGAAAATGTGTTTATTCTAATTCCCACCTAAGAAGCTTGTCTATCAAAAGTTTGACCAGTTTTATCTTCCTAAGAAAAGAAAAGAAAAGAAAAAGGAAAATTGAGGAAACAGCCATGCTTCTGTTAAAATACCAAATATGAATCAAATGCAACATTATCACGCACAATCATGTCAGTAATCCTAGGAGAGAAATCATCAAAGAGCCATTAGTTCTTTCAGTTACTTGTGATAACTGCATTTTAAGTCTCCCAATATACTAACATCAACAAAATAAGAAACTATTAGGAAGTTATACTGAAGCCACTACCTGTAGTACTGCAACACCACCACGCTTTTTCTCAGAGTTGAAAGGGAAAACATGAAGAATAGTGGATTCTGATCTGATAGCATCAAATTCCATCCCCAACTGCAATACAATTTTCAATGATTAGCGTGTGCAAACAAAAATAAATCAGAAGTAGATGAGGGCCCAAGTTCTGGGGGTACTTTTATTGCCCAAGAAAGGATAGCTTTTTCTGTAGGAGATCCAGAAATCTCAACATTACCACCATCCTGGAAAAATGAATGTAATTCAATGAGATTCCACTGCGACTTATGAAGAAGAAAAACTGTAATTAGCAGAACCAATTGATAAGTCAGAAGCAAAAGTCATTTACTATGCAAAACATTTAAGCTTAGACAAGAACACATTTTCTCATGCCTGACAATTATTTATCTATTGACCTTAGCATAATGAATTTGTTGAACAACAGAAATAATCTTACCTTAGGCACAAAAACATTCCCTGTGCTATTCTGAGCAACTCCTTCACTCAACAGAGACACGACCGATGGGTGCAACAGGGAAGAATCTACAGGTGGATTTATCTTCTTTTTCCCAACAATAGCTTCAACAACAGTCATCTGTGGTACTAGTTAATCAGACTGATATCTATAGCTTTCAAACAGCAGGATGAAAAATTGAACAGCTAAACAAATTTTAAAAAACCCAACATCTTCTAAAACCATGTGAAAAACATGACCATGTGAAAAACATTGACTGAACAAGAGCAACCTCGATGGAAATATAGCATTAAGAAAAAAAGAGAGGAAAAAAAGAGAGATAAGACACAAGGACTTGTCAATGGTTTAGCTAAAATCATAAGACAGAAAGCACAAAATCATAGTGGTATAACAAAAATCACATAGAACTAACCTCATTTAAAGTCAATGTGCCAGTCTTATCACTGCAAATTGTTGTTGCAGAGCCCATTGTTTCACATGCTGAAAGTCGACGAACCTGTAAATCTATGCCTCTTAAATAAAGATGGTAATAAACCAAAACACTACAGTCATGGAAGTAAAACATTTAAAAATTAGTGTTAATGAACTTGCCAAAGCTTTATCCGCCATCATCTTCCGCATCGAGTATGCAAGACTGAAAGTTCAGGCAGAGAACAGTGCCATGAATCAATAAGTAGGAAAAGAAGAATAAATTATATTCAAAGCATGAGTTTATTGTACTAAAAGGTTTATTTGGTTTGGTTGTAATCTTATGTTTGGTAATAAAATTTTGGGCACCCTTTTCCCCTTTCCATAATTACTGTGTTTCAAAACACAATAATTATAAAGGGGGTTTTTAATGGGGCCAATACTTATCCAAAAAAAAATTTGCTAGTGCACAGAAACCAAAAGCTACGACTTAAACTTACGTCAAGGTAACAGCCAAAGGAAGCCCTTCAGGCACTGCAACGACAACGATTGTAACCTGCACAACTATAGAGTGAGAAAACTTTGTACTAAATGAACATTAAGATATTAACATCACCTTTGCTTCATGGGAATTAACCATTCTATTCCGGTGCTATTTCAGACCAAAAAGTCATTCATGTTTTTATGTTTACTTTTGCATGTGGAATTATGAAATTTACAGGGGGGAATCAATTAAAATTTGAGACTCAAATCCTCATTTATAGGATGGTAAAATAACAGTTATATTCTTACTTCTTTCCACCTATTATTTCTTTTTTCTTTTTTTTTTGTAATTCAACAAGTTGGTGTCGCTTAACTTGTGACAACATACACAGTTATAGATATATTTCTTTTTAAACGAGTCAACCTCTGTAATAAGCCATTCCATTTTAGTCTCACTATTATATTCCTTAATAATTACAATCTCATTCCCCTCTATACCAAACATGATCTAAGGGACTACGGTGTACTTACTGCAATCGTAAAAATTTTAACAACATCATTAAATGCGTCATCAAAACTAGTTCGTCCTTTAATAAATTGTGTGGTTCCATCTGGATCTTCAGTATTTCCAGTGAAGTATCTAGAAACCAACCAAAAGTAAGAAGTTAGGAGGGATGCAATTCATCTAGCATAAGTAATAATTTATTGACTCTTAGCGTACCTTGCCAAAAGAACAGCAAGCACAAAAACAGCTACTGAAAGCCCAACTACGCCGATAAAAGTTGCAACTCCATTTAGCCGTACCTACAGTGTGTTAAAAATGATTAGGATGCAACTTAAGAATTGGAAGTAGGTATTGTTAAGGTGCACTAAGCTGAAACCTGCAAAGGGGTCTCTTCACCATTATCCTCGGAGATACTTGCCATTAATAGTCCCCACTCGGTATTTATTCCAACGCCAGTCACCTACAAATAATTTAAGAAAGATGACTTGTCAATGGTTTGGGAGTGAAAAAGCAAACCGGTCTAAACTATCCAAGACGTTAAAGAAAGATCAAATATATAGAAGAAACAGAAAATGAAGATCAGAATCTATAGAAGTCTTATTTCTTCTCAAGATGAACTCCATAGTAAGGTGCAAAAAGTAGTGTCCAGACAATCGAGTGTCACAATGTTGAGCATACCAAATTAAGTTCATCAAAAATTTTCAGTTCTTGCCTTGAAAAAAATTACTCATCCTGTACGCCTTACACTTTTTGGCAGATCAAAAATAACTTTTTTCAAATCCAACAAAGAACATTTCACTAACATGTATATAACAAATCAAAATGTAGTTGCCACTTATAAAGAAATACTGCCAATCTTTCTCAAACTACTACCTCTGTATGAGAATCATATCAGACAATAATTGAAACATACATGATAGTTTGAGCATTAAACCAGCTATCACAGCTTCTCTATAAAACACGTCACCGTATAATTGACGGGTCAAACAATAATTAGAAACATAAGTGCAATGTCAAAACAAAAACACAGATCAATATTTCTCCACAATCTCCATAGCAAGAAAGACAAAAGCTCAGTGTACATAGCAAACATCACCAGATAGAACTAATAAATTACCAGAGATCATCATATTTTTCAACAAGGAACATCAAAGGAAAGGAAAGGAGCAAGATACATACCAGCATGGTACCAAAACCATCAGCAACTTTGCAGCCAGACATTAGAAATGGTTCTTTTTTATTCTTGTGAACCTACAAGAAACCTAGCGTTTAAAACAACAAAGCCTGCATATTAGATAAATGCATTATCAAACAATCCACTTACGATCTTGCTCTCTCCAGTCATGCTGGATTCATCAATTGCTAGAGAATGGCCAGTGATTAAAACTCCATCAGCGGGGACCTAACCAAAGCATCAAACCATATTTAGTCTGTGTGCACATGATCATCAATGCCCTGAAGAAAAAACTGAGTGACACACCTGATCACCAATATTTAGTGGGACAACATCACCAACAACAAGATCATATATTGAAACCCTCACAGTTCTACCTCCTCTGATGACCTGAAGAGGTATTGAAAAAATTTACCAAATTTAAGGTGCCCATAGAAATGGATGTCATCATACTGCAAGAAGTAAAACATACCTCAAGTTGTATATTTCGCTTTTCCTCATTTAGATTTTGAAATTGAAGAGATTGACGATAATCACTAGTAGCTGATAATTTTATAAAAAAAAATTAGATATAGATCTTCCTACAGTATAACAATAACATTGGTCATAAAAGCACTAAAAAATTATACAACTCAAGCCAAATTGTAATTATAGGAAGCTGCAGTAGAACTTAGATGATTCCATTCTATTTATGAAGACATAATGAATTTTATACCTGTAACAAGTATAACAATAAAAACAGCAAAGAAAATGCTACCCCCATCATACCATCCTTCTTTCAAACCCTGTAAAGGATATCAATTAAAACAATTACCAATTAGGACAATAGGAGAAGAAACAAGGAACAAAGAAAAAGTAAAATCAATGTGAAGTAAAAGATTGGAGCAAACAATAAGGACATAACAGTAATATCAAGCTTTTAAAATATTAATCCTTTCCATTCCCTACTTCTTTCTCCAAATTTATGGAACTAAAAAATGGGAGTTTTAAGAGAAATGGAGGCCATATTTGTCAATTCACCTAAATTTTGGGGAAGGGAAAGGAAAGAAAATGGAGAGCTAAAAAGCACCCATCACTTTCCTTCCTTTTATTCAAGTGCAAACCCAAATGAAGAGAAAACTTTCCCAGTATCCCCTCTTTTCCTTTCTTTCCCTTCCATCCCCCTAATCTAAACATGCTATTAGAAAATTCAAAGAAAAGAAGTTTTACCTCTGTCTTTATTCCCAACCCCAGCGACACAGCGGCTGCTATAATCAATATAATAAGGGTCAAATCCTGCCACGCCTCCCAGAGGAACATCTACAGACCAGCACAGATAATATCAGCAATCAGTAAATTTTCTACCAAATTGCAAGAGTTGGAAAAAAATGACTAAAATAATAATTTACCCAGAAACTTCGACCCTTTTTCCGTGGATATGTATTTGATCCAAATGCATTCCTCCGGTTTGACAAATCAGCCTCATCCTCATTAATTCCTTTCTCTAAATTTGTTCTCAACATACCTGACAAGCCTTTAACCTGATGAAGGAATTCACTATGAACAACAGGCAGGAACAATAAACAAAGCACCAGGTAAAACAAGAAAGTTGCATTGATAGGTAACTTACTCCGCCATATTGTTCAAGTACAGGTAACTTATGATCACGGGTCATTGATGCAAGTTGTTCTAGTCCAATTGCGTAATCACCGCCATCAACTGGTGATGCAACTGGTGCATCTGACACTGGAATAGCACAGATATGTTAACATGAATACAAAAAAATAAGGAATAGCTGGAAAAGAAAAACAGTCTTAGAATTGAGAACAAGCTCCTTCATAACAAACAATACAAAATAAAGCAATCAATAAGATAACACATCAAAAAAAAATTTAAAACCAGCTTTTAAGTTAAGAGACCCAGCAGAGAAAATGAATATTAGCACATTCAAACAATCTACATCTTCATAACAACACTGTTTTCATCAAATAAAACTATAAAACATTCATTTTGTTGGAATATCCAGCTGGAAGTGTCAAACTTTCTTATGAGTAATAATTGAGACAATAAAAATAAAATGGTATCCTATAAAAAAAAACAGTACTACCAATGAGGGGGTATGGCACTTCCCGATCATGAATAGATAAATGATGAAGCGAGCCTCCATAGCTATAAAGCTCATTTGGCTTATGGAAGTGGTAATTATTCAACAGGAATATAATACGACCAGAATAAAACTAAATTAAGTTATTCATCAAATGCCTAATAATTGAGAAAATAAAAAATAAAATGGTATCCTATAGAAAAAGAACAATAAAGGGCAGTACTATCAGTGAGGGGGTATGGCACTTCCAATCCATGAATGGATAAATGATGAGTGTGCCTCCATAGCTGCAAGGCACGTTTGGATTAAGGAAAGCACTACTTATTCTGCACGAGATAATCAGAATAAAACCAAAATAACTACTTCAAGGTCTGTGAGAATGAATTCAAGATATTTCCACTATTTACTGAAATTGGATATTGGGAAAAAAGCAAAAGCAAAGAAAGTCCTCAAAAACAGAATTGTGAGAAAAACTAAAGTAAAAATGTTGGAAAAGTAGCATACCAAATTCATTTTCCCCAGCCAATTTGAAAAGCAATGCTGCCTGGAGCAACAAAAAACATCAGTTCAACATTACTGGAACAAAAATATCAAACTAAAAGGTTGATTAAAATATTTAAAATTACTCTGATGACTTGCGCATGAGCTCTTATCATCCTCTTTCTTTGCTCTTTTTCTCCTTCCTTTTTCAAGTCCAATGTGTAGCGAAATCGACGAGAAGCATTTAGAACAAGTGCCGCTTGCTGTAAAAGAAAATTAAATAGATCAGTCCAAGCTCCAAGATAAATAAGAACCCCACTCCTCATCTGACAAATAGATCACAACAAACAGACAATTAACATATTTATATATAACCATGAATTGAACATGGGATTGCAAATAAAAAAATAAAATGAAATTTGCAAAACTTGGTCAAAAGGAAAAGGTGATCAGTTTAGAAGCACTCCATGCATTTAATTCAGCGAGCATCTAAATCATAATGAGATTTTAACACATCAAGTTCCAACTTACCACCACATAATCGGTTCTCATTATAATTGAATTCCGGATGATTAAACAAACATAATCCCAAATACGCTTTAGCTTTAGAATCATACTTTAAAACAATAAAATCCAGAAAAGGATAAATTGAGGTTAAATTGCAACAGCATCCCAATATTAAATCTAGCATGGTCACTACATATTTTGGAGGGAAAGAAACAGAGGATTGCAAGAAAAGCCTCTCAATTTGTATCCTGTTTGTAGCAATACTTTTGCTGAATGGTTTAATTTTGTAACAAGGCATTATGCTTTCTTTGGATAATTGATGTTGCAATTATCCTGAAAAGAACACCTAAATGTAGAGCTGCCATTTTCAGACCTTACATTACACTTAATTGGAAACCACCTACTCATTACAGTGGTTAAGGCAAAGAATGCAGCATTATAGCCGAAAACAGCTAAATATTTCACCCATCCTTCAGTTCAGTCCATTCTGGCTGCTTGCATATTTATAACATGATGGCAACTTGGGTAAAAGTTCCCCACAAAGCACAGACATAACGAATCCTCCATTCTGATGTTAGTACAAGCAAGCATTAAATAAGATATAACAATTTGAAATGCGATCATTCTGAGCTTGCGTTTAAACATTGAAAGCATCATCAAATAAATCCCCCTCATCCCGTAAAATGAATAACAAGACAACAATAGAGAAACAGCTTAAACACACAAGTGAAAATGTAGTTCGTTTAATAGCTACTAAATCCTATATAATACTTGTATTACAATTACAATGAGAGATGAAAAACAGATGGAGACAATTTTACAGGAGGAGAAAAAGAGGTTACCCTCCAGCGTTTGAGAGTCTCGGGGGGAGCATTCTTAGTTTGAGAAATGTCAAAGGGATCGGAAGGGTCGGCATCAGGATCAAAGTGATTGTCGAGATCATCATTGTCCTTGGAACGGCCAGCCTCCAAATCATTAAGGCGGACGAGACCATTTCCTGATGAAGTGCCAGTCATGTTGATGACGACGATCACAATTCAACAGAAATAATGTCGCAAGGGAGATGGCAGGCTGACCGACCACAACAGCACAATCCCCTTATACAAAGGTGTGCCACCTGCAATACAGAAAGAAGAACCCTAATGTTATCAGAATTCAGAAGCAAACCCAAATATTTATACTCCTTTTTTCCCCCTCAACTTCTTTAGTTTCCGAAACTAGAAAACAAAAAACGGAAAAAAAACGAAAAAAAACAAAATCAAAACACCAGCAAACCGTACAGGATCAAGGGAGGAATATGTATTAGAGAAGAATCCAGAAAATGCGGAGGACTTTGCTGCCAATATCATTCTGTCACAGTAACAAGAAATGCCTAATTCTTTATTTTGTACGGGTACGGCCAAATCGATCTTCATTTTTTTTTTGCAATGAGTAAAACGCTGAGAATCGAGAAGAAGAAGAAGAATAACAAACGAAAAAACAAAAGAAGGTTAGATGCTTGGCTTTTACCAGAAAAGCGGGGGGAAATCCCACCACCGATGGCTTGAGTTTTGAACGAAACGACGACGGCCGGCAAGGGATTTGCGTTGATATCCCATACGAGTCATCGCTCCACTGAGACCTTAAAAAACATCTTTCCACTGGGACGTTTCCACGAAGTTTCCTGGGCAACTTAGGTGGTGTTATTTTTTTTTTTTTTTTAGAGGTAAAAGGTTTGTAGTTTATAGATCATATCTACAAGCATTTATAATAGAAGGGGTGGATCAAAAGTCTGTAGTTTATAAGAAAAAGACTGTTTATTTTTTAATGTCTGTAGACTGCTAAAATAAATTGAAATATAAATAAATTGATTTTTTAAACTTAAAAGAGTTTTGTAATATTGAGATTTAAATAATTTTAGTTTTACAATACTAAAATTTAAATAATTTATAAAACTACAATAATAATTTTTTAGAAAAATAAACACCACCTTATTAATTCTATTAAATCTCACATAATCACATGTATTATTAGTTTTATAAGTTTTATAGAATAAAATTTATAAATGATTATTAAATTATATGATTTTTTATGTAATACTTTTAATTTTTTTAAATATATATTCATAATTTATTTTTATAATTATATGATATTTTTAGAAAATATTTTTTAATTTATCAAATTATTTTATGATTATTTTTTATTTAATTGTGATTATATTTTAAAATTTTAAAAACATAATTTATAATTTTTTATATTTTAAAATCTTAATTATCAAACAATGAAATCATTTTTTATTAAACAATGTGGTTTAAATACTTACATTTTGTATAAAAAATTTAAATATAATTTAAAAATAACAAATTTAAAAAATATTATATTTAAACTTAAATCAAAATAATTAAAATAAATATAAAGTTTTAATAATATATAAAATAATTTATATGATATAAAATTAAATATCTATAATATAATATTAAAAATTAATATTTAATTTATTTAAAAAATTAATATTAAAATTAAAATCAAATATAATTAAATTAAATATAAAACCTCTTTGAAAAGGTTAGAATACGTCTGCAGATATAAGATCATGTCTACACCGCGCAAACGTTAAAAGAGCTTCTATCTTCTAAAAAACAAATGGTCTGCAAAGCCTAATATCTGTGCGTGGTCTGCGATGCGCAGACATAAGAGCTTTGCAGACCTTACACAGTAAAAACAAACACTACTTTAGTAAATTGTATTGCAACCTTTAGATAAAAAATAGGGTTCATCCAGACCATCGAAATAAAATAATAATAAAAAATATAAATTTAATAAAAGTCTTAAACCCATTTCACTCAAAATCAAACTCCCCCATCGAAGCTTCTAATCTGTCTCTTAAAAAGTATCAACTTCAATATCGTTTCTTTCCAGGCAATTCAACCCAAAATTCAAGATGCAAGAGATTTGAAGAAACTGAAAAGAAAATACATCAGCTTCGAGTCAAGACTGTTTCAAAAAGTTAGTATTTTTTTAATCATCCTTTAAAACGCATCTTACAATTTCACACATATGATTCAGATTCAGTTGCAGACGAGCTCAGAGTGAACTAAAGTGAACTGATGCATATGCAAGGTGGGTTCCTAATTCGTGCAATCGACGTCGATTTGAGCTTTATCCTTAGCTTTGGTTGTTCTTTGAACACGCTATCTAAAGGTTGCTGCTTTTGGAGTTTAAGGGATTGATTTTGATCTTCCATTTTGTTAGCTTGGACGAAGTTTCTTTGGAACATAAACATTACGTATAATTTATGGGTTTGATATTTGTTTATATCTGTAGAATCTTCAACGAAATTAATTACACAGTTCAAAACACATTTCATGGTGAATCATTTTTAGCAGTCTTAAACAACTAATTGAATTGTTAACGTCTCTCATTTAAAATGGATACAGAACTTGAAACCAGATAAACCAATTAAAACGGCAAAACCAGGCTGCACAGGATTCAAAGGAGAATAGAGATTTCTATGAGGGCAAGGTACACGACATAAAGACTTGTACACAATTCTTGATTTGCCTGATAATTCCTGACGCGTCTAATGTGAAGGGGAATGTCTAACGTATTTAAGTTTAAAAAATGATAGAGAATGATGCAACCGAAAATATTATAAAATTATAATATTTTTAGTTTGACGTAACATAAAATGTCAATTATTTTAATATATTTTTATTGTACATCTTTCTAATGTAATTTTCTTCGTAACATTTTTATTCTATCGAAAATGTAAAAAGTTAATATTTTAGGTTGTGTTTAACTGATAATGTTATGTTTTTTATAACATTTTTTGGTGCACCTATTCTATGTTGTTTCTTAACTTTAAATTAGGCTGACATACAGCAGAACTTCCCAATGAATATGCAATGGTAGCATGAACTAAATCACTTCAATGGTTAAGATATTATTATTATCTTTTGAAGTTTCAGTTCAAGTACAATGCCTTCAAAAATATATGAATGGTCAAATATTTCAAACAGGACACAAAGTCAGTAAATGAAAGACTCATATATACTTCTCGCCTAACACTACCACAGAAACGAAAACATCCATCCTTTCATGTCTTGGGTTCCAAGAAGTTAACCATATGGGCAAATATCTTGGCGTGCCAGTTCTTCATAGTCGTATGAAAGCTGCGTATTTTGACTTCATCTTCGATAAATTCAGGGGTAAATTAAATGGTTGGGCAGCTCAAACTCTTTCGTTGGCAGGGCGTGTTACTCTGGCTAAATCGGTCTTTTCATCCATACCGACTTATTTTATGCAAGTCATGTCTTTCTAAAAAAGGGTCTGTGACGAGATAGAATCTATAACTAGGCGCTTTATTTGGGGTTCTGAACTATTCAGAAAGAAAATATCCTTAGTTAATTGACCTACGGTATGCACTCCTATTGATAGAGGAGGGTTGGGTTTATGTAACATCTCGAAATTCGGGTTAGTGACTAAAATAAGAATTTTTGGAATTTGAGGATCAATTTAAGGAAATTGAAAGTTCAAGAATTTAAATAGGATTATTTCAATATTGGATTAAATCATAATTATGGAGGGCATTATGGTAATTAGTTTAAAAAGATAGTTTCTTTCCCTTATTAAGAATGAAACACGTGGGATATGAAGAGTGATCTAGAACTCTTCTTTTCCTTCTTCATTTCTTCTTCTCGTGGGTTAAAGCTCAAACCTCAAAGGTGAGTTTTGATTTTATGATTAATTCTTGAATGTTTAAGTTGGGTTTTATTTCATGAGTGTTATATAAGCTTAAGGAAAGCTTATATAAGTTTAAAACACCAAAATGAGATAATTAGAAAAGAAATTTGATTAAGGGTTGAGAAATGAATTCTTGATATAAATATGTTTTTTAAGTTTTAAAGATGGATTTGACTTGTCAATGGGTTAATTAAGAAGTTAAAGGTGATAGAATTGAATTTAGAACACATTGAAAATTTAATGAAATTCTTTGATTCAAGAATTAAGGTGGATTATGAGAGATGGTAAAGTTTTATAGTGTTATAAGAAGGTTGATACATGTATAGATAAGTTTTAAGGCATAAGGAGGGATAATAAGTAGAATTTGAGGTCAAAGTAAGAATTTTCGGGCTCAAAATGTATTTTATGGGTTGTGTGCATCGATACATCTTCAATGTGCATCGATGCACTCTCAAATAAATAAAAATTGAGTATAGTTGGTGCATCGATGCATGAGGAGTGCATCGATGCATCCCCTTAAAATGGAAACATCGAATGTAAATTGTGTATCGATGCATTGTAGTGCATCGATGCACATGTTAAAGAATGCATCGATGCACTAAAGAATGCACCGATGCACTTCAATGGGAAATGAAATAAATCGTTATTCAGTCTATGAAATGATAGATTAAAGTATATTAATTAGATAATGATAGTATCAATGCATGATTATGTAGACATCGATCGAAAGCAAAGTTCGGATAGGTCGACAGAGTAAGATACGCAACGGAAATAAGAGTTTAAGAGGGTTCATTGAGATCAGGTGAGTACATGATAGTAAGTGTACGTTATGTTAAGGAATTAAGACTTGCGATGAGTCCAATTCCGATATTATATGATATAAGTATTAAAGCATAAACATGTAGTGATATGGTGTTAGATGTATGATATATGAGTAAATGCATATGTTTGATTGTTGAATGCATTTTTATGTGTGAACTATGTAAATGCTTGTATTATGATAATAAGTCATGTGATCATGAAATATATGATAAAACATATATATGAAAATAATATGACCCATATATGCTTCTATTAAAATGTTATATGGTAGGCTAGTATAATAAAATATATTAGATATTGATAATATGACATAAGATTATATACATATGTAATATATGTTAAAAGATAATAAATAATATGTTATATGCATATGAGAAAAAGGTATGTGATGTGATCATGTGTAAAAAGGATGGATAATGTGAATTTAATGGAAAATACTACGTGACTATGTGATCATATGAAATGTGATAAAGAGCTATGTGAAAGAACTATGTGATATGAATATGTAACACCCCCAACCCGTATCCGACCCAGATACGAGTCTGAAGTGTCACATTGACTTTTCAAACATTTATTCGTATAAAATATTGAGTAATTTAAAAACTTTTATAACATTCAACTTATTCAAAACGTTTACAAAACTATTCAGAGTTTATACAATATATTCTTTTGAATACATGCCAACTAGAACTTTATATATTAAAGTACATATTAATCACCTCTTTTCTGATCTGACATTGAGTAAGGAGAACTGACCTGTCTTACTCCACATCGCTCTTTACTCTTCTCCATACCTACGTGTAAATCACTTACACGCTAAGTCGTTGACTTAGTGAGGCATATAAAACATATAATAAAACCATAAACCATTTCATATAACATAATGCATACTTATACATATATCATTAATATACTTATCAGTACTCATATCATTATTACTAATTTATTTCTATCATATAAGCATATATTGAACCTTTCTATACTCACCATCGAGTATCCATGTTATTTCACAACAAAGCATATATATAGTATCATAACAAGTTATTTATTATCTTTAAAGCCCTTGCATTAGCCCATGTATACATTTGAGAACTTAAGGTATGTGAGTACATTGAGGTTGTGCACTAATGTTGTCACCACAGCTCGTATCAATTCCCTCATAGGGCACCGAACCTTAGTTCAGTATTCGTCCCAAAGGACCAGTCTATAGATCCCGAAGAACCTAGGTAAACAGTCCATATGTCCCGAAGAACATAGGTAAACAATCCATATGTCCCGAAGAACATAGGTAAACCCTCGACCTTTGGCATGCCAACTATACCACTAGCTCTCTTATCACATAACATGGGCATTAACATTCATAACAGTTCAATTTACTTATTCATATCCTTTCTCTTATGAACATATATCTTTTCTTTTCAGTCACGTACCAAATGTACGTGTAATCATTGATCTTATAATCACATATTCATTCTCTTCGGTCACATACCATATGTATGTGTAAACATATATCTCATAATCACACAAATCATAACATTGATCACCAATCAAATAACATTTTAGGAGTTACTTCTTACCATAGTAACTCCATCACTGGCTCATCACAAGCCAAATGTTTATTCAATAATATAAGTACAAGTTAAATTGCACTCACCTTAGCTTTGCTTTGATTCGATTATAATCCTTCAATTGATCCGGAACGGGATCACGTTCTACATCTACATCATCATACATAGATCTATATTAGTATTATAGCTAATATACTCTAATGGTTCACTCCTTAGACTAAGAAAAATGACAATTTCATCTTTCAATGAAAGTATGCATCGATGAACTACTGATGCATCGGTGCATAAAATGCATTCGATGTTGTATTATTACTGGGATGCATCGATGCACGAATTGCATTAGATGTATTTATTTTAAAATAGTGCATCGATGCACTTCCTGTGCATCGATATACCTTCAAACGATTTCTGGGTTTTAACCTTGATGCATCGATGCACTATGAATGTGCATTGATGCACTCTGCCCATAACCTCTTTTTGAACCCGAAAATCATCAACTCTTCACTCAAATGCTTCATATTTCATCCCCTTTCATATTCCTAACTTTCATATACATGTTTAAACTCATTTATAATCAATTATCTCGTCTTTAACCTTAATATCCTATCCTCTTTATTAACTTCAAGAATCATACAAGATTTTTAACATGTTTTAAATCTAATTCTAACACTCCATATTCCTTAATTAGATTGATGACAAGTCAAATTCCTCAAAATTCACTTACTAACTCTTTTCCAGAATTTCCTTAAGAAACTCATTTTCTTTAATCTTTCATAACTTCTTTATCTTTTGATTTTAGAACAACTTAAGCTTTCCATAAGCTTAAGTATTACCTAATGATCAAAACTCACTCTTAAAATTAACAAATAATCAGCTAACAAGGAATCTTACCTTTGCAAGCTTGGCTCTTTATTTCTCTCGTACATGAAGAAGAAGATTAAGAGAATATCTCTTCATCCTTATCCCCTCAACATATATATCCTTATCATATCTATTTTTAATTCCTTTATTAGTCAAATGACCATTTTGCCTCTACTTTATTTGATAATTACTAACAACTTTTAGGATTTATTTCTAGATAAATCATTGAACTAATCAATTCTTCTACTTTAATCACCAAATTTCTGGAACTTTATCATTTAGTCACTAACTCATAGTTTGGGATGTTACATAATATGTGAATGTGTAATGAGGTAAAAGATAATGCAAATGTCATGTGTTATGAGAGCTATAGGTATAGTTGGCATGCCAAGAGTCGAGGGTCTATGTGATCCTTCGGGACATCTATGTGGTCCTTCGGGTCAAATTCTACGTGCCCCTAGTGGGATTTATACGAGCTGTGGTGACAGTATAGTGCACAACCTCTATGTACTCACGTACCTTAAGTTCTCAATAGTGTGCATGGGCTTTGAAAAAAAACCATAATTTGATATAATGATATGTGTGTTTCTCGTGAAATGGTATATGTGATATGCGATATGTATAAGTGATAAGTTAGGATTATATGATAATAATGGTAACAAGTGTATATGCGTAATAGTGATATGAGATGTGATATGATTATGTATGATATGATCATAAGTAATTATTGTTGTGGTTGAAGTGATGTTATATGTTTATGTTCAATATATGCTCATATGATGGAATTGAATCAATGATAAGGAAATAAGTAAGGATAAACCGGCAAGTGATGGGTTTAATAGGTATATAAGTATAACATGTGTTATATGGAATGTTCATGCATTTGTTAGTTTACTTTATGTATTTACATGTCTCACTAAGTCTATGACTTAGCGTGTAAGTGTTTTACACGTAGGTGTGAACAGTCAGAAGATCAAGCTTCAGATCCGTAGAGCAGCATATCTCCGCACAAAGTTCAGATCAGAAATATTTTGTAAAGTATGTATTGTCATATAATTTAGTATGTTGGCATGTAACCAAGTCATGACATATATGTACGCTCTGACAGAGTCTGTTAAGGTTTTAAATATGTTTATGTAAAAGAATTACTTTATAGAATAAAAGTTTTGGAATGATGCATGGGTACCACATTTGGGGCCATTATGTGGTTATGCATGAGCTGACACACATGTGCACCCAACTCAGAAGCTGCACAATTTCATTGATGAATAAAATCATTGGGACGTGGAGGTGCTATCCCAAGTTCTTGTTCTAGCTGCTATCCCTCATGTGCTTAACATTCGGCCGCCTGAGGCTACCGATATATCCGATGCCCTGGTCTGGAAATGGGATCCTGAACATCACTTTACGATCAAATCGGCCTACGCTTTTCTCATGGAAGAGAAAGAATAATGTTTGAAAAAATATTTGGTCAATCACCGCTCCTCAACGAGTCTGCATGTTTATATGGCTTGCTTATAAAGAAAAGATCATGACAAACTATGAACGCGGAAGGCGAATGCTGACAAATGACTGCTCCTATGCGATTTGTGGCGCAGCCATGGAATCTGTAATTCATGTGTTGCGTGATTACCCACCCAACTGAAACCTGTGGTTGCGTGTTATTCCACATTCCTCATATGCTAGCTTCTTCGAGATTGATCTTCAATCATGGATCACACAAAATATTCAGAAGCAACAACCTGTAAATGATAGCAATCCTCCTTGGTCTTCATTTTTTCTGCTCTTATTTGGCACATCTAGAAAAAATGAATGACTATGTTTTTAAGGGTGCCACTTACAAAACAGATTCTACATAGCTATAACTGGGCAAAATGCTATGCAAATAGCTCCAAAGTCCATGTCATATATCTGGTACAACATGTGACAAATCCAACGTGGTCTTCACCACCCCGAGGATGGATGTGCTTGAACACGGATGGTGCAGTGACGACACTTGATGAGCGAGACTCAATTGGTGGTGTTATTCGTAACTCTAACGGAGAATGGATTGCAGGTTTCACAAAGAATGTAGGCACAACATCGATACTTCACGACGAACTTTGGAGCATTTATGAAGGTCTACTCATTGCAATAAACTTGGGCATTCACAGGCTATGGATCCAGTCTGACTGCAGCAGAGCAGTCAAATTGGTAAGAGAAAGTAGATCAATCGATAGCCATATTTTGTTGCTTCGCGCAATTCTGAAACTTTGACAGTCGGGATGCTGGGTGACAAAAATCCAATAGATTAGCAGGAATGGAAACAATATTGTCGATAGGATGGCAAAGCTAGCTTCACGACAACACTACAACTTGGTTCATTTTGATTCCCCCTGGATGAGCTAGCAGACCTCCTAGCTTTAGACGATGTTGTTGCGCAGCAAACTGATAAGAGTATACGCGCATATCCTACTGTTTTAGGCTTATTTCAATTAAAAAAAAAGGTAGGCAGTGGTAGATAATTATGTTAAGTGGAGGGATCTGGTTCAATGCCATAATCTGTTATGGGTCGGTGCTCAAGAACTTCGCCATGTTTTGGCACATATTCAGGGATTTCAACCTCTCCCTTCTTTATTTCTTCTCGTTGGTATGACCTTTAACATCACCAAGTAGGATGCTTAATCTACCAATTGGTGTTTAAGAGGATGAGAACAAAATAGCGCTGAAGAAACTTTGTTCTCCGATTAAAAGTAACTTATTTTTCTAAGGCTTAATACTAAATAAGTGTCCAAACTATACCGCTTTTCCTAAATAGGTACTTAAACTATTTTTTAACTCATCTAGATACCTAATGTTACAAACGTTACTCATTTAGGTGCTTGGGCCGTCAATAGCGTTAATCTTCCACGTTAAGTGACAAATGTCACAAACTGGTGATTTTAAAATTTATTTTAAAAAATATTGAAAATATTATGAAGAAAAATAAACACTAATTTTTCTTATATTATAAAACAACCCAAAATCCCAAATCATAACCTTAATCCACCGTCGCCGCCCTTTCCGGTCACGACCACGACCACCGACATAGTCCCTATTATCCTCCTACTCATACGTCGTCCTAGTTCTCGTCAACTGGCTGTCGGAATAGTGTGAAATTACGATTTTCTTCTTAAGGTTCGCAGGGTATAAAATGTTGATTCGTCGTCGATCGGTCATGATTTCATGGGGGTTTTTGTCGTCGGGGGATAAGAGTCCGGGTGGAGCTTTGTCGACAGCAAAAGCTGGCGGTCGGCTTGGGTTTAGGGGTTGAAATGAAGGTTTTCAAAGTTTTGAATTTATTTCAAGATTTGTGTTTTCTTATATATATATATATAAAATTTTATTTTATTTTTTTAAATTACTAGGTTGTAACTAGGGGTGTTCAAATCTGGGTACTCGATTTTCATGTAGCCAAATTTTGCGGGTATCTGTAATTCGGGTAATCGGGTACCCAATTCTTTTTTTATTTTACCAACAATCTAAAAACAACATGTAAGTATATATTTTTTTATTAATTTAGTCATTTTTTTATAATTTTTCATAATTACTTTTAATTTTATGAATCATATTCTAATTAATGATAATTAGTTGTGTCTAATTTTCATTACTTCTTTATCTCATGTGAAAAAGACTTGATCAATAGAGTATGATGTTGATACTTTGATGGTGTTTTTGAATGTTTTCAAAGTTTAGAGAATGATTTAAAATCTAGACCGTATCATAAGGATGTATGAGGTAATTAACCCTATACCATATCATAAGGATGTATGAGTTATAAAAAAAGTAAATGGGTACCTGAAAAAAATCTAATTTTGTTATCCGAGCTCAACCCAATGTAATTTTTTTAGATAAATACCCAGTTTTTTTAGTTATGGTCATCGGGTCATCGTGTTGGGTAAACTGGGTCGAGTATTTTTTAACACCCCTAGTTGTGACACGTGACACTTAACAGATGAATTAACACCGTTGATGTACCGGATACCTAAACGGGTAATGTTGATAACGTTAGTCATTGAGATGAGTAAAAAATAGTTTAGGTGCCTATTTGGAAAAAGATGTATAATTTTAACACTTATTTTGGTATTAAGCATTTTTTAACGATAACAATTGGGTTTCATTAATAAAAAATAATGAAACAAATAAGATTTACAATAACATAAACATAGAGAGAAAATTGATGACAATAGTCACCAAAATTTTTATCCAAAAACACAAATATTAAACATAAAAGATAAGAAGAAAAACAAAATATTCTCTCTTAAAAATGAAGACCAACATCAAAAGAACTCAATAACATTTATAATAACTCATTATCTTTATATAACGAGATACTTTAATCAGAAAATAAAATCGAGCAAGAGGCAAAAACAAGCCTTGAATGAAGCCCAGGTGTATAAAGTAAATGACTTACATCCTATCCTAGATCTCACGAGGAAGTTCTTCATAAATCCACTTTAAGATGGTAGCACGAGTTGTACGGATGGACTTAATATTTTATATTAGAAGAGAGTGATTTTTTTTAAATTTTTAGAAGTAAGAAAATAAATTATTATTATTTTTAAATATATGATAATTCAAAATTTTTAAGAATCGATAAAATATTGTAGAATGAGAGTGATTATATTTGTAATAATTTATATGCAACATGCACGTATCACATAGAAAATTACAAACATTGTAAAGCAAGCAACAAGATGGCTATTTTCATAAAAGAGTATAAGATCTTAAATAGACCAGACGTCGGCGTAAGTTACTTTTCTTAAGACATTGATCATGGATATAGACATAGATGAAACTAAGAATTTATTATAACAAGGTTAAAATATTTTTTTTATTTTTTATAATTATAGTTTTTAATTGATGGTTGGTAGTTTTCTTTTCAAAAAATATATATATATATATATATATATATTTAATATTAATTAATACTTAAAAAATAATTAATGGGTCTTCACCCCTATGAAATTACTCATCTGCATAGGGGTGGGAAATGGGTATTTGACTTAATCTATGGTTTCGATCTGATTTTATAAGATTGTTTTGTTTTATTATTGTTGAAATTTTGTATTTGAGTCGGAGATTTTAAAAAAAGATAAGGCCGAATTGAATTTGAATTTAGGATGAAAAAGCTTATTGAGACTCGACAAAATAGTATAACTATTTTTATATAATTAAAGATAATTACAATTATATTTCTTAAAAATTTTCAATTAGGTCTCTATTTCACCTAACGAAGATAGTATTTTTAAAATTATATATTTTTGTCGAATTAGTTCCAGTGCGGGTTTTTATCCCACAAAATGAATCAATTTGAGTACAAGTTATTACACTCCACTCATTATTCCAGTAGTAATTACAATAAATCATTATTCTCTTCTCAAAAGATATGTTTAATAAGATGTACAATACTATCGTTTATAAACTCTGCGAATTAGTCACTGAACTTTTGAATTAGTCATTTTTTGATCACTTTAAATTATTTTATTATTATTTCATATGATGTGGTAATTTTTTTATTTAATGTAATATAATTTAAAATATAAAATAAAAATAGAATATGACCAAACATAACCGTCGACCGTCGTAGATGATGATCGTTCGAATCTCAAATTTCATATGTCACTTCACCTCGACACCGTGAGTCTAAACTAAATTAATATTCAAACATCTAAAATTTATTCTTTTAGATTTGATTTATTTAAAACCCTACTAAAACGTATTGCTTATCAACTTATTGCCACCATTTTATATAGGTCGACAATAGGCACTGTTATTGGATTAAGCTTGGGATCGGATCATGTAATACTTATCTAATTGGAGGACCAAATTAAATTAATATTAAGATTTGGAAAAGTTTAAGACATGGTTTGGATATGGTCCAAACATGTCTTAATCTTTGAGGATAAGTTCGGACATGATCCAATCATGTCTGAATAAGACACTTGAGATAAAGCTGTTGTCATTTTCAAGATTAGATTATAACCACTTTCTAAAGATCTGGAAAGGAAGGTGCGATCGATTGTAATTAAATTATTTCTGTAATTTATATTTCCGCGTATTTACTTTTGCCTGCAAAATTATAAATGATAAAATATAGAAAATAAAAAAAAAATTATTATAATCCTATTAATTTATTGTTTTAGAAATAATTTTGTTCGGAGTGGTATTAGAGATCGATGTTGCACCCGAGGTTAATATAGTTTAAGGGGAGAAAAATATGATTCTATATGGAAAAAAAATCAATTTTTAAGTTATAATTTATTTATTTGAGTAAATTTTCGAATTCAAATTGTGTACGAAATGTGTAAATATTAAAAACTAAACGTGCAATTATATTAATTTTTTAATAATCACGTCAGTTCCTCCGTTGAATGTTAACGGTCAATGACTTGATTGACCATACTTAATAGTTAAGTAATTTAATTGACAAAATTAAAAGATTAATAATTAAAATAAAAAAATGAATGATAATTAAGCAGTCACAGGTTTAATTTACCTCAATAAGAACGAGCGCTATGGAATCAACATGTGTCTTGACCTACTAAAATGGTAAAATTGTGCAAAAAATATTATTTAAAATTAAAGAAGAACATAAGTTAGTGTATGATAAAATTATATTATAACTCCTTAAAATGATAATTATTTTATTGCAATTTGAGTCCCGTGAAATTTATGATTCAATTTTAGCCCGAGAGAAAGAGTTGAACTATAGGCTGAAAACACATATTTCAAAATTCAAATAGACTTTGAAAGCTTAAATTATAACAGAGGGATTATATTTGTAAAAAGTGCATAATACTAGAGCCTTATATAAAATTTGACCAAACTAAAAGCAAGATAATCAGTCATTTCATAGAAAGAGCAAAAAGACGAGCAAAATAAAATTTAAAAGGGGGCGCCAACAGAAAGGCGACAAAAAACCCTGGAAACTGGAAAGTGCTTAGAAAATAGTAATAAAAGAGAAAATAACATAAAAAGATAAACAACACTGATGTCACTAAATATTTATGATACTTTCACTTTGACTATCAAACTTGTAAAAAATATATGACAGTCACTAAAGTTTTAATTTTTTTATTACAGTTGTTATCATTAGTTGTCATTAGCAAAAGATGATAAAAGTCTTCTTATAAAAAAAAATTAAGATTTCAAGTTGACACCCATTGTAAAGGCCAAGTTACAGTTGTCGATTAATTCCAATTGTAGGAAGGCTCTATTAGATCAGAAGATTAATATAATTTAATTTCAAGTTGATCTAATGATTGATGATAGCCAATTACAAAGTTTTATCTTTAAATTTCAATTAGGATTTGAGGAGATTAGAAGTTTCTTTTTATGAATTTAAATCGAAAGAAAGAAAAATAAATGATGAGAAGAAGAAGAAGAAGAACTCGATTATATTTTTTATTAGAAAACTATAAAATGATAATAAAAATTACGAGGAAAGGAGGAGCAATGATTGTTAAATTTTTAAGGTTTCATGTTAACTGTTGTTAATGGTTTAATGATCTAGTGACTTTAAGTAAAAGTTTTCCAATTTGATGACCAAAATGAAATATGTTTAAAATTTGGGGACTATTTATATCGTTTACCCTAAAAGAATTCCAGTTTTCATTTTCGTTATCTTACAGAACATTATTGACAGAGCCAAAAGGAAGACAACGGTAACACTATATATCAACTACTAATAACTATTCGATCCACTTTTTTCGCATATCTCCCTTGCCTTTGTAATAATTATCTCTTTAAAAAAGATTTCCTTTTTATTAGTTATTACCCTTCAGTTTTGCATATGTATTCATGGATGCAATGAATGGGAGTGAAATGTACAATCTTTAGAGATTCTGTAGCTCTGGGGTGATTCTTCTTCAGTTGATTCGAGACCCCAGAAGCAAAAAAAATGTCGGATGTGAGAATGGCTGATCCGAGCAGGTTGCATTTGAAGAAGGAGCTGACTCAAATCCGGAAAGCTGCCCGGGTTTTGCGAGATCCAGGGACCACTTCTTCGTGGAAATCGCCGATCAATCACTCTAGATCTGTAGCAGCAGCAGGTGCAGGCTCGACTTCTACTTGTACTGCTTCGAGGAATCATTTAGGTAGTGTAAGTTTCAATACGTCAAATGGTAATGCTTATTTGGATTTGTCTTTGTTACCCTTTAGAGTTGAAAGCAACAGTCATCATGGTCGTAGTGTTGCTAATGGGAATGCCAACGTGAGTGAGAAAGATAAGAGGGGTTTCCTTTATAATTGGAGGAGTCAGAAATCTTCATCCGTGAATGTGGATGATGACGATGAGGATGGGGATGATGGGGATAAGTCTTCGTCTTGGATTCAATGTAGTGTGGATGAAAATAGCTTGAGCGACGCTAGGAAGTGTGGGGATTCGAAGTGCGATACCTGTTTAGGCGAGAGTCGATCTGCGTCGGTGGTGTTCAGGTGTAGAGATGCCAAAAGAATGTTGGGGTTCAACAAGAATAGTAAGAAGAATAGTTCTAATTTTGATGGTTTTTCTAGATATGAACCGAAAAAGAATGATGTTAATAGGTATTCGGTTTACTCGAGGAAATTACTCAAGGCTCATCCTGCATTGGCTTTAGGTTTAGGAAGGGATGAGCCTGTTGATCAATCTGATGACGCTGAAGATTATAGTAATTCCGAGGATTTCCGCAAGATTTCGGGGGCATCCCCACTGCTTCTCAAACTCAAGCGTAAGAACTGGTCACATTCGTCTTCTAGATTGTTGAGAACTGACAGAAAGGACGATTCTTCTTATTCCTATAGTACTCCTGCGCTGTCAACTAGTTCTTATAAGAAGTATTTCAACTGCAATCCAAGCGTTGTTGGCTCATGGGATGCGACCACAACTTCATTGAATGATGAGTATGACGAGGTGGATGACCCTTTGGATTTGCCAGGTCAGCAAGGATGTGGGATTCCTTGCTATTGGCCAAAGAGGACCCCAAAGCATAGAGGGGTTTATCGGAGTTGTTATTCTCCTTCTCTATCTGATACTTTAAGAAGGAAAGGAAGTAGCATTCTCTGCAGTGGTCAATCCATGTACCATAGACATAGACGATCATTCTCGCTTTCCAATAAGCGGAAAATTTCTTTGAGAAGTGCTCAAGGTGTTCGTCCGCTGCTTAGCAATAGTGCTGATGGAAGAGGCAAGTCATCCATTGGAACCGGATGTAGTGATGATGAGCTCTCCACAAATTTTGGAGAGCGTGATTTAGAGGCCCTCAATAGATTGGATGGAAGGAGATGGTCATCGAGCTGTAGGAGTCAAGATGGGTTAGAGATTGTAGCTCTTAATGGAGAACCAGAGGAGGAGGGTACACCAGAAAATATTAAGTGCTTAAGTCAGAAATACAAACCAATGTTCTTTGATGAACTGATTGGGCAAAATATTGTGGTACAATCCCTTATGAATGCTGTTTCGAAGGGAAGAATTGTCCCCTTTTATCTTTTCCAAGGTCCCCGAGGGACTGGAAAATCATCAGCTGCCAGAATTTTCTCTGCTGCTTTGAATTGTCAGACTACCGAAGATGCTAAGCCTTGTGGCTATTGTACAGAATGCACCGAGTTTGTTTCCGGGAAACACAAGGAGTTTTGGGAATTTGATACCACCAATAAAAGAGGAATTGATAGAGTTAGGTACCTTTTGAAAAGCCTGTCAACAGGTCTCCTATCAAGCTCATCATGTTACAAGGTTTTTGTTATTGATGAGTGTCATTTGTTGCCCTCCAAAATATGGTTGGCATTGCTAAAATTCCATGAAGATCCTCCACCACGTCTCTTGTTCATATTCATTACAACTGATCTCGACAATGTTCCACGTACTGTGCAATCACGGTGTCAGAAGTATCTCTTCAACAAAATAAAAGATGTTGATATCATGGCAAGGTTGAGGAAGATGTCTACCGATGAGAATCTTGAGCTTGAATCGGATGCATTAGATTTAATTGTATTGAATGCAGATGGTTCACTTCGAGATGCAGAAACAATGCTAGACCAGCTACGTTTGTTGGGTAAAAGAATCACTGCATCCCTTGTAAATGAACTTGTGAGTATGCTTGAAAATACTTTCTAGGAATGGTTACTTCGTTTTCAGGTTTTAGTTAGTCACTTCATGAATGTTATAAAGTTATGGTTAGTTTAATAACAAATTGGAATATATTATATCACATGTTTGACAAGTCCCGGCAATAAGAACTATTTTTTTTTTAAAATATAACATTTTTTTTGACATATTAACAGTTTGAATTGTTTACATAACTTTCTCCCTGCAGGTAGGGGTTGTTTCAGATGAGAAGTTATTGGAACTTCTGGAATTAGCAATGTCATCTGACACGACAGAAACAGTAAAAAGAGCTAGAGAATTGATGGAATCGGGGGTTGATCCGATGATTTTGATCTCTCAATTGGCCAGCCTTATTATGGACATCATTGCTGGAACATACAATATTACTGATTCTAAGTACAGCAGCTCACACTTTGGTGGAAGAGCTTGTGAGTATCATTCAATGACTTTGTTATTGTTTCTTTGGCAGCAAAGAAAGCTTCTACCAAAGAAAGCTTCTTTACAGGAAAAATGTCAAATATTTTGGCCTTTTTTTTTTCTTCTTTTAAAATCACCGTTAATGAAATAAGTAAAAATAAAATAAATTAAGAGAACTTCAATCAGGTAAGTTTTAGTTTTGCCCTTAAAAAAAGCATGCCTTGGTGCTAAGGCGCGTGCTTGATCCAATGTGCATCACTCACTCTATTATTGTTTTCGATCGCTTAGGTAAAAGTTAAAAAACTGTACCCAAAAACCTGAGTGATTGAATGCAGCAGCTATGAGAATGGCATGCTGGCTTCATGTAGCCAGTATGTGTATGTACTTCCTGGGTAATATTCAATGGTAGTGAAGATGTAAAAGAGATGATACTCTTGTATCAAGATGATGCCCCTATTGCATTTTCTTCGAGTGCTAATTTTTTTGCAATGCTTTACGTATTTATTTTTATTCTTACATTATTCTTATTATTTTGAAATATATACATGTTGATCTTTGGTGTCTGCTGCAGTGACTGAAGCAGAAGTGGAGAGATTAAAAGATGCTTTAAAGCTTCTTTCCGAAGCTGAGAAACAACTAAGGGTTTCAAGTGAACGCGCAACATGGTTTACAGCTGCTCTGTTGCAGCTTGGTTCATTGCCTTCGCCAGATCTAACTCAGTTAGGCAGCAGCCGGAGGCAGAGCTCCAAGACAACTGAGGATGAACTGCAAAGCATTTCAAGGGAAGCTATAGCTTACAAGCTGAAGTCCAGAACTCATTGTGTGCCTTGGAGATCAACTTCTGCATCCTTACACAAATCTGTGAATGGAAATTCCAATCCTCAGGGAGAATTAGTGTCAAGGATTGATGGTTATAGTTCCAATTCCAGAACTTCATACGGTCAATATATGGATGGCGGGGCATTTCCTTCTGCACATGACAATAATTTGAATGGAAGTATGATACTTGCCTGCAGAAATTCTGAAAAATTAGATGACATCTGGGCAAAATGTATTAACAAGTGTCACTCAAAGACATTGAGACAGCTGCTACATGCACATGGGAGGCTTTTGTCTCTTTCTGAAAAGGAAGGTAAGCTATAAACTTGAGATTATTTTTGTAATTTTGCATTTTACCGAATGAGACAAGTATTCTTGATAAAGTTACACCAAATCTGTGATGTCAATCTTCCTGTTGTCTGTGAAAAATGTATTTGTGAGAGAGACCATAAAGGTCTACGATGCATAAATTGTTAATGCAACACCAAAGAGATGGAAATTTCTTAACGGGATGCTCGCACATGTATAGTTTTATTCTACTGACGGCATTCCTAGAACTTGTGCTCTCATATGTTGAGATGTGAGTATATATATTTTACTGATGGTTTTACTTATTTTATCTCATGATACATTTTCATTTTGAAATACACCCTAAAAGCAATCAAGCATTGGATACGCTTCAAAGTTTAAGAAGTTTATTTGATGAATTTTCTGTACACGAGAATTAATGGTGTCTTGGGTCCAATGTTCCAAGCATTGTTGTAGCCCCACTAAAGGTTTATTGTTTTTTTGGGGTAAAATTTTCTATTTGATATACCATGCTTCAAATTTTTAAAATGGTTTTCTAAAATAACATTGTAGTCCAACTTAGAGGGATTAACTGGTAGATCACCAATGTGGTGATCTGTAACTCATGTTACACGGGCTATGAACTGTTTTATGCATCTCCTTCGGGGGGAAATCCTCGGCTTTCTAGTCTTTGAAATTTTGCTACGCCTTATAACAGATCTGAAAGTTGAATGGATATAAAATCCAACCAAGATAGTCTGTAATATGTAGAGAATTTATGTTATTCATTTATTTATTACTTTTTCTTTTTCTCCTGGCAGGTGTTCTAATTGCCTATCTCGCATTTGCGGATGGAGATATCAAGTCTAGAGCTGAGAGGTTTTTAAGCAGTATTACAAACTCTATTGAACTAGTGATGAGACGTAATGTAGAAGTTCGAATAATTCTCTTGGCTGACGTTGGGGTTTCTCTAAATCATACAAATCCAGCTGAGATGCCGGAAAGTCTGCAGCAGGTCGAAACTGCATCCGGAATGGGGAGTGATAGAAAAGCCATTCCTAAGAATGTGCTAGATGGTTTATCTAGTTTAGACTTGCATCGGGATTTGCTTAAAGCATCCAAGGGAAGTTTTAGTGATTTGGAAGGTAAACTGAGAGGAGTACAAGATTATTCTAATTATTCATCACAATCTATGGTGAGAACACCTGAGTTCCTAGCTGAAGGCAAAGATGACCTTGATAGCTCAAAGGAGAGTAGGCAAGAGATTCCAATGCAGAGAATTGAATCCATTATACGTGAGCAAAGGTTAGAAACCGCCTGGTTACAAGCTGCTGAAAAAGGCACTCCTGGATCATTAAGTCAGTTGAAGCCCGAAAAGAATCAGGTTCTGCCTCAAGAGGTGTATCGTCAAAGTAATTTGGGATCAGTGAATTCGTTGGCATTCTCGTCTCAGCAACGGGATGAGGAACTAAACCGGGAGCTTAAAAATTTGAAAACAAATGTCGGACAAGAGTTTCAGAAGGACCAGATAGGTAGAAGGGATGATTATTATCCCAAGTCTCCCAGCTTGCTGCACAATAGCAACTTAAGCAAAGAGAACCTGTGAGTTTGTCTGATACCATTACTGGTTTTGCCTATTATTTTCACCCTTTAGCAAATCCTTCTCGTCAAGTATTAAACGTTGATTCAAAGACTTCTGTTTAGTTAGATTGATGCAATGACTTTTTTTTTTTTAAAAATGAAAAAGAAAAGGGCCATAATCATAGCTAGAAGCCAATACTATTTAGTGTCCTTTGGTAAAATAATTTACAAGGTTTTGACTTCTCTTAAAACCAGAATCATGTCTAACAGTTGCTGTACTTCTAACTTTTCAATTTAGTTAAATCATTTATATATGGTTTATTTTTCAACGTGTTCTGGAATTAAGTTTTTTTTTAATTCATTATTTGATATCTGGTTGAAATTGATCCAAAGGTTTGCTTTAGAAGGCAACGGATGGCCACTGTACATTTTCTTATTTGCTTAACTATCCAGGAATGATCTTGCTCCCAAGTCTTTGACTTTGTATTTAACTTGAATCATTTTTACTATTCCATAAGTGGTAGTAAGACTAAGGGATTTGTTTTTTGTTTGTTCGAACCGACCGAAGTATTTTCATCCATCAAAATGTTAGCACTGGTTGGATGGTATTTATTTTCTTCTCTGAGTAAAGAAATAGACTACGATTTGTTCTCGTGATGTATGCATCGTGCTCATTCATGGTTTTTTCTTAGTGGATATGAATCAGGGTCAGGAGCCAGAGGATGCAGTGGGATTTTCTGTTGGAACACCTCAAAGCCTCCTAAAAGGGCGAAGGTAGGCCGTTGCAGCGACCTCCCCCCCCACACACCACACTCACGCTTTTCTTTCTCTCAACATATAAAACCTGCAAGATTGATTTCGAGACTATGCGAAAAGACGTTTCATTTTTTCTTTTAACAGGTAAAGGGAACACCTGTTCGATCTAGCAGAACAAGACAATTTTCATTGTTTGGCGAGTGCGGGAAATCAAAGAAAATACAAAACAAAAGTAGAAGGTAATTTAGAATGCTCAATCTATTGCCTTTCTTGATGCCATTTGTTTCTTTAGATATAAATATACACAATTTATATGTATTTGCTTTTCCTGTCAAGCCATGTGAGCTCCATGATAGGCAAGTCATTGTAAAGTTCCTGCTGGAATTTGGCAATTGTTTTTTTTAGGTTTGATCATTTTTTTTTATGTGCGAATAAGATATTAGAAGGGAACTGTAAAAGCTTCGAAAATACATAGCATTATGACTGGCCCCAGACCTGAAACGGTCTTTTATCTGTTGAAACAACATTGAGACATGCTGTAAAATGACTTTTTTAAATTATTCCAACAGGTTATAATATACGATTGTCAAATTCGCAGGCACTAGACTCTGGTAGTATAAATTTTGATTCTCGGTTTATAATATACGATTGTCAAATTCGATAGAAAAAAGTTTGGGAAAAAAGGGTTTATAAATGAAGCTAGTTGATGGCTGAACCAGTTCTTCATCTGTAAGGTGAGTAAGATGCAAAGTAAGATGCAACATAAAGTGATAGGAAAAGTGACCATAAGAAATTATTATTTGCTAACCAGTTTTTCAAGGGATGAACATCTTCCTGCTTTTGGGAGAACTTCCAATGTGTTGCAGCTATCAAGTGGTCGATTTCGTAGACAGGGAAATCCTTCTAGATGGGCACTGATACAGAAATAACCCTTCGAGACAAGTGGAGGTTGACGGTCCATCTCCAATCTTGCTTCATTGTGTACAACTGGGCTGGAAATATGAAGCTTTCCAGGAGAAGAGCATTGTCCCATTAGTGGAACACTTTTCAACAAGGGACATTCAAATATATCAAACTCTTCTAAGAAGGAAACATGCGTTGTACTTGTTGTCGCCATTGCTGCACATTCTAGCTCCTTGATCCGATGTCCTATTACTGGTTGTGGACTCAGATTGCGCTCTGATGGAAGTTTTCGAGATGTCGAATTACCTTGAGTGCAACTTGTTCCTGCTATAACTTCAGCTATTAATGGACCAACATTCATCGTCTTCTAGTAGTTGTCGAACTTAGGACCTTCAAAAATAGATTAAATATTTTTAGATGACGCGTTCAATTTTTTGGAACTTAAAAAGTCTGTAGGGTTAACGATACCTTAACGAGAATGGATTAAAATGAAATGATATGATATTGATTGTTTAAGGAGTGATGGAAAATATTTTAAATTTTAAGAACAAAATTAGAATGTGATCATAGTTTGGGGACTATATCTGCAATTAACTCTATTTTATTTTATTTTTGAGATGAAAAAAAACACAATCCCTAACCTGCAGCTTTCTCTTCTCTTTCTACTCGCAACTTATCTACCTCTTCTTCATTGCTCACACTTCACTTGCTTCTCCGTGTTCTCTATATCTCATTTTTCAACTTCTCTAGAGGCCAGGTACTCTTTCTTCGTTGTTCTATATTGATTTTTTTTTCATTTTCAGCTGCCTTTTAGAATTAATTTGTTTACTTCTTTGTATTATTTGGTTTTATATTTCATATTTCTGATACGCTTCCGTCTCTGGTTTTCATTTTTTCGTTTTATGAATTTTTTTTTTTCAAATTAAATAGGGAATTAGATCGGATTTGAACCCACTAGTTATACTTCCAGTCAGGTTAATTTAGCCCCCCCCCCCTTTTTTTGGTTCTTTCTGTCTTATTTCTTTGCTTTGCCGGAGGTATTCACGGAAGTTGCTCTCAATCTGGCGTTGTGCAACCTACTACTCTACCTCCCCTTAACCCCATTACATATGGGAATAGTGTTTTGTTGTTATTGTTGTTGTCTTATTTGTTTGCTTTCTCTCAATGTTTTATGGCAATCTATGCTTTTATAACACTGATTATAAAATTTATTTTCTCAGGAAGTAATTATTTGCATTTTTTGGAGAATAATTTGTTTATTGGTTGTTAAGGTTGCGAGGAGGAAATGGATGCCCAAGGGAGGAACAAGGCGGTGTTTCGCGCCAAATTGAATGCACAAAAGAAGGAAAAGCGCATGGATAATCCCCTTATCAAGTAAATTTATCCCTTCACTACCATATACTATAGCCATGAAATGAATGTATTATTGTTCTAGCAATGTATATATATTTTTTAATTGTTTGAAGTGTCTTGGGCTAGCTTTTTAGTGTCTGTTTTCCAAAGGATTGGTCTGAAATACAGCCTTTTGGAACTTGGAGGGATTTTGTGTGGGGAATTTTTTTTTCATGCTTGCATTGGAATTTGTCTTGCTTTTCATAATGTTTATTTGATTCTTAGTGTTATGGTTATTATCATGTTTATTTTCTAGAATTCAATAATTTTTCTTGAGGATATTGCTTCTATGTTTTTGGAGCTTTGAGTAAATCCTATACTTTCATTAAGTGTAGTGCACCACGTGAATGGATGAAAATATGACGTGCATTGGTATTTCTTTTGATTTAATTTCTTTCGATATGCCTCATTGCTCTATGTATATAGGGTTCATGTCAGTTTTGGTTTTCATCTTCTAAAAGTTTATTGCTATATCTAGTTATAACTTATTTTCCTAAAGTAATTTCTCTTTAATTTCTTTTGCACATGAAGGTACAATGAATCTGACCAACCTGTCTGCCGGGTCTGTGATGTTGTTTTGAAATCTGTATCCCATTGGGATGCACACCAAGCTTCTCGTAAACATCATGAGGTAATCTCTCCCCTTGTGTATGACACTCAGAATCCTGACATGTGTAATGATGTTGAGTGCCTTTGAGAGCAGTCTTTAGGTAATTGATTAAGTCTCGGAGACAATTAACCATAAGTCTTGTTTATAGGGGTTGTAAAAATGGTTCAACATAACAAAGGTTGTTGATATTACTTCTTTTTTGTTAATTTGAAATATATATGCCATGTTCTTTTTAAATAATCTTTGAAGTTTAAGGAATTACTTTTGTTGGATTAGCTGATATCTGATCTATGTTGCCAAAATATTGGTGCACTTTGGCAAGGTTGAGGAAAAGTTCAAGTACATTAAAGCTAGAACATGCACTGTTTTTTTTATCTTCCTATCGCACACGTGTTCTCTAGTTATAATTAACTATAACTTTATCCTTTTATTTTCTAAATAGGATAGAACCTTATCTAGGAGTAATTGTGGTTATATTTAAACTCTTCTACTCAGTCTATTTAAATGAGGCTTGTACTTCCCTTCTAATTAATCAAGAAATTCAGAGTATCACTTTGATCTCTGTTCCTAAATCCTTACTTTCTACAATTTCTATCCAATTTTTAATCTACAATAACTTTTTCTCTCTCTTTTGTTTCTGTATTTATCCAATTTTTGGCGATGGCATTTAGCTTCAAATACTGCAGTTGTGTTATTTTGTTATAGCTATTTTAATTCATTTTTGCTGGGTTTTAGTCCTAGGGTCTGTATTTTCATTTCTCATTGATTATTTGTTCCGTGATTTCTTTGCTGCCATACTTATACTTTTATCCATCTTATTTGAATATACTTATCAGAGGCTTTATCTTGGAGCAGGCAATTAATACCTTGAAAGCTAAGCGTACTCAGGCTAACAATACACAATCTGGGCTGCCTTCAGGTTTTTTTTATAATCATGGGACAGAGAAGGGAAAATCTTGTAAGAGCTATTCATTATGATTTTGCTTTGTTTTTTTACTGCATTTAGATTGATTCTCTAATGAAAATGTATGTTCGTAGCTTCTTGACTTTTGATAATAGTGTCAAGCTTTACTTTATCTTGTTATCTACAGAAAAGATATAAATACATGAGAATGAGAGAAGTAGGGGTGTAACGGGTGTTTTCTTGGGGATGTTCTAATCTGCTTAATTGTTTGTGGTGCTTGCTCTATGAAGCACGAATGTGCCATATCCTTGTTTGATATAGACATGCCTCTAATGCAGTATGCCAAAGAATAAAAAAAATCAGAATTTGTCAACACAAGGCTAATTACACTAAATTGGAACCCACTTAATTTAAGCTCCTATTTATGGTTTTAAAGTATTCTCAGAATAATTATTGTTTCTAAATTGACATGACTCAACTTTAGGCATTGGTTTTGCACTTTAGTTTCCGAAATATTTAGAAGCCATTTTTATTATTGTAATTTGTGGTAATATAATAGGTAATTGGACTTGACTTAACTAATTAACTTTTGTAACTTGACATTGCAATCTTTCCAGATCCTGATTCAAACAAAAAGCCTGGAATTTCAGCGCAAACTCGTGTAAAGGAGTCTTTATATTCGGAGACTGAGGAGGATAGTTTTCCTCAACGTAGTGCCATTCAAACAAAGATGACTCAGCCTCCTGAGTCAAGACAGGTCACACAGTTAGAAAGCAAGAAAGTGAAAGGATCTCTTCCTGATGGCTTCTTTGATAAGGATGAAACCAAGTTACCAATCAATGTTATGAAGCTTCCTATGGAAAATAAACCAGAACCAAAGCAGGCTAGTGCTCCAGAAACCAAAACTAAGCAAATGAAAGGATATCTTCCTGATGACTTCTATGATAAAGATGATACCAACTTACCTATGAATGTTATGAAGCCTCCTAGGGAGAATACACAGGCATCAGAGGAGGCTAGTGCTCCAGAAACCAAGCAAGTAAAGGGAGCTCTTCCTGAAGGATTTTTTGACAATAAGGAAGCTGATTTACATGCTCGTGGCGTTAAACTTGTTAAGATAGATGTCAAGTAAGTTCCTAGTTAGATGCATTAATGTGATTTAAACTCTCGTAATGTTGGATTGTGATAATAAAATTTGGGGTACTCTTTTCCTCCTTTCGCTGTCCGACATCGAGCTAAGGTTTGATGTTGATTATGAAGGGTTTTTTTTAATGAAACCCAATTACTTATTAGAAAAAGAATAATAGGTGATCTATTTCTCATCCTATTGCTCATCAGGTGAACATTAATAGTGGGATAGAGATATTTTTATCCTATTCTCTTCATTATATTACACATTGAACGTGCCTTTATTTTTGCTTTTGTTATCCTACTCTTCTGATAATCTCTTGTTCGAAGACAAATGCTTGAATAACTTTTGTAATATGAATTGGTTTTGAACTAATTTTCCTTTGGAGGAATATGAGTGCTACTGACGCTTCGCTCCCACTAGAGCAAAGTGGGGTGTTTTCATTGATAATCTGAGTAGAAGAGTGTCGAGGAGTGCCTTATGGGAGCGGTTTAAGCACCATGGCAAGATTAATAGAGTGTTTATTCCTGTTGTTAATAGAAGGCCAAAGTACAGAGATGCGACGTTCGCTTTCGTCCATTTCAAAACCAAGGTGGATATGCTCTAGGCCATTGAGAAGCTTAATAATGCTACGATTGATAGGAAAAGGATAATTGTTGCGGTGGCGAAGTATCAGAAAAGAGAAGCGCAAAAGGAAAAGAGGGGGGTAACGAGGATGTGCCGAGGATTTTAGGAGTCGTTCCAAGGAGGGAAATAGATAAATCGACATCTTTTAACGAGTTTTTTATGATAGATCTTATAAAGTGTCATTGATGGGAATTAAGAAGGATCAAACGGGTGATGAAGGAAGAAGAATGGTGATGGGGAGGTAAAGAGTCCTCTGAACATGTTCATACCTATGGAAGAAAGGGAGTGGATTAAGCTGTCATATACAGGTATTCTCAAATCCACTGTTGAATTGGAGTTTATCCAAAAGGTAATACATAGTGACAACTTCAATGTCAAATTGGTGACCTGGGGCTATGCAAAGAATGCGTGCATTAACACCTTTCCATCGGAGGAGGAGAAGAAAGTGATGGAGAAGAGAGCGAAGGATTTAGAATTTTGGTTTGAAAAGTTGGTCCCTGTGTATCAAGAGGGAGGAGTGCCTATGGCTTTATGCTCAGTCAAATTAATAGGTGTGCCTCTGAATTGATGGTGTGAAGACTTCTTTTCGAAACTGGCGTCGAGATGGGGGTCGTTGGTAAAGGTACAAGATGAGAGACTCCGGAAAATCGACTTTTGTGCAGCAAAGTTGGTGTTAAGGGTGGCGAGTCCGTTTGATATTCCTGAATACATTATAATAAACACGAATGGGAGGCCGTATAAAATCAAGATCAAGGTTGATTTCATGGAGGATAGCTTCATAAATGTTATTTGGAATGAAACAGAAGTAGATTCATCATAGAGGCAGGAAAATGATTTGTCGGGGAGCTTTTCGAAAGATGAACAGAATCTGCAAGAGGGTGTGTTTCAGGAGAACAGGGAAGACCAACAGTCAGACCAAATCTCGCATGAAAGGGTGGAAGCATGGTTGCAGGAGAGTAAGAACGTCGGTCTCCTTGGAAATAGAGAGGTTTTTAATATTCCAGTTGTTTTGGGTCAGGATTCATTAATGATTGGCTCGGGTGATGAACCTAATGGCATGTTGGACCCGCCGAATGTAGGGAGAATGGAGGGAGTCAACGTGGAGTGTCAGGAAGGTTCTTTGATTAATAATTTTGGTGGAGTGGAATTAGAAAATGGGCCGAGAAGGTTGGACTCTAGCCCTGTAACTTTTGAAAACACCTTAATTGGTTTTAATGAGAGACCCAATCTAAGGGATACTAACCCAATTGAAGGGAGAGGTGCTCTTAAGCGGTCAAGGGAGAACGTTGAGAGAGAGATTATCATCGGGATATCTAAATCGATCTAAATCTAAGTCTCTCTGCAGTTCGAAAGAGATCGTTAAATGGTCAAGTGGGCAGGCATGCTTCGGTGGGAAGAGAAGATAGCAGATTCTTCAATAGGGTTTATAGTAGAACAAGAAAAAATAGGGTGTCAATGGCCTCGGATCAGGGAAGTTCTTGCCCCTCTGTATCTTCGAGAAGGTTAGTTGACGTGGAAGAGGTAGAAGCTACATGGAAAATCAGCAATATGATGGGCATAACCTTTCGGGATAAGAAGAAGGTGTTTGTGGATAAAGTGGCCAAGTTGAACAAGGAGAGGATAAAAGGAATATGAGTTAATATCTCATTTCGCTTAAAGGTAATTTTGTTTTTCGTTTAATGTTGGAGTTGTCAATAATTTCATGGAATGTAAGGGGTTGGGTAGAAAGGAGAAGGGTAGAGCATTGAGGAGGTTGATTGTGGAGAAGAAGTTGTCTTTTGTGTTCATCCAGGAATCGAAAATGGAGCCAGTGGGTCTTATGTTGTCGAGAAGGATTGGGGTAAATATTTACGGGGAGTTGTTGTGTCGCCTTCGATTGGACCAGCGGGGGTATGATAAGTTTGTGGGACGAGAATGTTTTTGTTTTAAAGCAACAACAAATTCACAGAATGTTTATTGCAATTTGGGGAGATTTTATGGAAGCCGGTGTACAGTGTTGTTTTATAAATGTTTATGGGCCGTTTATGGATTCGGAAAAATAAGATTTTTTCATGGAACTTATGTCTTTCATTGATCAGTTGGATGTTCCATTCTGCATATGGGGTATTTTAATGTTTATCTGAATTGAGATGAGAAAATTGGTGTGTCACAGAGTTTGCATTCGATGAAGTTGTTTAACGACTTTGTGATGCAGGCGAATATGGTTGATTTACCTTTGTCGGGTGGTCGTTTTACGTGGAGTAATAATCGAGAAGCATCAACGGAAATCAGATTAGAATAGTTTCTGTTAGATTGTCGCTTTGCATCCGCTTTTCCAAACTATCACAACATCTACTGTTGAAATCGTTGTTTGACCATAATGTTATTATGCTTGAAAACAGGGGACAAAATTGGGGTTCGAAGCTATTTAGATTTTTCAATTATTTGCTAGAAGAAGAGGGTTTTCAAGAAATGATGGAAATAGAGATAGAGAAGGCACAGAAATGGAGGAGAAGAGGTGTTATGAGTACTCTCAAAAATCTAAAGAAGTCAATAAAGGGGTGGTCAAACAATAATTATTTAAAGCTGTCGGGTTTTATTCTGGATTTGGAAAAGAAGATTCATGAGATGCAGGTGGCATTACAATGGGGTCTTTGGCATTTTCAAGGGAAGAACTGGCGAAAGCAAGAAGGGAGTTGTGGGACTTGTACAGAAAGGATGAGCAAATTTGGTTTAAAAAATCTCGGGCTAAGTGGATTAAATATGGCTATAGAAACTCGAGATTTTTCCATCAAAGTGCTGCAAATAGGGGCATAATTAACTCAATCAATTATCTAAGAATAGAAGACAGGTTGATTTCGTACCCGAAGAAGATAAAGAACACTGTCCAGGACTTTTTCAAAGCTGCTTATAATCAGAAGAACATCGTAGATGTGGTTTCTATGGATCTAAATTTTGCTAGGCTATCGAAAGAACAAAGTTCACTCTTTGAAAGCCCCTTCTCGGAGGAGGAGGTATGGGAGGCTATTGCTTCGACATATAGTAATAAAGCGTCGGGTTTTGACGGTTTAAGTATGGGCTTCTTTAAGAAATTTTGGTCCAAATTAAAGCTCGAGATAATGAGATTCTTCAACGACTTTTTTATGGGGAAGGATTGGGAGAATGGAATAAATCATTCCTTCATTACGCTTATTCCTAAGAAGTCGAGCCCGAAATGCTTGGATGGTTATAGGCCGATCAGCCTTGTGGGTGCTCTTTATAAAATTTTATCAAAGGTTCTCGCTAGGAGATTGAGAGGGTAGGGTGTATTGATGATTTAATAGGGCCATCACAGTTTGCTTTCATCTCGGGTAGGCAGATTATGGATTGTTCTTTCTTTGCAAATGAATTTATAAATTACTGGAGGAAAAAATGATTAAAAGGGGTGGCTTTTAAGGTGGATTTTAGGAGGGCGTATGAATGTCGATTGGGGGATTTTGTTGAAAATTATGGAGAAGATGGGATTCGGAATGAGGTGGTGTTCTTGGATATTCAAGTGCATTTCGTCGACCTCCATTTCTATTTTAGTTAACGGGTCATCGTTGGAAGAGTTTAGGATTGCTAGAGGGCTTCAGCAAGGGTGTTCTTTGTCCCCTTTGTTATTCAATCTGGTTGGGGAATTACTAAACTTGATGCTATCCATGGCGGTAAATTTGGGGGTTTTCTACGGGTTTGAAATCAGGAAGACGGAATTTTTTCATGTTATCACATCAACAGTTCGCAGATGATTTGCTAATTTTCTGCAATGCTTCTATGGGCCAGCTGAAGAATGTTAGTAGAGTGCTACGTATTTTTGAGTTAATTTCGGGTCTGCAGTTGAATTTGGGGAAGAGCATAATTGTTGGAATTAATATGGAGGAAATCGCTATTAAGGAATGGGTGGACAAACTTGGATGTTCTGTGGGGGAGTTTCCGATTGAGTACCTTGGACTTCCCTTTGGTGGGAAAAAGAATTCAGCAGCGCTTTGGGACCCGGTATGGTTGTAATGAACTCTTGATGTACTTGGTAATTAAGGAATAAAATTTTGAGGTACTCTTTTCCTCATTCCAATGTCTGTTAAGCTATCTTCGTAGCTTGATGGGTATGAAAGGGGGGTTTACGAGGCCTCCCATTTTTATCAAAAAACTGGTTTTGAACTACCGCTTCAAGTTCTAATTTGCTATAGATGATTGGTCCAGATTCTCTCCTACCTGTATATCTTTTTCGGAACAATATCTTGACTAATTCTGCATCCTGATCAGAGATGAGTACAAGGAATTTGAAAAGTTGATTCAAGAAGATTTGCAAGAGGTGGACAATCGTATGGAAGAAGAAGAGGTTAGGTCCTTTAATCTCCATGTAGCTGTCATTCTAGCTGTTTTATTTGCCTTGCAATTCAGTTGCACCATAGACTTGTGTAAGTAATATGTTTTTTCAACATGCAGATTGATGCAGCTGAAATGATCGAAGAGGCTGAATCATTGGAGCAAAAGTAAGTTTTTTGTGCTTGTCATGGTTTGTGGCAATCATCCACCTTTTTTTGTGTGAATAAAAGGAAACTTGATATCACAGTCAACTAGTTTATATTTATCTGTTTCCTCATTCAGGGTTTACAAGCAGAAAGTGGAAATGTTATGGAAGAGGAAACTAGAATGGGAGTCCTCTAAATCAAATAAACGTTGCAAGGGGATGGAAGCCGATAAGCACGAATCTGACAATGAAGATTCATCTAGCGACGGTGACAGTGATGAGAACTTTGAAGTTGATTGGAGAGCTCAACATTTATGAAGTCTACTGCATATGCGGGGTTTGTTCTTCTTGGAACTGTGCAATTTAATGAGAAGTCGCTTACTTAAAAAGGAAAAGTAATAAAAAGAAGGAAAAAAGTTGGCATGTTGTTTTGAGTTCTCGATGAATCTGGATTTAGATGTCTGAAAGAAATCTACCTCAAAACTGTGAGTGCTTTTGTCGACCATCGACATATACCAAGTTTCTTTTCAGAAGTGTTTTCTAGTTTTTGCAATTCATGGTCCAAAGCATATAGGAATGGAGATGCAAAGCTCCATTTGTCGATAAAAGAAGTCATGTAATCTTTTTCCAAACACAAATTGATGTCTACCGTGAACTTTAATGCTGATCTTTTCTGTTCATTCCATTGCAGATTTTAGCATTGACATGAAGAGCTAAGATCCAAAGCAATCGAACCTTATTAGTCTTTTCAGGTAGCTTTCACCGGAGCGACATACTGTGCATCGTACCATTTGCATATAAGATGGCTGCTTAGGTTGTGAAACGTTTTATCGACTAATCTTTTCGTCGATGGCTTCTAGTTTAAGCTTGGTGGTTCATGGATTGAACAAATTCTATTCTGAAAAACATAATTTTGTATTGTGTGATTAATTTTGTTGCAGGCTTGCATTTGGGTTTAGTTTTTTAATGGATTCACTGTAATTTGTCACTAACCTTGCGTCAAGGAAAAGGGTTCATATTTTCCCATCCAAGAACCTGCTGTTGGGCAACCCTTTTGCATATTGAAATTACGGTGGCAGTAAATTCTGAAAATTAACTTAAACAACAACAAAAAATGGAAAAATGTCTTTTTTATGTATATTTCAAAATTTTATTTAACTTAAAATTTAACTAAAAGGACTGAAAATTCTGAAATTTTATTATTTCCGTTAAAATCTTTTAATTGAAAAATTGAACATCAAATTTAACTTGAAAATAAAATAAAATAGATAAGGTGTTTTTGTACTAAAGTTGTGGTCCTCATGGAATGATATTTGGAACTGTGGATTCAGAATCTCAATTTTTATCATAGGCTCCTTCATTCTTGGCTCCTTTATTGTCCTTTGGGCTCATTCAAACTCCGACTGGTCACTATAAAATATTATGTCTTTCTAGATATTTAGGGTATAAAAGAAATAGTTAAGGCACAAATATAAAATTTTATGGCGTGTGGACTTTTAAGAAGTTATATCGAGAATTTAAAAAGCGTGGAATTACAAAACTTTAAAATATATAAAATTATATCATCAATAGAAATTTTAAAACATATATCGGAATAACTAGGGGTGTTCATTCGGTTAATTCGATGGCCGAACCGACCGAACTACTATTTTTGAATTAACCGAACTTTTTTTTTCTTTAACCGTTAATCGAACCGAACTTTTTTTCGAAAATATTAACCGAACCGAATAAATTTAGGTTAATTCGGTTAATTTTCGAATTAACCGAAATTTTTTAGAATTTTAGAATTTAATATTTTTTTAATTAAAAAAACAATTTACAATTAATTTAAATAATATCTAATTAATTTGATTCAAACATTTTGCATTTAGTTTTGATATTATTTTAATTAATTAATATTGATTTGGGTTTTAAATGGATTTTAAATGGATTGGGCCTCTTAATATAATTATATTTAAAGGTTAATTCGGTTAATTCGGTTAATTAACCGATTTCGAACCGAATTAACCGTTAACCGAATTCTAAAAAAATCCTAACCGTTCCCCGACCGAATTAATTCGGTGACCGTCCGAATTAACCGAACTAATTCGGTTCGGTCGGTTAATTCGGTTAAAACCGAATTTTGAACACCCCTAGGAATAACATCTAAACCTTAAATTTTTATACGATCTTCCCTCAACATCTTTTTGATCCATCTTGACTTCCATCGTATGACCTTAACTTCATGTGTCAACAGGAGCGGATGCACAAATCCCTTAGAGAAGCAAGTGTATACCCATAAATTAAAAATACTATCAAATTTAATTGAGTGTGATAAAAGAAATAAAAAAATGGCTTAAAAAATAATTACCTAAACTATTCTTAAAATTAACTTTTGGTGCCTCAAGATTTTTTTCGTCAAAAATAGGTGTCTAATGTTTCCTCCGTTACATTTGTAGTACCTAGCGTTAAAAAAATCATTAAATGACACGTGTCACTTAACGATTTTTTTAATGGTAGACACTTATTTTCAACGAAAAATTCTTTATACACCAAAGTCGATTTTGGGTATAGTATAGTAACTTATTTTTTTTTTATTAAGCCTAAAAAAATGTATATCCTTTTTATTTATTAACATTTCGGACCTCAAATTTTAATTTTTAGATCCCTCATTATATGTCATGCGGGGCTTAAGCATGCGTCTTTTACTTTTACATAATTTTATTACAAATTCCCTTTTAGATCCCTCATCATCATTGAAGTCTCTTGCATTTTCCATTAATATGTGAACCTCACACTAAACCTGTGTTTCCTTTTTTCCATCAAATTAACTTACCATGATACAATTTCTTTTTCTTCATCATCATCCGTCATCATAGTTCAAGACTAGATTTGTTCATGAATAAACTCGTTATGTTAAAATTTAAATCTCAAGACTTATTAGCTCGGATCTTATAATATGTCGATTTCATGTTCATATATTAATAACTGTTAATGTGTAACAATTTTATTGTAGTAGAACTGAAAAAAGGAAGAAGGAAAGAGTGTAATCCGAGGGCATATTTATAAAGTTCCTTGTAAATCGAGGGAGCTTTGTCAAATTTTATAGGTTTAAGATATTTGTTTAAAAATTCAAAAGGTAAGAAGTATTATTTTGAGAAGATGTACAAACATATCTCGAAACTAATCTCGTTGGAAGTTATCGGAATATCAAAAGATCAAAATTTAAAGGAGTAAGGTCAGGTTGGGTTGGGATCAATGGAGTGTGAAGAAACTCCAATCCGACCTGACCCAAGGATAATGATGTAATTTTCTTTAAAAAAATTAATTAAATTCTTATTCTTTTATTGGTCGGGTTGAATAGATTTATATTCTAAAAATTTTGGTCGGATCGAAGTTGGATGGATTATGTATATTTTCGAGTTGGATCTGATTTACAAAAAGCAAAACTTAACCCGACCTAGTGGCATCCCTAGGTGGGTAGAGAAGAAGCGAAGGGAAAGTGTAAAAGGAAAGGTTAACATACCCTTTGTTGACAGCTTTGAATCTCATGCCAATGCCCTTAATGTGCCCTTCAAGTCTTTTATGTCATCATTACAACAGCTACTGTTTTTGCCTTGTGTTTCCTTTAAATTCAAAGCTCAATGTGTGTGCCATTTTATCACAGAGGCCGACGTAGACCCCATGCGGGATGGATTGAAGGGATTAATAGGGTGATCGTTATTTTTCAAATTTTATATTCTCGTATAATTTAAATATTTTTTTTTTATATTTTTTATTGATAATCTATTTTCGACGTAGCTCGAACTCAAGAGCTCGAGTAAGAACAACACTCTACTGAATATTCATCTTCTGATATAAAACCATACGTACGTTATTATCATCGTTTCTTTTTTTTATAATAAGGCAAGAAAATGGTGGGAAAAATCTTTTCTCAGTTAGGGTTGGTCATAATAAAACTGCATATGGTATATTTCAGGCTTTTTTTCCTGAAAGGGCTCTTTGCTTGGATCAAAAAATTGCAGGGATTTTGTCCACCAAATTCATGTTACTGTGGTCAATCAACTATGAATATGAACTGCATGAGAAGCAAACAATCTTCTACTGAATATACACTTCAGTACCCTAACCTTGATTTTAATATTTAATTTGGTACAAAATTTATTAATTTAAACGAAAATGGCAAGTTCAAATACTTAATTGGAAAAAAACTATCAAATTAAAATTTAAATACTAAAATAAATGTGTTGTACAAGGTAATTTCAGAGACACATGGTTTCTTGTGATTTATATTTATATTTCGACATGTACAAAAGGAGGAAAGTAACGATTAAGAGAATAAATTTTCCATTCCATGTACATTTAAAGCTAGAAGTGATAAATCGGGTCATTCGGATCGAGTTCAGGTCAGATCATTTCAAATAGGGTCATTTCGAGTTAGAATTGCATTCAGTTCGGATTCGGTTCAGTTTGGGTTAGATCAGGTTCGAGTTTAGTTCGGGTCTATGAAAATTTAGTTCGGGTCTGGTATCGGGTCGTGTCAAATCAGATCGGTTGGTTTCGGTTCGGGTCAAGCTTTAGGTTTTCGGGTTGGTTTAGGTTCGGATCAACATTTAAAATTTTGAGTTAATTCAGATTGTTTCGGTTTGGGTCAACCGTCGTCACTCTTTGTCGTCTTAATTATCAGTGCTGCTCTTTATAACTTGTAATACATAAAATTTATTGGAGTACATTCGTCACATCTCAAATTCAGAGCTAAAAGTTATAGTTTAAATGAATGGAATTAATGAATCTTTAAAATCTAAAATTGAATATCAAATTAGAATATTTAGAATTATAAAAATAATTTTATAAATCATAATACATTTTAGGATTGATTGTAGTATTAACCCTCAACATTTTTTATTTTTATTATAACTTATCATATTTAAAAATATATATAATATATATATTAATTTAATTTAATAATAATAATAAATTACTTGTTTATTAAGACTCAGTTATCGGGTTAAAACCGGGTCAAAGTTCAATTCGGATCGAGCATGGGTAAATTAAATCCGGGTTGCTTTCGGTTCGGGTTATTTTCGGTTCAAGTTGATTTCGATTCGAGTTACTTTTGGTTCGGGTTGACTTTGGTTCGGATTGATTTTGATTCAAGTTGGTTTCGGTTAAACTATAATTTAGGTCAAGATCGGTTCGGTTTATTTCAAGTTTCAGATCTATTTTGGGTTATCATATTTGAGTATGTATCGAGTCTCGGTATGAGTCAAATTTACCAGGTCTATTTAAAGTTAAGGAACATTTTTATATCTAAGTTTTAACGAGGAACATCAGCATGAACCCTGAGGAAGATAAAAACTCTTCATAAAATATAAAGGACTAAACATGAAGCAATTTGGTATATTACCGAAAATAACGAACGTGGTTTTCAATTATCCTTGTTTGTTTGTTTTCGAATAGTATTTAGGTTGAACCGTTGAACCCCTCGGTAATAAAAGATAATGTTGTTCTTCTTAGAGGATTGTGTTCGAATAATTGTGTAAGTAGGGTTCGTTTTGTTGTTAATATATTAAGAAAAATTTTGAACACATATTATCTTATAATCATTCTAAATTATTAGAGAAAAAAATAATACTCGGGTTAAATAACTCATAAATGTATAATATAAGGATCCGTGCATATTTGAGAGAGTCTAAAGTACTTCTTAATAGAAGGCTAAAAAAGTGCATAAGTGGATTGCAACAAAAAAATCTTACCAAAAACATATTTTTTTTAAAAAAAAATTGGACAATATAACATTTTAAGTTGAAACTGAAAATATCACATTCTTCATGCCATTTTCGATTCTAACCGTAATTATTACAAATTATATAATTCTTTTGGTTATAAACTCTAAATCTGTCACAATATAATTTTTCGATTGTAACAAAAAATATTATAAGTTATATAACTTTTTAAATAAGATATGATAACATTTTAAATTAAAAACTTTTTTAAACTAATTTTAAATTTAACTATTGCACAACATAACTACTAATTATATTTATTCTTTAAATTTGTGTGGTGCTTTCATTATTTGAGAATTAAAGAAGTGATAAAATTAATGTGAGGGACAACTTTATGTTGTGTTGTTTTGATTGAAGACAAATCCTCCTCTTTTGTCTCACCCTCACCATATTCTCAAGGATGGACGTAGGCAGAGCAGGTGAGGCGGGCGCTCTCCTTAAAAATGTAAAATTATCATAAGTTTTAAATTTTTTCATGTATTTTTATTGAAAAATTCGTTTTTACCCCCTAAAATTTTATAAGTTCAAGTATGTCTCCTAAAATTTTATAGGTTTAAAATTGCCCATAACATAATATATTGCATTCGTCCTTACATATTCTAATAAGATGCACAACTTTTAAATCTATTATCATGAAGAACAAGAACAAAAGCTTGTTCTTTGTTATCCAATAATGTTTCTTTATTGAGGTTAAAAATATTGCTAATAATTAAAAAAATTGTATGTGAGGGTCAAGGGCTAGGTATATTCTAATGAATAGATCATTTCAATAATTTTGTTATATGGTTAACTTGACGAGTTATATATATATATATTAATCAATACTTGTCTTACTGAAACGATGAGCCCCTTTACAAAAACGTGTCTTACATGATAATTGTGGTACTAAATATGTAATTTATCCTAATATTTTTATGTTTTTAAATATGAGGTTTGATGGTAGTAATGCATGAAAAGAATAAATGGGGGGAAGAATTAGTAGAATAAGAGACAAGAAATAAAGATAAAAGAACAATAATTGATCCTAATATATATTATCGTTGTTTTTAATAATTATTAATGTATATTTTAAAAATAAAAATACGTGAAATATGAAATAATTTTTAATTTAATTATGTAGTTAAAAGTTTTAACTTCCTCTAGTAATCTTAGTTTATATGGAGTATGATATTTAACTATATTGATATTTGAAATTTTTATGTTGTTAAAATAAAGGTAAAATGAGATTTGTTTTAGGCATAACTATCAGTATTCGATCTATTGATTGACTAATCTATACCGGATATTACATAGACAATGACGACCTTCCCAACCCAAATTGCTCCATTCGCAATCGTCAAAATTCATACCTTGATGTTACTGGAGGAATTTAAGGTCTTATCTCACTAGACCAATTAATTGTCTGTACAATTGTTGATATTAAATAGTTCACATGATAAGTATGGCACCTCTCAATTAATTCCACGATATCCCATGTAAATGTATATCAGATTTAGATATCATCTTTTATTTATTTGTTTGTTTGTTTGTTTTTATATTAATTAATAAAAGTTAACTTAAACCCTAATTTTGCAATATGTGTTATATTTATAGTGAAAATAAAAGAGAAAAGGAAAAGTAGTGGATGAGTATATGCTAAATTTGAACCATGGTATCCTTGGATGCTTGTGCCCGAATGAATATTTTCTGAAGCAAACGGTACATAAACATTTTGGGTATTTTTTAAATTTTTGATTTAGATTTATTATTGAATTTTTTTAATTAAATATTTTAACTCAGTTTATTAATTCAAATCAATATACACAATTACTAAAATTTCAAGAATACTTATAATAAATAATTTATTTAAATTATAAAAAAAATTATATATTAATTTAAATCAATAAATTATATTTTAAGTATTTAAATTTAATTAATAATTTTATATATGTGTTTTGAGGTCAACTTTGATTAGACAATGCATTAGAGTTTGTCATGTAGGGTGTGAATAAAATTATATTTATAGGTAGTATGATTGTTATAGTGTATATTGAATTAGGGATGACAACTCAATCCGAACCTAACGGGTTTCGATCCGATTATATCGGGTTGATTTTTTTTTAAAAAAAATCGGGTTTGGATCGGGTTTAGGGTAGAAAAAATTCGACCTGACCCAACCCAAAATATATATATAATTTTACCCTATATATATTTAGGGATAATTATAATAATACCCCTCTATATATAAATTTTTTTTCAATTAAATCACTATTTTTATTGAATAAAAATATATATTTTTATTTCGGATCGGATCAGGTCGGATTTCTAAATCATATATTCGGATCGGATGAAACCTTAATTTCTTTTGGTCGGGTCATGGGTAGAAGACCATTTATTCTCAGGTCGGGTCGGGTGACCCAAAAACTCGACCCAACCCATTGCCATCCCTATATTGAACAATGTTTAGATGATAAAATAAGTTTGAGAAGATGTTTAGACGATATGATTTTTTTTTTGACTGTATGCATGTAAAAAAAGTTCTAATAATACGATCTTATTAAAGAGCGTATTTTAAAAAACGTCATATCGTTCAAACGTATTCTCAAAGTTATTATGTCATTGGAATATATTGTTAACATATATTATAATAATCACACTATCTGTGAAAATAATTCTCCCTTATTTATGGAGTTTTTTTTTCTATCATATTATTTAATCAAATTTTCCCGTAATTTGGGGGGTTTAACTATTTTCCTCTTCCTTCCATTCCATCCATTATGGCCTGCACACTCTGACACAGTGCTCTCTAAATGGCTGGTGGTGCAAGCAAAGCAAGCACACCCACACTTTTGTTTTGATTTGAGCTTATTTTGCTTTCTTTTTATCTCTCAGCTCTTCACTTAAACTGACCCAATTCCTCTTTCTCTGTTAAAAAAAAGAAAACCTGCTCCTCTTTCTTTCTGTCTTCTTCTTCTTTAGTCCTCACTACAACCCTTGCAAATCCCTCATCCTTCTCTCCTTCATCATGGTTATATTAGTACACTGAGTTAAACTCATTTCCTTTCCTTTCCTTGGGCACTGAGTCAACACTATTATATTGGCCTGCTCAAGGTGATTTTGAGTTTGCTTCTTTCTCTTCTTTACCAGTTGACCTATCACCCTTCTCTTTTGTCTCCTCTTCTTTATTAAGCTTCTATTATTATTATTTTGTTATGGGATTTGAGCATTCATGAACACAAGGGTTTTCTGTTTTCAGACTCGGTGCCAAGTATTTGATAGGATATTGTTATTTTCTATTCTCAAAACTCCTAGGAATTAGGGTTTGATTATCATCCCTAATAAAACACTATAAATATATTACCTAGAAATGGAACTTTCCTGTCCAGAAGGGGAGATCCCAATTCCTTTGAACAGTACATATGGCGGGGGACATGGCCTTTCCAATGGCCCTTCCTCCTTGTTCATGGAAGACCATGTGGTTCCCTACAAGAAACAGGTGAGGTACCGCGAGTGCCTGAAGAACCATGCGGCCGCCATGGGAGGAAACGCCACCGACGGGTGCGGCGAGTTCATGCCGAGCGGCGAAGAGGGCACCATCGAAGCACTGACCTGCTCCGCCTGTAACTGCCATAGGAACTTCCACAGGAAAGAAGTAGAAGGCGAGCCCTCTTTGAATGATTATTGTTTCCCGTTGCAAGGCAGGAAACTGCTCTTGGGTCACCACCACCACAAGAGTATCCTGCCACCCGAGGCTCTAGGGTACCCTACGGGTACTCTCGTACACTCGAGAGCGGCACCAACGCCCCACCAAATGATAATGTCCTACAACATGATGGGCTCCCTCCCTTCAGAGTCCGATGAAGACGGCGGCAGGCCAGTCCAGATGATGAAGAAAAGGTTTAGGACAAAGTTCACACAGGAACAGAAGGACAAAATGGTCAACTTTGCAGAGAAAGTTGGGTGGAAAATCCAAAAGCAAGAAGAATCAGTGGTGCAACAGTTCTGCCAAGAGATTGGTGTCAAGAGAAGAGTCCTCAAGGTCTGGATGCACAACAACAAGCACAATCTTTCCAATAAAAACTCCGCAACCGCCACCGCCACCGCCGCTGCATGATGATCCAAACCATCAGTCTCTTCTTACTACAATCCGTGTTTCATTTTCATTTAGCTTGTTTCATCCGTTTTCCCCAAGGCGGGTTTCAGTTAACATTAGTAATTATTTCGACTAATGATTTTGCAAATATCCATGCATGCATTATATAAATGGATAGTTGATCGATCAGCTTTCTTAGTACAATATCATTTTTATTACATATATAATCACTTACAACATAATGTCTGAGCATAGTTTACCTTGTTTTACGTGTTCTGCAACACCATCTGCCATCCATGTTTGGTGGCCTGAACTCTGAAAAAGTAAAATTTATTTACTTAAAAAAGTACCTGTCCTTTCTCCTGAAAACGATGATACATGTTTGTTTGTTTCTTTGTTCGGTTTCAGAATCTAGCAAGAACAAGATTACATAATTAATGTCTACTTATCCAAACATATATAAAATTAACGGTGAAAATGCTGTTGAACCGATTCACATGTAAAAATATCGTCTAGGGTTGTTCCTACCGTCTAATTGATCATATGTATTTGATATGTGTCACGGTCTCGGCTCGTGACCTGAAGGATCATGTCGTAGCGATATTAAACTCGTTGTTTGATTATGATATGAACAAATATTTGAGACTAAGACAAATTTGATCGAAAAGTATACCTTTTGTAATGTAGCATGAGTTAATAACCGAATAATTTATCATAATATTAATACATCAAATCTCATCAGAACTCTGTAATTAAGCGTGTTTGAACAAAAAATAATATTAAGATGGATGACTTCTTGGGAAGTCCTCATGTTATACTCTTTACTTTTATATCCAATTTCTTTTTTTTAACTATTCTGATAATTTTTAAATCCATATATATGATCAGATTATTGATTTAAAATTCTAGTGATCGGTGTGGTCCGACGTTGATAAATATGGTGGGAATTAATGTGAAGAGTTTGGGAAATGTAAGGAAATAAAAGGGTGAAGACAAATTAATGAGGAAGCATGATGTTCAGCTGAGCCAAATTTAATGTGCTTGAGTAAATATTAAATGCCACAACAAATGACATCCCTGCCCACATGTCTCCTATCTGTCAATATAAAATTAAAAAAAAAACATATATCGGCTCTAATTAAAAATCATATTAAAAGTGCACGAAATCAAACGATTTCGGTAGTAAAAGAATTATTGTTTTTCATTGAAATTTCGAATTTGAGTACCAGGAAGTCAAGGGTGTGAGTGTCCGATATCAAATGGTTGAGAATTATCCTTGAACATTGTCATGTACTTACTCCAAATTAATTAAAAAAATCATATTAAAAGTGCAACTTGTAGAGCTTGTCAATATGACATTTTAAGTTGAAACAAAAAATATTATTTTTATAACATTTTAATTATAATAAAATGACCATTCAGCTCAGTTAATAGAGCACAAGGTTCTTAATCTTGAGGTCGTGGGATCGAGTCCCACGGAGGGCATTTCATAATTCGGAGGTCTCTTACGGAAGCTGCTCTCAACCTAGTGTTGGGGGTAGCCTACTATCTTACCTCCCCCTTACCCCATATATATAGGAAAAATGGACAGCCAGCCATTTTAATTATAATAGAAATTATTACAAATTTATTGTAATAAATGCACAACCACTCTAACAAACTATCCTTTAACCAATGTAACAAGGTATCAACTAATTCACATCTAACTATTTCAATATGTTTGAGATGTATTTTATATATCGATTCAATATTTATATTATGTCTTTGAGCCAACGTTTTAAACATTATGTTATCGACTACGTCCTTAATAGCAACGACGATGCCATTAGATATCATTAAAATATAATTTCATAATATCTCAATCAACGTGTTAACTTCTAAGTTAAACGATAATTAAATTTTAATAAAAAATGACGAGTTGAAAACATATAAATAATCGGATGATCATTTTGTAACTTTCAATAGTCATAGAATTCAACAAAATGATACTCAATAATCATTTTATAACTTTAATAATGAGAGAACTTAATATAACAAAATTTTATAATCTTGAAAAAAACCTAAATAGAAGGATTATTTTTTAGCAGTCACAAACAAAGGCACCAATTATTATTTATTTGTTGTTAATATAATTATTTTTTGGTTGAGGATCTGATAAGCCAAGGCAAAGTCAAATGTTTAAAAATTATTAAGAATTAATATAATCTAAAAAAGGTAAAAAATGATTAATTAAATAATAATATTTTAAGATAAGGTTGCTAAATTAGCGGGAAAATTGTTGTGCGTGACGAGAACCGACAGCCCATAGATGCCGCCTGTGGGAATTTCAGGGGCTCGATTGCCTGCACCCCATTGGAAGTGTAATTATTTGAAAGGGTAAACTACACTTGTAATCACTAAATTTTTAGGATAATTATATTTGAGTAACTAAACTACTAAAGCATACATTAAAAGTCACCGAAGTTTTAAAGTTTACATTGACATTAAAAATATATCCTTATATTATTTTATAATTTATGTTACGATTGATATTTTTTTATAAAATAAATAAAAATAGTTTCACTTATAATTTAAACTAAATATTATTTTTATCAATATTATAATTTTCTAACTTGGTATGGTGGTTAGACTTTGGATATCTTCTTTAGGGTTATTGGTTTAATCCTCACAAAATTCATATATATATATATATATATATATATATATATATTAATTTTCCATTAATGAAATAATAATATGTGTCACTATGTTACTGGAAGTATTAATTTATATAAAAGATAGCATGGGCCAGTTAATGATAGTAACTGAAATAAAAATGAATTAAAATTTTAATAACTTCAATATAAATTTTAAAAATTTAATAATTAAAATATAAACATACTAAAAATTTAGAGACTATCAAAATGTAGTTTACTCTATGTAAATTATATCGATTCATTTTAAAGTTTTAATTGGACTGAACATAAATGAATTTAATTAATTGAGTTTTTTAAGAATTAAAGTAAATAAGTCTTATATTTAATTTTGGTAATTTTTTAAAAATAATTTAGGATGATTATAAAATAATATCCATTTAGAATTTTTTTGAATAATTGATAACGTGCACACACCTGCAGCTTATAAATATAAGTACCTAAATTTGAGATCCTTAGGGAGAACAATACCCCTTTAACCGTTAAATTTGTTTTATAATATTTAATTTGAGCAATTCACTTTATCATTTTGGGTAAATTACACATCTGATATTTAAACTATTAGTTTTAATCTGTTTTAGTACCTAAATTTTTTATTTTTTCAAAACCATACTTAATTTTTAGTTTTTGTTTCATTTTAGTACTACATTGTTACAAACTTAACACATTTAGTACCTAAACTATCAATTTTGGTCCGTTTTAATACATAATCTTTTAATTTTTTCAAAGCTCAACGTTAAAATTTGAGTAGGGGTACTAAAATGAAATAAAAACTAAACGTTAGGTATGGTTTTGAAAAATTAAAAGTTTAGGTACTAAAATAGACTAAAACTTATAGTTTAGATACTAAATACATAGTTTACCCTATAATTTTTTAGTGGGTTGTAAAGTAAAAGCTAACCAACAATTACCCATCATTATTAATGATTTTTGTAAAATTAAGACAATGAGAGAAAATTATTTTCAATAACCTAATTTTCATATATAATAGCAATAAAAATAGAAAAGAAAATTAAGGGTAAGAGAAAAGATTGAAAAAAAAAATACTAGGGTGGCGTTCGGTTGGATGGAATCCTTTGGAATTGGTGGAAATAAGAATCTAATTCCACCACTTTCCTATGTTTGGTTCAAGTTTTTCAAGAGAATTGAAATCTCTGATGGAATTCAATTATAAGGGAAAGTTAATTCCATCAAAAAATGGATGGAATTCAATTATCTTGTTGGAGGGAATTGAAATTTGACCATATTACCCTCATCAATCCTTTGGTAACTTATTCATATATTGAATAAAAATATTTTTTTTATGATTTCGGGGTCGGGTTTCTATTCCATATATTCGGGTCGGGTCGGGTGAAACTTTATTTTGGTCGGGTCGGATCAGGTTTTTTTAAGTGCGATATTCGGGTCGGGTTTTGGTTTAGGGTGAAAAAAACTGGACCGACCCGAAAATATATATAATTCAGGTCGGGTCGGATTAAGTCATTGTTTTTATTAAATAAAATAATTTTTATTATTTCGGGTCGGGTCGGGTTGGATTTCTAATTCATATATTCGGGTTGGGTCAGATGAAACTTTATTTTGTTCGGGTCGGGTTTTTTAAGTGTGATATTCGGGTCGAGTCGGGTCGAGTTTTTTTAAGTGTGATATTCGGGTCGGGTCGGTTCGAGTTTAGGGTGAAAAAACCGGATCGACCCGAAAATATATATAATTCGGATTGGGTCGGGTCGGATTAAGTCATTGTTTTTATTAAATAATTTTTTTTATTATTTTGGGTCGGATTTCTAATTCATATATTCGAGTCGGGTCGGATGAAACTTTATTTTGTTCGGGTCGGGTTTGTTAAGTGTGATATTCAGGTCGAGTCGGGTCGGGTCCGGGTTTAGGGTGAAAAAACGGACCGACCCGAAAATATATATAATTCAGGCCGGGTCGGATTAAGTCACTGTTTTTATTAAATAAAAATAATTTTTTATTATTTCGGGTCAGGTCGGGTCGGGTCGGATGAAATTTTATTTTGTTTGGGTCGGGTCAGGTTTTTTAAGTGTGATATTATGGTTAGGTCGGGTTCAGGTTTAGGGTGAAAAAAACGGACCGACCCGAAAAAAATATATAATTTTACCTTATATATTTAGAAATAATTACAATAATACCCCTCTATATATAATTTTTTTCAATTAAGTCAATGTTTTATTGAATAAAAATATTTTTTTATTATTTTGAGTCGTGTCGGGTCGAGTTTCTAATTCATATATTGAATAAAAATAATTTTTGATATATTTTTTGGTAACTAATTAACATAATCTCATTGAAATGTATCGAAATATTACTCTATCTTTTGATAACTTATTAACATATTTTAATTGCGATGATTTTAACTTATAATATTTATTAGCATTATTTTTATAATTTATTAAAATAAATAATCAATCAATAAAATAAAAATTTAATATTTTTTAATTTTTATAATATATTATTATATGTAATTTGTAAAATAAATAAATATAAAATAAAAAATATAAAAAAGATAATTCTATCATTTTATATTACTGAAATTAAATACTGACATATTTACGAACTAAACAGAATATAAAATTAAATTTCAATTCATATATATTCTAATTCTTACATATTCTAATTCCTCCTAAACATTAGGCAAACCAAAGGCGGGTTTATCCGTAAAAAAAAGAACAGAAAAAGAGGCGGCCATAGCCAAAAGGGCGGTTGTCGGCTTCGACCGAACATTGACGCAAACAAAATCATTGACACTGTTCGCTTCTTCTTCTTTTCTTTTCTTCAATTTTTGGGATCTGCTTTGTTTTTCTTATTTCCAAGCCTAATTTTCATTTATTTGGATTCTCCAGATTGAACTGAGACCAAGCAGTCAAAGGTAAGTTCTTGTTCTTCCCCCCTCCCTCTTCAATTTGGTACTTTGATTGCTCAGAAATGGAAGAAAATAAGGGAGGATTGCTATTTTTCTGCTGCACTTGTTGACTGATAATTTTTCTTACTGGTGACCAATTAGTTCGATTCACTCTTCTTTTATTGGAAAAAAATAGACCATTTTATCAGATCTCAATTCATTTTAATTTCTGATTTTCATTCAATTCTATCTGCGTGTCATATACGATATGTAATTGCAAACTCCTTGGGTGTCAATCCCATTTTCATACCAGTTTTGATTTTCTTCTGAGTTATTGAATTTATTTATTTTTACTGTAAAGAAAAAAATTGGATCATTGCAGATTATTGGGTTTCTTTTCATTTTTCATTATGATTCGTCCATTTTGTTGTTGCAGAATTAGTAACATTTGGGTTCATAGCACAGAGCAGAGTAGATTGACACAGAGGTAGCAATTAGATGGTAACAAAGGTTTTCGATCAGTCACCTTTGTTGGAGAATCAGAACAAACAATAAAGTAATAGTAAATGCAGTTTGAATTAATGGTTGTGCTATTCGTTGTGAGGAAAATTATATTTACTTGTTTGCTTCCATAAATCCAATGTTGTAGGGTTTTCATTGATTGATTGCTTTCTGCTGGTCTCTGTTTTTTTTTTTGGGGGGTGCTTTTATGGCTTTTGCGGCACTGGATATTCCATCTGCTGGACAACAAGAAGGTTTGTGAATTTTTATATGGTATACAAATTTTCCCATGTTTTAATATGCAATCTGAATTCTTGTTTCACAAATGGATTGGTTTGTTTCTTGGTATCACAAAATACGATGGTGGCTCATCATTTATCATTATTATCTCTCTGTCTTATATTTTATGTGATTGCAGATGGTCCTTTGTATCGTGAACTATGGCATGCCTGTGCTGGACCTCTTGCCGCTTCCTCGCATAGGGGAGCGTGTTTATTACTTCCCACAAGGTCACATGGAACAGGTATGTGTACATGAACTTTAATCTGATAACTTTTTCTTATTGTTATACTTCGTAATTTAAGAAGATAGTCCGTTTTGAATTGTGCTTCTTAAAGTGTTGGTTGAATTGGTTTGTGAACCTTTGCCATAGTTTATTACTTTATTTTGAATAATAGTGGTTCTATATTGGTTAATACGGTTATGGTTCCTGCAAGCACTTGGTTTCTTGCCTTTTTGTTTTTTTATGCAGAAGAAATCATCTGGTATTAATATCGAGTCATGCCTTCTTTAAAACAAAATGGGTATGATTCATTTCGGTGAATCACTTTGGGCAATCAAAAATTTGAAGTTTGTATGCCGTGTCTTGAAACCTTATTAACTTTTATTGTCAGATATATTTGAGTATCGGCATCAATTCATCTGATACAATGAATTACAAAATGTTTATGACAATATTTATTTCCTTCATGTATAGCGTGTAAGAATATATTTCTGTTATGTATGTATTTACAAGAATATTTATATACGTCTCCATGTCTGAATATTTACTGTCAAGGTAGTGTTTGTTAAATATTTCAAAGATTATTTAAAAGGCATTTGTTATTTAGTTTTGCTAATAAAACTCTATAGTATCTTTTGAAGACTTATGTCCCTTATGATATCAAGTTTTAGGTGTAGGTTTTATAACTTGACACAATGTTTGGTTTATGAATCTCGAGTATTTTTTTTATTCTTTGTGTACAGCTTGAGGCATCAATGCATCAGGGGTCAGAACACCAAATGCCTTCATTCAATCTACCATCTAAAATACTTTGCAAAGTGGCTTCTGTTCAGCGTAAGGTAAGTTATTATTAATACTTCTTGGTTTTATGTTCTTTTAAGTTTTATTGATTCGATTCCTTGTACTAAGCGACTTTTACCTTGAACTGCAGGCGGAACCTGATACAGATGAAGTTTATGCCCAAATAACTCTGGTACCTGAGGTGGATGTAAGCTGTCTCCCTCTTTTTGTCTCTTTTTCTCTAATTCCATCATGACATGTAGTTTATGTTTGAAAGCTATATTTAGTTTCTAGAATATCTTATCAGAATTGCTTTGAATGAGTTGTATATATATTTGTAATTTTTTCTGCCCTCACTTTTTTCCCCTCCAATATGGTTCAGCAATGCAAGGTTATGAGCCCAGATGACCCACTTCCAGAACCTGAAAGGTGTATAGTCCATTCATTTTGCAAGACTCTCACAGCTTCTGACACAAGCACCCATGGTGGGTTCTCAGTTTTGCGCCGGCATGCAGATGATTGTCTGCCCACACTGGTCAGCTTAAACACATTGATTGCATTTCCTTTGTTTTGAGGCACACCATAAGTTAGAATTTTTCTGAACTTTCTGTGGATTTATCCCAGGACATGACACAGCAGCCACCATGGCAGGAACTGGTTGCTACTGATCTGCATGGAAATGAGTGGCATTTTCGGCATATCTTTCGAGGTTATATATGTAACACCCCCAACCCGTATCCGATCCGGATACGAGTCCGAAGTGTCACATTGACTTTTTAAACATTTATTCGTATAAAATAGTGAGTAATTTAAAAACTTTGATAACATTTAACTTATTCAAAACGTTTACAAAATATATATCAGAGTTCATACGATTTATATCTTTAGACTACATGCCAACTACACTCTCTATATACAGTACATATATTTTCTGATCTGACATTTGGTAAGGAGAACTGACCTGTCTTGCTCCGCATTAATCTTTACTCTTCTCGGAACCTACGTGTGAAACAATCACACGCTAAGTCGAAGACTTAGTGAGGCATAAAGAAAACACATCTAATGGAATTCATACCCACTAATCATGCATGACTGTTTTATGCTATCAAATTATACAACTCATTTACATATACATCAACATATATTCGTGCATATTATGTAACAGATACCATTACCCCTATCACAGATATATCATATCATGCACACATCATATCACAAATCATATACATATATTACATACATTGTTCTCATATCACCAATATCCATACTTGTAAGCATATTACTTTAACATTCATGAATTTGTATTAATGAGTTTATTGGCCCATGATATCATATTGAGAACCTAAGGTATCTGAGTATTGTGAGGTTGTGCACTATGCTGTCACCACAGCTCGTATAAATGCACCGAAGTGCCGCGTAGAATTGCACCGTAGTGCCATATAATGATGTCCATAAGGACTACATAGAATTCCTGAAGAATCATATACATATGCTAGGGATCATATATGTGTCTCACCAGACTTCACACATGTTCCAAAGAATATATATATATATCCCGAAGGACCGCGTAGAATATTGTCCCGAAGGACCGCGTAGACCCTCTACTCTTGGCATGCCAACTATACCCCTAGCTCTCAAGACACATAACATGGGCATTTTCTTTTATACTTATCATTTCACATAACACATAGTTCAATTACTCATAGAATATTTTCATATGAGTCACATTTACATGTCACATAGCTTATATACTTTCTCACGTAGTTACATAGATCCATATCATATAACATATATCACAAAGTGCACATAATCACACATATCATATCATATAGCTTAGATCATTTCTCAGATATTCATATAAACATACATATCATATCTTGTTCACATATGATCATATATGCTTCATATAACACATAGAACACTTTCTCCTAGCTTATATCAATTTTCAGAGTTCTTTCATATTACCTGATGACATATATCATATAGATATATAATAACGGATATCATATTATCTACCTTATGCTCTATTTCTTTGTATTCCCATAGATTATAAATTATGCTGTATTTCTAAACATATATCATTTAATAGTATTTTTATTTAGGTACTAATTTAATCTCTTTACTTAATTCAATTTCATATATTCATTATAATCTTTTCATATAGCTCCATTATACTAATTCTCATAATAAATCATACCACTAGGTACTTGTCCAACTCATGTTTCCATTATGCATATACTGTTACCCATGTTTACCTAGTTCATATCACTTCTTATAAACTCACTTTCATCATATTTTCCTATTATTACATATTTTATCTCATAACCATGTATCCGCATAGTCTTATATTTCATTATCATATTACATATACTTGTTCTCCTATGACCCTTAATAAACATATATTTCTATTTCCCTACATCTCTCGACTTATCTTCTATATTCTTATAATTTCATAACTTATTTTATATCATTTTCCCTTTTTATTCACATAAACCATCTATTTATTTAGTTCAATTTCTCATGACTTCCACAATACTCTATAATAAAACTTTGTAGCTCTTCACTATAATACATAAACCATAGTTTCCTTTAATTTATCAATCTTCCCTATATTACTTATGTATCCTTATTTATGCCTTCGAATTCATACTATTCTCTTAGAGTCTCCTAACATTTCTCGTATAATCACTTATACCATATCATATAACTTATACTTGATTATCTTATTCTCTCATGTTCATTTCATTTCTTATGACTCTATCATATAACTTATCTCATGTTTTTCCATTATTACATAATAAAGTCTTACATACATCATATAGCATATACAAAGCATATCATTATCTTTAGTCATGCATACATACAATTAATGTAATACAGATAATCACATATAATTATAACCACACATAATCATGTCCATGACTTCATGCATATTACTCTAGGAAATAGACTCATCGCAAGTCTTATTTCCATTAAACACTACATATCACTAGTATGCACTCACCTGACCTCACTAGTCAATTTCAATCTCTTATCTTTCCCTTGATCGATCTTACTTGCCAAATGTTCCGGAATTACTTTACGCGCAGAATCTACATAAATGTACATTTTGAGGCAATCATTAGATACCTACATCTTGTAATTAGATACTAGCAACTTAAACGAACTTATTAAACCAATATTCACATTTTTCCTTTAGGGGGAATCGGTTCCCTACTAAGGGGGTATCGATTCCCTCATGACATTCTGGAAATTTTTGTTCGTTTGAAGGGGTATCGGTTCCCCTTGAATGGGTACCGATTCCCCTTGCCCAGAAATCATATTTTTAACTCGAAAATTACTTCATTTCCTCTCAAACACTTCATATATCATCCCCTTTTTATTCTTAACTCTAGTACACATACTTAAACCAATCTATATTCATTTATTTCATCTTAAACCTCAAAATCCTATCTTCCATATGAGATTCAAGAATCATACCCAATTTTCAATGTGTTCTAATTCCAATTCTAACACTTCATACTTCTTAATTAGATTGATGACAAGTCAAATTCATCCATAAAACTTCAACAACCATACCATATCAAAATTTCATCTTAAAACTCATATTGCAAATTCCTTCATAATTCCTTTATCTTATTGTTTAAATCCCATATAAGCTTTCCTTAAGCTTATTTAATACCCAAAGAATCAAAACTAAGCTTAAAACTCAAGAATTAACCAACTGAAATTAAACTTACCTATGTAGCTAAGCCCCACGTGAAGAAGAGAAAGCAAGAAGAAGAAAGCTTCCAGATAGCTCTCTTCCCACGTTTTTCACTCTTATAAAAGGGGGAAGAATATATTTTAAAGGAAAAGACCATAATACCCTTAATTTCCTTTAATAATTACTAAATAACCTTCATTATATATTCAAATAATCATTGAACTATTTCATTCTTATACTTTAGTCATCAAATTCTGAAACTTTTCAATTTAGTCACTAACCCGGTATTGCGGATGTTACAATATATCATTCCCTTTTTGACTGATATTTTTATAGTTTGCCTTAGTCAAAGTTGGAAAATTTCAAGCATCTAAGCTGCAAGCTTGGTTAAAGTTGTTTTGTATTTGTGTCATCTGGTTACTTGGAACCTTTCTTTACAATCTAACGTAAAACTTTTACCTTTTAAAATTTGATAAACTTTTTTGAATGTAGAGATAAAGACAAATAAGGCATCTTAGGACCTTGAAAATCATGTAGGCCATAGTTTGTCATAATCAGATAAAAGCCTTCTGACACTTGTCACCTTCAAATGACCAAGTTAATGTTAGATTTTTTAGAAGCTAATGAATTGGTATTCTCATGTTTGTGAAATTGTTACTTCTAGAAACTAGAAGAATTGATTTCCTAAATTGAAAGCTCAAGTTCAATGAAAATTGTTTTCTGTTGATTCCTTCATGTTAACTATGGGCTCTGTGTAAGGTAAATGATCATGGTTTCTGGGATCTACTTCTCCCCCTTGACCTGTAGCTTCATTCAGAGCCACCTCTTGTGTTTTTCTTTTATGTAGTTTTACAACCTGTAATTCAAAGGTCCTCGTTTAAAATTGAAATAAAAATAGTGTGGTTCTGTGTGATTGTATTATATGGTTTTATGAGGCATCTATCACTTCTATCTATGATAGCTGCTTGTAGTGGTTTGAAGGGGACACATTTGTCACCATTCAAATGTTAAATTCTATCTGCAGGGCAACCTAGGCGCCACTTACTCACTACTGGGTGGAGTGTCTTCGTTAGTTCCAAGAAGTTGGTAGCTGGCGATGCTTTCATTTTCCTGAGGCAAGATCTTTCTTCACAAATCAGTTATTCGTTCTCTTATGTTACTTTTGTTTATTTCACCGCCCTATTACCTATGTATTCATATTTGTTTCTTTACAGGGGTGGTAATGGGGAGCTGCGCGTTGGAGTGAGGAGGCTTATGAGACAGCAGGCAAATATGCCATCTTCTGTTATATCTAGTCACAGCATGCATCTTGGGGTGCTTGCCACTGCATCTCATGCCCTTTCTACGCGAAGTATGTTTTCTGTCTTCTACAAACCCAGGTTTGTATTTTTTTTTAATGCAGCAGATCCAACTAATTGTACCTATTTCATCATCTGTGTTTTATCAACATTATCGGCTGGTTTTATTGTTGTTAATATGTTATTATCATCGTTGCAGTCTATTTGTTTTATTTACTATTTAATTAAAAATAAGAAATATTATGTTGCCGATTTTGAGTTGATTAATGTTAGCACATTTTATTTATTATCATTCTTTGACCCTGAATCTTGATTCTTTGTGGATTAGAGTTGTATGCATCTTTACCGCTTCTAAGGTCTATTTATACTTCCTTCGGCATGTATTTAATATAGAATCGTAAGAGTGAGCTGCGATCCGATTTAGGTACATCTACTCATATGTATTATATGCATGCACTTTCTCTGTACCTATACATTTGTCTTTTCTCCTCTTCATTATTTGTGGCATTTTTAGTATGGTCCGATAAACCAAAAATCCTTTGTTTCCTTGTGTATAGACTTCTTGAAAATTTTGTTGTCCTGATTAATTGAAGTTGAGTAACTATTGTGTTTCGTATGTATTTGTTGAAAGACAATATTTGTTCTAACAGCCATTTTATTTACTAGAACAAGTTTGTCCGAGTTCATAGTGAGCGTAAACAAATATCTTGAAGCTCGAACCCATAAGCTATCAGTTGGGATGAGGTTCAAAATGAGATTTGAGGGTGAAGAGGTTCCTGAAAGAAGGTAATTTATCTGACTGGAGTATTTTTCTGGGATTACGACATTGTTAGTGCACTTGTTAACCCACAAACACTTTATGTCTGCAGATTCTGTGGCACAATTGTCGGTGTTGGGGATAATAAATCATCCGCATGGGCTGATTCCGAGTGGAGATCTCTCAAGGTCAACCTTTTTTTTCTGTAATTTCTTATTTGTTCTCCATTGAGGAAATAAACTCTTCTTGGGACATTTGAGTTCTGTACACATTTTACAATGTTGACTATTTTCAGGTTCAATGGGATGAACCTTCATCAATTGTACGTCCTGATAGGGTTTCCCCATGGGAATTGGAGCCACTTGTTGCAACTAGTAACTCTTCTAACTCACAACCTGCACAACGGAACAAGCGGACTCGACCATCGGTTCTACCTTCACCATCTTCAGATATTTCTTGTCTCAGTACAATCATTTACTTGTCAATACCCATATTTAGCTCTTGCTTTGAGATTTTATTCGACAAATTTATGCAACAGGTATATGGAAATCACCGGTTGAATCTCCTTTCTCGTATTGTGATGCACAGCGTGGACAGCCATCACCTAAATTATCCTCTTCCACAAAGCCTAACTCTGTTGGCTTTAGTGGGAATAGCTCCCTGGCTGCAGTTTCTGGCAGCTCAATGTATTGGTCTGACCGGGTTGAGAATGTTACGGAATCTGTTGCACCAGTTGTGAACAAAGAATCCAGTGAAAGAAAGCAGGGAACTGGAAATGGCTGCAGGCTTTTTGGTATTCAATTACTTGACAACGTGAACATGGAAGAAAACTCACCTATGGCTTCGGTCTCTGGGACTGGTGGAGATGACCAGACTGTTCATTCACTAGATGCTAACTCCGACCAGCAGTCTGATCCAACAAGTCTTAATCGGTCTGATCTTCCTTCTATAAGTTGTGAACCCGAGAAGTGCCTGAGATATCCTCAGGAGTCGCAGAGCAAGCAAATTCGGAGCTGCACAAAGGTCGTCCAATCTCTCTCCTTTTGTTTTTAAATGCTTGAGAAGTAAATACCTATTTGTGCTACTATCCCTTGAAAGTTTACGTTCTAGACTTCTAGTGAACCTCATTTGCGTGCTTAAGCATATATTTTAATGTGCAGGGTACTTGAGTACATTTATTTTTCTAGTTTACCTCGAATGAGATGATTTGTGTGCATGTCGCTACTAACATAATAGCATTATATTAAACGAGCGTTTCTCTTCAGGTTCACATGCAAGGTATGGCTGTTGGAAGGGCTGTTGACTTGACAATATTTGATTGTTACGAGGATTTGCTAAGGAATCTGGAGGATATGTTTGACATTAAAGGTCAGCTCTGTGTATCTGCAAAGAAATGGCAGGTTGTCTACACCGATGATGAAGATGACATGATGATGGTTGGGGATGACCCCTGGAAGTAAGTTCGAGCATCCTATCTCTCATTGTCGTATTCTTGTTCGCAGGACATACTTAAATGCTTCACTTGATCTTTATCCCGAAATTATCATCCAGTGTGAATCTGAGTTCTGCCACTGATTCCCTGAGATCCTTTGTACTTAAATTGCAGTGAGTTTTGCAGCATTGTGAGTAAAATTTTTATCTACACACCGGAGGAAGTCCGAATGCTATCACCCAAGACAAAACTTCCTGTGAACGATGATACCAATGCAGCCAACGCCGGGGTCGACACGGTTGTCAACCCCGAAGATCGTTCATCGACCATTGGTCACGGGTGCTAAGGTAACAGCTTTTGTGTATACAAATTCATCTGGAAATGTGAGATTTGCCTTGCCTGAATGATGGAGTTCAGGTCTTTATATAATTAAGAGTTTTTTAAAAGAATTATGGGGAGGAATTCTCATAGTGATTGTTCATTTGGATTTTAAATAGTGTGGAAGCATCATTTCTTTTTTGCTTTATTCGTTTCTCCTGTCAATATACAACACAGCACAGCACAGCACAGCAGCCTTTGCTCCTCTCTGGTTGGAATGTTGTTTTGCATTTTGTGTTGTTTTATGAGAAGGTTGGATTTTTAAGCATAATGCCCAACTTGTCGGAAATTTATTGTGTCACAGGTGTTGGGAAGATTTGTTGAATTAAATTTTGGATTGAATTGTGGAGGACTTAATTGAATAAATTAACCCTTCAATTTTGTATAACGTGTAAGTTGTGTTGGCTTTTTTCAATATCAAATTGATATAATAAATAAATATTGAGGGTTAAATTTATTATACAGTAGATCAAAATTATACAATGTTAGCTGAAAACGTTAAACCATGAAAGAAATTTAAGTTTAAAAAAAATAAAAATATTATTGACTCATACGTCGTTTATTTTTTAATAGAAAATAATAAATTTAGAGTATAATTTTTAATAATTGAGTATTTAATAAAACAATGTCCTATAATAATGAATAATTTTATAATTTGATAGTTAACTAAAATAGTGTTTTATAGATGAACTATTTACGTATTTCAATCTAAAATTTATATATTGCGCAAATTATATTGATTCTTTTTTATATTAAATTAATATAATATATAAATACTAAGATCTAAATTTATTATAATTAATCTAAAATTATATGAATTTAACTGAAAACGTAAAACCATAACTAATTTCACAGCCTCAGTTATAGATTTTGAAATCGAAAGAGATTAAATTGCTATTTTAGAGGGACCAATTCGTCTAATTTCGAAATTGAATGAGACCTTAGAGGATTTTTACCAGAAGAAACTAATGAATGTCGCTGCAAATACGCTCTAAAAAGAATCTAAACAGTAATCCTGGACTCTCTTCTTCAGTTCTTTGTTTCATCTCTCTTTCATGAGTGGCCTGGTGATTTTCTGGATTTAGCCCAACGGAGGAAATTTAAGCCAAGAATTTTACGGTTGTTGTTGGGCAGCTAGTGACGAAGATAACGTGGATGATGGCGGTGAAGAATGCAACCCGGAAAGTGCTTGTAGGATGGGCAAAAGTATCTCAAAGATATTTATCCTCAGCCGCCAACTGCAAACACAACCACCGCTCGCAATCGCAAATACTGTTGTCTCCGCCGCTTGTCTCTCTCGACCTCCCGGAAATTTGGGGTTCCGATTCCACCTACCATGATCCCCATCAGCCCCCAAGCTCTATAACTGTGAGACCTTGCTAAGTTGCTAGTTGCTTTCTGTTTTCCCGGAACTATAGATTATTCTTTATGTAAAGTTAAGGCTATGGTTAGTGATAATTCACCGTAGTCGATGTGCAGCGCTCGAAAGTAATTGATGGGAAGTCTGTTGCTTAGAAATCAGGTCAAGGGTAGCCGTTGATGTAAAAAGGATGAAGGAGTCCATCGGAAAGGTTCCTGGATTGGCTGTGATTTTGATCGGACAGAGAAGGGACTCACTGACTTATGCTCGTAACAAGATAAAAGCTTGTGAAGTAGCTGGAATCAAATCTCTGTTGGCTGAACTTCCTGATTGTTGTGCTGAAGAGGATGTTATGACTGCATTGTTGAAGTTTAACGAGGATCCGTCGATTCATGGTATCCTTGTGCAGCTTCCTCTGCCCGAGATAATTCTGCTTTTCCTAGCTAATGGTAAAGAATGCTTATGCTAGTACTGCATTAGATGTCTAGCCTAACAGCAACTACTTAGATTTCTGTGAGTTACAGATAAAGTACCTTGAGATAATCTATTCTCCAATCAAATGGTATCATTTCATCGTTAAATTGTAGTGAAAGCTCTTAATATTTCAAACTATAAGAGCAAGTTCTCTAGTAGTTTAAAAAGATGCAATCTGATTCTAATTTGTTTGTGATAGCATGATGGTTTAGTTTTGTTTCAACCATCTATTAGTCATCAAACAATATGAACCTTTTTCCAGCTAGTCATCTTGATCGTGTTTTGGAAGTTTGTGTGTTGTAAATGTCTGTTATTTCGTTCCTTTCAGTCCTTTGTATGTTTTGTAGTTATTACTTTTAAGGTTCTGCACCATGGGATTAATCCCAGCATGATGAGCAATATCTTTCAGTCAATCACATATAAGTTTGCTTTAGTTGATTAATTTCTTGAATTTATAAGTTGGGATGGAGTATTTGGGTATTATATAAGCTTAAGGTAAGCTTATATAAGCTTAAAACATTAATCAGAGAAAATTTGAAAGGAAATTTGATTAAGGGTTGAGAAATGAATTCTTGATTTAAAGAGATTTTTGAAGTTCTAAAGATGGATTTGACTTGTCAAAGGATTAATTAAGAAGTCAGAGGTGATAGAATTCAATTTAAAACACATGGAAAATTTGATGAAATTCTTTGATTCAAGAATTATGGTGAATTATAAGATATGGTGAAGTGTTATAGTATTATAAGAAGGTTTAAATATGTATGGATAAGTTTTAAGGTATAAGGAGGGATTAATAAGTAGAATTTGGGGTTAAAACAAGACATTTTCGTGCTTAAAATGTAATTCTGGGTAGTGTGCATCGATGCATCTTCAAGGTGTATCGATGCACTCTCAAATAAATGAACATCGAATGCCATTAGTGCATCGATGCATAAGGAGTGCATCGATGCACCCCCTTAAGATTTAAACATCGAATGTAAATTGTGTACCGATGCATGGGTAGTGCATCGATGCACATGTTAAAGAATGCATCGATGCATTGTAATACGTACCGATGCACTTCAATGGGAAATGGAATAAATCGTTATTCAGTCTATGAAATGATAGATTATAGTATATCTATTGGATACTGATAGTATAAATACATGATTGTGTAGATATCAAGCACGGACAAGTTACGGAACGATTATCAAGTTAAGATTCGATCGAAAGAAAAGAAATCATAAAAGGGGATTGGAACTTAGTGAGGCCAAAGTGAGTGCATATTAGTTAGTTTATGGTGCATATTAGTTAGTTTATGGTGCTAAATGGAAACAAGACTTGTGACAAGTCTATTTCCTATGTTAAAATGCATGAATATATGATTATACGTATAGGAATGACATGAATTGTATGTATGTTTGATTATATGTGTTAACATGCTTTTGAATGTAATGATATGAGAAGTATGTGCTATGTGATGTATATATATGAACATATGGGAAACTGAACTATATGACTGCATGAGAAAGATATGAGCCATATGACATGTTATATGTGAACATGAGAAAACAAAGTATAAGATATGAGCTATGTGATCCTATGAGAATATGAAAAGAAACTATGTGACTACATGTATATGTGAAAGAAGCTATGAGCTTATATGACATGTGAAATGATAAAGTGAAAATGCCCATGTTATATGATACGAGAGCCATAGGTATAGTTGGCATGCCAAGAGTCGAGGGTCTACCTGGTCTTTCGGGAGATACAGTGATCCTTCGGGACTAAATTTCATAGCCCCTAGTGGGACCCCTTACGAGCTGTGGTGACAGCATAGTGCACAACCTCAATAGACTCATATATCTACAGTTCTCACAGGTGTACATTAGCTAATAAGAGATAACATTGAATACAATGTATGTGATATATATATGTGTTTTGTTACATGAATTATATGATATGATATATGTGTGTTAATGATTATTGTATATGTTATAATATATATGATATGAACATAATAGATCATATAAACAAGAGAATAGAAATATGAATGATAATGATAGATTAGAAGATAATTATATGCATGTGTGGATTTGATATATAAATGGATATATGTTTGGGTATGATGTGATAGCAGTAATTGTTCATGCATGATTACAAGTTATAGTTTTCATTATATGTTTATTGTCTCACTAAGTCATAGACTTAGCGTGTGATTGTTTCACACGTAGGTTACAGAAGTGAGAAGAGTAAAGAGCAATGTGGAGTAAGACAGGTCAGTTCTCCTTACCGAAGGTCAGATCAGAAAAAAAGTGAATAATATGTATTTTAATATATAAAGTTTTAGTTGGTATATATTCAATAATATATTGTATAAGCTCTGAATAGTTCTGTAAACGTTTTGAATAAGTTATATGTTATAGAAATTTTAAATTACTCACTATTTTATACAAGTAAATGTTTTGAAAAGTCAATGTGACACCTCGGACTCGGATCTGGGTCGGATACGGGTTGGGGGTGTTACGGAATCCTCTATTTGTGTTCTGCAAATGACTTGTAAAAATTTCCTGGTAAGCATTTGGATAAGGAGAAGATTTTGAATGTGGTGAGTTTGGAAAAAGATATGGATGGCTTCCATCCGCTAAAATATGGGGAATCTTTCCATGAGAGGAAGGGAACCACTGTTTCCTGCACCCCAAAAGGTTGCCTTGAGTTATTGATCCGATCTGGCGTGGAAATAGTGGGAAAGAAGGCAGTAGAGATTGGGAGAAGCAACATTGTTGGATTGCCTATATCGTTGCTACTGCAGGTAAAGATCTACTTTTTGCATACATTTGCATTTTTAAATTATGTTTCATAAATATATGAAGAGGAAAAAAGAAGTTGATATGCATATATTCACATTTTGAAAGTATGAGAGGTAAAAAGAAGTTGACAGGATGTATTGGGCAGTGAAAGGCTGAGTAAGCATCTTTCCCACATCGCTTTTCTTATTTGAATGATCAGAGATCAATCTATGTATTTTGTTTAACTAGATATGTAGTATCCACTACAAGGGATAGATAAAAATAATTTTAACCGATGAAAAGATAAAATAAATCTTTAAGTTCTATTTCAGCACGTTTTGCCAGTTTCTGTGTTGATGATATGTATAAATCTTTGCACTCTAAAACTCTGATGAGAGTATTTATATTTTACTCCTTTCAAAGAGGTACTTTCCTATACTTCTAATGGGTTTAAGATCTGGTTCTGTTTAACAGTATCCACTAGTTATTTGACTAAGTAGGCATATTTCATTTACATTGTTGGACAGAGACACCATGCAACGGTCACTATAGTACATGCTTGCACAAAGAATCCCGAGCAGATCACATGCAAAGCTGACATAGTAGTCACAGCTGCTGGAGCACCAAATCTGGTTCGCAACAGTTGGCTGAAACCAGGTGCAATTGTTATCGATGTTGGGACATGCCCAATTGAGGTAAAGTTGCTACTGTTTCATTGATTTGCTTTACTTTAATCCATTTTCACTGCAGAAACTGAATGGCAAAACATTGGGGAAGGTAGTTATGATAAGGAAACTAGCGAAAAAGAGAGAAAACTATCATTGCATTTCACCCGAATCACAATTCTCTTTCCTTCTCAATATTGCATGTTAAAACAAATTCTCTATTCCAATGGTTATGATATCATGAAATTGTGGTCTTAAATTGATTGATGGATGAGCACCGCAGGACCCCAGCGCCGAGTATGGATACCGTCTCGTAGGAGACGTCTGCTTCGAAGAAGCATTGGGGATAGCATCCGCGGTTACTCCGATACCTGAAGGAGTTGGACCTATGACAATTGCCATGCTCCTCTGCAACACTCTCGATTCTGCCAAACGGCTGTACGGCTTTACTTGAACCGTTAGATCCATGCCAAAAAGTTTTGCATTGCGTACCTGAACTTTTCCTGTTAACCAGTAGCTCTCTCTGTCCCAATGGTTTTCAATGGATCTCTATTTGTTGAATATCTACAAAGCATATATCAATTAAAAGTTAAAACCATAACCTTATGCTATAAAAGATGCATTAACATCTTCTCTAATTTCATCTTTTTGTAAACTTTGTTTCATCCTTCTAACCACTAAATTTATTATTTAATTTTAGGATAAATTATACGTTTAATATCTAAATTATCAGTTTTGTTCTGTTTTAGTACTTAAATTTTATATAATTATTTATAATAATTCTTAATTAGCAGTGTAAATAACTATAAGAGTTTTGTGTCATATGTGAAGATATTTATATAATTATTAATTCTGAGTATAAATTTTTACTGTGCATAACATCCTCTAATTTGATATTGCATGTGTCATGTGAATTTAAATGATAAAAATTAGTTGACATTTCTCTGAAAATAAAATACTTGATATAGTTAAATTATTTAATAAAATATAGATTTTAAATGATAATATATTTAAAAGAAATAAAATATAAAATATATTCCAATAAGTGATAAATAACTTTTTATCTATGCATTTTTTCAAATAAAGGTTTCTATCTATATTTAGGAGGATATTTTAAATACTTTTTATTTATTTTAAACATTTCATTTTTCAAAACTGACCCTATCAAACAATATATTTATATATAATTCATAATTTATTTATTTTTGATTATATAATTATTAATTTATTATAATAATGATTTTATCTTTTTATACTTTACATAACTTTTAAAAATATTAATCTAAGGATTTATTTTGTAATTAATATATCTTTTAGATAATATGCCTATTCAAAAATTTTAACTTATTGACAAAGTACACATTTTGTACACAGTAAATGTAAACTCTAAAAATATAATATTCTTTTCTTGTCACTAAAACCATTCACTAAATTCAATAACTAATATAATTTATATATGCTTATCCTCTAATTATTATTAGTATATAAAATTTAAACACAGTAAAGATAAATAAATAAGTATTTTTTTTTTACAATTTTTAGATTAATTTAAAATAAATATAAGATAATACATAAATAAACATCCTTTACAATTTGAATAAGCCCAAGAGGGAAAGATAGAGTATTAAATTATCTTCCTTTTTGTTTCTTCTTATCTCAGCATCCTTTTCAGTGCACCAAACAAACACCGACCCCACTCCAAAACCAACCGTCTCAACAAGCATCGCTTGCTCCAGGTGCCCACCTCCCTTCTCTCTTTTACCTTTTCTTTCTCTATTTAATCAGTTTTTTTTCTTCAACCTTTTCTTCTTCTGCAGAAAATCATTTCGAGCCTTTGATCATATGACGAGAGGTACATACGGAGGTTATATATATATATATATATATATTGGTTATCCATTTCTCTTTTTTGACTGGAAATTGACGTTATCGTAAAAAAATGTTCAGAATTATAGGCTTTTCGTCGTTTAAAATTGATTCCTACATGTGATATTTGGAGATTTATATAATTCTCGTGGGATCGTTATTTTTAGATTATAGTAATGACGGTGTGAGTCTTCTTTTTATCTTCGAACGTACAGGTGACCTTGGTTTTTCCCACGGAAAGAATTTTTTGCTGAAGTTTGTGTTTAATATCCTTGTGGGCAGCTTGTGACATGTTTCAGTATAAATCCACGAGTCCATCATAAGATGCGGAATCTGATATTTTAGAAATGCAATTATGATGAACTCGATTTGTTGCTGACATCTTTTTATTTGGTTCACAAACTACATTTTCTGGTGTTTTCAAATAATTGATTTTTTGCCTCATAAATACTGTGTTCTTATAGCCAATGGTTGTTGAGAATTGTTATATGTGGGACAGTTCTTCTTCCTCTTGATAATCATGTCAGCTCGGTACTTATTCTTCTGCACTTTCATATTTGCAGGGTTAAGTGAAATGAATGTTTCCACTTTTGGTAATTGAATGGATAGTGTCATGGCCTGGTTTTTATGAGATATATTGATTACAAGATATTTCCACAATGGGGGTTGCTTGTTCTAGGAAAAGAGACCAACCGGCTGATGTGGATGATTTCCAGAGAGGGGTTTCTGGAAGATATTGCAAGAGTGGAAGTTCCAAGTGGTTAGCAACAACTTTTACTAGGCCTGTTCTAGAAAATCAAAGGGAAAAAAGGAAATGTCCATCACTTTTGGAATTATGCGCTTACAAAATACGGGAGGTATTGAATGCTTGCACCTTTTGTTTTTGGAATCCTTACTTCCTGCACCCAAACTGATCTTCTGAGTTTGGTTCATGAGCAGGACATAGTTAATTATGGTTCATTTTCTATGCTTCCAAGAGATCTAAGTCAACAGATCTTTAATGAACTGGTAAATTCCCACTGTTTGACTGATGTTTCTCTTGAAGCTTTTCGAGATTGTGCTCTTCAGGTAACAAGTTATAAATTGGGCAATCTGGATTTCAAATCTTGTCAAATATTTACTCAATTGTTGATCAGTTCAGTTGAACCATGATATCTTATCTTCTTTGCAAAAGGACCTTCACCTGGGGGGCTACCCCGGTGTTAATGACAATTGGATGGACGCTATCTCTACACAAGGACCATCCTTACTTTCGGTGGACCTCTCTGGTTCCGATATCTCTGATCCTGGATTGATATATCTCAAAGACTGCATGAACCTTCAAGATTTAAATTTAAATTACTGTGACCAGATTTCTGACCGTGGGCTAAAAAACATCAGTGGTACCTTTTTAATGCTCTATTATTCTGATATACTAAAATGCTAAAATTCCATAATAGGTAAAATTATTTAATAGCAAATAGTTGATTGCAACCTGTGATGCAACATGACCAGGCAAGTCTGGATTCTGACCCAAGGTTTTGACAAGTTGAATTTTATCTTTCTTAGCTGCTTTTCTGTTTATATTCTGCCCCCCTTCCTGGTTACACTTCTTCTCAGTTCAGTTCTTTTCTTCCTTCCAACTTCCTTGTTAAATTAATGTTCAGCAATTTTGCTTATCTTAGTAATTTCCAGCACGTGACATAAAATCTTTTAGGTCTCTCAAACTTGAAGAGTCTCACATTTCGGAGAAACAGTGCAATCACTGCACAAGGAATGATTGCCTTATCTGGCCTAGTAAACTTGTTGAATCTGGATCTAGAAAAGTGTCCTGGGATTCATGGGGGGCTTATTCACATAAAAGGTAACTTTCTACTTGTCTGATTGTATGGTATTTTATTTTTTGTTTTATTAACATGTATGGAGATGAGTTTATGATGGGTTTGGCCTTTCCCTTGACTAATTAGCCTATACTCGGATGCAGTTCCTTGGGATATTATGTTTTCATGTTAGTTATGCATGTTATGTCAGTATTATTTTACATTTGGCTGATGAGCCCTGTTAATCAATCTACAGGCATGACAAAGTTGGAATCTCTTAGTATTAAATGGTGTAATTGCATAACAGATGCTGATATGAAGCTTCTTTCAGGTGAATGTTACATTGCCTTTGTTACTATTTGGTAGTTTTTTTTCAAATTATTTATATTCTTTGGTTAAGCCTGTTCTCATTGTCTATGTCCCATAGATGTAATTGTGTAAATTCACTGTTTTTACCTTCCTTACGAAGAAACTTGTCTAGTCTTGACCTACAGTTGGCTTACATTCATATACATGCATGTGTGTACCTCTTCACAATCATCCCTGTTAAACAGAAATTTTATGTTCTCTCGACCTCCAGTTGGCTATGTTTATTTCCCAGTGATTCAACTCTGTTACCTTTGTCATAGGATTTAACTGTTCCAATATATCGTTTGGTAGATCAATGTGTTTTGAAAGTTTTTCCATTTCTCTTTTTGATTAACCTTGACCCTTGTCTATTATTTCCGCGGCCACTTCATCACATGTAGGTTAAGGACACTTAAAATTGACTGTATTCAATACCACTGCTCCCAAGTTTGCTAATGCTTTAATGTTGTGAATAATATGAATTAGTTAATTCATTTATGTTTCTTAGCTAACTTCTCTTATCATGATTTAGGGTTTGCAAACTTGAAGAGCCTACAGATTTCCTGCAGTAAGGTCACAGATTTTGGCATCACTTATTTAAAAGGTGCTTCGTCCTATTTCATTTGCTGTGATGCTTTATGCTATGTTTTTTTATGACATTTACTGATAGTTTGTTATGTTGGGATACTCTGATTTGGGGGAATTTTTATGAGTGTATTGCATGGTCATGCTGTTGGCTGTTATTGATTATTAAATTCCTATTTACCTGAACTTCTTTATGTTTCTAATCTGATTCAGGTCTACAAAGGCTTTCTGTTTTGAATTTGGAGGGCTGTCCAGTTACAGCTTCATGCTTTGATTCTCTTTCAGGTGTGTATCTTGTCATCCATACCACTAACCATTTCCTGTATTAGACGGCTTTATCAGGAGCTGCAAATTGCAGTTTTGTGTGTTCTGTTAAAATGTGATGTTTCATTTAAAACATCCATTCTCTTCCCTTTTTCGCTTCAGTATTTTGGTGCTTTTGATAGTAGCTCATGCATTTGGGTTTTAAAAATCTGTGCGGGGAACTCCTGATGGTGTTTCTTTATGATCTCTTTTATTTTCAACTTTATATTTTGTAATTCTGTAGAAATATTAAAAAATACGTGATATATTGTATAAAATCTATTTACTTTTTGTGGGTATTTTGACAATTAAACAGGGTATTAACTTTGCATTTTCTTTTTATTTTCATAGCTCTTGCATCTCTGTCATATTTGAATCTCAGCAGATGCAATTTATCGGATGATGGATGTGAGAAGCTTTCAAGTAAGTTTCATATTTACCCCATTTCATTTTTGTAGAGTTAAAGTTCTGAGATCCCTTTGACTTATGTGTATTTACTTTTGACAGACTTTGCTAATCTGAAGGCATTAAACTTGGGTTTCAATGACATCACTGATGCATGTTTGATTCACCTGAAAGGTTTTTTCTCTCTCTCTCTCTTCTTCAGTTGGATACTATAATAAACTATGTATTTTTGCTTCATATATATAGTCTCTACTATTTTGGAGATAGGATAATGAAGATGATATTGGTACTGAAATTTTTTATCTGAGTATTGAGATTATTCTTTGGGAAACATATTTAAGAATCTTGTGATAATATTTTTAAAATTCTTTCGTAATTTTTTTATGGGTGCTACAGCTCTTTTTTTGAATACTTATTCAGGTTTGACAACTTTGGAGAGCTTGAACTTGGATTCATGTAGAATTGGTGATGATGGGTTGGTTCACTTGACAGGTTATTCGCTCAAACTACAATAACCTTCGATAAATATTTCCTTTTTGTTCTGATTTAGGGAAAAATCTGTTTTCAGCCGATGGAGGATCATAGAAACATGCAGATATGTGAACAGATAAAGGAAATATCACAACCTCCCAAACAATCCACCCACTCACCCTCACCCCCACCCCCCACCCCCCAAAAAAAAGGGGGAAAATGGAGGAACACAAGAGACAACATAAAGTTGTAGTTTCCTTCAGAATATATCAGAAATTATTTTCTCTAGCTAGTGGAGTAATTTTTAAGTTTATTTTATCTAGCACAAAATTGTTGGAGTTGCGCTCAAAATATATTGGAAATCATTTTCTCTCGATGGTGGAATGAGAGAGAACACAAGAGAGAGAGAGAGAACATAAAGTTGTTTGTAGCTTCCCTCACAAGATATTGGAGAGTATTTTCTCTACCTAGTTGAAGAAGTTTATAAATTTTCTTAAGGAATATATTGCTATACCGAATTTATTGGAATAATAATCTTGAATTTTTGGATTTCTTTTTATGAGATTTCCTTGTAAGTTACCGTTGCATTAGATATATGTGATGAGGATGCTGCCAATTTTAGTTGATATGAATCAGTATTTCCATTGGAAGCCGAATTAATCTCGGTATATGGTTTTGAAGAAAATTAAGTGCTTCAAAATTTAGAATTGCTTCACTTTTTAAGTAGAAATAATTTAACTAGATGTTCCCCACCTTTTCTTGTTGTCTTCTGTTGGTTCCATTCCACTTTTAGTATACTAATTTCATTAAATTTAATAGTTCATTTCATTATATTTAATAGTTCACTCTTGATAAAGCTGCTGTTGAACACCCCAAAAAAAAGAGCTGATGTTTCTCTTGTTTGTTTAGGTCTTCAAAATTTGAAATGTTTGGAGTTGTCTGATACTAATGTTGGAAGCAATGGCCTTCACCATCTTTCTGGTTAGACATCCACCTTTTTCTTAATTTGACATAATTTATAGCTCAGTTTTGTTGGTAAAATGCTTTTATAACTCTTGTGTTTCCATCATTTGAGATGATTCTCTGTTGCCACTTGCTTCCATTTGATATCCTTCTTTGGAATCTTTCTTGTAGCTTAGGAGATTTTCCTTTCTGATATGGGTTTATCTGGTGTATGAAACTTTTATATATTAGGAGCCTTACGGTTTCAAGTTGCTAAGATCCTAAAGGAGTTCGGTGATGATGAACCAATTAAAATCAGGTGGAACAAGCACCTCAGGGCTATTGTATGATGATGAGTTCTTGCAGCCTGAGAGGTGTTTTGATCACATAATTACGAGTGTGCCACCTGAAAGGAAGCACTTGTGCAATAGGGAAAGACTAAAAAGTTGACTTCATAACAATCTCGTATGTGAGCTTCCATTCCATGCCATCTAGGACTTCCCAGGAATAATGCAAACCCAAGAATTCGGCCAGCCACATTACAGGATTACCTCTATTACGTACTATTCTAACTGCGTTGAAATTCATATTTGTAACATATTACATAGATGCTAGAGAGAGTGAGCAAGAAGTGATATAGTGGAATGCTATGGCATTGAAGTATTGGAGGAATAAAGAACGTGGTAATGGAGTATTGGAAGAATGGAGGGGAGCAACGAAATCCTGGAAGCATGGGGTGCTGGTTCGAGTGCTATTGTCAGTGAGAGCTGATATAAGGTGCATTAGTGCAAGGGATGCTTTATCAGGGAGTATTGTCACTGTCATCAAAGCTGTTATTGGAGAGCAGTTCCTAATCATGTTGTCCTTGTAAGACATGTTAATTGCAGAAAAACGAACAGCTAAAATTTGTTTTAATGCTTAACCTAGAGAAAGTAGATAAATGAAATTTTAATTTTTAAGCTGTGAGAGAGCAGTCACCTTGTTCGCTTATTTAGGGAACTAAATCACTTATTATGCATATTGAGAAGGGTACATGCTTGAACAATCTAGTGGTTCTTATACACGATCATTCATTTTTTGATTGGTTTACGCTTTGTAGGTTTGCATAAGCTGGAGAGTATAAACCTGTCATTTACTGTTGTTACTGATGGCGGATTAAGAAAATTGTCTGGACTTTCATCACTTAAATCTCTTAATCTCGATGCTTGTCAAATCACAGATGCTGGACTTGCAGCCCTTACAAGTAAGACTGTCCAAAACAATTGTCTAAAGCTCTGCATGCTTCTTCTTTCAATTTTTTGAGTAGGGTTTTTCGTCATTGATTATGAAGTAACGTATTCATATTTCTGGCCAACAATTGTCAGAAAACCATTCAACAAGAAACATACGTTTTATATTAAACTAAAAATCAGTGAAATGTATATATTATCTGTTCTTTGGGCTTTAACAAGCACTTTAGGATGCTATACCTTGGATCATGTGCATATCAGTTAGTACACTTAGTTTTCTAGGTTTATTGTACTACTATTATTTTTTCTCTCTTCTTGAGGCAGGTTTGACTGGATTAACTCATCTTGATCTTTTCGGAGCTCGTATCACTGATTCTGGGACAAACTACTTGCAATGTATGTTTTGCACTTAGTTTTGAATTCTTCTGATCTACGAGTTCACTTGATATGCTACCTTTTTGAGACCGAATTGGTTATGTATGTAATAGATTTCAAGAACTTGCGCTCCTTGGAGATATGCGGAGGACGATTGACAGATGCTGGTGTGAAGAATATTAAAGACCTTTCATCCTTGTCGCTGCTAAATCTTTCTCAGAACCATAACCTAACAGATAAAACATTGGAGATGATATCAGGTATCGTGTGAGTATAAAACTTTCTTATTTTCCTACCTCGGAGGGAGGTGGCTGAGAACGATAAAATGTAGGCACTATTATCGCAGACCATAGTCGTGGACCTGATACGTTTTGTGTACATTCCATTTAAATGCATTCAGGGTTGACAGGATTGGTCTCTCTGAATGTTTCGAATTCACGTGTCACGAGTGCTGGATTGCGACATTTAAAGCCACTGAAGAACTTAAGATCTATGAACTTGGAGTCTTGCAAGGTCACAGCAAATGACATGAGGAAGCTTCAGTCAGCGAGCCTCCCTAATCTGGTAAACTTCCGCCCTGAGTAATTCTTATGATGTGGCATGGTTATATCATAGTACTAAATTGTGGTCGCGGGGTCGTGGTTGTTGTTGTTACGACATGATTTGTTTCCTAAATATAATTATATTCCGAAATTATGGATATAATTGTGGTGTCATGGTGATCTTAAAAAAACGTTACGATGCAATCGTTACTTTGTATCGTTACTTTGTGTTGCATCCGTAATTTAGTACTACGCGATATATATCGTAGATGACTTTTATTATAGAGAACACTGCTATCTGTAAATGATAAAGTTAAAGCAGATGTTGGACAGAATTTAATAACTATTAAATTATATTGGAAATTGTTTGGTATATTAGTAAAAATTCAGTGTTGAATGTAACTATATTGCTTGATAAGAATAAATAATGATTTTCTTGGGAATAACTTGTGTTATAATTTTTATCATATTAATATTTTATTTATTTTTTAGAAAAATTAAATTAAATATAATAATTTAAAATAATTTATTCTAATTATATTATAACCACTTATCATAATCATAGTCATTCAACAGAGAACCAGTCCCTAGACTCTATTCTCAACTTCCATTGCCACCATATCAGCTTTGACTGAACCTTTGCAATCCCCGAGCTTAACCACTCGGACCGAATATTACTCAAGTCTACCTACTACCAACACCATCTTCATCGCCCATATTCATCCTCCACCATCGCTATCGAAGCCTCAGCCTCCATCATCAACAATCATGAATTATCGTTCCCTCTAAACAACCATCTTCCTCGAACTACTACTCTAAACCTTCAACCACCAGTCTCAAGACCCTTTTACCCAAATCCGTATATCACCTGAACAAATTTGATGACTAATCTAACCTATAAGCTGCAAATAATGGAAGGCAATCATACTAAAAACTTTGTTCTAATTTATAAGGTGATGATACATTGTGAACAAAATGTCATACCAAAGTACAAATGAGCATTAAGCTCAACAAGCAACCTTATTTGGGATAGGCTCAGGAAGTGCAGTCAGATTTGTACCGGACATGATCATATACCTAGTGGCTAATGTTAAGGGCTGCTTTAGACACCATAATTCGTGATGCAAACCGGCATGCCACCACTTTTGTTCCCGGATTTTCAATGGCCTGAACCTTGAGGGAGACGGAATGAACCAGAAGCGTATAGCATCTGATAAACTGGTCGTATTCTAATTGTTAGAAACAAGCCCAAAATGCTGCCTAGACTGCAGATGCCGGCTAAAACGAAGAAGGTGAGACGGAAGCATTCGGGTCCCAAGCAGATGGAACTTCCTTGCTTAGCAGCTTCAGCATCGTAAACAGAACCGGCGAGCAAACCTGAAAAAAGAAGTGCACCTACAGGGTTGCCTATCATCATAAAGTTATAAATGATACCAAAATGTTTCAAGCCGAAAAGTTCAGATGCCGTTGGAACCATGAGACAATATTGAAATCCGAGGCAGATGCCAAGCAAAGCAGTAGAAATATAGAGGGTACCGCTGAAAGCCAATGCATACATAACAAATGCTAAAACCATAACCACTAGCGTGCAGGCCATCCAAAATGTACGAGGAATGCTTCTCGTCCTGCGAGCACACAAACTAACTCTTAGAATAGTGCTTGGCACAAACAAGGGTAAATTTTAATAAAACTATTGAACTATTATCGCCCCGGAAAATACATCGTTCGGAGTCTGTGACCGGAACAAATTTTGGATAAAATCACTATAGGAACATCTCCAATTTCCAACTACCAACCCAAGAACCAGTGCCTTCTAAGCAAAACATGCATGGATAGGGATGCATGCTCAAGAATGACAATAAGAAATAAGAGATTATAGCAGTTATCACACTGGTTTTTAATGATTACAGAAAACAGATAGAAGATAATTACATCTTAACTGTACAAGAGATGGTGAATCAGAATTTTGTAATGAGGACTAACCTGACAAAGTGTTCTGAAAGAGCACTCGAGCCAAGACGACCGATGAAATTGCAGAAGCTAAAAAGGGAGAGCAGTATTGTTGTATTATCTACGCCAAATGCAATTCCGATTTGAGCCAAGTTATTGGTAACGGTAACACCAGAACCAACTCCAAGAAAATATACAACCCAAAGAAGCCAAAAATCAGCCTTGATAAAAGCTTCATGAAGCTTGAAGTCCTCCCCCCTCCTGGGTCTTCTTTTCTTCTTCACTGCCCCTTCTCCCACAGCAAGAAGAGTTTCCACATCCGAGGCGTATTCACTTTCGAAGAAACTTCCAAGATTTGATGCTGATGAAGATGGTGACAACAAAGGATCAGAGTGAGTTGGACCGCCTTCTCCCTCGGTCAAATTCTCTGTTGAACCTGCCAGGGGTGTAAGTGTGCCTGCATTTGCTCGAGTAAGTGTCATCTTGACTGGAATTCCGAGAGGGGCAATCAAGAAGATAAATACGATAGCAAGTAGCACATAAGAAAAAGCATCACTTAAAGAAACTATGTCATATATAACTGTTATTATGATAAGATAGATGGCAAGCAAGACACTAGCAACTTGGGTAAAAACAAAGTGGACATGAACCGAAGAGTCTTCTCCGGAAGGAGGAGTGCAAGGGCGAACAAAGTACATCATGGCCAAACATAACACTGGAATTCCGAGAGTAAGGAACAGCAGTAGTTTCGAAGCACTTCGTTCAAGCAGCGAGCTGTACAATACGGTATATACAGCAGCACTGATCCCGGAATATCCTTTGAGGATGCCAGAAACAGTACCCCTACTGAGGGGAAAATTTCTCATGTTAGTTACCAGAACTGCCGTGCTAAACCATGCATTACTATTAGAGCCGACCACAAGCGCGATCCATAACTGTCATGGCATGGAACATGGGTGTAGTAAGTACATAAAACTGCTAAGAAGCTCACTTAAAGAAAATTATACTGTCACTTCGATGTGTTCGTCTCCATCAATAACCTCACATCTCTTCACAGTCCAAAAGAGACTGGGAATAAGGAACACAAATCTCATTTGATAAGATGCCCTATGAGTATGAGATGCTTACCCGGTAGCAACAGAGCTATCTTTAACTTTTTAGCACATAAAGTATGTATGAAGAGAATGAATAAATAGCCAGTGAAATAATTTACCAATTACAGGTTTGGAAATGCTTCAATAAAGACATAAGAAACAACAATAAATTGCTTGGAGAAAAAAAAAATGAAACTGATCAACTGAGAGCCTAATCCCAACATAACCAGACAAGAGAAGTATGAGATTCACATGAATTAAGATCGAAACTCGAACAAATATGAATGTTACAGAAAGAACACTTAAAAAAGATGCATAATACAGAATCAGAAACCATGAATCTACGAGTTCTGGAAACTGGTAAGAAGCCTTAGGCTGCTTTTTTCCAGACATAACTTGATCAAATTGGCACACAGAAACTGTAGCACCAAATCTTATTACCGATCAAGTCGAAGTTTTAGATTAATATCTCACTGGAAGAAATCTTAAACAAGGAAAATAATCAAAACCAAAGGTCCTGCATAGTACCGGGCAAATTCAAGTTATGAAGTAACTCTTATGGTTGGACAGATTCAAGGCCTTCCATGAGCTATTAAGATTAGACCTATTTTTTTTATCAAAAAAAATGATTAGACCTATTTGTTGTCATCATTCATGACTAATACCGCGTCTAAACAATCTCCAAAGGATATAGAAAAAGCAGATGATATTCCCTATATTACACCCATCCCATCCCACTTTAGCTGGTGCAATCACATCACACCACATACAAAACCATTGTTGACTTTGCTGAGGACCTTACACTGATGTTCAAAAAGATAAGCCCTGTGCTTAAAGCATCAAGACAAAGATAAAACTCACTTCATCTGGTTCAACTACACCCCATACAACCTTGAAGAATCTAATTCTCGGCATATACATAACCAATTTCAGTAACAAGAACAACACATAACATATATAGCTTTATATATATAAAAAAACTGATAGCTAAATAAACTCATACAATTGAAATGATCACTCACCAGCCAGTAAGGAAGAGCATGAATAGTTTGGGTAACAGCAAGCCAGATAACACCATATCCCAAGAAACAGGCGAAGACCCCAACAAGAAGCACAGTCCAAGGAGGGAAACGATTACTGGCGATACCAGGGAGGAGCCCGACACTCTCTCCGATATCATTAGCGACCCCTAAGAAGGTGAGCTGTTGCTGGTTGAACCCCAAAACTGATTTGAGAGCAGAAGAATAGAGTGGGAAGTTGGAGCCGTTCCCTGCTGATATCTGAACCCATACAGCAGCTGCCAACCCAACCCATGGTGGCCTGCTCCCCGCTTTCAGCTTCAGTTTTGTCATTCGTGCTGTGTGCTTAGAGGAACTTGTTTTGCTTCTTTGTTGATGTAGTTGGTAGGGACAATTTTCATATACAAACACAGAACTTAGGCCTGTTAATGGAATTTATTAGTGCTGCCAACTTTTGTTTTTAGAGTAAATTACTCAATTCTTCACTAAACTTTATTTTCTCTTCTATTTTACTCATTATACTTTTAATTTTTCTATTTTTATCACTAAACTTTACAGATTAAATCATTTTGCTCACTCTGCCGTTAGTTCTCTAACGTTGTGATGATAATTTATTTTATTATTATTATTTAATATAAAATAATTAAAAATATAAAGGGTAGATTACACCGTTCCTCATTGAACTTTACCCTCTCTTCTATTTTGCTCACCCAACTATAAAGAAGAGGATTCGAAACGATATCGTTTTGGTGTACATTTGAGTTCTTCAAAACAACGTCGTTTTGATACTAGTGTCATGTCATAACACTGTTAAAAAGTTAACGACAGTGAACAAAATGATTCAATCTATAAAGTTCAGTGAGCAAAATAGAAGAAATGAAAGTATGGTGAGTAAAATAGGAGAGAGAATAAAATTCAGTGAGAAACAATGGAATTTAACCTTGTTTTTATTAAACACTAGCAGTAGTTTTCGAAAGCCTTTTATTTTCCATATGGATATAAAATATACACATGGATTTGAAAAGGTCATCGTATAAAATAGCTCAATTGTATCTATGAAGATCTTTTTGATCCTTACTAACGTAGATGATGATGGGTTTTCTTCTTCTTATAATCCGAAATCTCCTTGTATACAAAGTTGGTTTTTTTAGTTGGAAATCTCCTTATATTTAAAGTAAAATTTAATAGAGAAAACTAACCGACATAGATTGATATTGATGGGTTAGGTGGCATGCATCAATGGTATGGTGGGAAAGGTTCATGTGATAAATTTGTATTCATTTGGTATGTTTCAACAGTTACTGGTGATATAAGCATATTTTATTCATTTGGTATGTTTCAGCATTTAAGTCCTATGTCACGGGCATAGATGAGCAAAAATGAAACTATTGTGAATGATTCTGCATTGTCATTTACTAACAATTGAGAAACCAAGGATTTTCCCCATTTATCCATTCAAAGAACTGCTACAGGTAAACACAAGTGTAGCCTAGTTGACCCAGATGCAGAGCATGTTTCGGACCCTACGAGTCGATTGTCATTCGGATTCGAGAGTTGAAACAAAACCATGATGCATGATAATTTCCCAAAAATGAATCGAACAGTTTCTCAACAGAATACCAGCCTATTTAAAGAAGGAGAAGAAGAGAAAGTTTGGGATTCAGAGGCAGATGTTTCCTTAGCAGACTTCAACCGGACACTTGTCTAAGAGGATCGGGGAACAATTTGGATAATTTGTGGGGACCAGCAAATGCAAGGGCTGAATTGGTGACTGCGTAGCAACAAACAGATATAATGCCAAGAAAATCATAATACTTCAGGTTAAGACATCAGTTTCTTTCCATGAGCTAAAAACTAACCATTTGTGATGACATGTACTGTGATTTCAAATTTGAACTGAGAGCCACAGCACCGAAAGAGCACTTGACAATGGTTCCTTCACCCCCTTCAACGGTTGCAGCTGTTGCACCTGGATCAACATCTTCATCACTGATATCAACCACTGTGTCTATAAGTCTCTGGTTTATTTCCCTTATTTCTTCCAAAAGGGCATGACTAGCCTGCAATAGCTTCCATGTCATCTTTTATATCTAATCATATGAAGTAAATTGTGGCTATCTCAGACAACACTAAGTTATGTATAAAATTTATCTTGCCAGCATAAGATAGACTCTCTTATCGCTAAGAAGTTGAAACGTGAAAACCATAATGTCGAGTTCTCATTTACACAGAGTGATTAAACATCAGAAATTAGAATGGCAGTCGGAAAATTTTATCTGCCTGCATTCAGTGCACCGTTGAACAACATAACAATAGAATTTCGAAAAAACATTCAGAATAAATTTCCAATCACATCAGGCACTATATAAAGCTACAAGGTCAAAATGGACCGTGAAATTTAACCAATGACTTCCAAGTGTCTATAACTAATATTTTCATTACAGGTTTCTTGACTACATGCTGAAGCTTCTTATCAATGCTTGATAGTCTATGCTTACCGAGGACTATATGCACTCCAAGAAGAAAGAAAACTAAGAACCATATGATTCAGAACAATAATGATGCAAGAGCTGAAAGGGTCCACAATTTTTTCTTCACCAATGTTCATGTCACCTTTACTATTTACCTAGTCACAAGCTTAAATGTATGTAACTATTAACTAAGTAGAGACAACTATGAGTTATGCTAAAACTTTTGTTAAAGCCATTTTATAGCTTCCTTGGGAAATCTCCAATTCTCCATAAACTTCATGATCTATGTTCAACTTGAACAAACTCATTCCTTAGATAACAAAATATAGACAAAGTTAGAGGTTTAGGTGTTTAAAAAGAAACGAGACCATACATAATCCAAAAGGTTCCAAACTGGATTGATGAACATTAAATTTGGCATTAGAAGCAGTGCAATGAATAGAAATTCAACCATTTACATGAAGTGCTGGAAGAGGCTTCCTAAAAAACATAGCAAAAATGCATTTTTGAAAACATGCACCATGAGCAAAGAGTAATACCTCAATTCTTGGCCGCTTGACACTAGATGTTGCAGTTGACTCCAAAGTCAGATGTCTCTGAACCAGTTAGTTTGAAACTATCATTCAAACTACCTGCAGATGATACAACATTTAGGGGGCATGGCACTAGTGTGACGCCTAATTTTCTTTGTCCCGCTCTTTCCATCTTGACTGATGAAACTTCTTGCTTGCAGATGACACTTTGTCATAGCAACCAGATCCTCACCCACTGCAGCTCTTGACCCATTACCTGGGGCTGAGCCTGCTATTCTGTCAGTCCTGCTGACAACTGAATGTCACTTACAGATGCCCGCAATGCTATAGATGAAATGGATTTCACCTGTAATTAAAGCAAATTAAAAATCAAATTAATCCAATATCTTTTTGAGAGGAGAGAAGGTAAAAGAACTTCTACAGCTTTAACCACAAAAGAAAGGGAAAGAAGTGTCAAGATAGAGCTTCACTAACTGCTTTCGTTAAATGATCAAGTGGTTGCTCGGTAATGTTCGACTTGCTGGAAACAGTTGTCAAAGCATTAGGATGAGTTCCATCACCACCAGTGAACTCAGCAAGCAGAGGTGAGGCTGATATCCCTGAGTGCCAATTGCAAGGGATTGGGAGCCTGCTTGAACACCAGTTCCTTGTTGATTTCCAATAGTAGCAACATTTGGGAGAGAAGTTCCCTGAACAGGTTTTTCAGATTCCCCAGGCATAGGTGATGGAGCCAACGGAGTTGAAGGTGAAGGAACAACAAAAGGTGAATTTGCAGATTGCAAGGGAGTTCCATCTTTTAGCAGGTTTTGCTGATCAACCTGTGGGGAAGAATGCTGAGGCATCTGAGGAGATACAGCCTGAAGTAGCTGAGGTGAAGAAACAGGAAATTGAGTTCCTGGTTTCAACTGTTGATGGTTATAAGATTGACACTGGCTTGCCGGAAGATGTTGGAATACCCCTGGCTTAGCACCCATCCCCTGCCTCATATCATTCGCAACATTCATCTGATGCAGCTGGGGCATATGGTGTGTCTTCAATTGAGTGGACAGCTGTTTGTCACGAAATTGGGCCCCGTGACATGTTGCTTTGCTTTCTGCTGTGGCAGCTGCAGCTGCTGCTGCCGCTGTTGTTGCCGTAGCTGCTGCTTCTGTTGAATATACTGGTTTTGTAGTTGGCGATGTTGAAACTGTTGCTTGTACTTTTGTGACTGCATCATTTGCTGTTCTTGATGTTGTTTCATATGCTGGTGCTGAAGATGATTAATGTTCTGCGGCAGGCCACATACCCCCCTTTGTGATGACAAGCTATTAAATTTGTCTGCTGGGAGGTACTCACAGGATTTTATTGCAAGGGTCCTGGTGCAACCGGCTGCATCGAGCCAAGGGCATTACCTTTTCCTGAATCCATATTAGAACTTGGTTGTAATGAATTTAACTTGGTCTGCTGTGTTGTCGAAACCCCAGTCGACAAAGAATTATTCTGAATGCTTGTCATGTTGGTAGGTTGCATTGCCAGCACAAAACCTTGTAATTTTTTCTATAAGAATTGGACGCCTAGTTAAAACCCCTTCATAATCATCAACATACTAAATCATATATCAATGAAAATTAAAAGGAGAAAAAGTGTACCTCATGATTTATTAAATAATCAAACCGAAAGAACACACCATCACCAAAAAACTAAAATAACCGAAAGGAGCACCCAACTACATTAATGTGAAAAAACACAACCGACTCCAAGAGGCAAACTATCTACATATTTAGAGAAGAAAAACAATCTAATCAATTAAATTCATCACAATCAGGTTCCAATATGGATTCAACACAAGGTAATGCCCTTGACTCGATGCACCCGTTCCTTTCGATTACAGAAAGTAATTTTTAATCATAGAGTTTTGCTTTCCAAAAAGATGATCGGTGGCTTTTTTTTTTCCTTGGCAGATAATCGGAATAACAGACTATTAGCAAGTGACAAAAAAAATGATGGAAATCACGCGACGCTTATTTGTTTGGTTGGAAGAGACAGAATAAAACAAGGGAAGAAGAAGAGAGAGCGGAGAGAGGTCATATGTTATAGGGTAAACTATTCATTTAACGCCTCAACTATCAGTTTTGGTCTGTTTTTAGTATTTACGTTTTTAATTTTTTCAAAATCATATCAAATATTTAGATTTTATTTCATTTTAATACCCCGCTGTTAAAACTTAATGCGTTTAGTACCTAAACTATTAATTTGGTCCGTTTTAATATTTAAATTTCATTTTTTTTTTCAAAATTTAACGTTAAATTTTGAAATGAGATACTAAAATAAAATCAAAATTAAATTTTAGATATGATTTTAAAAAAAATTAAAAATTTAGATGCTAAAATATATCAAAACTCATAATTAGATTCTAAACGCATAACTTACCTTATGTTACATATAGACTGACGTGGAGACTTCGACGGTAAGTCTTGAAAATCAAATTTCTTTTAAAAGGGTTAATATACAAAAATACTTCTATTTTGGTAGTTTCTTTTCGTTCATTGTTCTTTTATTTTGATAACTGTTATTATTTTTTTCAAAATTATACATATTTAAGTTATATTTTGATTACACTATTAAAAAATTAACATAATAATAATGTATCATCGTAAAATAAAATCATGCTATTATTGAAAAAATTATATATATATATATATAACACAATTCTTTATTTTTTTAATGACAAATAATCAAGACGAAGTAAAACATAAGGCTAAATATTATTTCTTTTTCCGTTTCTATTCCTTGTTTTTTAATCTGAATTAACTATTCTCTTGATTTGTTTATATCGGTCACAAAAATCCAGGTCCAAATTCTCTTGAAAACACTCTTTCTTCTTCTTCTTAATTTTATCCTTATTTTTGTTATATTTCTTTTACTTTTTTAATCTTCTGATTTCCAAGCCTACTTGTTTGCTCCTAAGATTCCAAATCCATGTTCCATGTTTAGTTCATGGCCATCCAAATCACAGAAGAATAGGAATGGAACACAGACCATTGATATCATTCGGTGAATAATCATGCTTCATGCAGCATGAAATGGTAACCCTCCGAGCCTGATCATCAAGTGTTACCTTAACAGCTACCACGTTGATTTTCGAGTACCCATTCTTCGGATGGATGCACGCAACCGGCACCCGTCTTCTTTGTCTTCCTCGCCGAACCTATTGAACCTGCGTGGAGCTCCAAATTTACTGGTGTTTCTTAGACAAACTCACAAATAATAGGTGTGTGTTAAAATTAGGAACTGATATGCACCAGCTTGCGAGGTGTCAATGAGCTTTGTGCATGTATTAAATATTTGAACCTAAATATTGCAATCACACACCTTTATGAATAGGTATTCTTGCCCCATTTCTCCATATTGCAAAGGAAGTTTACACATTTCTAGTATAGTTTACATATAGACAAATGCAAGCAACTGCGTTAGCATTCGTTACCTCTGCAACGACACAACTTCTACTGCGGTTGAAATCCCTATTCTTCAGCATCAGGGTCTTCATGGGTTGTTTCAGCTTGCACCGTATCGGTCCCTTTGGTTGTTTCGGCTTGCACCATATCGGTCCCTTTGGTATACTTTCGATCTCGCCGTTCTTTACCATAAAATACCCAAGATATCAAACAGAACATCACCGAGATCGTGGCGAGGAGCAAGCCGATATAAACCTCTTGACTGTGTTTCCTTAGCCCCGGACAGTAATGCTGGTGCATGTAATTGAGAATTTCCCAAATTGTGGAGCAGTCTACTAGGCTAGCAAGGAAAGGAACGTAACAGGACAACACGTAGCTTATGCTAGCAGCTGAACTCATTTGCTTGTACAAGTCCGGGGTCAGGCGCCCTTGTGTGCTGCAAATTCCGGACGACGATAAATGGCATACGAATTTTCTCCATTCCTAACATCGAACATTAAAAAATCAACTGGAAAGACCGAGAGTCGAAAACCGCAATAGATAAAGAATCGGATTGTACCTGTGTTGCATTGCCCACGGCTACTTGACCCTCCCCACAAGTTTTTTTATTGTTTTCTGCCTTGTGCGGGTCACAAACGGTGGGCAATGAGGGACCGGATTGATTGTAGTAAAGACCTACTACTTGTGGAGGTATGTCATTGTTATTGGCTACAAGGGAAACATCAAGGTTCAGCAGATCGTTAATCCCGTTGCTAACCGCTTTGCTCGCATCCTTGATGTTTTTTCCGAATTCCCGATCCACGCAAGGAAGAAGTTCCTTGATAGCAGAACCGGCTGTGGGGTTTTGAACCCATTCGTCCACCGCGGTGCATGTATCTGCCATTAAGCTGAAATGTTTTCGTGAAAATATGGTCAGATATGGAACTTGATATGTTTCAAGTTTACCAATGGACATATGATTTGTTTAAACTTACTTGTGGAACGCAAGAAATGCACCGCACAAGATAAACACGAGCGTCGTGATAATCCACCCGATGATCATGAATCTGCAACCGTTGATCGTTAGTTTTGATGATGATTATGATGGACAAGAAGATGATAATCATGCACGCTCTCAAGTTACTTACATATACACCCATGTTTTCCAGCCAATAGCCAAAAATACTGCAATCCATTTAAAAAAACAATGAAACACTTTGGAACAATAATTGATAATCAACCAGTTTATAGGGGAACCAAAAGGCTTACAGAATCCAAGAACTGCTACTAGAAGCATGGTAGTACTGATAGAGATCAGAGTTGTGTTCCTGGAATAAACATCAACGCATAGATGAAGTCTGCGTTATGATACATGAATATCGATGTGTGGAAAAACATTTATTTGACATACACATGCTTGAGAATTTCGGACAAGGAATCTGCCATGCTTATCGTTGTAAGATGAGGGAGGTCTTTACTTGCATCCAATTTAGAGGTGACCTCGTCGATCTGGTTTATGATTTCGGGTGGTAGGAATTTGTTGTTCAAAGAAACTTTCCTGGCCGACTGAAGATAACTGACGACAATTATAAGACCATTCGAGATCTTTTCTCCTTGATGCACTACATATCCAGCGGTCTCGTGTATGGCTCCCAAGAATCCTTTCTCTCCTAAGAACATTACACTGCATCCGGCACTGCAAAATGAATGCATTCAAGTAGTTAACTCTGTAATCGGAACATAGAACCGTAAGCTTAGAAAACAATACTTATGAGGAAACTCAAACTTACATTGCTGAAATTGTGAAAAGTATGAGAAAGACGAGACAGAGCACGTAAGCAGGCGGCGAATAACAATAGGGGTTGATGTATTTTTTGCAGCAGCAACAAGCACATAACATCAACAGGCCGAACAGCACGAACCAGATGGAAGCGATGACCAAGAAAGGGAAAGAACTAAAAGCAACAGACTGCATACAGAGAACTTGGAGAACAAGTTACCATGTTGATGAACAAACCATAATATAATTTGATTAAACAGCAGAGTTATGGAATCTTACAGCATAGTAATGTTGATTAGTAATATTCCATCCACCTTTATAGTAATTCATATGGTCTAGAGGGTCCCTCCTGCGTGTTTGTTTATCGGCTAATACTATACTAGTTCCATTTCCATTTCCTGATCTAGCTCCTGCTAGTTTTTCCTTTATCGAGTCCTCCATTCCTGTAAACATGAAGATTTATCGAAATTTTTTTGAAACCAAGGCTGGAAATGAGATGAAAAAAGAATCTCAAATTTCATCGTGGTCATTCAAATCCTAACATTCGCAACCATTTCGCTATATATGAGAAGAAGAGAGGAAAACTAGAAGCAGCATAGAACAATCATACCTGGAAAATCACCCCTGAATGGCACTTGCAAATTACCATCCTTCCATGGCCCTGGCAATTTACCCTCAATGTCCGGCACCGGCATATGACCATCCTTTCCCGGCATCGGCATTGGTAAGTTACCATCCTTTGCCGGCACCAGCATCAGTAAGTTATCATCCTTGCCTGGCATTGGCATTTTACCATCCATGCCTAGCTTTGGCATGTTACCATCCACAGGCACAGGCAAATTGCCAACATTCTGCCCGTGAGAAAATGAAAACAAGGCTGATAAAACGTGGAACAAAGCTGGAATAAGAAGAAACGGGTTCAATTTTACACGCGTCCCCATCGTTCTTCTTGGATTGTTCTTGTCTGTGTTTGATTACCCCTTGGTGGAATCAACCAAGGGATGAATGACTTTTTCATTTACTTGAAATTGCAGATTAAAATCTCGTTTTCTGGTGCATTTGTTTTCCAAGAACACATTATTTTTCTGCTAATTTTGGTATTTAAATTGTTATTTGTTACGTGTAATACCTCTTCTAACATCTTATCAATAGACTCTATATTGACTAATCCCCTTAATTTGAGGAGGATTGCTAATTTATACACATTTCTATTATGTTGTTTGAATCTAGGGAGAGAAAACTTGTGTTATGATCTTAATTGTTGTTATCTGGTTAGGACAACCACATCAGATTATCCAATTATAAACATATGACCTTCAAGCATTCTAGAAAATAGTTTATAAATAAATCCACTTAAAGACTTGGAAATCTGAATAATAGATCATCTATCATACAATACAATTATATAATCGGAAAATTTATATGTTGCTATTAAATTTGAAAAGCTTTATCAACAAGACAAATCAAATTCTCCATTTAGTGCGGATGCCAATTTTAAATAGAAGAGTTTGTAAAATAATAACAATTGGGAAGGAATTAAAACAAATCAAAATAATTACTTCTCATTTTTTTGGAAAAATTGAGAATTAACTTTTTTTTTTAATAATTTACGATGATTATAAGATAATATACGTTTCTCATTTTCTTTGAATAATTACATGCTCTTGTACAAGTGCGTCACATTCGCAAACCGTCGACTTTGCCGCCCACATCCTTGCCGACTGGGCTGCTGTTTCTAGATCGATATTTCATTTTGCATATGATTGTCCTCTTTGTATTACCGACGTTGTTCCAGAACCATCTTCGTAGAAAACATTTCGCTTCATTCCTGTTCTTAGAGCTTAAGACAAAATCAGGCAGGCACCATCGTCAGATGCACTTTTGCTCGAGCTCAACGGTTTTCAATCTTAGCAAAACATTGTCACAGGCTCCCAATCAACCTTAGAAAGGAGAACATAAATGTAATTCTATACGAGTACCCCACGTTACTGCCAGTGATGTGTTACGCTACAGCCAACGTTATCCAGAAAGGAAAACTTGGTTACTTACTTCCCTCCCCACTGAGCATAACCCTGACTCGCACACCCGGTTCCTTTCATCAGAGAGCAGAACTTCAGTAGTGACCTCATTTTTTAGATAACGTACAAGCTTTGCAGCTGTTAAGCACGAGGTTCCCCTTGCACCAGCTTTGTTTCCAATTCTTACCTTGGCTTAGATGAAAGCCCTTTTGCTAACATTTCCTCTTGGTACTTCCGAGCCATATCTAACATCCCCTTTTGAATCAAAGCATCAATCAGAGCATTGTAAACAAACTCATTTGGGCTACTTCCTAGTTCTTCCATCTTCTTCCAAACCGTAATAAGTCAAAGAAATCCCCATCTCCCAAACTTCCTCATAAGCATCACATATGTGTCCATCCTCTGTTGAACCCCATTCACAACCATCAAATCAAACAGCTTAAGAATCTCTCTAGGCGTATGTAATCACATCAGGCGTGATATCGTTCTTCAGCATTTGGTTAAGCACGGAATAAGCTTGCCTCACCCTCCCATTCTCAAGCAGAAGCTTTATGACCGTATTATAAGTAACAACATTCGGCTGACAGCCAAAATCCCTCATCTCCCTAAATACCCCAACACCAAAATCTACACCGTCCGAAACACCGATAGCACGGATAACCGTATTATATGCCACCACATCCAACTTCTTCTCCTTCTTCTTCATCTCCTTATACAACTTCACTGCCTTCCACGGCTTCCCACTCTTGCACATTATATCCATATAGATAGAATAAGAATGCAAATCCTTTTTAACACCCTTTTTATCCATTTCTTCCCAAAATTCCATACATTTACTCCACCAACCCAGTTTAAACCACCCACGAAGAATCATATTATGAATCTTAGTATCATTCACACTAAACCCTAATTCCTTACTTTTACCAAAAAATCACAAATCATGTGCCTCCACAACATGCTTATACGAGCAGAGTGAGTCAACAAAGGTTACAGAATGAAATTTCATCTTTCAAATTGAATTCATCCAATCTATCAAAAGTGGCAACAGCTTCATTAACAAGATGGGCGGTCTCGTAACGCTTAAACATGATGCGAAACGTGGTATGATCGGGTGTCGAACGAGGGTTGTTTTTCATTCTACGAATCAAATCCCATGAAAGATTGAACTCGAAATACTTACCCAAAATGTCCAACATCTTGTTGAAGGTGTCGGTGGTGTGGGTGAAGTGGCAATCCGTTTCGACCCAGTTGAAGAACTCGAACGCGCGTTTCCAGTCGTTGGAGTAGCCAGAGAGTGTTTCGCGGACGGTTTCGTGGTCAACATTTGGTGACTGAGAGTCGAAATGGGGAGTGGCATTCGGGGATATAGAGTGAGAAGAAAGGAGTCGATGAATTGGCGAAAGCAGAGAAGGGGATGCGGCGTCTTGCGGTGATTAAAGAAACCATTTTTACACCTCATTGAAACAAACGCACAAATGCTAATTATTTCAAGGGAATGCGTTAAGGGTTAATTCCAACAAAAGTCCCCCAAACTATCACCAATATTTTGGATTGGTTTACCATAGGATCAAATGCTCAAACTATAATTATCATAGAGAAAGACATTATCTTCCTTCTCAAGCTTCTTAGTCCCAATAAAGGAGCACCGTTCTTTTTACTAGAAAAACTGCTCAATAATAAGTGAAAATGAAATTGTGCAGTTTGATACAATTGTGACCAATAACATATTTGGTGATATCTTGTCTGATGAAGCTTCAATGATCACTGGAAGCATAGGGTTGCTTCCATCTGCTAGTCTTGGCGAATCAGTATGACAATTCATTAATCTCTTTGCAAATCGGTTAGAGAACAGTGTTTTTTATATCCTTTCTCTTTGACTATATTGGTATTTTCATTTGGCACAGGGACCTGGACTCTTTGAGCCTATTCACGGTTCTGCCCCCGATATCGCTGGACAGGTTAGATTAACCTTTTTTGTTATGTGGTCAGAGCTAAAGTTTAATAATCATTTCCCATCAAACCCAAGATGTTGAATCTTGATTATAATGTGAAATATGTTTTGGCAGGACACGGCAAACCCACTTGCAACAATTCTCAGTGCTGCAATGCTTCTGAGGTATGGCCTTGGTGAAGCGAATGCTGCAAAGAGAATTGAGAATGCTGTTCTGGATACTCTTAATAAGGGGTTCCGTACAGGCGACATATATTTCCCCGGAAATGTATAGGCTTCTTCTCCCAAAACACCTTTCTTTTTTTTGCTGTCTTTTTTCTTTGTTTTTTAAAAGGCAAAATATACATTTCTTTTCTTCTATTTTGACAGAAAGATATTAGTTATCTCAATTCTATAGTGAATATTTGTGGCGTTGAAAGGACTTTAATGACAATGGTAAATCAAAATGTCTGAGATAGTTGCAATGGCCTCTGTTCCCATGTGTTCTTTTCCCATAGGCACTGCTAAGAAATTTTGAACCCAACCGACCTCGGTTACTTCCGGTTGTTTGGAGAAAAGTTGCAAAGTTTATATAGAGGTTCTTCAGGTAAAATTCAGCAAAGAGGTCTTTGTCGTTATAAGGACCTGTTCCTGCTCACCGGTAGCATTCGAGGCAGCACCTTCCGCCTGTTGAATCAATGCTGTACCTTCTGCAGTAACATGCTGCTTGAATATCTCGGCAACAGGTTCCAAGCCTCGAGGTAGTTTAGAATAAAGCCTGTACACCCTAGAAAGATCCTCCACGTTGTCATCTCTGAGCAATGCCCGGCATCCCGAATGCTCCTTTTCGAGTAGCCGATCGGCATGTGTAACCAACAGCTCATGCTGCACTTTCTCTATCTGTTTCACCTCGCTGCTCGAATGCAGGTAATGAGACACTCAGTCCCTTTCCTTCTTCAAGCATTCTTCACACTTCAACATGTACGCAGGACAGTCATCTTCCTCGATCCACCTCGACGCCTTCCGTGAATAGTAAGCACCAGTATCTTGAAGCATACCTACTTCAAAATCATCTTCATAACAATCCATACGTCCCGTGCCAATCGCAACGAAAATGTCCAACACATTCTTCAACAGTGCACGGTCGATCCGAACGCCCTTCCGTTCTTCATCAATAAGGCCAACCACAGCATCTTTGACATCGGCATGCACTTCCCGATACACCAGATCACCGAAGCAGGTCCGACCGACTTCACTAAGCACAGGGAGTGATCTCCAAGTAACATTGTAACGATCAAGGTAACTGAAGAACCGCGAGAGCCACCGACCATGACTGCATGGTTACCCCATCTTCGAACAAATTCCCTCAGCAAGAACTCGTCACGCTTATCTCGTAAAGAAGACAATACCGTTGACGTAATATACTCTTCAAGCGTCTCTCGGTACTTGTCGTTGACCTGCTGAGCGCAACCGTGGGGTGGCTTTCGGGTGCACATGTTGTATACATTGACATTGGTGTAAAGCACCATTTATTCTTTCGCGGTGAACGGAAACTTCGGTAGGCCTTCCAGTATCCTCTTTAGCTTGTCGATCCCGTTGTGCATATGAACCCATCCTTGATGAAATTCAACAGTCTTGCCCTCCATTGTGGTAAAAAGAGGTGATGGTATGGGTTTAAATAGATGGGATTTGTTTTAGTATTTTATAACGAAAAGAAGCAAGGTTAGACGAGGATTTCTCCTAAGTTTCGATTTCGTTCCTTGTTAAGAAAATTTTCATTAATAAGGTCAAGGGTAAATTACGCTTTAGTACCTAAACTATCAGTTTTGATATGTTTTAATATCTGAACTTTCAATTTTTTTCTTCAAAATCGTACTTTCTATTTTAGTACATCGTTCAAAGTTTAACATTAAGTTCTAGGAAAAAAAATGAAAGTTTATGTATTAAAATAGACCAAAATAAATAGTTTAGGTATTAAAAGCGTTAAGTTTTTAACGGCGGGATACTACAATGAAATGAAAACTAAACGTTAAGAATAATTTTTATAAAAAGTAAAAGTTCAGGTACTAAAAAGATTAAAACTGATATTTTAAGTATTAAATGCATAGTTTACCCTAACGTCAAAGACACCAAATTTAGGCATATTACAATGAAATGAAAACTAAACATTAGTTTAAGTACTAAATGAAAACTAATAGTTTAGGTACTAAAAAGATCAAAACAAATAGTTTAGGTACTAAACGTGTTAAGTTTTTAATAGCGGGATATTACAATGAAATGAAAACTAAACATTAGGCATAATTTTGAAAAAAGTAAAAATTTAGGTACTAAAAAAGACTAAAACTGATAGTTTAAGTACTAAATGCATAATTTACCCTAACGTCAAAGACACCAAATTTTTAATATATACATTTAAGTCACTATTTTGTTTTTGCAATTCGACATTTGATAGGGGTCGAACTTTGGACTTTGACATTTATATCCAACACCTAACTATTACACTAAGGTAAAATTTTGACATGAAATATAATATTTAGGTTAAATATAATTGAAATTAATTTTATTATTTTATAAAAATATATTAATTATAATAATTATAAAATAATATAAAAATATTTTTAGCATCAAATAAAATATATTAGTATTGTTTATTTATGTTATAAAATTAAAAGATTAATGAATAAAAAGAATAAAAATAACAATGTATTAATGAAAATGTAAATCATAGAGTTAATTAAAAAAATACTTATTTATTGTAATTTTAAATATTTTTTATTTTTAATAAATTTATCAAAAATAAAAATAAAAACCTAAAAAATAATGTCGACTAACATATTCATACCCAAATTGCCCGTCTTCTTCAAAACTTGGCCGATTGTCAAGTTTCTTTCCTCCCTTTTCAGATCTGACTGTGTCCCTCTGTTACTCCCTTCTCCAATTGAGGCTCAAAGCATCAACTCAAGACCCGAACGACGGCGTTTTGAAACACCCAGGTCAGCTTTACCTCTCTCTCTCTCACACACACACACATTGGTTTGGCAGAGCATATTCAATTGTCATCTGTACCTTTCGTTAAACGATGAATGATATGCATAATTTACTTACTGAACAAAACTTTAATCTGGGTTTATTTTATTTTTTCCATTTTCCCTTTGTTCCCTTTTGCCCACAGTTTTGGAGCCTACTTAAATACACAATGTTTGAAGTATGATGTTTTCCCCCTTTTTTTAGATGGAAGTTGAGGAAGAAAAAGAAGCTCATCCTAGTAATGTTTGTTTGGCCGAGGAAAAATGTGATGAGCAGAGTCTAAAAGAGACAGATAGTGAACCAACTGAATTGTTTGATGTTCAAAATAGTTTACCCGATGGAAAGAAAGAGTTTCTTGCTCCAGCTGTGGGAATGGAATTTGAAACTTATGATGATGCATATAATTATTACAATTGCTATGCCAAGGAAGCCGGATTTCGTGTTAGGGTTAAGAATTCGTGGTTTAAGCGGAATAGTAGAGAGAAGTATGGGGCTGTGCTTTGTTGTAGTAGCCAGGGCTTTAAAAGAATTAAAGATGTTAACCGTCTTCGGAAAGAAACTAGAACCGGTTGCCCTGCTATGATAAGGATGAGAGTTGTTGAATCGAAACGGTGGCGAGTGCTTGAGGTTACACATGAGCATAATCACTTATTGGGTGCCAAGATTTGTAAATCTGTTAAGAAGATGGGATCCGGAACGAAAAGTAAGATGCAATCGAGTTCTGATGCTGAAGTGCGAACCATCAAGTTGTATCGAGCATTAGTGATTGATGCTGAGGGTAATGGGAATCCGAATAGCAATGCAGTGGCTGTTAGGAAGTTCTCTGATCAACCAAATCAGCTCAATCTTAGAAAGGGTGACTCGCAAGCCATCTATAATTACCTATGCCGTTTGCAGCTGACAAACCCAAACTTCTTTTACTTAATGGATTTCAATGATGAAGGGCATTTGAGGAATGTTTTCTGGGTTGATTCACGATGTAGGGCATCTTGTGGCTATTTCGGGGACATCATTTATATTGACAACACTTGCTTGTCAAATAGATATGAGACTCCCCTTGTGGCACTTCTTGGAGTTAATCATCATGGACAAACTGTGTTACTCGGTTGTGGCCTGCTTGCTGGTGAGACATCCGAATCTTATTCTTGGTTATTCAAAGCATGGCTTACTTGTGTGTCAGGACAGTGTCCTCAAACCATTATTACAGACAGGTGCAAGGCTTTGCAGAATGCAATTGGGGAGGTGTTTCCCAAATCTAATCATCGCTTAAGTTTGTCACTCATAATGAAAAGAGTTCCAGAAAAATTGGGAGGATTGCGTAATTACGATGCAATAAGAAAGACATTTGTTAAGGCAGTTTTTGAAACGCTCAAAGTAATTGAATTTGAAGCAGCATGGGGTTTTATGGTCCAGCATTTTGGTGTCGCTGACCATGAATGGCTTCGATCATTATATGAAGATCGAGCTCAGTGGGCTCCAGTTTATTTAAAGGACACATTTTTTGCTGGACTATATGCCTCGAGACCTGGCGAAAATTTAAGTCCCTTCTTTGATAAATATGTGCACAAACAAACTCCTTTGAAAGAGTTTCTTGATAAGTATGAATTAGCATTACAAAAGAAGCACAAAGAAGAAAGTCTTGCCGATATCGAGTCAAGAAACTCCAGCCCTGCTCTGAAAACAAGATGCTCCTTTGAGTTGCAACTCTCCAAGTTGTACACAAGAGAAATTTTCAAAAGGTTCCAATTAGAGGTAGAGGAGATGTATTCCTGTTTTAGCACGACACAGGTACATGTTGATGGGCCTATAATAATCTTCTTGGTCAAGGAGCGAGTCTTGGCTGAAGGAAATAAGAGAGAAATTAAGGATTATGAAGTACTGTATAACCGAACAGCTAGTGAAGTTAGATGCATTTGTAGTTGCTTTAATTTCTACGGATATCTATGCCGGCATGCATTGTGTGTGCTTAACTTCAATGGTGTGGAGGAAGTCCCTTCCAAGTACATTCTCTCACGATGGAAAAAGGATTACAAGCGCTTCTATGTTCCAGGTGAAGGTTCCAATAACGTTAATGCCTTTGATCGCGTGCAATGGTTTAATCAGTTGTATCGAAGTGCCTTGCAAGTTGTGGAAGAGGGGGCAATTTCTTTAGACCATTACAAAGTTGCGTTGCAAGCTTTTGAGGAGTCATTGAATAGAGTTCACGAGGTAGAAGAAAAGCAAGATTAATAATATACATTGTGAAGGTAAATGGTTCTCATAAATAATATTGGTCTCCGTTTTCCTTTTTTATCTGCCTATTGTAATGTCAATTGAGATTCGGTTCAATTGCTCCTTTGTGGCTTTGTGCAAAGCATTAGCCTAGCTAGTTTAGCATGTAATGTATATGGTTTCTAGTATAATTGCATTATAACCATATTCTAACGGGCTTCCTACACCGTTTTCTTCTTTTTATAGATAAAACTATACATAAGATTGTTTTAAGCTTTCTCTTCTTGGAAAAGAAAGGGTACAACTCAAGGTTTTAAATATGATGTCTATGTTCCTTTGTAAGTACTGGAAACATGTAGAGCTTTCAATTGTCATCATGAAATATTTCCTTGCAGGTTTTTAAGCCTGTGAAGCATGTTTGAGTAAATGCAAAATGAAAGATGCCCCACCCCAGGTTTGTTTCATTTTCCATTTGGTTGTGTATATCATCAATCCTTGCAAGCTAAGATTCGACATTCATGTCGATCTGCATGTGAGAAGTCACATGCGGAACATACATGAAATGGTGAAAGTCTTTTGAGGGGTTCAATATGTGTTGAGAGAGTTAATGTTCATATGGAGTCTCCATTAACAGATTCTTTGAATACATAAGACAGGTGTTTATATTTGCGAGCGTTTTTCTAAATAATGTAAGGCTGCTTCGATTTTGTCGGGCAGGCAGGCAGGCAGAATGACATCTATTTTGATTTTGTGTAGATACAAAGCAAACAAAAAAAGCAACAGAAGCCATATTGTCCATATGGAACAATATGGCATCAGCAAATGCACAACTTTGTAAAGTCTTTCTATTTTAAATCATGACTCAACCTTTTATTTTCTTGTTTTTCCTCTCCCTCTCTCTAAATAAGTTTCAGAATCTGACATTAAGAAGTTGTTAATTTTTGTATATTCCATTAGTGATTGTTATGTTGGCTGTCATCACTGGTGGCCGATGAGACCGAAAAGTCATCAGCAGTTGCATCTCGGCCACCTGAGTCCAAATCCGATGGTCATTTACCAATAAAAAAATGCTATGAAGTTTTCGAATCTAGATCAAAATCATTTGGCTTCCCTTTCTTCAATCTTTGATGTTCTCCGTCCGATCTAGCTGTGTTTCGGATGTGTTGTTCACATTGTTACGTCTCGACTTCTCACTGTTCCGATTCACAAAACAAAACTCCGATTTTCGGTTGTAGTCTGATTGAAGGATGAGCCCTAATTTTCTCATTTGGTTTGCGATTACTATTTTTAGACACCATCTTAAGGTTTAGGGTTTAGAATATAAGACATTATTTAAAACTAATTGTAAAATTAAAACATTTTATTGACGATATATCAAAAACTAAATCGAACATATAATTTACATTTTTTTCTACAATCCAACAAAAAGATTTAAACCTTGTTTAATTGCAATTTTAATGGATAAAACATTTATTTATTTGTAAATGGAATAACAGATAACTTCAATGGTTTTTTATTATGATTTGTAGATTCATAGGGATATAATATATATTCCTTGCAGGTTTTGGAGTAAATGCAAAAATGAGCAAGCAAAGGAAGGGAAACGCCTTTTAACTTCGTCGTATATCAGAGTAGGCATAGGACCCTACCTTCAACAAAAGCCAATATCTTCACGGCTCCAAGAATGGCACCAGCCGGGAATCGAACCCTATTCTACCACTAGACCACTGGTACTTTGTTGGTAAAGTGAGATAATAATTATGTAGGGCATTTCATAATTTTGAGGTCTCATACGAAAATTGTTTTCAACCTGGCGTTGGGGGCAGCCTACTATCTTACCTCTCTTTTACCTCATTACATATGAAAATAAGGGTCATCTAATTTTTGTGTTCTATTTGAAATGCCATCTCTTTCGTTGATAATGATAGGTGGCGTTATTGTCTTCTATAGAGAACGAGGACGAGGAAGTGTCGGTGAAATCTATAACCTACGATAGATGTGTTTTGAATTAAAGATGAAAAGATATTGGATTTTAGTTTTGATTTTTTTCATATATATGAAGTATATCTAATTAGGATCGACATCACAATTGCCATCGCTTCTTAAAAATTTTAAATTATCATATATTTTGTATTCTATTGAATAATGAGTTTCTATGTGTTTGAATAAGTATATTTTAAATTATCATATATTTTTTATTATATTAAATATTGGGTTTCTATATGTGTTTGAACAAGTATATCTAATTTTCTTTTATGATTTTGTATTTTAAATTATTATTATTATTATTAAGATATTTTATTTAATATGTTTGTAATTTGATTTTGGTAACTATAGTTAATTGAATATGAAAAAAGAATAGCGGATTCAATATATATTACAAAAGGAATTGAGGTTAACATGCTTGGAAAAGAAATTAATTTTTTCCATTTTCTATAATAATTTTTAATTTTTTTTTAGTTTTAATTTTTTTATGTTCAATCTTTTATTTCTCGATGAAACGAATAATAGATTCGTGTTGGGAGATAACAAAAAAAAATGTGAATTAGAAATTTTGGAGTATAATGATCATCAACGATGGAATTTGTTGGTGTCTGGTTATGGAAATTGATGTTAACCAGTGATGGTGATAAGTGACGGTTAACGACATGAATTTTGACTTAATTTAGGTATCAAATTGATATTTTATATAAAATTTAAGGTTAAATTAACATTAAGTCCAAAATTCAAGAATCAAATTAAAATTTAAATATTTTTACTAATGTATCATGTCAGCAAAGTAAAGGGAGTTAACTGTCTAGTGATTAAAACAATATCAAAAATAAAAGTGGAAAAACAAACTTTTTAAAATTAATGATAAAATTAGAATAAACCAAAAAAATAGGGACCACTAGTGTTATTTACCCTTTTTTTACCTCAGCTTTTGACGATTAGTTGAGACTTCCGTCAAATCAGACTTGTGAAAATAAAATAAAATTGGAAAAAGGATAATCAAACATGTTGATCCCAAAACCGGTAAAGGTGAAGCGAAAGGAGAAGATAAAGCCGCGGGATCTTAATTCACCTTTTTCGGAAACTAGAAATCCTATACCCATGAATCTATATGCACACGATGTGTCTTTGTTTGATTTCACCAACTTCTCTGATAATCCAATAATCGATCACCCATCATCTTTCGGTTCCTTTATCAGACCTCACTCCGATTCTAACGCCGCTTATTACGGTGATGATGCTGGAAATAAACCAACTTCGGTGGCCAATCGTAAGAGCCCACCAAAGCACCGCCATGACCGGACCTCGCCGCTGCCTTTGGGGATGGACTGGTCTTTGCCTCCTCTCAGATGGGTATTTCCTCTTTTCTTGATTTCATTTCTCGGGTTAAGTGAATTTTGATGTTTAGAATGCAAAAGTTTTGTTTTTTTAACTCATTTGAGCTAAAAAAATTCATATTCATGCGGATGGAGGATAGCTTATAAGGCAAAAAATTCAAATTTGAGTCAGTACAAGAGGTTACGCTTGACGGGCTTCGCCGTCCTTTCCTTTCTTTTTTGATTAATTGCTCATCTTACTTAAAAAAGTAGAATTAACGAGTGGAGCTGCTTGCTATAGGAATATCGATTTTTTACGCTTTCATTCATGAATATGGGAAAATGATGCGCTAGATTAATTTTTTTTGTCTGTTTTACTGATTGGCATATATGGTTTTGTTCCCCGGTTAATTGTTAAGTTCCAAAGAACGAAGTGAATCATACTAACATTGTGACTGGTTAAGAAAATGATTTTCTGTTTGCTTCCTCTTAACATTGCATATTATGCTGACTGAATCTTTTCCAGCTCATTCTACCGCTATCGTTGATTAGGTACCGGCTATTTGGCTGCTATGTAGTATGTCATTAACATTGGTTGCTGGAAAGTTCTATTTATTTGTAGCATTTTCTGTTTGGAAATTTGATTCATGTTCACTTGTAACATTTTAATCTGAGCTTCAATGTAGTATGGACGGGAAACTGTTTGGCCTCACGACCATCAGACAGGGTGGAGTTACTGTGTTACCATTCCTTCTTGGATTCTTCTACCAACATCCCGAGGTTCAAATTCTGTTGTGGTACTACTTATTTTTTTAGAAGTATTTAGCTATTTTAATTAGATCAGAATTGTCATTTTCTATGTGATATTCGTTCTTTCCATCTAGCTATAGCGCTGTGTTACTGCTCACGGTACACTAAAAAGATGTTTAGCAAGAAAGGCTTGCTTAAGATGGGAGTGATGTAATCTAGAGAGTATTTGAGAGGGATTAAGGTGAGCTTTATGAAATATGTATTTAAGAATGCAGACTGCTATGGTATTAAAATGCGCAGGGTCGTGCTAATAGGTCACTGGGCACTGGCCGGTAGGTGTGCAATTAGTTGTAGTACTGCAGCCTCTTAAGGAGTTGTGACAGGTCGTACTACTTTGTACTTAACATTCATTGATGGCAGTTTTACAGGGTTCAAGTTGGCATTCAATCACCAGAAGGCATCACTACCACCCGGGAAATATTACGAAGATTTAGTGATTTCTTAAAGATACTATCTGAAGTAAGTTTTTCTTCTTAATTTTTATCATCTGGGAAGGTTTACTGTCTTCTTATCTCATGCTTTTTTGGCTGTTATATTCTCATATGCCTTACACTTTCACAGTTACGTTCCTCTTCTTTATTTTTTATGTCAAATACTTGCCTATTTTCTGAGATATTTTGCATCATTTAATTTATTTTCATTGCATTTCTCATTTTCCCCTCTGCTTTGCAGCTTAAGAAGATCTTTCCCAAGAAAAATCTGCCTCCAGCTCCGCCAAAAAGAATTTTGAGGGTGAAAAACAGAACACTGCTGGAGGAGGTTAGCTAAACACTGTTTATTTATTTTTTCTTTGCATTAATATGAATCTTTATAATAATAGGTTTATGTGTTATCCGAAACAGACAATTCAGAAGAAATTAATTATGCCTGGCAACCTAAAAAATTAAAAGTTTATTTCATGTTTTCCATATATACATGGTTCCGTCCTTAACAACCTGAGCAAAAAGAAACTGACCATTTTAGGGTTTTTGTCATGCGTATGAAGCAGTGAATTTTGAATAGTGTATTGTGCCCAGCTTTAACCCTTTTCTTATTATGTATTGGCAGTCTGAAAACAGATCGTATACTTGTGTTATTTTGGTGACATTAAGTGGTGTTCATTATCTGTTTGATAATACTTGAGATGGGCTTAGTTTTTTAGATATATTTTTAGGAATGATAGCATTCTCTAAATGGTTAGTTTATCACAGAGAAGGTGTTCTTTGGAGGATTGGATGGAAAAACTTCTATCAGATATTGATATTTCCAGAAGTGTTTCAGTGGCAACATTTCTTGAGCTAGAAGCTGCTGCGAGGTCTTGTAGGTGTTTCCTTTTGTAAATGGATGAATATGTTTTACACCTTTAACTGCAGCCTGTGTTTGTAGATAGATTTAGACTATAAGTTCACATTGAATTATGCTCCATGATCTAAATGTTTTGTCTTGTTACAGCATTTGATGAAAGTCAATTGGATGCTGTTTCTTCTGTCAGTAGTTCTGTTCCTACAGCTCTGCCCAAGACCAACGTATATATAGATAATGCATCTGATCTTGATAATGCTTCCACTGAGATATCTGAGCTTGGAACCCCAAGGCAAGGAAAAGACAATTCTGTCGGTCTTTGCACGGAACATTCAACTTTGGAACCAAATTTGATTGAACCCTTGGAGAAAAGCATGAGGTATGGCATAATTAACAGCAACTTGATTCTAGAAAACATTGAGAAGTTCTCCAAGCAAAAAATGCTTTCGGGAGGTGAAAGTGACAATCCAAGAGATAAAATAACCGAAAATAATACTGACAGTAGATTTCTTCGTGGAGGTAGGGCGGAGCATTTTCCTGAACTAGAGCATTGCAAAATGGAAGGCCATTTTCAAAGATTCTCAACAGAAAGCCTTGGAAGTGATTTAAATTCCGTCCAAGCCAGTGATTCATCAAACTTGGGAGTAGCTAGTTTGTTTGGTGATGGGCTACATGACATGCCTGAAAATGCTGATGCTTGTAGAACCTTTGATTCTCCTAGCTCAGATTTACAATTCCATAGAGATTCGCTTATCCTTTTTCTATCAGATGAATGCCATAAGTTAAAACGGGTTCTTAACACGCTGCAGAGGAGACTAGTTACAGCAAAAACAGACATGGAAGATGTTATATCAAGGTTCAATCAAGAAAGTGCAGTGAGACAGTTCCTCACAACTAAGGTATTCTCAACTATAATTAGAATGACGAAGCCCATTTAATGCAATTTCTATTTCCATGATTGTATTGATGAAGACACATGTATTACTCATTCTTTGAGCTCTAGGATATATGCTTTTATATTGGCGATTTGACTTTATTCGGACTAATTATTTTTCTGATCTTCTATTCTCTATTATAAGAGTTATTTTTGTTCTTTTAGCGTGAGAATCTTTAAAGCCCCTAATGACTTGAATTCTCTCAGATGCCAAAAGGCTGACATATGATATAAGAAGACTAGGGATCCTCAAAGGACTTCTTATTGCTTTGAACTTGGATTTTCTGAGTTTAAACATGTGGCAATCTAGTCCTTAGCTTCTCAAGATGCTTAAATAAGTTCTCTTCAGGAGTCAAAATGTTGTTTCAAACAATATATGAAAGGAAGAGCTAGCTTTTATTATCTGTGATCGTGACAATTGCATGATTTGGTACTTAGCCAGTTAGGCGAGCCTTTATGTTTTTGGACTTTGGGTTTGTGTTCACACTTTCAAACTAGTACATGTTTGATATTGATAAATTTCTTGAGAGAGAATTTGTTGTTTGGAAAAGTGTAGGATCTTATTAGATTACCATAAGCAGAAACAATTGTTCTACTAGTCAACTTCCTACTAGCAAAAAACAACTTACGTATTTATATTTTATATAGTATTAATTTTGCAAGGAAGCATGCCAAAATGAACATTTTCTTACCAGTTCAAAACATGATATGGGGGATATTTTGGCATTGTCTAAAGAATAATTCCTTGAATGCAAGAGGGAGCTGATTCAGTAAACATTTTCTGGGTGGTTAAATTAGGCCGTTATTGTTACTGTAGAGTCGACCTCAAAAATTAAACATTGCTTGTGCTAAATGTTTGACGTTTCTGACACACAATAGTTTCAGAAAATAAACTGTACAGACTTATCTTTGAACATGCTATGGCCATTCTTACAAATCATATTGGGTCTTGAAGGCTTGAAAACTAACTAGGTTCCCTGTTTAAGTAGGCTGAAAATATATTAATAATTTTTTTGAAGGTGACAATATATTAATAATTGATAAGACAAATTAATTGGTATGTAATCTTCTTTCAATGACCGAGAAATGGTTTATTGGAAAATCTTTCATTATAGCTTCAGTGTCTTTTTTTGATCTGGGATGCTCTGGATATTGGTTATATGATAATGGTATTAATTGTGTGGATCTTGACCTTGAACTAGTTAGGTTTATACATGAATTTTTTCCCTCCACTCTGCTTGGATTAGGTTCATGCTTTCTGTAGCTAGAAAAAGAATTGTCTTAACATACTTAAGGTAGCTTAATTATATAATTTGATTAGCTTGAGATGACTGAATTGATTTCATTCTCTTGTAGGTCAAGGATTTGGAAGGGGAACTTGAAACCACTAGAGAGAACTGTGATGAAAACATGCAACAAGCTATTTTGCTTGAAAGAGAAAGATATACTCGAATGCAGTGGGATATGGAGTTACTTCGGAAACAGTGTTTTGAGATGGAATTGAAATTAAAGAATGAACAGGTTTCTTCTTGTGCTATTAACATTTCTTTATTATAATAGTTATAGTCAATTATGAAATCCTTTAATAAGGGTTAAAATGTTCCAGGATGAGAAGGCATATGTTGAGTCAGAAAAGTTATCAATGATGGAGGAGACAAAAATGTTGATGCAAGAGTTGGATGTTGCTAGGAAACAGCTTGCCGACTTGCAAAAACATCATGAGGAGTTAGAGGTGAAATCAAAAGCAGATGTAAAGCTCCTTGTTAAGGAGGTGAAATCTCTTCTAAGCTCTCAATCTGATTTGAAGCAAGAGCTTAGCCATGTGGTTAAAGAAAAACTAGAATTGGAGGTAATCCATTATCTTTTCGTCCACAGAAAGTATACTATATCTGTTACCTTTTTACTTTTTTTTAATTGTGAAAGGAGCCACTCATCTCTTGAATTTATACCATGTTGTTCAATGTGCATTTTTCAGAGAGTTGTGCAGAAGGAAAAGCAAAGGATGGAGCATGCCAATGCTGCAAACACTAAACTGCTTCATGAATGCAATCTTCTTTGGGACCGGCTTCAAGAATGCAGTGTTAATTTCCTCAGTGAGGAGGAGGATAGGTTGAATGTCAATACTTCATATCCATCTGATGCTCTAGATCTCTTAACAACATCTGATAATCGAATCGGTCTCCTTCTTGCTGAGGTATCTTTTGCACCCAGAGTTGAGTTATGAACTCTTTATTTGCAATATCTTGAAATCCTTTCTCTCAAAATGGTTTTCGCATTTGGAGTGACTATATATTCAAGGTTTGGAAATTATTTCCTATTATGATAGCTACAAAATTGCTTTCTAACTAGCATGAATGCATTTTGTATGTGAGTGTAGATTTCTCTATATCTGTATGAACCCTTTTTTATTATTGTGAATTCTTTCTTTATAGAACATAGCCAAAGATCAATAGGAGAGAATTCCCAGGATATAGATGTGGAATTAGGGTCATTAAATGCTTCCTAGAATTAGTTGAAATAGAACAATTTTTTGAGCTGACTACTTTGATCGTGGACAGGCGCAACTCCTTGCTCAAGATGTAGAAAATTTTGTGGCTAGATTGGAAGGGAGTCATAAGATAAAAGACGGTGATAAGAGAACCGACAATGAGTTGAGGAAGATGCTTACAGATATGTTCGTTGATAACGCAAGATTAAGGAAGCAGGTGAACTCAGTAGTACGTTGTGCTTTCAACACATATATGAAGAATGATGAAGATGAAGAGACCTCTTTGAGGAAAACTGTTCTGAGCAAATTCTTGTAAAGATAAAACTGTAAATGATACAAATAGTGGATTAATAGTTATGTCTGAATTCATGGAACATACTCTTCTCATTTCTGCTTTAAAACTGCAAATCTGCCATACAATTTATTTTTATTTATTTATTTATTCTTGTTTATTTATATAATTCCGGTGCAAATACCAAACCTTTGTGATTTTTTGGTGTGATCTACATCTCTTCTTAGAACGTCTCCCAACTGGTGAAACAACCGCGGTGCTGAAATTGAATACATAATGGTTTAATACCTTAGATGCCCACTTGTACTTAATTATGTTTAATTTATTTTAAAAATAAGTCCTAAAACACCCAAAATTTTAAGATACAGTTTTTTAAAAATATATTTTTAAAGCTTTTTTTAAAATTCTTTTGTGTTTTTTATTCTTTTATTAGATTTTCCATTTCTTTTAAATTTTCTCATTTTTTTAATGTTCTTGTTACTCATGAAAAAAATTGATTAAAACACATCAAACTCTTTTTTTAACAGAGATAATTATGAAAATCGTAAAGCAGAGAGTTAAATAATAGTTCTATAAAATTCATTTTTGTACATAATGAAACCCACCTCAAAAAATAAAATCACATTTATGGCTCCTCATTGAATGTTCAAAATCCCAAATTTTACTGTTGACTCTAAATGTTGAAATATAATGAGAAATGGGAAATACATTAGCCTGCGCTGAAAAACACAGTTTGTACAACGGCATGTTCGGGGAAGCATATGCTTTCTGACTCCTCAACACGGGAAATCCCCTAGCTGCATTAGCACTCAAAAGTACAGCAATGGAGTGGTGTGGAAAATTACTTGTCCCCACCTCCTAACATCCCCATCATATCTTTGCTCGAGCCCATTTGCTTCATCAGGTTCTGCAAGCCGCCCATACCGCCGATCTGCTTCAACATCTGTGGAGGGAGGACCTTGCTCATGTGCTGCGCGTTCATGTTGCGAGACAAGGCACTCATTTCACCCTTCTTTGGAATTTTAAGACCCTTCATCTTGCTCCATATCTTCGCAAGCCTTTTGTACTCCTCCATCATTTCCATTACCTCTCGAATATGACGACCGGATCCTCGTGCTATCCGCATCATCCTCGATTCATTCATGAGCTTTGGATTTGAACTATCCAACTCTGCAATGAATTAACAATAAACGTGTTAAAAACTCATTATCTTATACTTGAACAATATTACATGTCTTGAGAAATGGAATAAATCAGAGAGCATTCACTTGCCTTCATTTGTCATCGAGTCCATCATGGTCATGTAGCGCTTGATCTTTGCCTGGCTTTCTTTTTCACGACCTTTTGGCATTAATTCGGAGCTAAATCCTGGAAGCATTGAGAAAACCTGTAGAAAGCAACCAAAGTATTAGCATAAAGTTATCATGCAAAATAAATACTACACTTAAATAACAGAGAGAGAGAGAGAGAGAGAGAGAGAGAGAGAGAGAGAAAACATGGAAGTTAGAGGATGGAGCATTGGACGGGGTCAAGGGGAAGTGAATCACCATCCGAAAGCTCCATTAGTTTAAAGTTTAATACTTCTAGTAACACTTTACAGCAAATGGCAACAATTGTAAAAATGTCTGACAGGAGCAAACCACCAAAATGAATGTTCAAATACATCAACATTTGAAAATGCAACACGGGGGAATCATTAAACGGCACACCCATTAATACAAAATAATCCAACTTCCAACTTTGCTAAAACGAAAATGCAGCAGAATGAAGATGAACATCAAAGAGAGTAGCTAAGAATAAACACCTGCCCAATCGGACCCATTTTGAGTATGTTCTGAAACTGTTCATACATAATCCTCAAGGTGAAGTTCCCTTCTGAAAGCTTTTGGAGAAGCTCAGGTTGTTGATCCATGGGAACAACTTCATGAATTTTGTCCATGAATCCAGACCAGTCACCCATGCCTATTCAGAATGATAATCACCATGCCAATGTTTCAAACAATCGTCCCCATTTTGGAATCCAGTATTTATGTGTTTAGAAGAATACATAAAAGGAAAAGGAGATGCATACCTAAAAGGCGGCTAACAAATGGTTTAACATCAAACACTTCAAACTCATCCATGTGCTCTCCAGTTCCTATAAATATGACAGGACTCTTAGTTGCAGCAACCCTGGTAGAAACCACAAAAGAAAACCAAGAAGTATATATCAAGAGAACTCAACCTAATGATAGAAATGCAAATACTATCTTAAATAGACATACAAAATGAGGGTGAAAACAATCATAACACTTACGCACTGAGTGCACCACCACCCTTTGCATGACCATCCATTTTTGTGACAATTACAGCACCAACTGCAACACTTTGTTTAAATGCGTGAGCTTGATCAAAGGCAGCTTGACCTATACTACTATCCATAACAAAAACAACAAGATCTGGTTTCTGGAACATACAAAAAAGGTAAAAATAATTAAAGGGGATATTATCATCACTTATCCTGAAATAAAATAAAATGAACATCTAAAATCTGAACAATACCGTTGCTTCAGAGACTTGCCGCATTTCCTCAAATAGGGCAGCCTCCTGTTTATGGCGCCCACTGGTATCAACAATTATAAGATCACAATTTTCCTTCTTAAATCTCTCAACACCTTCCATAGCAATTTTCACAGGATCCGACTCCATGTAGCTGCATGAATAGCAGAAAACAGCATTAAAGACATTCTCTGCGTTAACATCACAAAATACATAGAAATGTATACAGATATGTGCTACATACACAAGAAACGGAAAAGCAAACTAGTTGCATGCATGTATTTTCATGCTTCCCTCTTATGCCCTTTTATGAATTTAAAAAACATTTCAGTAATAAGGTACACAAATCATATCATTGTTGAAAATTACCTAGAGTCAACATTATTCCTTTAACATTCCCATTCAAAGAGTTAAAGAACAAATGAAAACTACCTTTATTTAAAACAAACAATTTAAACCAAATTCAAAATTTCAATATGTGGCTACAAATAGCGGCCACATCCTTGGCCACATGCCTGCAACGCAATGCCATGGACTCTATTTTTCAGTTTTAACTCTCTTCACCATGGATTTTCTTGGCCTATATTTGCAACAATAGACCACAATAGCATTCACCATGCCCATATCTACTATAAATGCGATGCAACAAAAAAATACATCCATAGCTGCAATTTAAATCCTTGGCCATAAAAATGAATTAAAACTAAGAAAGTACCTTCCATAAAATGGTATTTTAGCTTTAGTGGCATTCTGCTTCAACTGATCAAAAGCACCGGCTCTGAATGTATCAGCACAGACTAGAGCTGGTTTCCAACCTTTCTTCTGATGATAATAGGCATATTTTGTACATGTGGTTGTTTTCCCAGAACCTGAAAAATGTTAACAGAGAAAAAAATCAACTGCAAAATTCAGGTATCCCATACAGTCTTACCAACACATTCAGCACATAGCAAGGGCTTTCACAATAATGGGCAAACAATTGCACCATAATTCAACCAACATGAAGATGTAAACAAAACTTACCTTGTAAACCAACAAACATCACAACACTTGTTTTCCCTTTCTTTGGTGTGAAAGACGGCTTCCCAGGATCCAGCATCTTACAAAGCTCATTAAAAATTGCCTATAGCGAAAATCAAACCCTTTTTAGCAACCATATATAAATCTAATACAATAATCAAAGCATGAACCAAACCATTTTCTTTTTGTAAAGTTTTGGATCAAAAGTTTCTCAATTACATGAAATTTTCATATTAATTGTATCTCAGCAGATAGCCATTAAATAAGATGTTATCAACATTTTGGATTAAAGGCGAACCAAAACAAAAATCAGAACTTTAAGAAATCTTATTAATCTCATCCATTTTAGAACCGAATTCAGATAGATTATAAGCGCAGGAAATAAGGGGTAAAGGAGGAATTTTTCAAAATATATCATTTTTTACTTGCAGAACTTCATCCAATAATTCAAATATAAAACCATCAATCCTAGTTCAACAACACCTAAATTCTGAATTCGAAGGAAGCAAAAAGAGAAGAAATTGTTTCTGAAAATGAAACATACCTGCTGGATGATTTTCCGTTTGTTATGACCGGCTGCAAGATCCTCAAGATTGACGATCTTCTTAATATTAGTTTGCATATCACGAACGAGCTTGAATTGAACATCGGATTGAAGAAGAGCTCTGGTGATTTCGTTGAGGCATTCGTTTAAAACCTTCTCATCGATTATCGTGGCATTGCTCATCTGCTGTATAGCCCGGGAGATACTCCCTCCTAACTGTGCTAACACCATTTTTGCTAATTTTTTGCAGAGAAAATAAAAAAGATTCTTGTTCCTGATAATTCTGAAGAATTAGGGTTTTTTCTTCTTAATTTTTAGAGAAACCTGATACCAAGGAAAGGCCAAAGGGAAGAGAAAAATGAGAATTAAATTATTTTTTCTTCCATTTGGCCTATAAGAAAAACAGTCTGGAGAAATACGTGTAACCGGAAATGATTGATATTGGGCTCCGTTTTCTCTTCGGTTCGTACGACCTAACCCAACCCAAGCTTAATACATGGAGTAAAAAATAGGATAAAAAGGTACAGAGGTCTATATATTTTTTAAAAAATTAATTTGATCCTGGTATTATTATATTTTCCTTTGAACTCCGAAAATAAATAAAATTTTATTTTTTGATCATTATTTTTCTGTAGTTGACCATTATAGTGCGGATATGGTAATTCATGATGTTGATCTGATAATTCATCTATCATGTTTGAGTTAGTAATTTAACTCATATATTATGTCATCTGCCACGTTATCAATTATTGTAGATTGTCATGTTAGCATCGTGGACCGTCATTTTGATATCGTGAACCACTATGTCAATGCAATGAACTGACACTTTAACACCATTACAGTTAACGATAAAGAACATTGGTCAAAGGGTTACATTAAATTTATTTTTTGAGTTAGAGGGTCACATTAAGTGAAAAATAGTACGAGAGATACATTGATTTTCTTTAAAGTACAAAGAACCCCTATACATATTTTCTAAAAATACTTATTCCGTCTCATTATTTTCGTCCAATGTTGACTTTTCATGTAATTTTAAGAAAAAAGTTTATGTAAGATAAATGTTATAAAAATATTAAAATAACAATTTTATCTCATAAAGTTAAATTTTATTTTATTAGAAATATGAAAAAAAAGGTATAAAATGAAATTTATTTAGTAAAAATTGTTGATCTTTTTTCCAAGAGACAATTTAAGTAGGACAATTTTAAAATACAAAAGGAATAAATTTTATGGAAGAGGGAGTAATGGTTAAAATTATGTTGATATGTTTAGTTCGTTAAACATTTTTATTGATAATTTATATCAATGATTTGTTTAATTCAATTAAAATTAGATAAAGAATTTTAATCCACATATTATATGATACTATTTTATTATTTTTTATTATTAAAAATTATAAAATAATCTTTTTGATTATAGGATGGTATTTCGTTGTAACTCTTTTTCGTTGAATCTCATAATTATTAAGAGTTACAAAATAATTATTCGATTATTCATATGTTCTAAATTCGTTATTTTATGTTAAAAATATATGTTATTTGAACTGTATATTCTGAAATATGATAAAATTTAATCACAAAATCATTCGAGCTATATTTTATAGATTGACTTTTCATTTACATTATGTCGTCGAGTTAGTACTTTAAAATAACGATAGTGTCGGTAGACATCATTAAAATATGATTTTAACATATTTAAATTAGTAAGTTAATGTCCAACTCAAACGGCCGTCAATTTTTTAACAAAAAAAAGACTAATTTAAAAACAACTCCCTATAATTAAGAGATCATTTTTATAATTTGAATAGTTCGGGGCTGGAAAGAAGTAACGCCCGACCATTTGTAGATTTTTCCTAAATATTGCATACGTTTATCCAAAAGAAAAACTGGGATTGGGCCATATGGGACATCAGTCCGTCAAAAGGGTTAAATGGGTCTTTCAAATCTAGAAACAGCCCAACCCACATCACCGCCATTTTATATCCCTAAAACTAGTGTATGTGTGTGTATATATATATATATATTATAAAACCAATCGATTTCCTACTTTAAACTCGAAAAAATCTCACTCTGCAAAGAGGGAGGAGGAAAATAGAAAATAGAAAATAGAAAATAGAAAATAGAAAATAGCAGAGAAAGTAGGAAACTCAAATCCCGTCTAAAACCCTAATTTCAAAAATTCATTTCATAAAACCAAGTCTTTAATTTATTCTTTTAGGTCGAGGTAGGAGTTTCTGGGCCAACCGTGGCCATGTGGAACAACAACAACGGCGCTCAGATCGCGCCACCGGGAACTGGTGGATCCACCATCCCACCGCCTCCAGCTACTCAGCCTTCGTACACCGTGCTGGCTCCTCAGGAGACGTCACAGGATGCTGAAGCGAAGCTGGAGGAGAAGGCTCGGAAATGGATGCAGCTTAACTCTAAGCGATATGGAGATAAAAGGAAGTTTGGTTTTGTCGAGACGCAGAAGGAGGACATGCCTCCTGAGCACGTCAGGAAGATTATCAGGTGAGAGCTTTATTATTTCATGTTTTGTCACATTTTTAGCAAGTTTAAGACAGAGTTAAGTGAGATTTTTTGTGTTTGATTTTTTCCTGGCGTTCTTGATTTTTGTGGTTTTATGGATTAAAGATTTTTATGCTGGCAAGGTCGGTTAATATGGCTTTGGTGTTTTACCTTTTCAAGAATTGCTTAGTTGGTTAGGTCGGTTAAGATAGCTTTCATTCATCGATTGGTTTTTAGTTATTTTCTCTAATTTTAAGGATGTAGAGTGTTCTTCGGTTTAATCAATCTTGCTGGAAAGCTTCACTTAGCTTCTTGTTTCTGCTTTGTTTTGAGGAGATTTTTGGTTCCAAGTCTTATCACTTATATTCTGTTAAGACTAGGTAAAACCTATCTTAGGAAGCTTTCATAAGTAATTTTGAGAGGAGAGGAAAACGGATGATGATATTGATATCATCAAAGGATGACTTGATGTGCTTTAAGAGGAGAGCAACAGTAATCAAAAGAAATAAGGATGAACAAACAAGTAGGAAAGAAAATGGTACTCGAGAAAAACTTAGGGTTAAGGGAGACCGGAGACCTCTAGTTTTCTTTTAGTCCAAATAAACTGATAAGTTGTGGCTGTAATATTTTTACAGCTTATTTATGCTAGGGCTACAAACATAATTTAATCCTAGCCCTAGATTTAAAACATAAAAGAAACTTATAATCCTAGAAATCCAAAATATCTCTAATATTTTATAAAACTGAAATGAACAGATATTAAAATAATATTTGCTCCTGCATCGTGACAACCTGTTAGTGGTGTTTCAGTTGTTCTTGTTAGATCAGTGCATAAAATGCCCATTGGAAGTTGGATGTTCAAAGTTACTTTTCTGTACAATGAAATATAAAGGGATGTTTAATTGTAAAATGTATCTGTAACACTAGCTTGTGTTCTATATTTATTTTCTGCTTTGATGCCTGATTTTGCTCAGGGTGTGAAGGCAGTTGAGCAAATATGTATATTTTCCTTTATTTTTGAGCAATTTGATTATCATCAGTTGTTCTTTAATGATATTATATACAATTTCCGATTTTTTTAATTGAAGGAAGGTACTCTCTTTATAGCCATAAGCCACCCTAAATTTATATCTAAGGGTATAGTTATTTTATCTTTCTTGTTGTCTGTCTTTTAGAATGGTTTCTGGTTTTCACATTGGATCTAGTACTCTGAGCATCATTGCTAGATATGCATGATGTAATAATAGTTAATTTTGTTTTCTACTTGACAGAGACCATGGGGATATGTCTACAAAAAAATACCGCCATGATAAACGTGTATACCTAGGCGCCCTTAAATTCATTCCACATGCAGTTTATAAGCTCCTTGAGAATATGCCAATGCCTTGGGAACAGGTCCGTGATGTGAAGGTCTTATACCATATCACAGGAGCGATCACATTTGTGAATGAAATACCATGGGTTGTTGAACCAATTTATTTAGCACAGGTATGCTTATTTCCCTCCCTTTGTACAACGAATTGACACCGAATTAAGTTGTCTCTCAGTTCAATTATACGTGGAAGTGGTACATTGTTGTTGTTATTGATTTAATTATTTTTGTTTTTACAGTGGGGTACGATGTGGATCATGATGCGGAGAGAGAAAAGAGATCGTCGTCATTTCAAGAGAATGAGGTTTCCGCCATTTGACGATGAGGAACCTCCGTTAGACTATGCTGATAATTTATTAGACGTCGATCCTCTAGAGCCAATTCAGTTGGAGCTTGATGAAGAGGAAGATTCTGCTGTACACACTTGGTTTTATGACCATAAGCCTCTTGTAAAAACAAAGCTTATCAATGGTCCGAGTTACAGGAAATGGCATCTCTCCCTTCCAATTATGGCAACTCTGCACCGGCTTGCTGGACAGCTGCTTTCTGATTTGATTGACCGTAATTATTTCTACTTGTTTGACATGGAGTCATTCTTCACAGCAAAAGCATTGAATATGTGCATACCCGGTTAGTATCCTGCCTTTCTGTAATAATAATCTCAACTTCTATTTTCCTATACTCGTTTTTTTTTAATTTTCTGAGTTTGGTTGATACTATCTTATGGGTTCATTACAATTGATTGATATTCGTATTGCGAATATATTTGGTGAAAGCTGTAATCTGAAGTTTTTTTCTATACTCTAAACTTCTATTTTCCTACATTAATGAATGTTTTGAATTTCTATGTTTGGTTGATACTGTCTTGTGGGATCATTACTATTGATTGATATTCATATTGCAAATATATTTGGTGGAAGCTGTATTTTATTTTATTTTTACTTGTGTATTGCTTGCATTTGTTGGTCCTGTAATATTTATTGGCATTTGAATCAAATATTTTTTTTCATTTGTTTTTAGTTGGGTGGGATTTAGGCGGGGAAGAAGATAAAAATGGAAATTGATGAGATACTGTCTTTATGCCATGTTGTGGCTGGGATACCAGTTTTCTTCAAGATTGATGAAGTGATGATTTCTGTTGGTTTCACATGCTTTTTGTCTTTATGCTGCTTGAATGCTTTCTCAGCTAATTGTTCATATTTGTAGGTGGTCCTAAGTTTGAACCTCTATACCGTGATATGGAGAAAGGGGATGAGGACTGGAATGAATTTAATGACATAAACAAACTCATTATACGGTCACCTCTTAGGACAGAGTACAGGATTGCTTTTCCTCATCTTTATAACAATAGGCCCAGGAAAGTAAAGCTGTGTGTGTATCACACTCCCATGGTCATGTACATTAAAACAGAAGACCCTGATTTACCGGCATTCTACTATGATCCTTTGATACACCCCATAACTACCACAAACAAGGAGCGGCGTGAGAAGAAAATCTATGATGATGAGGACGACGATGATTTTGTCTTGCCAGAAGGGGTAGAACCTTTGCTGAATGACACACAACTTTACACTGACACCACGGCTGCTGGAATTTCTCTTTTATTTGCTCCACGCCCTTTTAACATGAGATCTGGTCGGATGCGGCGTGCTGAAGATATACCACTCGTCTCGGAGTGGTACAAGGAGCACTGTCCTCCATCTTACCCTGTCAAAGTGCGGGTTAGCTATCAGAAATTATTGAAATGCTTTGTGCTGAATGAGCTGCATCACAGACCACCTAAGGCTCAAAAGAAGAAGCACTTGTTCCGGTCTCTTCAGGCAACAAAGTTTTTCCAGACGACAGAGCTTGATTGGGTTGAAGCAGGTCTTCAAGTTTGCAAACAAGGGTACAACATGCTGAACCTGTTGATACATAGGAAAAATTTGAACTACCTTCACTTGGATTATAACTTTAACTTGAAGCCTGTGAAGACTCTCACTACAAAAGAGCGTAAGAAGTCACGTTTTGGCAATGCTTTTCATCTTTGTCGTGAAATCCTGCGTTTAACGAAGCTTGTAGTTGATGCTAATGTCCAGTTTCGACTTGGCAATGTTGATGCTTTCCAATTGGCCGATGGTTTGCAATATACATTTTCCCATGTTGGCCAGTTGACTGGGATGTATCGTTACAAGTACCGGCTCATGAGACAGATTAGGATGTGCAAAGACTTGAAGCACTTGATTTACTACCGCTTCAATACTGGGCCTGTAGGGAAGGGGCCTGGTTGTGGAATTTGGGCACCGATGTGGAGGGTATGGCTGTTTTTCCTCCGTGGCATTGTTCCTCTCCTAGAAAGGTGGTTAGGAAATCTGCTTGCTCGTCAATTTGAAGGGCGCCATTCGAAAGGAGTGGCAAAGACTGTTACCAAGCAACGGGTTGAGAGCCATTTTGATCTTGAACTTCGAGCTGCTGTCATGCATGATGTCCTTGATGCCATGCCAGGTGATTTTAAATAGTTTTTATTTGTTACAATATTTATTTTGTAGTTGACAGTTTCTTATTATATTATGTTCCTGACTGAACTACAGAGGGTATTAAGCAAAATAAAGCTAGAACAATATTGCAGCATCTAAGTGAGGCATGGCGCTGTTGGAAGGCAAACATCCCATGGAAGGTAATGTTCTAACATAATCTGTTTTCTGTATCTTTGGCTTGTGCTTGTTGCCTTACTGTTCTGTTCTGTAGGTTCCGGGTTTGCCAGTTCCCATTGAGAATATGATACTTAGATATGTCAAGTCAAAAGCTGACTGGTGGACAAATGTTGCTCATTACAATCGCGAACGTATCAGAAGGGGTGCAACTGTTGATAAAACAGTTTGCAGGAAAAACTTGGGCAGATTGACACGACTCTGGCTGAAAGCTGAGCAAGAACGGCAACACAATTATTTGAAAGATGGGCCATATGTCACTCCAGAAGAAGCAGTTGCAATTTATACTACGACGGTGCATTGGTTGGAGTCCAGAAAATTCTCTCCCATTCCATTTCCTCCCTTGTCTTACAAGCATGATACTAAGTTACTTATCCTTGCACTGGAGAGGTTGAAGGAATCTTACAGTGTAGCTGTAAGATTAAACCAACTCCAAAGAGAAGAGTTGGGTCTCATTGAACAGGCTTATGATAATCCTCATGAGGCCTTATCGAGGATCAAACGTCATTTGCTTACCCAGCGTGCCTTCAAAGAAGTGAGTTGATGACAAAGTGATTTCTTTGTTGCTTTTGAACTTCATATTAGATATATAGATTTGAACTTGAATTTATATGTTCCTTTTCAGGTTGGCATAGAGTTCATGGATTTGTATAGCTATCTGATTCCAGTCTATGAAATTGAGCCCCTCGAGAAGATTACAGATGCTTATCTTGACCAGTACCTATGGTATGAAGGAGACAAGCGCCATCTGTTCCCTAATTGGATTAAGCCTGCAGATTCAGAGCCACCTCCACTTTTGGTTTACAAATGGTGTCAAGGTATAAATAATTTGCAAGGGGTATGGGACACAAGTGAGGGTCAGTGTGTGGTAATGCTTCAAACAAAATTTGAGAAGTTCTTTGACAAGATTGACTTGACAATGTTAAACAGGTATTTTTTTTAAATCTTTTGCTTATCTCAGTATTGGCTATGTTGGATATATATAATATTTATTTTTATTTTGCAGGCTTCTACGTTTGGTTCTGGATCACAACATTGCAGATTATGTTACCGCAAAGAACAATGTGGTGTTGTCTTACAAAGATATGAGCCACACAAATTCATATGGTCTTATACGTGGTCTTCAGTTTGCTTCTTTTGTTGTCCAGTATTATGGACTTGTTCTGGATCTCTTGCTTCTTGGATTGACTCGTGCCAGTGAGATAGCTGGGCCACCCCAGATGCCAAATGAATTTATCACATACTGGGACACGAAGGTTGAAACCCGACATCCGATTCGTCTGTACTCTAGGTACATTGATAGAGTGCACATATTGTTCAGATTCACCCATGAAGAAGCACGAGACCTTATCCAGCGATATCTTACTGAGCACCCTGATCCAAACAATGAAAACATGGTTGGATATAACAACAAGAAATGCTGGCCAAGAGATGCGAGAATGAGGCTTATGAAACATGATGGTATGTAAAATCTTAATGATGTGAATTTTTTAGGACAATGAATTTGGGAGATGTGATTTCTGTTCTAATTTCTCCTTTTCTTCATTTTAGTTAATCTTGGAAGAAGTGTCTTTTGGGACATGAAGAATCGTCTGCCTAGAAGCATCACAACTTTGGAGTGGGAGAACAGCTTTGTTTCTGTCTACAGCAAGGATAATCCCAACCTGCTTTTCAGCATGTATGTTTTTTTCTCTCTTCATTTGACTTTTTATTAGTTGCTTGCTGCAGTCTACTAAAATTATTGTGAGTATTTGGAGGATGGTATCCTGTTGATTTCCGCTGATTGAAAATATTTCTGAAATGAACTGTATTTTCTACATATGAGTTGTGTGCTAATTTGACCTAACATTACGAGGAATTCACGATAATGTGTATTGTTCATCTGGAGCTTTACGCTAGACACTAGAAGTTGTTGACGTACTGCTTTTGCTCATTGGCATAAAGTTGCCTAGTGGTAGAATAAATTTTGTTTAATTTGATCATGAATTTTCATATTATTGTGTTATATAAGTATGATAGCTATATGGTTGATGAAATTTATTTTCTACAGTTTATATGCTAGGTTTCTGATTAGTTCTTTTTCTGCCTTTCTAAGTTGATTCCTGTATACTTGGCGTTCCATTTTGGTTATGAATATTCCTCCCTTAAACAGTTTGACTGATACAATATGATGTCTATAGGTGTGGTTTTGAAGTTCGGATACTTCCAAAAATAAGAATGACTCAAGAAGCATTTAGCAATACAAGAGATGGGGTCTGGAATTTGCAGAATGAACAGACAAAAGAGAGAACTGCAGTTGCTTTCTTACGAGTTGATGATGAGCATATGAAGGTATTTGAGAATCGTGTCAGGCAGATTCTTATGTCTTCTGGGTCAACAACATTCACAAAGATAGTCAACAAATGGAATACTGCCTTAATAGGTATTTATTTGATCATATTATTTCTGAATATGCTGTTTGATCTATGATATTGAATTTATTCCTCTTTCTCCTTTTCTGTTGATTAGGTCTTATGACTTACTTCCGTGAAGCAACTGTACATACACAAGAGCTTCTAGATCTACTTGTTAAATGTGAAAATAAAATTCAAACACGTATCAAGATTGGGCTGAATTCAAAAATGCCTAGTCGGTATGATTATTTTTTATCCTACACGTCTTTTCATTCATTCTCTCAACTTTTGTTATTATAATAATTTTCCTTAATTAACTATAATGTCTCAGATTCCCTCCTGTCATCTTTTACACTCCTAAAGAGATTGGAGGACTTGGTATGTTATCAATGGGTCACATATTGATTCCGCAGAGTGATCTCCGATACAGTCAGCAGACTGATGTTGGTGTAACTCACTTTAGGAGTGGAATGAGTCATGAAGAAGACCAATTGATTCCAAATCTTTATCGGTACATACAGGTAAAAATCCATTGCACTCTTTTTTTGTGTTTTCCTTTCTCAGATGTTGGTCAGTTGTTTGATCATCTTGCTGACTTTTAACAGCCATGGGAGAGTGAGTTCATAGACTCACAGCGTGTTTGGGCAGAGTATGCTCTGAAGAGGCAGGAAGCACAGGCACAAAACAGGCGCCTAACTCTTGAGGATTTGGAAGTGCGTTTCCTTTTTCCTTTTCTTAAGTCTTTGCATCTGTTGTTCCTAATTCTATTTACATTTTGTATTTTACGCTTGTTAAATTCATTTGATCATTTTATCAAAAAAAAATCATTTTATCATATTATTGTTCAAACAATTTATTTGTTCAATGCCATTTTTGCATATATGATTTGTCTGCCATAAGGAAATTGTATTCTGATGATATTCTCCTGGATTTATTAATAGGATTCGTGGGATAGGGGAATACCACGTATAAATACTTTGTTTCAGAAAGACAGGCACACCTTAGCATATGACAAAGGATGGAGAGTACGCACAGACTTCAAGCAGTACCAAGTTTTGAAGCAGAATCCATTCTGGTGGACTCACCAAAGACATGATGGCAAATTGTGGAACTTGAATAACTATCGAACTGATGTCATCCAAGCTCTGGGGGGTGTTGAAGGAATTCTAGAACATACATTGTTTAAAGGAACATAGTAAGTACTAATTTTAAGTTATATAGTTCATAGATCACTTATATGATTTCTGTGCTTAGTAATTATTTGGATTGTTTTATCTTACTTTGTCCATTCCTGAAATTACAGCTTTCCAACTTGGGAGGGTCTGTTTTGGGAAAAGGCTTCTGGATTTGAGGAGTCAATGAAGTATAAGAAGCTCACTAATGCTCAGAGATCTGGTCTAAATCAGATTCCTAACCGTAGGTTTACTCTTTGGTGGTCACCTACAATCAATCGGGCTAATGTTTACGTTGGTTTCCAAGTGCAACTAGATCTAACTGGGATTTTCATGCATGGGAAGATTCCAACCTTGAAAATATCTTTGATTCAGATCTTCCGTGCACATCTGTGGCAAAAAGTTCATGAGAGTGTGGTTATGGATCTTTGCCAAGTCTTGGATCAGGAGTTGGATGCTTTAGAAATTGAAACTGTTCAGAAGGAGACAATCCATCCAAGGAAAAGTTACAAGATGAACAGCTCTTGTGCAGATATTCTTCTCTTTGCAGCTCATAGGTGGCCTATGTCAAAGCCTAGTCTTGTAGCAGAGTCCAAGGACATGTTTGATCAAAAGGCTAGCAACAAATATTGGATAGATGTGCAGCTCCGTTGGGGAGATTATGACTCGCATGATATTGAGCGTTATACTCGAGCCAAGTTTATGGATTATACAACAGACAACATGTCCATTTATCCATCTCCCACTGGTAAAACTTTACATTCTTTTATCCTCTTCCCCTATTCTGTTATATTACTTATTTTTCTTTGGGCTTATCTGACCGTATCTATTGTGTTTATCTAGGGGTGATGATTGGCCTTGATCTGGCTTACAACTTGCATTCTGCATTTGGCAATTGGTTCCCTGGATCAAAGCCACTTCTTGCTCAAGCAATGAATAAGATCATGAAGGTAATTCAGTTATTACTGATTTAATATAGGTTGATTCATTCTTAATAGAAATTTTGGTATAATTCTGATGGTTTGAACTAATTTTTTCTATACTTGGACAGTCAAACCCAGCTTTATATGTCTTAAGGGAGAGGATAAGGAAAGGTTTGCAGTTGTATTCTTCTGAACCCACAGAGCCGTATCTGTCATCCCAGAACTATGGGGAGATCTTCAGCAACCAAATCATTTGGTTTGTTGACGACACCAATGTGTATCGTGTGACAATACATAAGACATTTGAAGGGAATCTTACAACAAAACCCATTAACGGTGCCATCTTTATATTCAATCCACGAACTGGACAGTTGTTCCTAAAGGTCCGTTTATTCATATTGTTTGCTTTATAAGCTAGTTTGTCCATTGTGAAGATCTCAACCGGCTAACATTTCCCCTGTTGCAGGTCATTCACACTAGTGTCTGGGCAGGTCAAAAGCGTCTTGGTCAGCTTGCCAAGTGGAAAACCGCTGAAGAAGTTGCTGCTCTTGTGCGCTCTTTGCCTGTTGAAGAACAACCCAAGCAGATCATTGTTACACGAAAGGGAATGCTTGATCCTTTGGAGGTTCACTTACTCGATTTCCCTAACATAGTTATCAAGGGAAGCGAGCTGCAACTCCCATTCCAGGCTTGCTTGAAAATCGAGAAATTTGGAGATCTAATTTTGAAGGCTACAGAGCCACAAATGGTTTTGTTCAACATCTATGATGACTGGTTGAAGAGTATTTCATCATACACTGCATTCTCCCGACTTATTCTGATCCTTCGTGCACTCCATGTGAACAATGAGAAGGCTAAGATGTTACTGAAACCTGATAAGACGATTGTTACTGAGCCACACCATATCTGGCCGTCTCTAACTGATGATCAATGGATGAAGGTACTCATTTTGTCTACTCATAATGCATTTTTCCATTAACTATTAGAATCATCCATCCTTCCCGTTGCTGTACATTAAAAGATGATTTCGTGGTGCAGGTCGAAGTTGCTTTAAGAGATCTCATACTCTCTGACTATGCCAAAAAGAACAATGTGAACACATCAGCGCTTACACAGTCCGAGATTCGTGACATTATCCTTGGAGCTGAGATAGCTCCACCCTCTCAACAGAGGCAGCAGATAGCAGAGATTGAGAAACAGGTTATTTTTATGTTCTACTTTTGTCTTATTATTTATGATTGCTAATTTAACTTGGTTCTATATCACTAAACCTCTATTTATTTTAATAAAATGAGCACTTTAACTTGCACTTTCAGGCAAAGGAGGCAAGCCAGCTGACAGCTGTGACAACTAGAACTACAAATGTGCATGGTGATGAGCTTATTGTCACCACCACAAGTCCCTATGAACAAGCAGCATTTGGATCCAAGACGGATTGGCGTGTTAGAGCAATTTCAGCTACTAATCTTTATCTTCGAGTCAATCATATATATGTGAACTCAGAGGACATAAAGGTGTGTATCCTCACTCATTTATCCAACAAAAGTTGGACTAATTTTAGGTGAATCGATTGATGTAGATTCTGGTGCTTATCAATCTGCTGACATGATTAAACATGAACTATGCAGGAAACTGGGTACACTTACATCATGCCGAAGAACATTTTAAAGAAGTTCATCTGTATAGCAGATCTCCGGACTCAAATTGCTGGATATCTGTATGGAATAAGCCCTCCCGATAATCCCCAGGTTAAGGAAATCCGATGCATTTCCATCCCGCCACAATGGGGTACTCATCAGCAAGTTAATCTTCCATCATCTCTTCCAGAACATGATTTCTTGAATGATCTGGAGCCTTTGGGATGGTTGCACACACAGCCAAATGAGCTTCCTCAGTTATCGCCACAGGTTTGTGTTTAGTTTCTTTTTATTCGAGTTTTGTAGTTAATTGCTGCAAATTGAATGTTACAAACAAAGTGTTCTCATATGCAATTCAGGATGTCACATCCCATGCTCGGATTTTAGAGAACAACAAGCAGTGGGATGGAGAGAAGTGCATAATCTTGACATGCAGTTTCACTCCAGGTTCGTGCTCATTAACGTCATACAAGCTTACCCCGAGTGGTTACGAGTGGGGACGAGTTAACAAAGATACAGGAAGCAATCCTCATGGTTACCTCCCAACTCATTATGAGAAGGTTCAGATGCTCCTGAGTGATCGGTTCCTTGGATTTTATATGGTAAGAGTTTAGTCCCATGTAGTGGTACCGAACGTCTTTTAGATTATTATTTTGTTCGGAGTTTCTTATGGTGGTTGGTCTTTTGTTTCGATAGATTCCTGACAACGGTCCATGGAATTACAATTTCATGGGAGTGAAGCATACGGTTAGCATGAAATACGGGGTGAAGCTGGGGACGCCTAAAGAATACTACAACGAGGAGCATAGGCCAACTCATTTCCTGGAGTTCAGCAACTTGGAAGAAGGTGAGACCGCCGAAGGAGACCGGGAGGATACCTTTACCTAAATGTACGATATCTCCGACCGAATTCTACGACGAAATATGATGTGAAATAAAATAATTGCGTACTTGTCAGTGCTGGATCCACAATATCAACAGAAAACAGCACTGAACTTGTTTGTAGTCGTATCTTGAAAACATATGAAAACTCAAAACTATATCTTTATACAAGGTTATAACCGATATTAGAGATTTAAGGTTTAAAATTACTGAAAAAATAATTGCTTTTATATTTATATGGGTTTAAACCACAGCTAATTAAAAGATCCTTATTTTAATGTGTTATTTATCTTTATACAATGTAAAAATAATAGTTTCTTCACCGGCTCTCTATCTAATCCTCCTTTCCATCCCTTATCAGAAACATATAAAGTGGTCGTAATGGGATCTTCACCATACAGGCGACCATTATAGAGAGGCGACAGCGGCAACCGAGCAAACGATAATGGAGAATGTGTAGAAGACTGGGGGTTGGTATAAAAATAAAATTACAAAAACAAATTATTCACCAAATAAATATTACCTTTTTTTTTCCTTCAAAAAATAAGGTATTTTAAAATACCTCTTATTTTTTTCAAGAAGGTCCCACAGGTTCTGGTCCCAAACCACAGTTCTTTTCCTTACCAGCTCTCGAACCCTGACATGGATGAAGTGACGAGCACTTAACCACGGAGGTCAGTAAGAGAGCCAGTGAGGTACTTTGAGTACTTTTTGCTTTTAACTCGAATAAATTGGACACGTTATTTTTAAAATTAAAGTCAACATATTGAAGTATTTTTTATATTAATTTTTTTTATAAATAAAGTATAGAACACTGTTCTATGTAGGAGTGTTAACATCCGGGTACCTGACATTTTGGGTATAGCAAAATTTCGGCCCGTAATCCGGCTCATAATAACCGGATCCCTGCAGGTCAGGTACCCATAAAACTCAGGTACTCGTTAATCTGGGTAACAGGGTACCGTGTTTCGTTTTATTTTCAAATTAGCATTCTGTTGTATGTACAGTACAGGTAGTGCTTCTGATATAAACCAAACCAAATTCTACTGGACTATGAGTGATCGCCTGGTAGGCCGAGATGAGAGACGACAATATGAAAGAAGCAATTGGTGGTGCGAACGTGTGAAGAAATTAGGGATTGAAATTTAGGGGTCAAGAACTGTTCGCGTTTCAGCGTTTGGGATTTACGGGGTAACGCTTAGTACTTGACTGCGTAGTTAAAAATAATATAAAAAGTTAAAAAGTAAAGTAAAAAAATAAAAAAAATGTTGGGTATAGGAGAGTCGGGTACCTAGTTAAGAGAAAGAGAAACATTTTAAATCAAGTTTAAATGATAAATTAAGATTAATTTATTTAATTTTTCTATTCAATTCGATTCATATTTGTTGTTAGAAATAAATTTGTTTTGTCGACTTTTGGTGAATGGATCCCTAAGAAAGAAATGGGAGTTAATATTGAGGATAATGGAGGGTTTTATCCTTTTTTGATTTGTGGCTGAAGGATACTCATAGAATAATTATAGTTATCCATACGTTAACATGCTAGATGGATTTGATAGTTATATCATAGATTTTATTCTGCAAACTGAAGTGTACTTGTCAGAGGCCGTTAGCTATGCCATGTTGATAACGTTATAGATGGCTCGAAGGTTGGGATATTCTCGAGTCCAAAGGATAATTATCTCTTGGAGCCTTGGTAAGCGAAAGGGTTTATTCTTAAGTTTTGGGCTGGCGAATAGCTGACAATTTTTAGAGGTTACCCCTAGAAGTATACCAGGTAGTTTCCCTTTTAGTTGAGAGAATGTCATAAAGTGGTTTAAATCGAGACATGCATACGAAACGGGGTGACCTTTACTTTTGTCCCGGAGGTAATTCTAGGGAGTTGGACAGTAAGTTTATAGGACCTCCAGTTTTATTATTATTATGCAATGATTAATTTAGGTTTAGGTTTTAAATTTCGCAATGACTTGCTGGGAAGTAGTTTTGGAGGTAATTTAGCAGAGGGTAATGTTTCTCATCTCTTTGGTCAGTTCATCGATAATGATGACAGTTACAAATTAAGATTTCTCTAAGCTTTCGACTAAAGAAGAGGTAACTTAACACCCTAAGAAAAAAACTAATTGTTGGGTGGATACATCCTGACCTTGGTGACATCAAGGAGGAAATGTTTGCTTTTTTCTTACCAAGGTAAAAGCATCTCAACATCTTAGTGGAGGAATGTCTGCACTTTTTAGAGGCAACTCCGAGCTATGTCAGCAAGAGTAGGAGATATCCCTACATGAGTTGGATTTTTAGTGGCATCTCAACACTTTTTGACTAGGAGTTGAGAGGCATCTCATATCCATATGTACCCGTCTGTATCCGTCAATACCCATCAATTTGAGATGGGAGAAACAATGATCTTTAATTTTAAAAATATTTATACCCTAACATTAGGTTAAATTACAAGTCATATCCTATAAAATCTTAAGATTTATAGAATAGTCTGTAAAATCATATCTAAATTCATAATGATCCAAAAATTATATCGTGAGTAGTTAGTGGTCAGGCGGATGTAGGGCGGACAGATGCAGAGCGGGTAAGACCCTAAATCCATCACATATCCACTACCCACTACCCACTACCCACGGCGGGTATGACTTTTTACATCCACACCCGCCCATTACCTACTAAACTTATACCCATCCCCATCCCCATCCCATCCCAATTGAAACATGTACGGTGTAAAACCCACGAAATTGTACATATATTTGTCCCTAACGATAAGTGAAATTTAGACATCTTTACCGTGAGTTGTATTTTTATTATTTAATAATAATGATAGGTGAATATGATTAGTGTATTTTAAATTTTATAAAAAATTATTTTCTAGAATTATAAACTTTTATTACATTTCCTCATTATTTATTTAACTAAACCAATTGCTCTTATTATTTCAAAAGAAATATATTCCGTGCATATAAGATCAATCTCACTGAAAAAGAATTAATAGTGATGTTAAGCATAAATATTAGTCCTAAATATGCTGACTGTCGTACGTGTGAAATGAAAAAAAAAAGATATTTTTGGAATACCTCTAATTATATAGAGCACTTACTTTATTTTCATATTATACTGGGCCTCGAACCTTACCCAAGATGGAATGACAAGCACCCAACCATTGAGGACAAAAAGGAGACCAGTGTAAGATGTTGCATTCTTGTTTTACTTGATCTAACCAACACATTTTCTTCCATTTTCAAAAGGTACCAAGTACAAAGTAATATATGTTCAAAGATAATTCTCAATCATTTGACATTAAACGCTCACACTTCTGACATTCCTGGTGATCGAACCCGAGACCTCAAGGAATAACAACAATTCCTTTACCACCAAGGTCGATTGGTTCGTGCATGATAAATGAATTGGTGTTGTTCGTTGAGGTATCATATTCCAGCACTAAGAATGTTAGGGTGTGAGCGTTCAATGTGAAATGATTAAGAATTATCTTTGAACAGATACTGCCATGTACTTACCCTATATTAATTAAAAAACAATAAATATATATTTTTTTTAAAATTCTAAATTGAATCTTAGTCTTATTTAATAGATAGAAAAAAAAGACTGTAAGGGAAAAATTAAAAATGTATTTTAAAATACCTCATTTGAACACAATACATTTTCTTCTTATGCCTTTGGATATGATTTACCGGCCTTCGAACCTTTGAAATTTATGGTGCTTGAGCACAACCTTACCACAAGGTCTAGGAAGCCTGCAACATTTACTGTAATAATTTCAAAGTTATCTTTCTCGGTCATAGAGACGAAGGGACAACGTTAAAGTCAAGATTTGTCCATGCTATTTTATTATAAATTATCAAATATATATAACAACACATCAAACTAACCCCAACACTTTAACACATTTTTTACGGTTAAAAATGAACTTTTTTCTCAAACAACGTTCACGGTCAACGACAGAAATAGAAATATTTTTAAGATCGATATACATATGTTAATGATATAAATTTTTTAAATGGAATGGGTATAAATAGAATTTCGGAGTGGGCACCATCCATAAAATATGTAACTAATCCAAGAATGGACAACATCAATAAAATAAGTAATCAATCGAAGAAAATTTGGATTTCACGATAGTCACGTGTCCACCCTCGTTAAGTTGTGACTCCGTCGCTATTCACAGTTTAAATTCTAACATTATAGATAGAATAATCTTAACTGAAAATGTGATTCATATAATAATTTTTTTATAATGATTTATATAAATTTATCAAGTAATAAAATAAAATATCGATAAGTATAAAGAAATAGTTATCGTTTAAGTCTCATAAATAAAATTCTTTTCGAAAAAGGTATTTTGAAATACCTCAATTCATTAAAGGCTATTTTTTTTTTAATAATTTCTTTGTATACCGGCCCTCGAACCTTGTCAAAGGAAGCTGAGAATTCACTTAACCACCGAAGACAGGGAAAGAGACGGTGACAAACTTATACTCTTAAAATATTTAAAGCATATTAAGATTCCTCGTCCAAGAACCTTTAAAAATTGAAAAGGGCCGACAATTGTATCTTTTATACTTTATTACAAAGAAAATTATTTGTGCATTTTCATGAAAATGTTTGAATATTTGATAGGGGTGTTCAAAATTTTGGTTAACCAATTAAATCGATAGGATAAAACAAAATTGGGCTAACGGTTAATGATTTTTTAAAAATTTAGTTATAGGTTAATTCAGTTCGAAATCGGTTAATTAACCGAAATTTGTAAATATTTAATATATTATTTATATATTAATTACTTTAGGAGTGTTTAAATTTCAGTTTTAATCAAATTAACCGAAATATTAACTATTTAATATATATTATTTAAAATTTCGGTTAACAGACTGATTAATTGAACTTTATTCAGTTCAGTTAATTATTTTCAAAAAATTTCGATTCGGTTAACTGTTAAAACGAAAAAAATTCAATTAATAAAATTCTGAAAGTTCTATTCGGTCGATTAACCGAACCAACCGATAAAGACCCTTATATTATTTAAATAAAATGGTAGGATGGTTTATACGAATAAGTGATAAATCTTAATTTTAATACAACAATGTAAGTTCAAATTTATATAAAAAATACATATTCGTTTCTTCGTAAGAAATAAATTTACTTATTCGGATATGAAGCATATAATTTAAGTTATTTAAATACATTTAATGATTCAAATACATTATGAATTATTTAAACTTTATAATTCAATTTTAAAATCTTATAATTTTTTTAACCAAGCGACCTTAGTAATTAATACTTAAGAAATATGTTGTTATCTTTTAAGGTCACGAGTTCAAGTACCGTAGATGTTAAGAGTACAAACATTCAATATTAAATAACTGGCAGTCTTTAAATAAATTTATATTATCCCGTATTCATGTCATATTTATATATAAAAAACTGTCATTTTATCAAAATAATTTTTTCGCTTAAAACTATGCATTTTGTGTTACACTTGATTTTTATTTTTAGTCGACTTAATAAAATCAATTAAGATCTATGCTGATGTAAATAATAGTATACAATAGTTTTCTCTGAAAAAACCTAGTTTTCTATTATTTTTAGTCGCACTAATTTTAATGTTAATTGTCGACCGCCGCTATTCATTATTATTTTTTTTCTTTTCTATATCTTATTTTTTTTCTTTTTTTCAATAAGTCTGCATGCACGTTTTCATTTACCTTTATGGCATGTTTTTCGGTTTTTTATCTATATTTTCATTTATTTTTTTAGGGTTGATTTTACATTGCCCGATTAATCAAGAAAGCGCTTATTTGATATCTTGTGATTTTCTCTGCTTTGGGTCCTTGGATTAGATTTGGTTTCTAGGGTTGATCAATTAAATTATATATATCAAAATATTTAGCATTATTTATTTTATTATGAATTTATGTATTTAAACTCGAATATTAAATTTAGATTTTAATTCAAGTACGAATTACGGAGTTAGTATTTGAATTCCTTAATGAACTCAAGTTACTAATAAACAACATAGAATTCATATGTTGAAGATGAATACCCATTTATATATTTAAATTTGATCATTTTAAAAAATAATTTAATAAATTATATTAATTAATTTTTTTTTATTAATTGTAACTCTAGAAAATGAAATTAAAAATACCATCTCTTTTTCCTCAATTATTTTTGAATGAATTCTCATAAACGAAAGAAAAAGGTATCTGAAGACAAATTTTAGTTCAACTGGTGGTTTATTTCGAGATCAAAATGACAGTTTTCTCTCTACTTATAATTTATGCATTATAAAAAAGGTATTTTAAAATACCTCATTTGTTTATGTACTTCAGAGGCTCAGTTTAGTTCATGGCTATCAAGTCTCGAACCTTGTCAAGGTTAAAGTGACAACCACCTAACCATTGAGGACAAGACGAGATGGTAAGACATTTTGCATATTTTACTTCTTATCTATTTTTTAACGCATTTAGTTTCCAATATATATATATATAAAGCTTAAATGAAAGACTGCTCTTTAAATTATATCATTTGTACCGACTTACTTCTTAAAGTATTTTTTAGAATATTTTGTTTCTTTAACTTTAAATCGTTACTTCATTTGTCTCAAATCTTTAACCCCATTAAAAAATCGTTACTTTTTTATTTTTTTTATCTAAATAAATAAAAATCAATTAATAAAATAAAATAAATAAAATACCGAAATTGTCCTTTTTTTTCCAACAACACCACCCCCTCCTCCAACCCAACTCCCCTGTAAATCGATAATAACAACAACTTTCTCAGTTAATCAAAAGCAAATGAAGTCCTAATATTTCTACTAGTTTGAAGCGAAATGCAAACATGAATTAACCAATATTCTTAAGAAAAACATTGAAGAGAGGAAGCCTTATTTGGCAGAAGATATGATTATTCCAAGTCCCAACAAGTTTTTTTTTTAACTAATCAGAAGTAGAATTCTTCCAAGTTTCTTCAAATTTTCTCATCAAACAAACAATCATCTGGGAAAATTTGCCACCATCGTTATTGAAATTTTATTTTGCTTCAATCCATTTTTCTTTGAAAACCCATTAATTAGCCCACAAGAAAAAAGGGAGAGAAACTTACAAGCTTTGATGGCTCAAGAATGGAAGCCATTCTTATGGGCACTTCAAGAAGTAAGTGATTTGAATTCATTAATTATGATAGTCTTCTCTATGCTTATAACAATAAAATAAGCGTACAAAACTTTGAGGTGTATATGAAGGACTCAAGCTTATTTGACCTTATAGTTTTGAACGAGTTTTAGTTAGGGATGGGCATGAGTAGGGTTTGGGTCGAGTTTCGTCCAACCCGACCCGACTCGAAAATTTTACATCTTTCACTCGATCTAACCCGACCCGAAAAATATATACCATCTACTCGATCCGATTCCGACCCGATTTTTTAGATAAAATCCAAATCCGACCAGACCCAAAAATAAAAAATATTATTTTTATTCAATAAAAATAGTGATTTACTTAAATATATATATATATATATAATGATATTATTGTAATTATTTTTAAATATATAAGGTAAAATTATATTTTTTTCTCCGGGTCGGGTTGGGTATTATTCACTCTAAACCCGAATCTGACCCGATCCGAATATTACCTTTAAATAACCCGATTCGACATGACCTGACCCCAATTTTTTTTAAAAAAAATCCGACATAATCGGGTCGAAACCCATCGGGTTCGAGACCCAAGCCGGTCCTAGTTCTAGTGTATGCTAATAATGCCGATGCCGTTAACTTGCTTTTCTGTCTGTGCCCAAGAGCCCCCTTTTCCTTGTTTATTCAATAATTGATTTGTCAGTTAAATCTTTGTCGATGTTAAATAATTCGTTCCAACTGTTTCAGTTTCCGTTAATTAATCTCTTACGATTTTTATTGTGATATCTATAATCCACTTGATGACCGTGCAAATGCTTAAATTTCCGACTTTGACCTCATTTATGTTTTTAAAAAAGGTATTTTAAAATACCTCATTTGTTGATGTTATATTGGGGTTCAATTTGGTTCAGAGCTACCAAGTCTCGAACCTCGTCAAGGATACATTGACAACCACGTAACCATTTAGGACAAGATAAGAGATGGTACGATGCCCGACCTGTTGAGTCTTTTTACCAAGTTTCTAACGCATTTAGGTTCCACTATTTAAAAAAATTCCAATACTTTAATTATTATATTATTCATAATTTATTATATTTCAATTATTTTTATTCAAATAATATGTGGTTTTATAAATATTTAATAATATAAATAATTATCATAAAATATATAGATTTTCAAATTATTATTATATTATTAAGAATTTCAATTATTAACTAATTTTCATAGTTATTATTAAATTATAATAAAACTATAAAATATAAAATATTTTGCATAAAATAAATGATTTTTATTTTTTTAAAATGTCACCATATGAACATAATTAGCTCCATGTGATAGACCATGCATGTCACACAACTTAATTAGCTTCAATTGAAATGAAAAATTAATAATTTTATGTTTAAATTTTCGTCAAAACACTCTAGTTTCAATATTTTATTGTACTAAATTTCATGGAAATAAAAAAAGTATTTTGGAATACCTCAATTTAAATTTAGGGTTTAGGGTTTATTCTACCGTTATTATTGTCTCTTTCCATTTTGACCATTATTTTTAAAATTTTATCAATCATGTCATCTAATTATTCAAATGTATTCAACCAAGTCACTTACCGTCAAAATTTAACGGAGAAGTTGACGTGACAGTTGAAAAATTGATAAAATTACACATTTTATCACTGTTGCTTACATATCAATCAATTAGGTCCTAATTTTAATAAATTAAAATAAATTTAACATTCGAATCAGATCGTGCCACATGTCACCACCCAATTGATAGTTAATTTTTAAACGTAATATCATAACTACAACTATTATATTATCGATATATAGAGTTCAACTTTTTCAAAAAAAGAAAGAAAATAATTTACTAAATATTTTTTTATTATTTAAATTCGATCCTATCAATGAATTCTCTATATACAAAGAGTTCAAAGTTAATTAATGTTTTTCCAGTATTTACAACCCTAAACATTGTAATAAAACAACAGCTGAAGCCGTAGAAACCAACAAGTAAGACGATCTTAACCAACCCTGAGCTGCAATATCCTGCAAGAGAATTAATGAAGAAAATAACAATAAGAAAAATAATATATTATAGCATTAAAAGACGGATCAAATTGAATTCGACTTAAAGTTATAAAATAAGATTCATCAATTCGACTAATTCAATTTTTTTTGACTCGATTAGATTGAATTGTCACCCATATTAATAAGGAATATTATGAGATCAAGCGGTGAAGAAAAGCAAAGCATACCTTAAAAGAGAGAAGTGAAGAGGCTGCTGCCGAAGGCTTGAGTCCAGTGAATCCAATATCATACGCAATGCTTCCATCGGGCTTGAACAATCCGAAGTTCCTCTCCGACGTCGGCCCCGGCTTCAGATTTTCATTGAACAACGCAAAAACATAAGCCCTGACCACCATATGCGGCCTAAACGGTGTCCCCTTCTTCTTAGCCAAACGTTTCCGCAGGTTCTTATTATAGGTCTTGGCATTCTTCACCGTCGCACCGGCTTCATCCGGATCGCCACGAGACGCCCACCCTGTTTCGGAAACAATCACTTCCATCTTGCCGAAATTGGCTTTATCTAACGCCGCGTAGGCTGCATCGACCTGAGCTTCGAACATGTTGTCATAGTGCAGCTTCGTCTTTGCATCATATATCCCACGATTATCTTTGAACAATGCATAGTTGATGTCAATATGTTGAGGATCATTCTTGTAGGCTAGAAATGGATATGCATTTATGTAAAACGGTGAGCCGATCTGCGAGAAGAACTCGAGAAGCGGCTTCATAAACGGAGCGACATCGGGTCGGAAGATGCAGGCTGATGGTGGGAAAGAATTGGCAAACACAGCCTCTGAATGTGGACTTGAAACCTCAATTGTACGATGTAGTCCCAATCTGTACAGAGCAATATAAACATTCTTTGCTGCTGGCAATAAGGCCTCCCAAAATTGCATAGTTGTCCCTCCCAATATCTCGTTGCCGATGGCTATTCCTCGGATTCGGGTTCCGGGAAGGAATGCCTGCACGTTTTCTTTCACCCAATTCATGGCACGGTCCTCTCCCATACTCATTTCTGGCAATAACTCATTGGGGAGACAGATTATGATTTCTATACCGGACCCTTTGAAGGCCTGGAGAACTTCGTGATCGGCATCGTAGATTCGAATGTGATTGATCTTTGCAGAGCGGTTAAGGCCCTAAATCCATCACCTATCCACTACCCACTACCCACGACGGGTATGACTTTTTACATCCACACCCGCCCACTACCTACTAAACTTATATACATCCCCATCCCCATCCCCATCCCCATCCCATCTCAATTGAAACATGTACGGTATAAAACCCACGAAATTGTACATATCTCTGTCCCTAACGATAAGTAAAATTTAGACATCTTTACTGTGAGTTGTATTTTTATTATTTAATAATAATGATAGGTGAATATGATTAGTGTATTTTAAATTTTATAAAAAAATATTTTCTAGAATTTTAAACTTTTATTACATTTCCTCATTATTTATTTAACTAAACCAATTGCTCTTATTATTTCAAAAGAAATATATTCCGTGCATATATGATCAATCTCACTGAAAAAGAATTAATAGTGATGTTAAGCATAAATATTAGTCCTAAATATGCTGACTGTCTTACGTGTGAAATGAAAAAAATAATAATTTTGGAATACCTCTAATTATATAGAGCACTTACTTTATTTTCATATTATGCTGGGCCTCGAACCTTGCCCAAGATGGAATGACAAGCACCCAACCATTGAGGACAAAGAGGAGACCAGTGTAAGCTGTTGCATTCTTGTTTTACTTGATCTAACCAACACATTTTCTTCCATTTTCAAAAGGTCCCAAGTACAAAGTAATATATGTTCAAAGATAATTCTCAATCATTTGACATTAAACGCTCACACTTCTGACATTCCTGGTGATCGAACCCGAGACCTCAAGGAATAACAACAATTCCTTTACCAACAAGGTCGCTTGGTTCGTGCATGATAAATGAATTGGTGTTGTTCGTTGAGGTATCATATTCCAGCACTAAGAATGTTAGGGGTGTGAGCGTTCAATGTGAAATGATTAAGAATTATCTTTGAACATATATTGCCATGTACTTACCCTATATTAATAAAAAAACAATAAATATATATTTTTTAAAAAATTCTAAATTGAATCTTAGTCTTATTTAATAGAGAGTGAAAAAAAAGACTGTAAGGGAAAAATTAAAAATGTATTTTTAAATACCTCATTTGAACATAATACATTTTCTTTTTATGCCTTTGGATATGATTTACCGGCCTTCGAACCTTGGAAATTTATGGTGCTTGAGCACAACCTTACCACAAGGTCTAGAAGGAAGCCTGCAACATTTACTGTAATAATTTCAAAGTTATCTTTCTCGGTCATAGAGACGAGGGGACAACGTTAAAGTCAAGATTGGTCCATGTTATTTTATTATAAATTATTAAATATATATAACAACACATCAAACTAACCCCAACACTTTAACACATTTTTTACGGTTAAAAATGAACTTTTTTCTCAAACAACGTTCACGGTCAACGACAGAAATAGAAATATTTTTAAGATCGATATACATATGTTAATGATATAAATTTTTTAAATGGAATGGGTATAAATAGAATTTCGGAGTGGGCACCGTCCATAAAATATGTAACTAATCCAAGAATGGACAACATTAATAAAATAAGTAATCAATCGAAGAAAATTTGGATTTCACGATAGTCACGTGTCCACCCTCGTTAAGTTGTGACTCCGTCGCTATTCACAGTTTAAATTCTAACATTATAGATAGAATAATCTTAACTGAAAATGTGATTCATATAATAATTTTTTATAATAATTTATATAAATTTATCAAGTAATAAAATAAAATATCGATAAGTATAAAGAAATAGTTATCGTTTAAGTCTCATAAATAAAATTCTTTTCGAAAAAGGTATTTTGAAATACCTCAATTCATTAAAGGCTATTTTTTTTTTAATAATTTCTTTGTATACCGGCCCTCGAACCTTGTCAAAGGAAGCTGAGAATTCACTTAACCACCGAAGACAGGGAAAGAGACGGTGACAAACTTATACTCTTAAAATATTTAAAGCATATTAAGATTCCTCGTCCAAGAACCTTTAAAAATTGAAAAGGGCCGACAATTGTATCTTTTATACTTTATTACAAAGAAAATTTTTTGTGCATTTTCATGAAAATGTTTGAATATTTGATAGGGGTGTTCAAAATTTTGGTTAACCAATTAAATCGATAGGATAAAATAAAATTGGGCTAACGGTTAATGATTTTTTAAAAATTTAGTTATAGGTTAATTCAGTTCGAAATCAGTTAATTAACCAAAATTTGTAAATATTTAATATATTATTTATATATTAATTGCTTTAGGAGTGTTTAAATTTCAGTTTTAATCAAATTAACCGAAATATTAACTATTTAATATATATTATTTAAAATTTCGGTTAACCGACTGATTAATTGAACTGATTAATTGAACTTTATTCAGTTCAGTTAATTATTTTCAAAAAATTTCGATTCGGTTAACTGTTAAAACGAAAAAAAATTCGATTAATAAAATTCTGAAAGTTCTATTCGGTCGATTAACCGAACCAACCGATAAAGACCCTTATATTATTTAAATTAAATGGTAGGATGGTTTATACGAATAAGTGATAAATCTTAATTTTAATACAACAATGTAAGTTCAAATTTATATAAAAAATACATATTCGTTTCTTCGTAAGAAATAAATTTACTTATTCGGATATGAAGCATATAATTTAAGTTATTTAAATACATTTAATGATTCAAATACATTATGAATTATTTAAACTTTATAATTCAATTTTAAAATCTTATAATTTTTTTAACCAATCGACCTTAGTAATTAATACTTAAGAAATATGTTGTTATCTTTTAAAGTCACGAGTTCAAGTACCGTAGATGTTAAGAGTACAAACATTCAATATCAAATAACTGACAGTTTTTAAATAAATTTATATTCTCCCGTATTCATATCATATTTATATATAAAAAAACTGTCATTTTATCAAAATAATTTTTTCGCTTAAAACTATGCATTTTGTGTTACACTTGATTTTTATTTTTAGTCGACTTAATAAAATCAATTAAGATCTATGCTGATGTAAATAATTGTATACAATAGTTTTCTCTGAAAAAACCTAGTTTTCTTTTATTTTTAGTCGCACTAATTTTAATGTTAATTGTCGACCGCCGTTATTCATTATTGTTTTTTTTCTTTTCTATATCTTATTTTTTTCCTTTTTTTCAATAAGTCTGCATGCACGTTTTCATTTACCTTTATGACATGTTTTTCGGTTTTTTAGCTATATTTTCATTTATTTTTTCTAGGGTTGATTTGATATTGCCCGATTAATCAAGAAAGTATTTATTTGATATCTTGTGATTTTCTCTGTTTTGGGCCCTCGGATTAGATTTGGTTTCTAGGGTTGATCAATTAAATTATATATATCAAAATATTTAACATTATTTATTTTATTATGAATTTATGTATTTAAACTCGAATATTAAATTTAGATTTTAATTCAAGTACGAATTACGGAGTTAGTATTTGAATTCCTTAATGAACTCAAGTTACTCATAAACAACATAGAATTCATATGTTGAAGATGAATACCCATTTATATATTTAAATTTGATCATTTTAAAAAATAATTTAATAAATTATAATAATTTTAAAAAATATATTTTATTATTAATTGTAATTATTGAAAATGAAATTAAAAATACCATCTCTTTTTCCACAATTATTTTTGCATGAATTCTCATAAACGAAAGAAAAAGGTATCTGAAGACAAATTTTAGTTCAACTGGTGGTTTATTTCGAGATCAAAATGACAGTTTTCTCTCTACTTATAATTTATGCATTATAAAAAGGTATTTTAAAATACCTCATTTGTTTATGTACTTCAGAGGCTCAGTTTAGTTCATGGCTACCAAGTCTCGAACCTTGTCAAGGTTAAAATGACAACCACCTAACCATTGAGGACAAGACGAGATGGTAAGATATTTTGCATATTTTACTTCTTATTTATCTTTTAACGCATTTAGTTTCCAATAATATATATATATATATATATGAAATGACTATCCAGCTCAGTTGGTAGAGCACAAAGTTCTTAACCTTGAGGTCGTGGGATCGAGTCTCACGGAGGGTATTTCATAATTCGGAGGTCTCTTACGAAAGCTGCTCTCAACATGGTGTTGAGGGTAGCCTACTATCTTACCTCCCCTTACCCTATATATATGAAAAAAAGGGACAGCCATTTATATATATATATATATATATATAAAGCTTAAATGAAAGACTGCTCTTTAAATTATATCATTTGTACCGACTTACTTCTTAAAGTATTTTTTAGAATGTTTTGTTTTTTTAACTTTAAATCGTTACTTCATTTGTCTCAAATCTTTAACCCCATTAAAAAATCGTTACTTTTTTTATTTTTTTATCTAAATAAATAAAAATTAATTAATAAAATAAAATAAATAAAATACCGAAATTGTCCTTTTTTTTCCAACAACACCACCCCCTCCTCCAACCCAACTCCCCTGTAAATCGATAATAACAACAACTTTCTCAGTTAATCAAAAGCAAATGAAGTCCTAATATTTCTACTAGTTTGAAGCGAAATGCAAACATGAATTAACCAATATTCTTAAGAAAAACATTGAAGAGAGGAAGCCTTATTTGGCAGAAGATATGATTATTCCAAGTCCCAACAAGTTTTTGTTTTTAACTAATCAGAAGTAGAATTCTTCCAAGTTTCTTCAAATTTTCTCATCAAACAAACAATCATCTGGGAAAATTTGCCACCATCGTTATTGAAATTTTATTTTTGCTTCAATCCATTTTTCTTTGAAAACCCATTAATTAGCCCACAAGAAAAAAGGGAGAGAAACTTACAAGCTTTGATGGCTCAAGAATGGAAGCCATTCTTATGGGCACTTCAAGAAGTAAGTGATTTGAATTCATTAATTATGATAGTCTTCTCTATGCTTATAACAATAAAATAAGCGTACAAAACTTTGAGGTGTATATGAAGGACTCAAGCTTATTTGATCTTATAGTTTTGAACGAGTTTTAGTTAGGGATGGGCATGAGTAGGGTTTGGGTCGAGTTTCGTTCAATCCGACCCGATTCGAAAATTTTACATCCTTCACTCGATCTAACCCGACCCAAAAAATATATACCCTCTACTCGATCCGATTCCGACCCGATTTTTTAGATAAAATCCAAATCCGACCCGACCCAAAAAATAAAAAAAATATTGTTTTTATTCAATAAAAATAGTGATTTACTTAAAATATATATATATATATAATGATATTATTGTAATTATTTCTAAATATATAAAGTAAAATTATATTTTTTTTCTCCGGGTCAGATTGGGTATTTTTAAATCTAAACCCGAATCTGACCCGACCTGAACATTACCTTTAAATAACCCGATTCGACATGACCTGACCTCAATTTTTTTAAAAAAAAATCCGACATGATCGGGTCGAAAACCATCGGGTTCGAGACCCAAGCCGGTCCTAGTTCTAGTGTATGCTAATAATGCCGATGCCGTTAACTTGCTTTTCTGTCTGTGCCCAAGAGCCCCCTTTTCCTTGTTTATTCAATAATTGATTTGTCAGTTAAATCTTTGTCGATGTTAAATAATTCGTTCCAACTGTTTCAGTTTCCGTTAATTAATCTCTTACGATTTTTATTGAGATATCTATAATCCACTTTATGACCGTGCAAATGCTTAAATTTCCGACTTTGACCTCATTTATGTTTTAAAAAAAGGTATTTTAAAATACCTTATTTGTTGATGTTATATTGGGGTTCAATTTGGTTCAGAGCTACCAAGTCTCGAACCTCGTCAAGGATACATTGACAACCACGTAACCATTTAGGACAAGATAAGAGATGGTACGATGCCCGACCTGTTGAGTCTTTTTACCAAGTTTCTAACGCATTTAGGTACCACTATTTAAAAAAATTCCAATACTTTAATTATTATATTATTCATAATTTATTATATTTCAATTATTTTTATTCAAATAATATGTGGTTTTATAAATATTTAATAATATAAATAATTATCATAAAATATATAGATTTTCAAATTATTATTATATTATTAAGAATTTCAATTATTAACTAATTTTCATAGTTATATTATTAAAATTATAATAAAACTATAAAATATATAAATATATTTTGCATAAAATAAATGATTTTTATTTTTTTAAAATGTCACCATATGAACATAATTAGCTCCATGTGATAGACCATGCATGTCACACAACTTAATTAGCTTCAATTGAAATGAAAAATTAATAATTTTATGTTTAAATTTTCGTCAAAACACTCTAGTTTCAATATTTTATTGTACTAAATTTCATGGAAATAAAAAAAGTATTTTGGAATACCTCAATTTAAATTTAGGGTTTAGGGTTTATTCTACCGTTATTATTGTCTCTTTCCATTTTGACCATTATTTTTAAAATTTTTATCAATCATGTCATCTAACTATTCAAATATATTCAACCAAGTCACTTACCGTCAAAATTTAACGGAGAAGCTGACGTGACAGTTGAAAAATTGATAAAATTACATATTTTATCACTGTTGCTTACATATCAATCAATTAGGTCCTAATTTTAATAAATTAAAATAAATTTAACATTCGAATCAGATCGTGCCACATGTCACCACCCAATTGGTAGTTAATTTTTAAACGTAATATCATAACTACAACTATTATATTATCGATATATAGAGTTCAACTTTTTCAAAAAAATAAAGAAAATAATTTACTAAATATTTTTTTATTATTTAAATTCGATCCTATCAATGAATTCTCTATATACAAAGAGTTCAAAGTTAATTAATGTTTTTCCAGTATTTACAACCCTAAACATTGTAATAAAACAACAGCTGAAGCCGTAGAAACCAACAAGTAAGACGATCTTAACCAACCCTGAGCTGCAATATCCTGCAAGAGAATTAATGAAGAAAATAACAATAAGAAAAATAAATATATTATAGCATTAAAAGACGGATCAAATTGAATTCGACTTAAAGTTATAAAATAAGATTCATCAATTCGACTAATTCAATTTTTTTTGACTCGATTAGATTGAATTGTCACCCATATTAATAAGGAATATTATGAGATCAAGCGGTGAAGAAAAGCAAAGCATACCTTAAAAGAGAGAAGTGAAGAGGCTGCTGCCGAAGGCTTGAGTCCAGAGAATCCAATATCATACGCAATGCTTCCATCGGGCTTGAACAATCCGAAGTTCCTCTCCGACGTCGGCCCCGGCTTCAGATTTTCATTGAACAACGCAAAACATAAGCCCTGACCACCATATGCGGCCTAAACGGTGTCCCCTTCTTCTTAGCCAAACGTTTCCGCAGGTTCTTATTATAGGTCTTGGCATTCTTCACCGTCGCACCGGCTTCATCCGGATCGCCACGAGACGCCCACCCTGTTTCGGAAACAATCACTTCCATCTTGCCGAAATTGGCTTTATCTAACGCCGCGTAGGCTGCATCGACCTGAGCTTCGAACATGTTGTCATAGTGCAGCTTCGTCTTTGCATCATATATCCCACGATTATCTTTGAACAATGCATAGTTGATGTCAATATGTTGAGGATCATTCTTGTAGGCTAGAAATGGATATGCATTTATGTAAAACGGTGAGCCAATCTGCGAGAAGAACTCGAGAAGCGGCTTCATAAACGGAGCGACATCGGGTCGGAAGATGCAGGCTGATGGTGGGAAAGAATTGGCAAACACAGCCTCTGAATGTGGACTTGAAACCTCAATTGTACGATGTAGTCCCAATCTGTACAGAGCAATATAAACATTCTTTGCTGCTGGCAATAAGGCCTCCCAAAATTGCATAGTTGTCCCTCCCAATATCTCGTTGCCGATGGCTATTCCTCGGATTCGGGTTCCGGGAAGGAATGCCTGCACGTTTTCTTTCACCCAATTCATGGCACGGTCCTCTCCCATACTCATTTCTGGCAATAACTCATTGGGGAGACAGATTATGATTTCTATACCGGACCCTTTGAAGGCCTGGAGAACTTCGTGATCGGCATCGTAGATTCGAATGTGATTGATCTTTGCAGCTTTTAGAAGCGTCACCACACTCTCCGGTGGCGGTAGATTGTTCGCTATCCTGCCGTAGTTTACTCCATAGGTCCATGTCACTGAATGTGAAGCTGAAACTGCAGAGCACATAAAGAACATGAATTAGTACAAGAATTTAGTATAGATATCTCAGCAAACTATACATGATTACAAACAATGGCCCATATACAAGCGATGAAAACCAGAGAAATTCATCAAATCAGCATGCAGCCTACCATGGAATGAAAAAGAAAGCACATATGGCCAATTACATATGCAATAAATATCAGCAAAAGGAAAAGATACAAGGCATAATGTAAAAAAATACCATTAATGTTTGACTAAATAGTCATTTTAGCCTATATTCTATTGTGTGGAAACCATCAAGAGTCTAGGCAAACTACGGCAAAAAAGAGTCTTTTTACCCTAACCAAAATAAAAACATCAAGGGTCAAAATGCTCCAGAAAAAAAATATAGGCCAAAGTGAATATGGAAAGAATACTCCAAAAAAGAATATGGACCAAAATGGTCATTTCAATAAATACTGAGGGCTAATTTTGATGTTATGCCAAGATATAAATGGAAAGGTGCATACCAGGAGAGCATATGGCAGATAAGAAGAGCAACAGGCACATTAAGAAAGAAGAACCCATATGTGATGAGGGAAGATAATCAAAGAATGTGCATTCCATTTGTTGTAGAAAATAGGTGAGGATTCCAGGTTTTTGGAGACTTGAAAAGATGATGCAAAAACAAGGCAAGACTTGTTAAGCAGGCATGTCATAAACCCACCCATTGAAATTATTCTTAACCTTATCTTAAAGATGATGTGCCAATAAGGCCAAAGAAAAAAAAATGAACAATAAGATTCTTAACTTTAACCCAAAGATCAAAAAAACTAATAGATTCTTATTTCAAAGTATGCCTTTCTTTTGCAACTTTCCGTTCTAAGCAGTAGACACTGGTGCAGGTAAAAGTACATGAGCCCCATGTGTGCAGATCAATAGTTGAATATGTTCATGTATACCTTTCTTCTGATATGAGAAGTGAATCATTGGTTAGTGGTGGAAATAAGTTTGGCTTTTGCTTGTCGCTTTTGCATTATAGGGGAGGTGGCATGATTAATAAGCTACTTAATTAAGCTTGAAGATGAAATAGTCTTGGCTTTTCCAACCAAAAACCTACTTTGAGTATTCCAGCGATCATTCTTTTGATCGTGCTTTAGAAATCATTGGCAAAACACCTTCAATTATTGCTTTCATACATCTGTCACTGCTTTATCTCTTTCAACGTTTCATTTTAGGTTAAAAAGACTCGTATTTTAGTTGTGTGAACTTACTTTCTCCTTTTAACTATCACTTTTTATCTTCATTATAGATTGTAAAAGAAATAACCTTGAAATTGATTCACTACATTATTACGTGAAAATGTTTCCCTTTTATTTATATTTGAATCTTCTTCATGTACATCTATTCCATTTACCAATCTATCTCACATGGTATTTATATACAGAATCAAATATGTTACTACTAGATTATCTTCTAAATCGAGATCCCTTATTAGGTTTACCGGGATTCCTGCCATCCCATGCAGAGTACCAGAAGAACAAAGACAACCAGAAAAGAACAGCAAAGAAGATCCGTGCTCCATCCTTGAATCTATATAACTTACCCACTAATCCTGTTCCACCGAAAAAGAAGGATCGTGAGGACACCAGAAGATGCCTGCCTTGAAAAGCAGTTTCAATGGAAACTTGGCTTCAAATGCAGTAAGCAAACAACATATAGGCAAATTCAGCTACTTACATGCAGAGGAAGCAACCAGCGTCTTTAACACACTCCTATTGAATTAACTTGTTAAGATTGTAGTGATCAAAATATTTCTCATGGCGGAGACACATATGTTAACCACATAAAATTTTAAATGGGATAGGTACAAATAAAATTTTAGGGTGGGCAATGTCCGTAAAATAAGTAACTAGTTGAAGAAACCTCAGATTTGAAGGTGGGCACCATCGTAACTAATTAAAGAAAATTCGGATTATAGGGTGGTCACGTTCACCGAGCTGTGGCTCCGCCACTGAGAGTAAGCAAAATTCAATTCGACTCAATTCAATATTAAAAATTCGATTCAACTTGAAAAAAATTTAGATAAGTTATAAAATAGGAATTGAATTACTCAAAATTTTTAATAATTAATAAATTAATTTTCAAGTTTGAGTCTAGGCATCAACTCTGCATAGTATATGTATATGTTATATGAAAATTGTAATTACATATATAGTATATTTTTATAAAAATTCATTTAAATTAGAATAAATTAATATGATATTATTACAAATGTTTATAATTAAATTTAGAGTGAAACTACAATATTAAGAGCTTTTAGGGTTTTCCTCTGAATTTCTAAGATATAGGGCTTGGTGCATGCACGAGTCAATCAGTTCGCCGCCCGTGGCGATATCGGTTGTTTCTCTGGTCCCACTTGAGCGGTCGGGTTCGCCGATTCCTTTGGAGAATCATCAAGTCTAAAAAGAGAGTACGGTTAGCAGATGGAGTACGATCATGGTATGGAAGCGGTTAGTGCTGGGAATAATGGTGGTGGTGTTTTATTGCCTGAAGGAAATATCTCCACTCGGGGGGTATTGGTGGAACAAGTGGGGAGATACAGAAGATGCCTCCATCACCATCGCCGCAAAGTACGATTCTACCACATACATATGCAGCAACTGTGGTTGGGCAACAGGTAAGTGGTACGCAGCATGCACTCTTTGGAGATGTAGACGTAAACATTAAGGAAGGGGATGTAACTGTGGACCGTAGCGGAGCCTATCCCGTTATTCGGTTCTCAGAAAGGGTTCATGAATCCATTGATCACAATATGCGAAACTCAATCATTGTGCGACTACTGGGAAAGACTATCGGATATCGAGTGCAGTGTGTTGAGAGTTACTGCACTCATATGTATGCAGCAGTCCCAGACGTGCTTCCATGCATGCTCATGCATGATATAGTTGAGATGGTTCTAGAATTAATAAGTCTAGAAGCTAATTGGTTATAACAGAATATGATTAAGCGGTTTTTAAAGTTTTGTAAAGTTGTTATATAAGCTGGAAGAACGTGAGGCTTGTTATTAGCTTTTGTAATCATCTTTGCTGATTGAATAAAGAAAGTGCATAAATTCTTAAAGGTTTCTCTGGTATATTCAACATGGCAACATTCTCACATGGTATCATTCGCTAAAGATCTTGGCATCTTTGTTTTCTTTCACTACTGCGCCGCTAATAATCGATCTCCAGTTTCGTTGATGTTGTTCCGTTTCTTCCATTGATTGTTGTTATTCTTCTCAGTCGATTGTTTTTCCTTCATCCACAGCTGTTATTTTCGTTTGTTGTAGATCTAAATCAGTTCAACTATTGTTTCTTTCTCTATCGGATTGTCATTTTTCCTCTGCTGCCTGCACTAATTTTCTACAACTCATTTTATTTTCCATAGCAATCCCAATTCTCTTCTTCAACAATTTATCCACTGAATCAACCTTCTATTTTGAACCAATGGTGACAAACACCACTTTGGACAGAGTCTGCCCTTCCCAGGGATCCCATAACAATGTTGACCTCAAAAACCCTGCTCACTTTTCCGTCGACGAGCACAACAAAAAAGAAAACGTGATGGTCGAGTTCGTGCGAGTTGTGAAATCAAGCAAGCAAGTGGTGGCTGGGATGCTTCACCATTTGACGGTGGAAGCTATCGATTCCGAAAGATGTTCATGGACCAATACTGTGTGTCCACAAACGATCCTATAGTTCATGGTGCTACAATCATGCTGTGAAGACTATACAACAGAGATCCAATTCGCTGCTGCCTTACGAACTTATAGAATTCGTTCATGCCAACGCCGAAGTATCAGAAGATTTCGCGAAACTAAACATTCTTCTTAAGTTGAAGAAAGGAAGATAAGAAGAAAGAAATGAAGGTGAACAAGAATAACGGAAGGAAGTATCGCACTTCCGATTCAAGTGAACGGAAGGAAGCATCGACACTTCCGATTCAAGTCGAACGGAAGGAAGCATCGACATTTCCGATTCAAGTCGAACGGAATGAGGCGTCGCACTTTCGATTCAAGTGTTCATTTTTTTTCATTAAGAAGGTTGAGAAAGCAGGGAGAATATTGAGAGTTACTGCACTCATATGTATGCAGCAGTCCCAGACGTGCTTCCATTTATGCTCATGCATGATATAGTTGAGATGGTTCTAGAATTAATAAGTCTAGAAGCTAATTGGTTATAACAGAATATTGTTAAGCGGATTTTAAAGCTTTGTAAAGCTGTTATATAAGCTGGAAGAACGTGAGGCTTGTTATTAGCTTTTGTAATCATCTTTGCTGATTGAATAAAGAAAGTGCACAAGTTCTTAAAGGTTTCTCTGATATATTCAACATGGCAGCATTCTCACACAGTGGAATAAGATCCAGTTGCTTTGGAAGCCGCAAGGGAAGATTCAATTGATTGATATGGACAAATATTTTTTGGTTCGGCTGGAATTGGAGAATGACTACACGAGGATTCTTACGGAGGGGCCTTGGGTGATTTTCGATAGCTATTTAACAGTCCAGCCATGGAGTAGGAAGTTTAACACTATTGAAGATCATCCTTCGTATGTAATGGTATGGATACGACTTCCAGGACTCCCTTACCGTTATTATACGAAGTCCCTCTTTCGCTGCCTAGCCTCTGAAATTGGTAAGGTGGTCAAAATATTTTTTTTTTGATTGGTAAGGTGGTCAAAATATATTATAGTACTAACGAGGGTGGTCGGGGAAAGTTTGCAAGGCTTGTTGTTGTTGATTTGAGCAAACCGTTACTTCCGTGCATCGGAATAGATGGCTTCATTAAAAAATTGGACTACGAAGGTCTCTCACACGTTTACTTTAAATGTGGAATATATGGGCATTCGCAAGATCAATGCGGTGGTTAGGAAGAGAGCGGGAAAGCCACTGAAGCAAATACTGTAGCAAACGAGACAGTAACGGAAGTCGATCCACAACCGGTGTCAGATATCTATGGCCCATGGATGATAGCACCTGGGAGGAAGTGGAGGCCCCGTAAGCAAACAGAGAGAAAGGAAAAGGATCGGGGAGACAGTGCAGGGGAATTCTCTTTTTACAGTACTTACTGAAAATGACGTGGAGTGTGATCATGAAAACACAAATCCAAATATTTTTGGGGTGGCTATTGTTAGTAGGAATGTAGCAACTAAGATGGATTCGTCTAAAGTTGCAGGTTCGTCAAATCATGCTCAGAGCAATCATAGTGCTCAACCGTCGAAACTGGTTACTCTTAACAAAGTTCACATGGGAAAGATGCGCAGGGTTTTAATGTGGAAGCAATTGTTCGGGATCGTGAGCCTTTGGTTGCTATCCAGGTTCCAAACATCAAAAGTGGTGAGCATTTAGATGTCAGGATCGATGAGGGGGAAAGGAGCCAGCGAGTTTCAATAAGAGAACGGAGCAACAGCCATAAAATATCGGGTTTTAAAAGCTCTCTTGATCTAGGGGGAAGAGGATTAAAAGTCAAAAATCGATAACGTGTAATGCTCCTGCAAGACCTATGTTATCGGATTGGGTACAATCGGTAAACAATATGGTTGATGATTTAGCTAGAGAGAAGCAAGTTATGGAGGCAAGCATGAAAGTTGAGGAGCCCGTAAGTGGGAACACCAAGCTTAAGTTTTCCATATGTTTAGTTGTATGACGTGGAACTGTCAGGGTGCTTCAAGCCCTACTTTTCGAAGGCATTTTAAGTGTTTTGTGGCTGCTCACAGACCTCCAATTATTGCTTTGTTGGAACCTAGAATTATTGGAACTAATACTGATAGAGTTATTCGAAGGTTGGGTTATATGAATTCTTTCTGTGTTGAAGCTCACTGGTTTAGTGGTGGATTATGGCTTCTTTGGCAGTCCAATGTCCAAGTTGCGATTCAGTGTGTCTCTAACCAATATATCCACACGGTGATTCAATCTTCTTCTTTTTCCCGGTCAATTGAGGTCATGTTTGTGTATGTGAGCCCGAATAATGCAATCCGACGTTTACTCTGGGATAAACTTCGGTTACTTCGGCCGACGGTGGGTGTGCCTTGGCTTTTGACCGGGGATTTTAACGCAATTCTCAAAGTCTCCGAACCAGCGGGGGGGAGCTGTAGGAAGGTCAGATATAAATAGTGATTTTAATAACTTTGTCTTTGATAATGCGTTATTGGATGTGCGTTTTGCGGGTCCTATGTTTACTTGGTCGCGAGGATCCCAGAAGCAGTACTTGGATAGATGTCTAGCAAATGACGTGTGGTTCGATGCTTTCCCAGAATTATTTACGACTCATCTAGATCGATTAGGTTCTGATCATAGACCAATCCTGCTACAAACTAAGACTAGAATTCCTCGTCTATCGACTTCGCCTTTTCGCTTCATTTTTACATGACAAAATCACCCGGAATTCATGGATCTCCTTCGTTCTTGGTGGTCTCCAAGTAATAGTATTTGTGAGAATATTAGTTCTATTCAGCCGAAGCTTTTGGAGTGGAACAAATTAGTTTTGAAAGTATTGGAAGGCGAAAGCGCAACTTGATCGCTCAATTGTGTGGAATTGACCGAGCCTTAGCTACTCGAGATTATGAGGAATTGGTTAATTTGGAGACATGTTTGACGGTTGAATCAGAGCTAGTTTTAGAGCAGGAGGAGATTTTGTGGATGCAAAAATCAAGATGTGATTGGTATATGCAAGGAGACTGAAACACGAAGTTTTACCATGCGTATGCAAATAATCGAAGAAAAACCAATACTATTTTATCCCTCAAAAGGGGACGATGACTCATGGTGTTATGATCAACAGAAGCTCAGGAACATGGATAATCGGTTTTTCTCAACTTTGTTCTCGGCTCAAGTAACGGTGCTTCTAGTTACCCGATTTGTGAGACATTGTTTTGAGTGCGGTAGTATACTAGCCAGCATCAACCTAACTTTGTTAGTCTTTATCCCGAATGTACAAAATCCGGAGAATTTTAGCCATTTCAGGCCAATTAGTCTCTGTACAGTGCTTGTGAAGGCTGTAACGAAGGTGGTGGACAATCGTTTAAAAGCTTACCTTCCTGATTGGATATCGGAACGTCAAACTAGTTTCGTTCATGGGCGTAGCATCTCTAACAATATCATTATCACTCTAGAGGTGGTCCATTACAAGAAATGCAAGCAAGGAAGAGACGGATGGATGGCGATTAAAGTAGATTTGGAAAAGGCTTATGACAGCCTCGAGTGGTCTTTCATCAATGACACCTTGATTGATCTTGGAATCCCAAATAAGCTTCGATCTCTAGTTATGAATTGTGTGCAGACAACAACTACTCAAATTCTATGGAATGGGCATCCGACAAGCAACTTTCAACCTTCAAGGGGTATTCGACAAGGTGATCCATCATCACCCTATCTTTTTGTGCTATGCATGGAACGTCTTTCGCAGGCTAATCAAAGTAGTGTGGAGGATGGTGCTTGGAAGTCGATCAAACTCTCAAGGAATGGGCCACGATTATCACATCTATTCTTTGCAGACGACATCATTCTATTTGTCGAGTCAAGTTTGGATTAGCGTGAGATTATCCGGAGAGTTGTTGGAGATTTTTGTCCTCACTCGGGTAATAAGGTGAGTTTAGCTAAAACGACCATCTGCTTTTCTAAGAATGTACTTGCGCATGTTCGAAGCGACATTAGTAGAGGCTTCAAGTACACTTGCGTGGATAACCTAGGTAAGTATCTAGGAGTACCTTTGCTGCACAACCGAGTCACAAAGGAGACTTGTCATTAAATTGTGCAAAAGGTCTATGATCGGCTTTCTGACTGGAAGGTGAAATGTTTATCTCTTGCAGGAAGAGTCACTCTTGCTAATTCGGTCATTTCTGCCTTGCCATCCTATGCTATGCAAACGTATGTTTTGCCGAAATGAATTTGCAATGAAATGGAGAGGCTTATCAAGCGATTTATTTGGGGTGACACAAATGAGAAACGAAAACCTCACCTGGTCCGATGGGAGGAAGTGAGTAAGCCTGTGTTTGATGGCGGATTGGGCATTAAGAGGCTGCAAACACAAAACAAGGTGTTTTTAATGAAGCTTGGTTTTTGACTTGTGACTGATCCTAGCCAATTATGGGCTCGGGTATTACGGTCGAAGTACAAAATGTTTGAATCGTGTTCTGGAAGAGCTTCATCGTATAGAGTGTTCCAGGCTCTGGAAAGGAATAATTATGGTTTGGTCTTCGGTAAGATCCGGGATTCAGTGCGTGTTCAAGATGGCAAGGAAGTAGCCTTTTGGGAGGATTCGTGGATAAACGGGATTGGTCCTCTACGAAATTGATGTTACTTTCCTTCGACTCCAAGCGCTAACCAAATTCCTGTATCGTGCATGGTTTATAATGGGGAATGGAATTGGAATGTCTTGCAAGGTTTGCTTCCTATGGAGATTCTCCATCATATTAAGGCAATCAAAGCTCCTGTTGAATCTGATGGTCCAGATGTTCCAATCTGGAAATGGAATAAACACAAAATTTTTACTGTCAAGAGTGGCTACCTCTGTCAAGTAGAAGATTTACAGGATACTGATAGGGATGCAAAATGGAAAATGATTGCTAATTACCGTGGCCTTCCAAGAATCAAGTTTTTGATCTGGTGTCTTTATAGAGATAAGCTTCTTTCGAATGAGGAACGCTGCAAACGACATATGACCATGGAAGCTAGTTGTGCAATTTGTGGTGCGTTGGTGGAATCTAACCTGCATATTTTCCGGGATTATGTCGCGGCTAAAGGCGTGTGGCAAAGTGTGATAAAGCAGGAGTATATGCGTGAGTTTTTTCAATTAAACTTGAAGGATCAGATTGATTATAATCTGTTGCAACGAGTGGATTTTCCATTCAACTCAACCGATTGGGATTTACTCTTTGGTTTGATCCTATGGTGCTTATGGCGAAGACGGAATCGAATCTTATTTGATGATGGCTATGTAATGGAAGAGAGCATCCTTGTTCAAAGCAAGCAGCTTCAAAGGGATACTAGTGTGATTTTGGCAAGTCAACCATGTCAGGGTGGTAACCGTTTAAGCATATTGAATCGCAATATGCCTTGGCAATACCCGCCCAATGAATGCTTTAAAGTGAACGTAGATGGTGCCCGATGGAATACTGATGGTTTTGTCGCATGTGGGGGCGCTATCCGGGACCGTGAAGGGCGATGGGTTAGTGGCTTTGCTCGTTTCATTGGCAAATGTTCAACTCTAGATGCGGAGCTTTGGTGAATCTTTGAAGGTCTCTCTCTTGCGGGGAGATTGGGTTTGACCTCGATCATCGTTGAATCGGACAGCAAAGAAGCTTTGGCCGAGATTAGTGTTAAACCGGGGAAGAGGTATGCATCCTCGATGTCTACTCACGTTACTGGTTTCATGCAGAGATGTTGGCGGGTAATTTTTACGTTCGCTCCTAGAGAGAGAAACAGATTAGCGGATGGCATGGCTCACTTAGCTTGGAATCTAGCAGAAGGAACCCATGTATTTCAGACAACTCCATCAGAACTAGAAGCTATATACAAGGAGGATATGGATCATGCAGTGATGTACTGCATATTGGATTAGTTCCCATTTTTGCCGTTTTTCTCTTATCATTCAAAAAAACAATTTAGAGTGAAACTGAAACTACTTAACTAAAATAAATAAATAAAATTTAAATTATAAAATAATACCAATCAATTCAATTAATTCAAAAAAATTGACTGACTAATGTTATTCATAGCGAAAAACGCACACTAACAAATAAGACAATATGAGCGGAAAATATCCAAAGTCTAAAACTTTCCAGAACTATTCACAAGAATAAATTAATCCCAGTCCAAACGCATGAATATAATTACCAAAATGTTTCTAAAACAAGAGAAAATGGTGGGAACCTGGGGAGTCTGAGTCAGGCGGAGAAGGTGGACGGGGGCGGCTGAGATACAACGTGGGGCGCACGTTGTGGAATTGGAACGGAGGCGGACGGCGAGGTAGTGACGGAGGGGACGGAATTTCAAGGGGAAGATCGAAGCTTGAAGCGAATCCGAATTCAAAGTTGTGGAAAAGGAATAACTGAGGAAATTATGGTGGCGTGAAGCAGAGAAAATGGTGAGCATTTCCATTCCTGGTTTGTGTTTCACCACATCGAACGTAAACCCATAAAAATATCGATTATATACTGGTGGGCTTCATTTGTTTTTAACTATTAAATTGGGCTTAGAAATTCATGTTTTCCTAGTCTTCTTCATTATGTTTTCGTTTAATGTATGTTATCCAATCTCGTTAAGAGTTGTGTCGATAGTTTGAATAGAAAGGTGGTGATTTTAGACTATTGATCCTCTAGTAATAATTACTGATGGATTCATAAATGCTTTTGAGGATAGATACATGTATATTAATAACATATTTTTTTTATTTAAGATAGATATAAATAAAATTTTTCGATAAAATTTTTCAATAAAATAAATTATTAATATAAAAAAATTTTGAATTTTAGAATAGCACAAGTCCACTTGGACAAATCCTACATCTGCCACCGGCTATCATAATAGATATGATCTAAAGAAAATAGAGATGATTACAGTTTTCTCATTCTTAGGGTATCTCCAACCCTGAGCCACATCTTGCACTATAGTGGAGATTTGCTATAGTACCGTGCCACATCTAACGAAATACTGTAGTTTGTGCTATATTTTGTTTTTTTTAATTAAAGTATATTAAATTATAAGATAGATAAAAATACATTAAAATTAGATAAATAATAATACTAATTTTTTTTTATAATTTTTTGAATTTTTTTATATTTATAAAATTAATATTATAATAGTTAAATATTATGAATAAAGTAAATTTGATGATAATGTAGAGATAACGCTGGAGATGAATTATTGTTTCATCTCTAGAGTAAAGATAAATATACTCTAGAGTAGAGATGAAGATACTCTAAAATAAAGATGAGGACGGGAGATAACCTTAGCAAACTGAAATCACCATAACCATCATCATCTTTCCCCCTCTCAAATGGCAATCAACAGAACATAAGATTATCCTATAGTATCTACAACAGTAGTAATATATATATATATATTTGAGTTGAAAGATCTGTGGCGGTGTGGATGGTGATACGATCAAGGTTGAAAGAGCTGATCCCCACATTTGCATTTCCAGGCCAGGAGATAATAGCTTTCATCTTCATAGGTTACTTTTTCGAAGTTTTTCTTCCATTTGTGTGTAGGAATGACAAGAGTAGCCATGCAAGGCCTGCAACTCGAGCACTCGTTCACACAACCGGGAGGCTTCGACCCCAACACCATTTCACTTTGCTGCAACCCACCTGAGTTTACTGCAAAACCTAAGATATATGCAATTGAATAGGAATCAAAACCACAAAAATAGCTGAAATATAACCCGAATAGTTTTCGGATTTTATTACCCGATGGCATCAGAAATATTGTAATGATCAAAGCCACAGTGATTGCAACTTTGAGGCCATTGGTGTAGATTCCTGATGAAGCTGCCATCACTGCTTGCTTAATGTGAGCAAGAAAGGGATATTGTTTTGAAGAGGATGGAGGGACATATATATATATATATATATATATATATATATATATATATATATATAATAAGTCAAGTTGTGTGCCTGTAGAAAAGGAGACATGTCTCTGGGGCAGATGGCTTGATCACCAATTAAAAGCTTTTCTTCATTGAAAAAAGCAAGGAAATTGTTTCTCTTGTCCTGGGAAACTGGTGCACTTGACTTTAAACGCTTTGACGGCTTCAGATCATTGTTGATGACCCTCCTTTGCTGACTTGACCCCTCACCGACAGGAAATATATATATCTATACCAAATTCAACAGCTCTCAACTCGTTTTAGCATGCTGCATACTTTTTATTTCATTATATATATAAAATTACATGATTAGATGTTTTTATTAAAAATGCATGCAAGACAACATAACGTTTCATACATCCAAAACACCATTTTGTTCATATTTTACTTGTGACAGCAACCAAACAGGATTGAGGAAGCTGCTTTAATCTGGAAACTTACCTTTATTGCATTGTTAAGAGTACGTATAAAAAAATCGAAGTTTCTCTCTGAACCAAAAAAAAGTATCGAAGTTTCTTCAGAAATCTCCTGTTTGTACTAGAAACCAGCATCATACTCATGCCATAGTATCAAGTGAATGATGCTGCAATTTAACTCCATACCACAATTATCATGTATAAAATCTTATCTACTGTACTTGTAGGATGGTCCAATCTCTCATGAATGATTTTTTTTCTGTTCTAAGATCAGTTTCCTGATCATTGTAGAAAAAGTTTGGTCTATATTTACAATGTGTGTGTCTATATATATATATATATATATATACATATTTTTGGGGAAACGGCAACTGCGTGTGTTATTGAAACAATGTATGCAGTGTGTTTATCTGGGGAGGAGCGAAGGAGCAGACAGTGGATTTTGAAGCAATGTCAAGCTTTGCAGGCTTAGTTACCAGCAAGATATATGAATCACTGTGGAAAAAATTAAAAAAAATTGAGCTATCCGTGTTAGGCAACTTAGGCCTCCCTTTTCAGTTTCAAACTTCATTTTTGCCTTTTGGAATTCTCTATTAATCCCTTCTTCCCTAATTTTTTTATGTTTTTTTTGTTAATGCAAAAACAATTGTTTAAATTATAGGTATTTAAAAAAAACGTTTAAAGTAGGTGTAATGTTTTCCGACGTTACTTTATTAGATATGTAGTCTGTCACGGCCATTAAAAAAAATATTGAGTGACATGCGTCGCATTTATAAAATTTTATTTAAATTAAAATAACTTAAAATTGTATTTGTCATATCCAATTTTTTTTTACGAAAATACAAAAAAAAAACATAATTTTAATCCTTTAACACCGTCAATCATCATTAATATCGCTAATTGATCGAACACCTAACATTTTGTGACGGACCAAACACCCAACGATAGAACCCCTTACTTCCACGACCGATTGATGTTGGGTGAATGCAAGAACTCATGGACACTTGTTTAATCTTAGAAAATTATATATTCAAAGAAATTAGGGCATTGTCCAACTTTTTAATGCATACCGAATCCGAAAACCCCAATTAATTCATTTTGAACATAAATAATTTAAAAAGTAAACTAAAATATGAATATAAATTGAATTTAAATTCTTTCTCTTCATTTTTTTCAAAGAAAAAAATGTGATTCTTTGTGCATAAAAATGCAAATGAACAGAACGTTTAATGAACTGTTCGTAAATCGTTCATAAAATGTCCGTTTAATAAGTTAAATAAACAAGTATGAACAAGATTTTTATGTTAATTTAACAAGTTGAGGAATGCGAACAGAAGTATATTCGATTCGTTTATATTCATGAACAAACTCGTTTATGTTCACAAATCGAACAAATTATAACAAATTGTGCATGATCGTTTAAGAGTAAAACCATGTAAATAAAACAATTTTCTATAATCAAGATGTTTTAAAGAGTATAATCTATTAATTTTCCTTTTCTTTTTATCTTTATGAAAGAAAATAACTTCTGTTCATTTGCTCAAAGCCATAGCGCTGTCATTACATATTCAAATGAATGAAAGCAAACAAAACAACTGAAAACGTTACAACAAAGCAGATGGATGTTGGTATGTAACCATCTTTCAAATGCACTAATTGATCAGTCATACAAACCTTCCTGCTCCCACACATCCACCAGAAAATCTATCATTTCCTGTCATTTAGCATGAGAGACGCAAAATCAGATTAGCAAGCAATTCATGATTCCATGAGCTTGCTGCTGTTGTTGGGACTTACAGAAAGAGGAATAGGCTGAGGGAATGACTTGTTGCTTCCGAGTAAACTCTCGTAGGTCGCATTCCAACTGCAAAGCAGGAATTCCGTGAACAGACGATGAGTGCCGACGAGATAACCAAAAAGTTCATAAATGATCAAAGGATCATATACTGATATACCAGATGTAGTTTTCCGTAAGCAGACGGTATTCCATTTCAACGTTTACTACATTGGATACGGGTTCTATATGGACAAGCATCCGGATTTTGCTAAAACCCGACTGCTTGAGACAACTCCTAAGACACTCGAACTTTATGCAAGCACCATTCATCATGGCAGCAATGAATGCAGAGAACAGAAATGTGACTTAATGAAGGAAGCCCGTGTTCGTGGTTGAGAGAAAGACCAACAAAGCCTCGTATATGGTAACTATAAAAAGGGGACTCGCTTTACCGAGATTATAGATGATATGGTTCTAAATAAAGCAGAGCGGTTGATGTCAGGTTAAGGTTGTCATTATTGTATTATTAAAACAATGCTGTGATTTGGTAGCAAAACTCATCCTGTCAAGGACAAAGGCAGCTAAAAGGCAGAACAATTAAAGCTGCTCCCTTATCCAGAAGATTTGAAGTTGAGAATTTAATTTTTGTGGAAATACAATCTCTTATTCTTTGTCTTGTGCCTTTGTACAGCCCCGATGAAAGAACTGAACGGCAATGATCAAATGAAGGTTACCACATAAATTAGTTATGTGGAACTTGTTTCATATCTAGTAATTCCAGACAAAATGCAGATAAATTAACACCCTCTATCAATATTTTCTGACAATAACTCACTTTAGTTTTGGTTCTCGTTCCTCTTTCTCCTGATTTTCAGACTTCCTGTTTCCCACCCAGCGATGCCGAATTTGATTCCAGAGAAGAAGGCCTGCAACCAAGTGCAGTTATGAGATGGTGCATAGACAGCCTCGTCTTATTTTAGTACCAAATGAGGTCCAAAGACAACTATTCAGGCAGGAAGAGGAGGTTCATAAAGCTGTTACATACAAATGCTAATCCAATCGAGGTAATATAAGGGATGGGAACTTGCCATGATTCACAAATTCAGCAGGGGCATTAGCAGCTGCAACTCTGCCATGTGGATCAAGTGTCTGGTTGTTTGTGCTGATTGATGAAATGCTTCCCTGTGATTGCACTGCACTGTTATCCATATCACAAGTGCTAGTGGTCCAGAAACCTTCCGATATGCTGGCTTTCTTGCCTGTCTCACCTTGAACTTTTAGTCCTTTTGATGACTCGTTCACCAAGGGATTGAAAGTCGTCCTCTTATAGCATCCTAGACAACCACTGCTATATTACAAATCACACACAATCATACCAGCTGCCAAAAACTCTAGCTGAGGCTACTACCCCGATAATAAGTTCATCAGGAAGATATCAAATGATAATTTCACAAATACAAGTCCACATAAAGCATACCGTAAAAGTCATTTATCAAGTACAATAAACAGCAGCAGAACCATAGTTGCAACAAAAAGCATACATCAAGATACAGTACTGATACACCTAATAGGTTCATCAATTAGCAAGACAAAGGGATTAAGAATCAAAGCTTATCCTCCATAAATGGAACGCTATGACACTTGAACCCAAAGCTTCATCATGTTGGAACAAAGCTAGTTAGGTATAGATCTTACACTTGAATCCATGATTGAAACCATGCATTGACCTTGCACAACGATGTCCAGTATGGTGGTAAGGTTACTAAGCAAAATAGTTCTCGACAGTGGGTTCAAATGTTGCAATATCAATCTCAACCAAAAATCATCACTCGCCACTTAATAAAACAAATGTTATCTGCTACACCAGAACCACTAGACAACATCTGAAAATTTCCCATTTTCTAATCTAACATTAATAGCAAGGCATCAAAATATCCTCTGCCTAAACCAGTAACTTACAATCATATAATTGTTTGGAAAGTGAGAAAACTTTTCCTTTTCTTTATCGAACACAGCCATAGTAGGTTCACGGACACCAGATGCAAAAGAAAGTAACAATCGACATAATAAATCCTACAAAATCATATTATTAAAGAACCAAGCTGAGCATGTCAATTACAATAGAACAAAAAGGGGCAGGATGAAGAAAAAAAATACTCCATTGACTCAACCACAAACAAAGAGGAACCCAAATAAAAAAAAACATATCCAACCAAAAAACTATTCAATCTTGTCAATAAAAGCCCATAAAATAGAAAAATCATAACACCCAAAAAGAAGAAAAAAGGAACTTACCCCATATATACAAAGCAAGTACTAACAGAAGCTAAAACAGATCTGTAAATCAATGGGAATCTGGTTTCCTGAAATGAAACATCAAGATAACAATTGAGGAACCAAAAGTAATGAAATTTACATGAATTAATGAAACAAAAACCCACCATAAACATAGAAACCAAAATGAATTTACCTGTAAAACAGTGACTAACTGGGTTTTTGTTGATTTTTTTTCTTTTTTATTATATATTCTTCTTCTTCTCAGCCTGCTTTCTAGTAATTTGGGGGAAGAAAGAGAGAAAAAGGTGAGAAAATGCTACAGATTTATTATTATTACTACTATTTATTTGGGAAGAGAGAAAAAAATGTATAGATTAGAGAGGTTCGTAAAAGCTAGCTGAGCCTGAGCTGTTCCGTTTAAACTTAACTTGTATATCTACGACCGAAGTCTCAATTGTTTGTAGACTACTAACCGTTACAGGATGTACGCCACTGCTCTGTTTAATATTACAGGGACTACAATGTATTTCCAGAATTGTACAAGGACGTCCACTATACTTCTCTTTTTATTTCCCCCCTCTCTCCTCTCCTTTAATATGAATTATATTGTTCTTTTATTTAATTATTTTTCCTATTTTCTTACGAAGATATCGGGTGATTTTATCGGCTTTTGTAGTATGTTCTTTATCAACTTTTATAGCGTTTTTTTGAGTTAGATTCGACGTTGTCTTTTAAGATTCGGATGACATTTTTTAGCTTATGATGTTAATTTATTTTTATTTTTGATATTTATGTTGGATATTGATAGACACTTATAATTTTTAATTATAGATCACGATTAAAATATGAAAATATTGTCAACGAGTTATTATTATTATATACATTTTTATGTTACTGTTCATGATGTTTATGTTTTATCATTTCAAATGTGTAGGTTCAGCACTAAAAATCAGACCATAGCATCACGGTTGTTTAGGTTCAGATATAAACGATACGGCGGGGGACAAAAAAAAAAGCAAACCAACACTGAAACTCTGCAAGCTAGAACACAAGATTTATTACTGCTACAAATGCCAGAGCCACTGAACCAGAACAAGGTAAGTTGTTATAACTTGAGAACAAGGCAAGGATCCCCTAGGTAGTGAGGATAGGAGGGAGATAATCGGATTTGGCACCAAGAACACGGGCTTTCGTGTCGGGGGAAAACTCGGTTCCTGGCAATTCACTGACAGTTCCATCGCTAGAAACGTCAATGGGGTAGCGGAGCTGGTGTCCAGGCAAGTCTTGCTCAAGTGACTCACTTGCATATAGATCCCAATGTCTGTCATTAATCTGGTTCACCTTATGGACACATTCTTCACTTTCTGGAGCTAGGAATGTATCGTCAAGCATGCCGAGGTGCTCAAACAACAGTGCCAAGCGGAAACCATGGATCTGACCTCGTGCTGGTTGCCTGACTGATAAATGACACGGTTGATATGCTCTCATAGCTATCTCAGTGTCCCTAGCACCGTCCATAGATCGCTGGTTGATGTTGGCTGATCCAATTATTATGTATTCATCATCAACTGCAGAAAGCAAAACAGTGTTAATTGAGATGTAGATACTACAGAGAAACATAATAAAGAACTAGAGAGAATTCCATCACCTATCAATCATCATTTTTGCATGAATATTGATCATGAAACGACGGGCCTCCTGGGCTCTGGCATAATCCGTATCAGCTTCGTGTGTTTCAGAAGGTTCATATTCTCCACTCTTCTTAACCTCTCTGTTCCCCAGGCAGAAAAATGTTAAATAGTTTGTGGGATTCTCCTCACTGCCATTGTCCCTGAGAGCCTTGACAATATCTTTATACATCATGTCCATGGTCCTTCGCTGCCAATCTAATATTGCCCGAACCGAGGCACTCTCTGGGATTCCTTCAGGCCACATGGGGACAACAACATAAACTGCAAACCTCTCTCCAGCCTTGATCTTGCTAACGATTTTAAGTGAGTTCTTTTGGAATCAGATGCAAAGCATTAATATCCTCAGGCTTGACGTCATCATGACTCCAGTGCTTCCGAAAAGTACTGATTTTCAATATAGATGTAATTCTTTGCTCGACGGATAGCATTAATGTAGGCATCCTGAATACTTCGGTCGATGATACTGTCCTTTCCACTCACGAGCCCAACCTTGGTAGCATCTTCAGGAGTATTTGGGAAACCAAAAGCTGCCCCGCCATCAATTGACCTAAACAACTGTACTTTCCAGGTTTCATGGTCATCAGGAAATGTAACTGGTGAAGGGGGAATGAAGACATCTTCAAGATCCCTCAGCTGAACAAGCACATCTTTACCACCTTGTCTTCTCCATCTTTGCTCGAAATTGAACAAGACATCCCAAGCAATTGGCCCTTCTAGTCGGGAGTGGATATCGTGCCAAGGCTCCATTGGCCCACCTTTGGTAATTGCACCATCAGCGAAATTTGGCTGATGGAAATCATCATGGTGAGCAGTGTCCAAGGTCCTGAACAGGGAATGGAATGGTGTGTCACATCTACCGTCACAAAGATCAATACCTCCAACAAAGCTCATGATTCTCCTTTTCTCTGGATCACCATTAGGCAACGTAGCATCGACTACGATAATCTTCTGGTGATGAGTGAACATGGTAGATATTTGTAAATCCTGGACAGAACTTCCGCCATCATCTGGATTACGTGTGCATAAGACACAGTTGACCTCAGTACCCTGGAAGAAATTTGCGGTTTCCTCATCATGGGTGGCCATTAGCCCATCGTTCTTCAGTAAACCCTACATCTTCACTCGCTTTCTTTTGTACTAAACTGGAACGAAATAAACATTATGCACTAAATTAAAAAAAATGACATAAGTTAGGCATCTTTTGTATATTTAAGTCTTCTATTAATAAGTCATCAATTCTACTGGTTAAAAGAAATCTATCTATTTTTGAAGGTCAATGGCGAACTAGTGCCATTCTAACAAAATTCCGAGGACCTTAGAAATTAGATTAATTCCTCTAAAGGTCACGAGTTCAATTCTCATTACCTTAAAAAATGACATGTTAACCGAAGCATAAAAGAAATAATACAAACAGCTTGTGAAGTAATATATAACACTTTAAAATGTTGGGACTAATTTAGAATATATGATAATAATTTAGAGATTGATATCGAATATTTTTAGATTTAGTAAAATTTTTAAAATGAAATCATAATTTTATGAAGATAAAATGGTATTTGAGGCCCTTATAGTTTTCCAAATATTTTTTTTTGCACTAAATATGGCTTTTGAACTTAGAAAAAAGAACTCAATGTGACCCTTTAACTAACGGTTTTTGCGTTGACTGTTACGGTTTGATGTGACAATTCACGATGCTGACATCGTAGTACACGGTGGCTAGTGATGTGGCTGATGATGTGATAAATGGGTTAAATTGATTTTTTCAACTTCGAGGGTCAAATTTATTTTTTAAAAGCTTGATGCCTTATTTGTTTTTTTAATAAAAATATTTTAAATTTTAAATATAAAAATATCAAAAAATTTAAATATAAATATTCCATTAATTATTAGTATTATTATTAAATAAATAAAGATAAATTTAATTTTTAAAATATTATTATTTAATGTAATTTACTATTCTATTATCATTGAAATAACACATCCATTCATCTTCGTTCATTTATTAAATGAACATAAAAGTTTTATTCATATTCATTTATTTAATTTAACAAAAAGACACAAACCAACTTATCTAAGTAGTTAAAGAAATCGTTGTTCTTCCTAGTAACGGGTTCAAACACCAACAGTTATAGTAAGATATGATTGAATAGAACATATATGCTACTTTGAAATTACTTTAACTTAATCAAAATGAATAAATAATAATTCAATAAACGAATATAAATGAACGATTCACAAACAATTCACGCTAATCTGCCGGAGTTTTGGGTGGTGTTTGTTTTTGCAGAGGTAAAATGTTTGCAGTCTGCGGACCACATCTGCAAGTATCTGCAGCAGAAGAGGTGGACCAAAAGTCTGCAGTATGCAAGAAGAATACTGTTTGTTTTTTAACGTCTGCAGACTGCCAAAATAAATTGAAATATAAATAAACTGATTTTTTAAACTTAAAAGAGTTTTGCAATATTGAAATTGAAATAGTTTTAGTTTTATAATACTGAAATTTAAATAATTCATACAACTACAATAATAATAATTTTTTAAATAAATCAATCCAAAATTTAAAATAAATCAATCCATATTTTAAAATAAATCAATCCAAATTTAAAAATAAATTTTTTCATATTTTAAAATAAATCAATCCATATTTTAAAATAAATCAATCAATATTTTAAAATAAATCAATCCATATTTTAAAATAAATTTTTCCATATTTTAAAATAAATCAATCTATATTTTAAAATTAATCTATATTTTAAAATAAATCAATCCATATTTTAAAATAAATCAATCCATATTTTAAAATAAAACCATTCATGTTTTAAAATAAATCAATCCATATTTTAAAATAAATTTTAAAATATATTTAAATAATTTTAATGTTCTTTGAAGACGTCTGCAGACATTTGAAGACATAAAACCATGTCTGCACCAAGAAGACCTCACGCAGACGTTAGAAGAGCTTTTGTCTTCTAAAAAACAAACGGTCTGCGAAGCTCAATGTCTACGTGTGGTCTGCGCGGCGCAGATATAAGAGCTTTGCAGACCTTACACAGTAAAAACAAACACCCTTGGTGTTCTTCCTATTATTTTGTGTAAAATAATAGATACTGAAGCTGAGTTGTTACTTTCAGTAGTGCAAAGCACATGATTCAGCGTCACATGTAATGGAGAATCCCACTCTACTTCACCACCTCTCAGTCCATATTATTTAATGCTTCAACTAAGATATGTGTATTAGATTTTGTCAAATTTAGTAATAGAAATCTTAGTTATTAACTGTGCAGCTCTTCACCTTTTGGGAACCTATCTAACCCTAAGTTCCAAATTCAGTCTCACCGGGACAGCCTATTCAAAGTATTAGTTTGAAATAAATAGATACCAGGAACAAAATTAAGGTATAATATTAAAGTAAGCCCTTAATGCTTGTTCAAATAACAATTTATTTTGGGTTACCCTCTCTGTTCTAAGGCTTTACCTTGATTAATCCGAATTGATCTGTATCGTACACCTGGTTTTGGTGAGTGAGTCTCTCAACAAGAATTTTTTGCATACACAATGACTCGAGCAGTCTTGTTCAGTATTGCTAATTACTGGTGCCGGCAGCTTCCCCTTCCTCAAGCCATAATAAGCAAAATTGAACAACTTTGCTCTAGGTTCTTCTGAAAAGGCTCAGATAAATCTGCTACGGGTGCAAGAGTCAGCTGGACTAAAATCTGTCAATTAAAATCTGAGGGTGGTCTTGGGCTGAAAAACCTAAAAGATTGGAATAAAGCTTGCTTGATCAAACTCTTAAAGAATCTACTGGCTGGAGAGGGTTCATTATAGATTGCTTGGATCCATGCTTATGTAATAAAGGGTAGAAATCTGTGGCAAATGGAAAACAGAGCCAGTTTCAGCTGGAGTTTCAATCGTATCCTCAAATTACGCAGTGCAGCAACCACACCTATTTCGAATGGTGCATCCTCTATTAAAGACATTTGGCAGGAGATTAGGGTGAAGGAAATCAAAGTTCCCTGGCATTCACTGATTTGGTTCCCACAACATATTCCTAAGCACAGTCTCATTGCTTGGATGACAATCCTCGACAGACTGCCAACTCGAGACCGACTGATACGAATGGGAATTATCACCGAAGGAAATTGCGTGCTGTGCAATGATAAAATGGAATCTAGAAACCACCTGTTCTTTGACTGCGATACTGCTTCATTCTTATGGAAAAAAAATCTACTTCTCAGCAGCATCAATAAACAATGCTCAACATGGGAGGAATTGCTAGTTTGGGCTTCTAGATCTTGGAAAGGAAAGTCTCTCTTATCTACAATCCTTAAGCTTGCATGATGTGCTTCTTTATACCATTTGTGGGAGGAGCGTAACAGACGAATATTTAGAGGATACCACCGAACCAATGATGATCTCCTGATTTGCATCAAAGAATTTGTAGGAATCAAGCTTAGGGGGAAAAACATTAATAGGACTGATAGAGTTAACTCTAACCTTTATACTTCATGGGGTTTATATTAGAACCGATCTGATATTTTTTGTATGTAGTTTGTACATTAGGTGTTGAGATCGGCATTTTTTGTAGCCTTTTATGCTTCTTTGGGTAATAAAATTGATGAATTATCCAAAAAAAAATCAATTTTAGATTTGTTAAATAAAAGTTATTAGTTGATGAATGATTAACATATGTTACTGATACGATATTTTTATATGTGTTAAATTATATACATGTCATAATTTATATGTCACATCACTCAAAATATTGTTATGTATTACATCATTAACTAATCATGCAAGAAGATGACGTGATATGTGATATATCAATAATTAAATATTTATGAAAATATCTTGTCAACAATATTTTTTTTTCACTATTAATTAATAATAAATTTCATTTAACGAGAATTATTTTAATAAAAATAATAATATGACTAAAATATTTTAAAAAGATCAAAGAAAAAAAATTATGTATAGACTATGAAATCTTAAGTTTTATTATTAAACAAATAAATTATTTTAGCTAACTATGAAAGTAATAAATTATTAGTTTTATAGCTAAGTTTGTTAAAAAATACGAGGTCGATTTTTTGTAGTTGTCATTTCGGTTTTAAGGCTCCGTTTTGACTAATTCGAACTGATTCACGCTATACACCTGATTTTGGTGGGTGAGTCTTCCAGCAGAGATTTTCTGCATATACAATGACTTGAATTTGAGATATTGTTTAAACGATATCAAGTTGCTTACTACTTGAACCAACCCCTGTCGGTAATACGAGGCAAGACTTTAATTTAATGAAAGTGATCTTTGTTGATGTTGCTGAATAAGTTTATTTTATTTCAATTTTACTTGATTTACAAGTGAAAATTTGTATTTTAAATTATAAGTAGAATAGTAATTATAAATATAAATAATATATGTTCTTCGTATGGATATGAGGCTTAAATTTAGATCAAAATTTTAAAATATTAATCTTATTATTTTGTTAAGGTTTAGTTGTCTATTATTATTATTATTATTATTTAAAAATTGGTAAACTACACGTTTAATATCTTAACTATCATTTTTCTTCCATTTTGATTATTCAACTATTTTTTTCTTCAAAATTATACCTAACGCTTAGTTTTAGTCACTCATCGTTAAAAAAATAACTGTGATGCTAATGTGTTACCATAAGATAATATCACGTCATCATTAATTTTTTTTAATGCCACATCTATAGCTATGTTAATTTTTTAACAATGGGTGACCAAAATGAAATCAAAACTAAACAATAAATATGATTTTGAAAAAAAATAGTTAAGTGACCAAAATATAACAAAAGTAATATTTAGAGTACTAAACATATGGTTTACCCTTTAAAAATTAAAAAATATCTGAAGACAATTATGCTGTAGATCATGGAATTTTCTTTTGTGGTGGGTTTTTATTATTTTTGTTAAGAGTACAAGTAAATAAATGCATTTAAATCAGGTAGTTCAAACATAAGTGGTAAAAAAATTAATTGGCTTTACACTTTCCAATTTTTTTTTGGTACTAAAAAGTTTAGATCAGAAGTGGATCTCTCTGTCCAGAGTCAGGACATACTTAAAATCTAATTGAGATTTACATATGAAATTACAGATTACCCACAAAGAGAGACACTGGTAAGATTTGAACTTGACCTTACAAACTCAAATTTCTGAATCTAAACCACTTCCGCCAACACTTTCCAATTTATAAATTTATATAAAACAATCAAATTGTGTTATATCAAATTATTGAAAACTATATTATTTATATCACATTAGTTATGTCCCATAATTAATGATAAAAATATATTATTTTTTTCTTATTCAAATTATGAGAAATCTTTCTAAATTCTAATATCCACAACATGTCGTGCAAGACCTACGTTCATAATATTCATACTATGATGTAAATGAACCGAACGTTTAACGAACTGTTTGATGAGAAATTTATTTATTTATTAAATAAATAAACATGAATAAAATCTTATATTCGTTTAATTAAATGAGCTAATACGAACAAAGGGTTCATTTTTCTCTCTTCCTTTTCCTGGCATTTATCATCACCACGTGGTTCATTACTTCAGTGTGAAAAAATAGATAGATCATTAATTATTTAATGGAAAAAAACATCATATTTATGAATTATGAAACAGTTTGTTTTGTCACCCCAAATTGTATGTTCAGACAATTAAAAGTAACCAAACTGATTGTACCCTTGGCATACTATAAGCTCACCTTTGTAGTTGAGATTATATGTACAAATATCCCACAATTTCCACATATCAAAAGACATACTTCCTCGGCTTCTGTCTCTCCTCCTCTCTCGTACAATCGGAAGGTGTTCAATTAACAACAACATGGTACAGTCGAAGAAGTTCAGAGGTGTCCGGCAGCGACAGTGGGGCTCTTGGGTCTCGGAGATTCGCCACCCTTTGCTGTATTCTCAATAAATTTGCTTTTCTTTTCTTCATGATCCATTCTTTTATACATATACACATCCTTTTAGGATCTGCTCCTAATTGTTTCTGTACATCTTTGACCGGATGGATCGAAGGAGGTTGATGGGATGATCACTCTCTTGAAAATTTCAAATTCTCGTATAATTTATATATTTTCTTTATATTTTCTATTGATTATATATTTTCACCAGTAAAATCGTGTGTTCATTCTTATCTATGCATCATCTGGGAGCATTTCCAAATTGACAAATTAATTAATTAGTATTTAATTATGTTTTAGTTGCTTGTTTCAATAGTATGTATGTGTGTACGTAGTTGATCACATGCTAAGGCTATCAAGTACTATACTGATCTTAAGTACAATTTGTGATATAGGAAACGGAGGGTATGGCTTGGGACATTTGAAACAGCCGAAGAGGCGGCTCGAGCCTACGACGAAGCAGCGGTTTTGATAAGCGGACGTAATGCCAAGACGAACTTTCCGGTGCCCCGAAACCCGACGGGAAACGAAAATACCACCACGCCTCGCAACACCCTTTCTTCGATCCTCAGTGAAAAGCTTCGAAAATGTTGCAAGGCCCCGTCTCCTTCCCTGACTTGTCTAAGGCTCGACACCGAGAATTCCCACATCGGAGTGTGGCAAAAGAGAGCAGGGAGTCGATCGGATTCGTGCTGGGTGATGACGGTGGAAGTAGGGAACAAAAACGGGGAAGTGACTCGGACCGACAAAATGCCTGTTTCCGATGAACCCGTCGTGGACGAAGTCGGCAACAATGGCTTGGACGAGGAACAGAAGGCAGCATTGCAGATGATAGAAGAGCTTCTCAACAGGAACTGATCCATATGAATCAGAGTTCCAAAGTTCATATGTCATGCCATTGTGATTATATTGCTCTCGGGTCGTACTGGAACGAGTATTCTTTTTAATCATTAGTAAGCCTTAAAGTTTAGTATTCTTATTTTTAATTATTTTCAAAATTGTTTGCTTATTGATTAATGATGTATTCGAATTTGATTGCGTGTGAATTTATGATTGAATAAAAACCCTAAATTTATTTAGGGAGAAATTAATAAATCCTCTATTGATTGATAAAACGCCATTTTTAATATTTTATGTACGAATCGAGCAACCTCTTAGTGGTAAAAGAATTGTTGAAGTTTCTTAAGGTTCCAGGTTTGAGCACTAAGAATGTCAGGGTGTGAGCGTTCAATGTCAAATAATTGAGAATTATTTTTGAACATATATTACATAATACTTACCCCATATTATTAAAAAATCATTACTTTGTATTTTTATTCATTTTTTAGTAATAAAGTTTATGTTAATAAAGGTAGAGGCTCATCAAATAATAATATAATTTTTCTAAGCACCTTAAAAAATTCAAGATATTTATGAAAAGTCCATTATAATAATGATAAAATAAGTTGTAAGTTATGGATTTTTAATGGGTCAAATTTAATTTATAATATCTTAAAAGGCAAAATGTAAATTTATTATTATATTAATTTAAAATCATATAATATATTTTTAATAAGATCAAATTAAAATCTATCAATTTTCAGGATAGAAAGTAATCTTCCATTTCTTTAGCTTTAGAACTTATGAGTCCAATTTTTTTTATTTTTTTACATTTAGGGGCCATAGCCCCCTTGTTGGAATGTTTCTCAAGGCTTTCATTTATTAGTAGGGTTGAGATCGATTAGGTTTAATTAAACTAATTTTTAAATTTTTTTAATATAATCATTTTAATTCGATTAGGTTCTTGTTTTTCTATATTAATTTAAGTTTTTTTTATTTTATTTGACAAAATATTTTTTACATTATATGTTAAAGTCTTTCTTCATAAATACTTCTAAAAAATTTCTTTATGTAACTGAAAATATTTAATAGTTTTTATAATATTTTGAAGTTATTTTTATTTTTATAATTTATAATTTAAAATATAAAATATTTATTTTTATATCATTATAAAGAATAAAAATAAAATCGTTATAAATTAATTAAACATAGAATTTGATCGGATATGAAAAGGAAAGGTGGAAGGATGGAGGATGAGAAAAGTAGGAATGGCAACGGGTCGGGTTCGGGGCGGGTTTTGCTCATCCCGTTCCCAAACTCGAAATAAATCCCCATCCCCGACCTGATCCCCGACGGGTTTTTTATCGGGGCGCCCCGTCGGAGATTTTTTTTGTCCCGTCCTCGAACCCGAACCCGAAAATATTTTATATATAATTAATATAAAAAATATAAAATATTATATATATAATTAATATAAAATATATATAATCAAGACGGGGATACCTTGCCCCGAACCCGACCCGACCCGACCCGAACTTGACCGAGTTTCGGGTTTCCCCGTCGGGTTCGGGTCATACTGCCATCATAGAGAAAAGCGTGTTAAAATTAAAAGAGCAAGCAAATAAAATAAGATACGTGAATTTACAATTATATCCTTTAAAACATATATATTTTCCTATTAGCATCTATTAGTATTTCATTTTCAAGGATAACTTTATTTCATGCAAAAGTTTCTTTAAACATTGAAAAAAGTATTATATTACTATAAATGACATCTTGATCTCTCTTGATTTTGAAATTAGATAAATTGACCTCTCTAGAAAAGAAAGAAAAAAAGTAAAATTGATAGTTTAAGTACTACATGCATAATTTACCCTTAATTCAAGTATAATATCGAAGAGAACCCATTAAACGATCTCAGTGGTCGAAGGGAGTATTGTTATTCTTTATAGAGATTTCATGTTTGAGTAGTTGCGTCAACAATGTGTGCGTATTGACAAGAAATCCTTAGGTTTGGTACAAAGATGAAGCTTGTCATGAAGATTAAATTATATGTTAATGGGTTTGGTATCCTTATCTTTCATATTGCCTATTAGATAAGAGGCAAAAGAAAATAGCGATCACCTGATGTCACAATAATACCTCAACCTTCTTTTCCCAACAATCACAATCACAGTGAAAGTATATCATTAGTGTGGGGGGTCATGGGGGGCCTATATGTATTGTTATTTATGATATGGACTGTGCTAATTCCCAACAAAGATTGAAGAGAGAATTATGGGATGGGAATGCTTAAATTTGGCAAAAAAGAATGAAAGTGGTCATGTGCATGGCTCCACTATGATCAGGTATTACCCCGATATGTGTTTTGGTTTCAAAGTTTACCTGCAAAGCTTAAACCCATCTTTAATGTGAACCATCTATCATAATTCCATGCTTAAAACAAGGGCTTGCTTTATACATCAAAATTCCTCATAGTTAACTCATGCAATTGATTCGTTTAGGTTTTTAGGGTATTTTGATTGTATGGTTGTGCATGGAAAAAATATATTTCTCGAATTATATCTCCATTGACATAAGCCTTAACTCTTAGACCCTCCCTTTATCGAACAAGGAAAGCTTGAAGATTGTTGAACATTTGTACATGCAGGTTTAAGCTTTGTCCGTTCAATAAAGAAATGGTCTAAGAGCTAAGGTGATCAATTCAGTGGAGATTTAAGTAGAGAAATATAATTTCCTTTTAATCATTGTATCGATAACTTTTTTTCCCGAGAAATTCTCCCCCACAGTTGCAAAAGAGTATTTAGTTTTGAAATAGGTAAATTAAGTTCTTCTTAGGGATCGGGGTCCTCTCACAATCAAACGTCGATCAAAATTACTCTCTCACGTGATTAAATGATGTTAGATTAGTCGAATTAATGCATCACATCAGCATTTTGTTATACTAGTAACGACTGTTAACGATTGAATGACTGATTTGTTACAAATAAATAACATCGATGACCAAATTGTTACTTCTAAAACATAAGTGAAAAAAGAACTTATTAAAACTTTGGTGATAATTTATATAATTTACCCTAAAAAATAATACGTACCCATACATAAAGTAGGTTGGCGTTCAACGTCCTTTTCAATCGTTATATGATAATTTGATACAATATATTAAATAATAACTCTAAATCATTTTATATCGAACGCTCACATTTCATATTATTTGATGTTCTAATCTAAGACCTCAAAAAATAACAATAATTCTTTTATTATTGAAATCTCTCGGTTTCGTACAATTGTGATTAACAATATTTACGTAGATTTTCTATACATAAAAGTGATATCGACTTGAATGATTGCCTTAAAGAAGGCGAGAGCTTGGATGGAGGAATTTCATAAGCTTCCCTACATTTATCTCTGTATGACAATTCTTGACATATTGTTCCATATCATCGATATACGATAAAATTTTAAGGGTTAAAACTAAATTATTAATCGAAAATACAAGATAATTTAAAATTTTAAGAAAAATTACAAAGTTGATTGGAACCAAATTTCAAGTTAGGGAAAAGTTAGGGGTGGAATTCGAAAAATCAAAGAAATATAGGGACTTGATTTCAAGTTTTTAAATGTGAAAGTACCATTTGGGTAAAATAATACATTGCTGAAAATTTTATTTATGTGCTGATTTTTGAGTTTAAATGTTGAGTTGGGATCGAATTCCTAGTTTATCAAGTTGAGTGGTTGAAATTGAAAAGTTTCATAAAGTTAAGGATGAAATTGCAAGTTTTTAAATATTCAAATGTTGGTTTAAATATTTTATTAAGGTACTGGAAAGTTTATGTGATTAATGTGACATGACCATAATAGTGAAATGATATTATGAATTTAATGGGAAGTTAAGGTGAATTTTAGAAAGAATTCATAATTAGTGGGTTGATTGTGCAATTAGCAAAAGTTGAAGGGTTCATAATGGAAATATATATATATATATATATATATGGAATTTAAGGAAAATATTTTGAGAAATTTGAAAGTTACTATGGAAGTACGATTTAGTTTTATATCGATTTAAGTATCAAATTTATTTGTATAGAATTTTATATTTAAGTTTAGATTATGTTAGTTCGATACTAGCATATTTATTAGATATTTATAGTTATCAGATAATTACAAATATAAGATATTTTATAGTTATTAAATACAAATAAATAAATTATTCTATGATGATAAATATAAGTTCATTCTATGTTGTATTGAGAGTCGTAGGTACATTTGACATGTCATTAAGTGAGTACTTATCAGCTCAACTTTGGTACATTCGTGTATTAATGTTTAGCACCGTTGGTGCTCATTCAAGTTATGATTGCACTAAAGTGTATCATATCTCAAATTCAGTTATGATTCGACACCGTGTTGTGCCCAGTGCGCACCATAAACTCACGTACATTATATTCTCTTACATATACGTTGAGTTATAACAATAAACGTAAAAGTTATGACAATATATGAATGAAAGAAACATAGAATTGAAAAGAAAGTTTTGAAATATGTTCGAATGAAAAGAACAAAAGTTATTTATGATATTCTATGTTGACTTACATGATTTTTGATAAAATCATGAGATGATGATTTTTCAGGTTTTCAGAAGGAAAACGACTTGACTAGCCCGGTTTGAAGTGTAATGTTTTTATTTAAATTATAGCTTGTTTCTTATATTTTATGAAATTTATGATTTTACATAACTTAAGTTATATTTCTGCCTCACTAAGTTTTACTTAGCACGTAATGATTTTCATGCGTAGGTTCGAATAAAGTAGATGTCGTGAAGTGAGGAGCTTGCCAGCACCTTATACAAAATCAAACCTACCAATAGTATCAATAAGACATCCTAACTTTAACCTATTAGAGTGCGTTTGGTTCACGGAATGTAAGATTACCAGTGGGAATAAAAGATTACCAGGGAATATGATTACTGGGAATGTTGTATTTTGTGTTTGGTTGGTTTAGCAGGAATGTAAGATTACCGTGTTTGGTTAAAATAATAAAAGATTATTTGAATGTATATTTGACCAAATTGTCCTTATTATATATTTATTTTTTTAACAAGTTGAAAAATGTTTATATATTTTCTTTAAAAAAATTAAATTCATAAAATATATATAATTTTTTTTTTACAAAATTGAAAATATAAAAAGGTTTAATGAAAGGGTAAAATTTTATTTTAACCCCTGAACTTCATATAAAATTTTAATTATAGATTTTTTGTAAGTTTAAGGATAAATTTGTAATTTAACCTTCGTAGAATTTTTATTATTCAATGACAGAATAAAGATATTTTTGAAATAATTTTTTTAAGGGCATTTTAGTCCAAAACGCCAGTAATTCAACAATACCTAAGGAAAGAGAGGTAATGACATTCCTGGTAATATACCCCCAAAAATCCACTATTGGTAATATAAGATTACTGGGAATGACATTCTCGGCCAACCAACCGGGGGAATGTGGATTTCATTCCCATGAGAATCTCACATTCTCCCAACTAAACACACCTTTAATGGCATGTACATTATATTTGTTGAGTTGTTTATCAAATTTATTTTAAAAAGGGTTTGTAATAGTAATTAGGGTTATTTTCTCTAATTTCATCCAATTTTAGTATTAATCGTATTTATAAGTAAATATTATAAATGTTGTATTTTAAATAATTTAAAATCATGTAGTATTAGACAGTAGTATTCATATTTGAAACAATAATAAATTGTCTAATTACTGATTAAAATTAAATTAGTTTTCAATGATCAAATAATATTTTATAAAGTTATGTGATTAAGAAAAAAAATTAAAGTCAAAAAGAAAATTATTAAATGAAACAAAATTTTAAAGTATTTAAGTTCAAGAAATGTTAGTTGAATTGATTTGACATATATGACTTGTATTACAAGACATATATAGACTATGAGTGTTATAAAATATCATAATTATATTTTAAGTTTACATTTGTAATTATAAATTTTAATTTTAATTTCAGATATTTTTATTTTTAATAAAATTATCGACTTTCTAAAAAATTATAATTATCACTTTCGTACCTTATAACCGAAATATTGATCAACAATTTTAAGGATATAGAATTTGTGATAAACGGCATGTAATAATGAAATTAATTAAAACCGATAAAATATTAAATGAAAAAACTTCAAAGAGTAATAAAGAAAAAATATCAGTCAGTCTTAATTGTTTTTCACTTTTCAATTGGATTTATTTACCAACTGTAACTTACAAAAAATAAATTAAAATATCAGTATGAAAAATACCAATTATAAATATATTTAAAATAATTAGAATAAGCAAAAAACTTAAATATATATATATATAATATCATGTAATAGGAATTTGGTAAATTATCAGAATTTTACCCAAAAAAGAATATAGTATATAAGAACAGCTGCTCCGAGTCTTGTAATTGGTGTAAATACAGCAGGTGCAAAGGACGAAGACCAAAAAACAAAGAAACCGAAACAGATCGGAGAGGGAAAAATGGGTTGGATCGGAGACACCGTAGACTCGGTCAAATCAATCCAGACCCGCCAGCTACTCACCCAGGCCGTCAGCCTTGGTAAATTTCCCCTTGATTTTTCAGCCTAACTCATCCATTCTCACCCCTTTTTTTCACTCCAAAATGCGGTAAATTTTAAATCTTTTGAGAAACCCAAGTCAAATTGTGCTGCAATTTTAAGAATTGAGAACATGGTCTTACCTTTTGGTTTCAGCTAGATCCTGACTGTGTGGGCTTGTTTAGTGGTTAATTACTTAGTAATCCAGTTCCCCCCCCCCCAAAGTTCTGCAGTCGTTATCAGTTACTGGTCCTGTGAAATTTTGATCGTATATAAAGATGTACTGTTTCAGGTATGATTGTTACATCGGCCCTCATAATATGGAAGGGATTGATGTGTATCACTGGCAGTGAATCTCCTGTTGTCGTTGTTCTCTCGGGAAGTATGGAACCTGGCTTCAAGAGGGTAAGTCAACTTAACAAGAGAATGCTTCAATTATTTTAGCGGCTATCGCTCTTAGTTATTTTTCATATATTTGGTGGATCATGCATATAGTTGGACTCGGGTAATTTAGGGGAAATGAAGAGTTTTGGTAGCTTAGTCGTTTCAGGAAGAAACATAAGACATTGGAATTGAATATTTTAATGGCTTTGAAATTCTAGATTTACAAATAAAGGAGAGGGAGATGGCTGAATCTGCCATCTACCACCATATAGTGTGTACCTTTTTCTCTTTCCCGCAAATATGTTCTGAGCTGTATTTGTAACTTAGATCTTTGACTTATAACATGCTTCACTTCCTTTTACTAAGAGCTTTTCGTTTCCTTGAAGTTGATATAAAATTGTTCCTCTCTTCTTATGTTGTCAAAATAATGAGTCAGGACAATGTTGTTCCAGTCCCTGCTTTATCTGACATTAAATTAGGGCTAACCAAATACTTGGTTGGTGGCAACTGCACTGTGCTAGTTATTGTCAGCAAACTGCCAATAATCTTATCATTTGATTTTCTATCAAAAAAAAATCTTATCATTTGATTTTGTGAGTGATGTATTTTGGATATGTAGTAAAATCAAAATGAAAGTAATTTTGTCATACAATCATTTCAATGGACCTACTTGATATGTATGATCAATACTGTTCATTTGGATCTCCATGTGGGTAGCCTTTTCTGAATTGATTATGACTATTTCATGTGTAGGGGGATATTTTGTTCTTACACATGAGTAAAGACCCTATCCGAGCAGGGGAGATTGTTGTTTTTAACATTGATGTAAGTACCTTTGTATTTTTCTTCTTTTTTATTTCTTTCTGTATTTTTTTCATGGTTGCTACTGCTGTTTTGGCCTTCAACGGTCTTTTCTTTTGCTAATTCATTTCTCCAACTATGAATTTATCAGGGTCGTGAAATCCCAATTGTCCATCGTGTCATTAAGGTAACATTTTAATATGTACTTATTATTCTTATTGGTCTTGGATTGAGCTATATGTATTATCATATTATGACTGTTAAAAGGAAGTGATATTCAAATGATTTTGGAGCATTACTATTGGCATCTCCATCTGGATATTCATAAATATGAGCAACAAAAATTTTAACTTGCTATAGAATAGGAGCAATGAATCAGTTGACTTCATTTGCTAATGTGGTAGCAACAAATGTTTCCATTTAAGAGTCATTGTTTAGGGAACATGTATTTTCTCTGAGCAATTGTACATGATTGATCATTTTATTAGTCATAAATACTTAAATACTGATTTTTGTTGCCACTAATATGGCCTAAGGATAATTATGTAAGAGGCTAATTTTTGTAGATAAACTTGAAGAGACATTGACAGCTAAGAAGCATTAGCAATGAAACTTCTATACCCTTTCTAGATGCAGCTGTTAATTAGCATCCAAATTGTCAAGAGGACCAGTTTAGAAACAATAATTGTTTGAGCTCACATATTCTTCATGCAAGTGAAAGATTGCAGCAAATGTGATACTTACTGCTTTAAATCTGAACTCGCCGTGTTTGTTGAACTGTAGTTTGTGTGTTTTGTATATTAGAGTTGCATTGTTTATTTCTTTGGGATTATTTATGCAAGTGTATTGTCACTTCTAAATGAATTTCTATTTTGGAGAACTATTTTTTTTTCAAATTGTGATGGTTTCAGATTTTTCTTTCTGCTATAACTTGGCACAATTAGTTTTCAAAATATTTGGGTTGAATGCTTTCCTTTTAGAGTTTGAACCGAAGCTAGCTGGCCAGTGCAGTGGCCATTCTTGATTTTCACGATCTAGTTATTTCTTGGGACCCAAGTTTCTTGAAACTATTTTATGCCTGGAAAAGCTTCGACACTATCTTTAGTTTAAAAGTTGAAACTGTATAAGAAAGAAGAAAACTATTTTTGGCATCTTAACAGATAACATATTCTTGGTATCTTCGGATTTCATATTTGATATTGTTGTAGGTCCATGAAAGGCAAGATACTGGAGAAGTTGATGTCCTCACCAAAGGTAACAGCTGATTCTGATAAATATTAACTATGTTTGCAATTCCCAGAAGTGAATTGTTTGATATTTAAATGTTCTTCCTTTATCTGTGAATTTTCAGGAGACAACAATTATGGGGATGACAGGCCCTTGTATGCTCAAGGTCAGCTCTATCTTCAACGGCATCATATCATGGGCAGAGCTGTTGGGTAAGCCTTTAGCCTTTGACCCTTCTTTTTCTGCGTAACAGATTATTGGTCATTCATTGCATTCCTCTTCAAAATCATATCGTATCTTCAGAATCCAACACTCAGACACACATCTATCCATGCATTTTATGGAGAGACGGCATATTGGGACATATCTTAGTTAACTACATTTGTTTGAAATCTGAATCTTAGTGTTTTGGTGTTAGACTACCCTCAAAGTTGATGGAAATGGGCTTTGGAGTTTGACATATATCCTTTGTTTGTTTTTTTTTGGAAAGCTAGCAAATAGAGAATGATAATAATATTTTATACGCTGGAAAGACTTGCATTCCTGTTTTTCTTGTTCGTCTTTAAAAGGTTTTGGTGTTCCTGTGCCTTTATATAGATTTTTGGGATATAGTGAAAATATCTTGCATTCCTGAGATCTGGGTTTGAACTGCACAATCTCTCTAAACATGTTTCAAGCAAAAAGGTGGGTGATGTACTTTCAAGTGTGAGAAAATATGTTCTAATTACATACTTCCATTGCAGGTTCCTGCCTTATGTTGGCTGGGTGACTATAATCATGACCGAAAAGCCAATTATCAAGGTTTGTTTTTTTGCACATGTATTTACTTAAACTAGAAAGCCTTTTTCCTATTGTCCTACTAAGCATTTTCATAGTCAAGTCTAGTGGCTACTATTATGTCATGGTTTCCTGCAACCTTTTTGGGGGACTTCCCCTTTTTCATTTCTGCATCTTTGCATCACTGTTTCATCAAATACAAAGTATTTTCCCTCTATTCTAATTTGCGCCTTGATTTCACTCTTATTTACATCAAACATTGGGGTTGGGGGTTGGCCTCTAGTTAAATAACCACCGTTTGTGATTTTCGAACTGTTACAAAGGTTCCAGAGTTTCAGGAGGCTAACAAAACCTGTAGGGACATTAATAATCATCTTACGGAATATCAATCATAAATCATAATGGTTTTCATTTTCATCGCAGTATATTCTCATCGGAGCATTGGGGTTGCTTGTTATAACTTCCAAAGAGTGACAGTCGAAGCAAATTGCAGGTGCGGCCAAATCCAAAAGAGATCCGACTCAATCTCCAACTTCTTGCAACATCTCCTTTGTATTGGTCATTCCTTACTTTTGTATACCGAGAATTTAATAGCTGGCTAATGTTTTGATAATTTAAGACGGTTAGAAAGATATTGAAGCAGGCTTCATCAACCCTGGTTTTGCTTTCTTAATTTTTAGTTTCCATACTTGAATAATTAAAATTATGGGAGTTTTTCCAACTTTACAATTCCATATGAAAAGTAATTCGATCTTCTCGTTTTTTTACCCCTTCATTTAATACTATTTTCCCATGTACAAATGAAAGAATTTACAAACTTGATATTAACATCTGTATCACATTTCTAATATAATCCTTGCATGCTAGCATTTTGCATCTTACACAGGCTGAAACTAGCCCTTTCATATGGTTGTATTAATGATGGCTTCCTTCTCAAACCCTGCAACATGTTATCAATCATTATGGTTAAATTCATAAACTTGAGTTCCATAATCATTTATATGCTATAATTATTTTCAAACAGGGAAATGAAGAAGATGATGAAAGGAAGAAGGGAATTACTGTATATATTCTATATTGATTTTCCTTCCACGTTTATGTGCAATAGCTGCAAAAGCATCCCTGGACAACATGATCGTCGAGGGACATGGCGTGAGAGGGCAGAAATCCACCACTTTGACATCAATGGTCCTCTGCTTACATGGCCTCTTCGGCCCGCTCAGGCATCTCAACCTGTAACGCCGGCCACAAGCGGCGCCGTTGTCCCATAATCCCTCACTAACCGCGACAAACAGATTCCCGGGTGGAAACTGTTCCTCTGAGATACCATCACATTTAGTTGCTGCATTGCAAGAGAGAACACAGGTGAATCATTTACATATAAGCCTCAAATTGTTTAAAAAAAAAAGACACTAACGTATATATGGAGGGTTATAAAATGATGCAGTGCCAATATCACCATGGACCAAGTATGCTTCTTTGCTTATCATTGCAGTAACCAGAATTGCCAAGAACAGGGCTGCCATTGCCTCAAATCTCAATGGCCCTTTGTACAATATATATATATATATATATATATATATATATATATATAAGGAAGAATTCAGGTGACCAAAAACACGCATAAGATCACCAAACTTGGAAGTATTAAGTTGCTTGGTTTTGTGGGCATCTTTGGTTATATCGTGACATTACTTATTACATCCATTCATCAAGACTTTTGCGTTAATATGAATGTAACTATAGTCAACATTTTAGACTTAGTTCCCGCCCTTTTCTATTATTATTATTATTATTATTATTATTATTATTATTATTTTAGTTTATAAATCTTGTTTTCAATATTTGCATTTATTTTACATTGCTTGAATATTATTAATTGTTTTTGTTTGCGGTTGCTTATCTTATCTACTTTTCATGCAAAAATAACTTCTTTATTAATAGTAGTTTTTTTTAGGAGTTGTCTAAAAATAGAGACAAATGGATTATGATTTTTATGCTTTCTTATTTAAACGAAGAGTTGTAGTCGTTGATAGATCAACTGTTGAACGGTGTCAAAGTATTTTATCTCCACAAGGAGGTTGAAAAGAGACAAATGAGAGGGATATTTCTCTCATTTCTCTCTATCAAAATCGTGAGGTTTATGGTGACCCTTTAAGTCGGTGTTAGACGAAGAGTCTTATGGTTACTTGCAGGTTACCAAATTAAGTGGATACAATCACTAACAATATATTTAACTCTAACTCATCACACGAGTCTATCATAGATCATGTAAATATTGATATAACTTCATGAGAGATTCAAAATTCAATATTGTTTCTCCATATGTGCTTTTCTGAGATCCCACCTACAAAAAAAAGTTCTTTAGAGACATTGAGATGTGAGTATCAAGATGACACGTAAAAGACATTTGGTGGAGACACAACAAAATATAAAAATGGTATAAACTGAAAATTTTATATTAAGTTTATAACTAGTTCTTTTAATTTAAAAAATCTCGAATAAGTAGGTATAAATAATCATAATATAAAGAAGAAGAAACTGTATTACATGATCATTTAAAAAGGAAATGTGTTTATTATTAGTGGATGAAGATTGAGTGATTGGTAATGCTTGAAGAACATGCTACGGTCGCTTTGTACGTAAGGGAACAGCTTTGGCTTACGAAAATGGAATACTTAATGTTTAATTTTGCTTATTGTAGTAGTAATTATACAACATGATTTAAATAAAAACGTAGCGTAAATGATTAGCTCTGAAATGATGGAGGTGGTGAAAGGCACAACACATGCAGAAACGCATTTAAGTGTGTTACTTGAATTCCAAGGTACAAGCTGCAAAAATGCGTGCAAGTCTCGTGCAAAGTGGAGGATCTCATCTGTGCTGCTTTGATTTCAACAACGGCCCTTCTTCCAGCACGGTTCAGACTTGCTGGGATCCTTACGGTTGTGGTACCATTTCGTAGCTCGGAAACAAAACGCCATGGCTGCTGCAATTTCAGAAACAAAGGAACACCAAGTCTCAAGTTCTGGCAGGCATTAGGAGCTTATGCTGTTTTATGTTCTCGAATAATTACATCAGATATCTCCAAATTCTGGATGATAAATCGTTTTATGCTACTGAATTTTCGATTATTCTAACTATAGCATTAAATTTTGGTTTTAACTTCAATTATATCACTCGATGTTAAATTTTAAGACGTGAACAAGTCTTTCTATCACTTTGATGATGTTGACAAAACTACATCGTTTTGACATGCCCAAAACTCCTCCTAAATCAGTCCTAAATCTTAAACTGCCATAAAACTCTTCCTTTGATTATGCCTTCAAAAATAAGTGATATTAATATCATTTTGAATCCCACAATTTTTTTCTCTTTATCTTCCATAAGCTTGAACTCCACAAATAAAATGTAAAGTTATCACCTTTAAAAATTCTAGAGGACAGAAAAGAAGTGGACAAGGGAGAAGGTGAAGGGGAAAAGGGCGGGGGAAAATCTCTCTTCCCTTCAAGCTATACGACTGATATAGGCAAAACCATGGTAAAATCAACCCCAATTTTCAATGATGGAATAATTGCACAACTGGTCCCTCTACATTTGCCTGCTATGAAGTTCCACATTTCTTAAGCCCAAATGAACCAATTCCCTCCCAAAAAGACCCAATTGGATTCAAGAGTTCAATTATGCTCTATATTTCCCCTGACAAATGTAATCGTAAGATAGACGTCGTCCCAAGAATAATACAGAGTCTGTACACCCAAATAAAGAAAATAAAACTCAAATACTCTCCGTAAAAGGAAGAAAATGATGAAATAGAGAAAGATAAAATGATAGGAAGTTGATCTTCAGGTCGTAAAATGATATCTAGGTATAATAGATGGGCTAAAATAGTAAATTTATAATTAGCCCAATCGTAGACCTCAACAATAAGAAGCCTAAATTGAAAAAAATCTGGGCATTGCCCTTAGACCCTTCGGCTTATGAAAACTCCTCTTGAACTGCAAAGTCATCACGGCCACTGACGACCATGGATCTCCTTCATAGATTCTCAATTCGTCTCTTACCACCCTTCACGTCCAGCTTCAACTCCGAAAAATTAGCCCCGCTATATCTTTCGACCCGAATTCTCCTTTCCAGACCCGCATTTCCCAACCCGGCCCCACTCTCCACTCCCCGAAGTCCCCTCTCTTCCTCGGCTGTCAGCAAAGCAGGTTGGTTTCTGGGTCTTGGAGATAACAAGAAAATGAGCTTGCCCGAGATAGTGAAAGCGGGTGACCCGGTTCTGCATGAGCCGGCCAGGGATGTTGAACCGGATGAAATAGGGTCGGAGCGGATACAGAAGATAATTGCTGATATGGTTCGGATTATGAGGATGGCTCCAGGTGTAGGCCTTGCCGCCCCTCAAATTGGAATCCCCTCGAGAGTCAGTTTTCCAAAGTTTCCTCCTTTTGGATTTTTATTAGTATTATTATTACTATCCTTTTAGAAAAAATATGACATTTTTTTAGAATCTCCTGAACAATAGTACTAAATTGCGGATGCCGGTGCTGTGGACGTTACGATATCATTCCCTAGAAAAAACAATGACTTTATATTGTGGTGTTGACTTTACGAATCGGCCATTATAATGCGTTTTAATACTATGGCTTAAACTCTGCTAAAGTTGTGTTATATGTTTGCAGATCATAGTTTTAGAGGATACAGCCGAATATATTAGTTATGCGCCCAAGGAAGAGATTAAAATGCAGGATCGACGTCCTTTCGATCTTCTGGTATGCTAATTAATATTGGAATCAAGAAAGAATGAAACTTGAAATGATATCTGTACTCTTACTGATCCAAGTTTTTTTTTTTCAGTTTACTATTAAGATTTATTAGTTGTTTTGAGTCAGGTCATAGTAAATCCAAAGCTTAAAAAGAAGAGCAATAGGAGTGCACTGTTTTTTGAAGGCTGTTTGAGGTAAGATAGTAATAGTGAATTCCCAAAGTGCACATTTGTTTTTAGTAATGATTTGCTTGCTTCGACTTGTCCCATACTAACGTATAGTATCTAAACGACCGTCGACGTTTGTTATGTTCTTTTCTGTAAAATGATTGATTTCTTTAAGGATACTCCCTTAAAAATGTCCGGTTCCTAGATCGTCTTAGCGAGCGGAAAAGAAAAGAAATAACGTTATCAGTAAGGAAGCTCTTGAAGTGTGCTAGGATGACTTTGAATGCATTGGACTTAAAAGGAGAAGGGTATCATCAAGTTATTAAATTGTTGTCTCATAAGGTCATATCATAAACTTTATGGTATGACTCGTATTTGGATCATTCTTGCCTGGAATTTGCCAAAATGCGGCGGAATTCGATATTTGACAATACCCTTTTCTACCTTGTCTAGATCTCATAATAGTGTCGCTAGTAGTATGATATTATTTATGGACGGTTGCATCTTTTGAACAAACTTAAACGACTACCAATTACGATGCACATAAGAGAGTTGCTGCTTTGAATCACCTCAGATTGAAGTTTCATGTTCTATCACCTGTCATTTTACAGTGTTGATGGATTCAGAGCGGTTGTGGAGCGACATCTAGATGTTGAGGTCACAGGTTTTGGTCGTGATGGCCAGCCTATCAAAGTAGATGCTTCGGGGTGGCAGGCACGAATCTTGCAGCACGAGTGCGATCATTTAGACGGAACGCTCTATGTAGATAAGATGGTTCCAAGAACATTCAGAACCGTTGAAAATCTAGACCTTCCTCTTGCCGAGGGGGGTCCAAAGCTCGGTGTCCGTTAAGCTCATTTTTTACACAAGCACGCCATGCGCAAGACATTATCTGTTTACGAGGCTTCGGAGTAATTCGGACTTCGGGGACACCTTTCGAATAGCAATGGAAGTTGTGTTCGAGAAGTTCTTTGATTGGAAACCAGAGTGTATTCATTTCTTGGCATAAAAACAGTTGGCTTGTGTTGTTTATGCACTACAGCAGATTAATTTGAAGACATTGCCTGCTTGATTTCGATTATATTTAAATATTATAAAACTTTTCCCATTAATTTTTTTTATAAAATTAATCTCGCAATCTTAAAACACATCAATTTTTGGGTAAATTAGTATTAAATTATCAATTTTAATTTATTTTATTATTTAAACTTTTAATTTTTTTTAAAATATCATTTAAAGAGATATTTTATGTTTATTCCATGATTAATCCTTTAACAGTCCCCTTTGTCACCAACGGTAAGATTCGACAGAAGAGAAATATTTGTGAGAAAAATGGAAATGTTGACTGAGTTGCCTTATTATGACTTTTTCTTCCTCTGCCAAATCTTTCAGATTTATCTCTCTATATATCAACACATAGATACAGCGAGTCCTTACAACAAATTGAAAGGGAAAAAAACATTGCTTATAGTTTCATTAAAGAGAGAAAAAGATCCAGTGAGAGCTGCCATCTACCATGTCCGGGCTTCAAAGATCTGCAGTTTCTTTTAGGAGGCAAGGGTCTTCAGGGATTGTTTGGGACGACAAGTTTCTGTCGGAGTTGAGCCAAATGAAACCAGAACAACAACAAGAAGAAGAAGGAGAGAACAAGCAAGAAGAACAAGGGCCGGCGCAAGACAAGGATAACAATAACAACCCAGAAAAAATCGATGTCGTTAAGTATTAAGCCGACAATTGCGCCCATCGACACCACCATCGAAAGAAGCCGATCTAACGGCGGCGAAAGACGCGGTTACCGTACGCGCAAGGTGTCCCCTGCTATTGACCCGCCTTCTCCAAAGGTTTCAGCTTGCGGTTTCTGCAGTGCTTTCGGGAAACAAACCAAGAAAATGGTAGGAAAAGGCTGGTAAGCGTAGATCAAGATAGGCCCTTTTTTAAATTTATTCATTTCGTTCTCGTGTATTTTCCGGTGACCGGAGCTGGAAATTCCGGTGAACTTGATGGGTAGTGCTGGGTATATCGATTTATCTATTTCTTAGGTTGTTTTCAGAGATTTAGCTTAAATTGAAGTACATCTATATGAACATAGATGATTGTTGGGTGTTTTGAAGTTTTGTTCTGTTAATCTTCTTTTCTTATGTTTCATAAATTGTGAACTGTGTGGATATGTAAATTAAATTAATCTCAAGGTATTGATTTGATCTTACAGAATAAGAACAAAGATTTCTTTTGTTGTACCTGAAGATTCCTTCTTTTTCCGGATGGGAAAATACTGTAGTACTAAAGAACAGGTTTCAGATTTCTGGATGTCTGGTTTTCTGTCTGAATTTAAAGTTGTTTTTTTTGCAAGACATTTTCATTGAAGTTGCTTACTAGGAAAGGGGTAGAGAGAGGGTTTGTTGATGTGAATTATCATCAAACCAGCCTCTAATAATTAGTACTATTTCTTTTTTGATAGACTAATACTATTGTTTTTTGGTGTTTTTTTTAATTAATTTGGTTTCTAAATTTATTAATATCTATTGTGATTTTTAAATTAAGAAAAAATTATTCTTTCATGTTGAAAAGTAACCTTGATGTAAAGTATTGACATGATAATTTACGTTATTAATAAGATAGATCACGTTAAATGATGAACGATAATAATGATGTAGTAGAGGAAATTGATTGATTCTTTAAGAAAATTTTAGAGCTTAATTAATTTTTAAAAAATGTTACATCCTAATTTATTTTAAAAAAAATAAATATATTATTTAAATTTATATTACTAAAATGAAATATATACATTTATTAAAAATAAATAATAAAATAATCACTATTCAAAAATTCATAAAGATAAAAATAGCACCAAACTACTAAATGATAATACAAATTTTTTATTTTAAAATTAATTAAGTCCTTACATCACATCATTAGTTAGAGTTAATTGCGTCGTACTTCCTCAAAATATGTTCTTATTGTAAATTAGCCCTTGAATTTTTATATATTTTAGTTTCATCTCTAAACTACGAATATCATTCAAAATCAGTTTTTAATCTTTTAAATTTCATTTTCATCCTCAAACTATGATCTTCTTCTAAATTAATCCTCAAACTTTTTGAACATTCCAATTTTATCTCAAACTATACATGTATACTAATCACATCCTTTGTTAATAAAATTGTTACGCAAAGTTGTATTATTATATTATATGTTTGAAAAAATAGTAAAATTTACGTTAAACTATGCTTGAAAATAATTTCACTTTGCATGAATTTGGGGATGAAATTGAAATATTCAAAAGTTTCAGAAATAATTTAGAATGAGCGTCATAGTTTAGAATGAATTTGGAATGATCAAGTTTAAAGACTAATTTAGAATGAAAATCATAGTTTGATGATGAAATTAAAATATTAAAACATTTAAGGACTAATTTAAAATAAAAATCATAGATGAGAGACATGTGATGCAATTAATTCTGTTATTTATGATAAACTATTACATCAAAACTCGTAAATTATTATATTAACATCGTAACGATAATATCATATTTCACCGGTTAAATACAAAATTAAAACTTTTCTTACCTTAGAAGAATATATTAAATACGAAATAAATTCAGGTACCATCAAATCACTACTTTATTGTGAATTTGCTGCGTACCATCTTTAGTTTTTCATTTTTTCTAAAGCTGAATAAATTTTGATCATTTATTTGTTTTTGAAAAACTAAGGAGTTGGTAGGCCCGTGGTTGACAAAAATATAAATTCGAATTTTAATTCATTTGAAAATTGATAATGTGTTTAATATGTTATTACCTTTATTATTGTTAAATGTTTACTTATCAAATTTATTTTTATTTTAAATACAATTTATATTATTATAATAATAATTCTAGGTATTCATACTTTCATATAAAATTCAAATAAAATTTAAAAATCGATTTCAAAACATAAATCTAGTAAAATATAAGAACACTAAAAACAAATAGCAACAAGTGTAATTAAGATTCAATTTCAACGTAGGTATACTGATATCACATTTTAAAAACCCAAATATCACATTTTAAAAAACTCGACCCCAAAATCAAACTTTCTTTAAAAAAATCTAATCCGATTAATCGAATCAGATCGAAACTCGTCGAATTCGAGTGTCATGCACACATCCCTAATGTTACATGATAGACGGCACACAAGGTCGATTCTAGATGTGAACACCTTTATCAATACATCCATCAAAATGGAATGTATCGGAAACTTCAAAGCTTATCACCACATTACTATTTTTGACATCAACGTTATACATGTAATTCAATTATATATAAATAATCATTTGGTAACCATATTTTAAAAGTTATAAATTAGTCCTTAAATTTATCAAACTGTATAAAATGATTATTAAATTTATCAGAATCTTACAACAATTATCATAACATAGCATGACCATTTTGTAACAGGTCAAATTTAATAATCATTTTAATTTTTTTTTTTTAAAAATCAGTGACTAAAACATCATTTAATCGTAGTTCATTCATATGCGGCTTACTTTATTTATAATAATTGTAAAATTGTGTGTTTCTTTAAATGATTTCTAGAATTATTTTCTAGTCCCCAATATTGTAATTTTGAAGTTTCTCTATTTTCAATTGTTTGTTTGAACTTTTGAGGCGACGTGATACTTCTTGGCTACAAAATGCATTATTCACATGGGCAAACATGGGTCTTTTTGTGCTTGTGCTATAAAAATTGGTAGACTAAGCCGTTGGGAAAAGAATTGGGTAAATTATGTATTTGGTACCTCAACTATCATTTAATCCATTTGAGTACTTAAACTTTTTTTTTTCAAAATCATATATAAAGTTTAATTTTTGTTTCATTTAATACCCCTGTTCAAAGTTAACACTGATTTTGAAAAAATTGAAAGTTTATGTATTAAAACGGATCAAAACTGATAGTTTAGGTATTAACTCGTTAAATTTTTAACGACGAATTACTAAAATATACAAAAAAACTAACATTAAAAGTAATGATTATATTTCATCAATGGATTTTTTTGTGGGTCTAAATATGTTTTAATGTAAATAATAACTCGTGACCTTGAGGATTAAAGGAAATATTTTTTTTATAGATTTAGGTGGTATGTAAACAAATCGAACGTTTAGTGAATCGTTTGTGAACCATTTGACATGAAGTTTGTTTATTTATTAAATGAATGAACATGAAAAATATTTTATGTTCATTTATTTAAATGACGAACATGAACAAAAGGCTCGTAGTTCATTTACGATCGTGAATGTTTGATAATTTGTTCATTTGTTTTATGTTCCTTTATGTTCTTCGGACCCATTTGAATATTAAGACTCAATAAAATTTAAACTAAAACCATTAATATTTTAAACTCAATTACTTTTAAACCCAAATAAAATACTCAGATCAATTAAAGAAATAAAATCTTAAATTATTTGGAAAGCAAAAAAGTATTCTCAAATATAAAACACAATTAATTTTATGTTCATTGTTTATGTTCATTTGCGTTCGTTCATTTGTGTTTGTTTATCATTTTAACGAACGAACACGAACAAGCTAAATTTATTAATGAACGAACACGGACAAGAAATTTCGTTCGTTTAGTTGTTCGTGTTGGTTCGTTTGTTCGGTTAAAGTTAAACAAACGGATATGAATATACTCTCGTTCGTGTTCGTTCGATTTGCTTATAGGCCTAATTTCAGGTTCAAACAATTACATCTACATGTGTGTACGCATTGTCAATAACTAAGAAAGATTATGAACATATAATGCATTATAATCACATTAATAATATTAAGGATAATTTATAAAATTCATCACACATCTTTCTTCCCACTCTTATTTTAATCATTAAAGTTTATTTTTTTATATTTGATCACTCAACTTAAATTTTTTTCATCACTCATGTTAAATCAGAAAAATAAAAAAAAAACAATTTCAGAAAAAGAATAAAAAAGAGCAAGAAGCTCATCAGTGACCGGAGCCTCCCTTCAATGATTTCAACGATCTCAACGGTGGAGTGATACCTCTTAGTGCATTTAACAATATATCTCTTTCGAACTCCATCCAATAAATTAGCTGACCCTATTCCCATATGTAATGAGATAAGGGGGATGTAGGATAGTAGGATGCCCCCAACGCCAGATTGAGAGCAACTTCTGTGGGAGACCTCTAATTATGAATTGTCCACCGTGGGACTCGATCGAACTTCATCCAATGACAAATGATAAAGTTCGAAGAACACAAAATCAAAGGGTTCAACGTAAGATTCGTGTAGTTTAGATGTTTTATGATTAAAATAATATAATAATATTTATTTTACTCTCAAAAAGTTCTATAATCTAATTTCGATCTCCTTTAAATTATTTTTTTTTCACTTCACCCTTGAATATATGTATACACATGCACCTTAATAAATAGTCAATCGTCAACAACTGCAGCAGCAACCTCCATCTTCAAAATTCTGAAGAGAAGTAGAAATAAAGGTTGGGTAATGGGTGTGAAAAGTTCAGCTTAAAACCCAAAAGTTGCAAGCAATGTGGCTTTTAGTCTTCATGGATTAGGTCACCCAAATTTAATATATTGGCAAACGGGTCAAGAATGGAGGTGGGAACTGATTGACCTTGCAGGGATGGTGATGAATATGCCACAATAAATATTGTAGGGGCCATGTGCATGCTGGTTCCAGCCAGTTCATAGCTCACCTTTTCCAACTTACACTTGCATTTTCCATGGCCTTATCATGCTCAACCTTTGGTGCTAAGAAGATTTAAAGTTGGATGATTATAAATATTGAGATTCAAGTATTATTAATGCAATTTATTTAATGGTATCGGTAATGGTTAATGTTTTTTTCGATCGGTTACATATGTATACAAGGACGGAACTAAGATACCAATCCAGTGGGAGTAAAAATTAATAATAAAATAGGGGTAAAGTATAATTAACATAAAAACGGGAGAATCAAATAAACTACAATTTGAAGGCTTAACGGTAATAAAGGTTAATGTTTTTTTTCGATCGGTTACATATGTATACAAGGAACGGAACTAAGTACCAATCCAGTGGGAGTAAAATATAATTAATAATAGAAAATAGGGGTAAAGTATAATAACAAAAACAGGGAGAATCAAAATAAACTACAATTTGAAGGCTTAAATAGGTGTTATCTCTATATATTTTTTAATGAAAAAAATAGGTGGCAAGTGGCCCGGACAAAGCATAATTCCGTCCATGTATACATGACATGTGCGATATTAATAGATTAAAAAGTTCTAAGCAAATATTACCCATTATAACCCTTCTATACTATTAGAGAAGTATTATTCAGTGTGATATGATCAATAGTTTATGAATCTATAAAATGAAATTGTAGGTTCAATTAAAGTTATTTGATATGCGTTTTGCGTTATGTGACGATTAGATGTTAAAGTTTAGCATGTTTTATTATGTATTACTAAGGGTGGGAATAAGCCGGTTTAATAGGCCTGAGCCTGGCCTACGATGATATTTGTAGGCTGAGCTTGGCATACCTGTCAAGGCTTTATTTGGACTTGGCCTAGCCTGTTTAAAAGCAGTTTCACAATAAACATTTATATTTCATTTATCCTAATTTTAGAGTAAATCTCTATTAAGTCACTAACTTAGCGTATTTTACAAAGGTCACTTTAAATAGCCGGCCTATCAGGCTTATAAGGCTTTTAATATGCCTAGCCTACTATTTAATTTAATAGGCTTTTAAAAAGGTCCGAGCCTGGCCTATTCCCACCCCTATGTATACGAAGTAGCTCACTTTTTAAATCTATTAATTGATTGAGTGATTAATATTTCTAATTTATTGGATTAAATCTCGATATTTATCTTAAAAATATACTTTTCAACTTAATAAAAAAATCAGTACTCTACTGTCTATGAAACCCATGTACATACTAATGCAATACACTGTATTTTAGGATATACTACTGTATTAACTATTGGGATATGAAATTTGGTGGCCAAACCTCAATATGATTATATAGAAAATAATGAAATGTATTAACTACAATGTATTAGCGATATCATGACATGACTTTCTTTCACTATTTCTGTTAAATTTAGAATAAAATTGGGCAATTTAGTTCCATATCAATATACCTTAGAGTTCATGTTTTAAATTTTAAAATAATTTATTAAAAACAAAATTCTCCTTCCGCTAATTTAATTGAACGAATGACACTAACCAAGCGACTTCGGTAATAAAAGAATTATAGTTATCTTTGAGATATCGTGTTCGAGCACCAGGATTTCAAGATATGAACTTTCATGTCAAATGGTTGAGAATATCCTAGAACGATATTACCTTAATTATACTTATTCCATATTAATAAAAAATATATTTCAATTACTATTTACCTAGAAGTATTTTATGTAATTATTTGATGTACCATATGAAAAATAATTAAACACAATTTAAAAAACTTGTCATTGTTTCAACTTTCAACGATAATATACATTAAATAATTATTTTATGTATTATTTGATGTACCATCATGAAAAAATAATTCCATAACACAATTAAAAAACTTGTCATTGTTTCACTTTCAACGATATAGTACATTAAATAATTATTGCCATAAATGACGAATAATTAGAATAAATTAATTGTTGAATGTCGGTATTTTTTATTGTCCTTTTCTTTTCTATATTATATTTTTATTTATTTTGTTTTTTTTTCAATAAGATTTGTCTGTGTTGTAAGTTTTCATCTGCCTTTATGGCACGTTTTTTTATATATTTTTTTGGCATTTTCAATTTTTTGTCGGTTTTTCGTTTATCTTTTTATAAGAGTTGATTTGACATCGCGTCACGACTGATCAAGATGACGCTTATTCTGATATCTTGTTGATCTTTTATGCTTTGGACTCTCAGATTGAATTTGAATATCGATTTGCATTCGTGGATAGTTTTTCCCATCGCTTGAGTCCGATTTTTTGTTTGTCGGTGGTCTTTTAAAGCTAATTCCCTTTTGTGGTTCGTTTACGAACGCGATCAGATATGTTTGTATCTATCTTTGTTCGAATTTATTAATTAGATTTAATATTTCTTTGTATGGTCCTTATGCGATATTAAGTTGTTGATTTTGTTTCATTTATTATAAGAAATTTTCTGCTTAATTAACGATTGTGATTATAAATCTTTATTGTAATTTAGGATCTTTTCTATTTTGAATAAAATTAATTTATTCTTTCAAAAAAATATTTTTTATTCATTATTGTATAATTTTTTTATTATACTTTGTGAGGTAGAACCTATTATTGGAATAGTAGCAAGTGATAACAATAAAAATATTATTAAAATTAAATAAACACATTTAATCGACTGATCAAATCATCTATATTATCCCCTCTTATTTAATTAAATCATGGTTCAAGACTTATTAAAAGCATGTCTTTCCTTTCATAATATTCTAAAGTCTTTCTTCCTCTCCCCTCTAAGTAAAATTAAAGTTGGATTTAAAATATATATATATATATATATATATATATATATATATATAATTGTTAGTAGGGAAGGATAACAAAAATTACTAGATTAAAACAATACTAAAATATCAATTTAGAGTAAAAATATATAAATGGTATATTGACTATATGATATTGTTTTTTTAAGTCTCCTAACTATTAAAAGTTATAAAATAATTTCCTATGATTTCATTATATGAATCACTTTGTTGAGTCTCTTGACTATTAAAAGTTGTAAAATGATCATCTAGCTATTCATTATGTTCTAAACTCGTCATTTTTCGTTAAAATTTGACGACAGTCCGAGCTGTAAGTCAACCATCTGACTGAGATTTGATAAAATCTGACCTCGTAATATCAAACGACTATCATATCTCAGTCAACATGTTAAAGTCGAACTCAGATGATCGTTAATTTTTTAATGAAAAAGGACGAGTTGAAATATAATGAATATTCGAGTGATCATTTTGTAACTTTTAATAGTTGAGAGGCTCAATAAAGCAACTCCTTATAATCGATGGATCATTTTGTAACTTTTAATAATCAATAGACTCAAAATAATATCTATAATCGAAAAACTATTTTTATACTTTACCCATCAATTTATTTAAAAAAATAACTAAATATAGCAAAGTTACAAGACAATATATTAATGGTTAGTTGGTTACCAACATGGTATCAACATTTATCAAAATAACATAAAATGTACTCTCAAAATGAAAAAAATCGATTCAAATAAAAATGATTTTTTTATTTAAGACAATTATGTCCTTAGGCGACAATCGTCGGATGTGATCAGGAGGGTAGAGTCGATTACAGTCGACAGTGTCAGAAGGAGATGACGACCAAGGCGGAAGTGGGAAGACTGCTTGAGATCTGATTTGAATGATTTAACCCTTACCGAGGACATGACCTCTGATAGGAAAGTATGTAGACTTAAACCAGGATATCCAAGTAGTGCGGGTCACATCCAAATGGTGTATCATCTCTATCTTCTTTTAATACATTTGTAGTAATTCCCAAGACTATTATTTTTTTATGTTTATGTCATTGAAATTTATGAAAGCTTAGAACTAAGGTCGCGAACAGTGTTTTTTTTAGTTTAGGTTTTAACTCATTTGACTTTATTCATTCTCGTAACTTGCTATCGTTGACTTCTATGTATCATTCTCTTCATATTTCCACTTTTAATTTTAGTCGGGTTTTACGTTTCTGTCTATGCATGGATTAATTACCATTACATACGCGCATATGAAGACTGCATATGAATACTATTCAACTATATTTATTTATTTATTTATACATGCATTGCATTTTATCTTTATTTATAATTTTCTGACTGACGAAGGTCTTCTATAGAAGCTACTCTCAACCTGACATTTGGGGCAGCCTACTACCCTACCTCCCCCTTACCTCATTGCATATGAGAATAGGGTTTTATTGTTGTTGTTTATTTAAGACAATTTCCTTTAATAATTTTATTTCTCGTAACAAAAAAAATGATTTTATTTAAATCTAGAAAAATAGTAAAACTACTATGAAAAATAAAAAATATATTATATGAAACACGACCAAAACAGAAGAATATGAATACGAGAGTATATAAATAATTATACAAACAAATAATTAACTTGTTTTATAAATATAAAATAACTTAAACACGATTAATGATGCGTAAAAAAGAACAAAGGATGCAACATAGCTGCAATGTCATGAATAAAAATGCTTGAAGTTCAATGGCAGATTCCCAGTGATGGTCACATGTTCTGCATTTCAATTACTAATAAGGAAAAAAAAAATCCAAACTTTTCAAATAATCCTCATGCACTGAAATGCTAGAGAAACAGTAGTATTCATTCTTTTGAAGATGATGAAGGACACAAAGCTTACATCTGCGACAAACCCGCAGTCACGAGCGAAATTTCGAGATCATCTACTGCAGCTTCTTTATCCCGGGAAAATAAGGGAGAAGAGCGATAAGAGCATCACTGTATCCGACGGAATCTGTCGTATTAAGCAAACAAAGTTAGAATAACTCGTCACGTGATACTGTCTATTACCGCGAGTTGAAATATACATTCAAAAGACGGCAAAGACCTAAAGATACATAAAAAGTAGTGTTCCTGCAAGGCCTAAAAGTGTAATGCATACATAGATACATAAAAGTACTACGAGCAATTTCACAGCTTTATCAGCCTATGATGTATTCGTACAAACAGAAACTATTGAACATGTTGAGTTCTCCCTGCCTAGTGTATGCTGTCTGAATCAGAGCACAAAGGCAAAAATGTACAGTTTTCTTCTCGCTGCATTGTAGTGCAAATTCGCCTGGAAGATGCTGACTCGAGTATTACAGCGGTGCATGCATCACAAGATGCATGTGATATAAAGGCGCCCCAAGAGACACCAATTGTTTCACAAATTAGAATCTTTACATTTCCCCCAAAAGTTCAGACAACAGATAAATTGGATTGACCTTCCCCATTACAATAAAAAGTTGAACTTAGAAACGGCAAAAAGTTCTATAAATTCGTCAACAAAAGATCATAAATTTATAATACAATTCATCTCATTGATATTACAAGAATCAAAAAGTATGCGCGAGTATACATATTACACAAATGCAGTGGAAGAACCACAGATTACATGCTAGACAAAACCACAAGCAAAATCATATGTTTCAAAATTTTGAAGACAAAATCACAGAAGGTAAACTCTGGTTCCGGAAAATCATGTATTAACAGTATTTCATAAGAACTAAACAGAAGCAAAATAATAATTCCCTGGACAAGATTATATAAAGAAGTATTAGAACATAACCCAAACGGCAATCAATATTCAATTTTGAAAATATTAGGAACCAACAAGTTCATAGTTCAAGCAAGAAGGTACAATTCCAAACAACAAAAAGTCCATAAACAGAACAAAAATCAATTATGGCAAATTCCCTTACCCCCTTCATGCAAAAGCAAATTCAAAACCAAGACAAAAAAAAAAGTTCTTTACACCCCCAAACTTAAAAAATAACCAAAACACAATTAAAATATCGGTCAGCTTAACCTAAAAATAAATCATTTAGAAAGAGAGAGTGAGATTACTCACATGTAGCCATGGAAAAAGCAGCCATTTACCTTTGTTTTCCAAGGGACCAAATATAAGAACTTTGAAGAACAAAAAAAAACCAGGAAAAAGAAATGAGGTGAAGTGGAATGAGTAGTCATAGTCGAGCGTTAAGCCCCATGACAGAAATTTAAGCAGCACGTTTACAGTGTAACCAAATTAGAACAGCACATACCGACTGGAAATTTCATTTTTTTTTCTATTTGAACTTGAAAATTTTAGATTTTTTCTTAAATTATAATAATATATCTCTACAAATTTTGAATAATTTATATAGGAATTACTCAGATGCTAATTCAATAAAAAAATTAAATAAAAAAATATATTAGATGATGTTTTTTATTTATATATAATTTTAAAATTAAATAGTTAAACAATTACTTAAAGATTAAACATATATCTATATACCATTTTTTCTTTACCAATTCACTTTATAATTATTTATTTAATAATTTTGTATATATTTCCTTTCAGAAAAATCTTTATTCATGTTGCATGTGTGATAAAATTTAATAAAATAATTTTAAATAATTTAATCATTATCTAAAATTAAATTTGATCTCTAAGAAAGATTTAGATTCAAATGCATTGCAGCCTAAAAATTATTAGCTCAAACTAAAAAGTTAGAAAAACGATGCGTTGAAAAAACACGTTTGAAAATACATTCTCAAACTAAACCTGAATCTTTAACATGTAAAAGAAATAATTAGTAAAGATAACTTTCTAAAATAATTAATAATAAAAATTAGTTTTATTAAATAAATAGAGAGAAAATATATAAATAAAAATATGATATCTATTTTTTTAAATAATTTAAATCATGTTAGTCATATCATTTATCTTAAAATTATCAGATTTAAATCAACATTCAATAATAAAAAAATATCATACATTAAAATGTTTAAAAAGGCAATCAAACAATTCGAGAGTTTATCTTTGAACTGATACTGTCTTGTGGTCTCTGTTATAAAGGAATTGTTGTTATTCCTGAAGACCCGAGTTCGAGTATCAAAAATGTCAGGGGTGTGAGCGATCAATGTCGAAAGGTTAAGAGTTTATCTTTAAACAAAAATTGTCATGTACTTACACCAGATTAATTTAAAAAATATATAAATACCATTGTTATCAGTAAAAAAAATTATAAACACTAACATAAAAACAAAATAATGATAACATATTAATAATTGATTTTTTTTATAATTTAAGTGTGACATTTTTTAAATAATTACAAACATATAATATGAGATAACTTAATATATAAATAGATAAAAAAATTAAAAATAACGTAAAAACATAATAATAACAATTCGAGTTAAAAGTCAATGATATTATCTTCCTAAATATATAAAAAAATTATTTGTAGAATAAACTATTAAAAGTATTCATAAAAGAGAGAATTTCTTAAATCAATGGAGGTCTTGTTTTTGGAATGCTATAAATGGGTTGATAACCCCTAACTTAATTATTTGCTCCTTGTTTAGTAAAGGAGAGACGACCAAGGCGGAAGTGGGAAGACTGCTTGAGATCTGATTTGAAGGATTTAGCCCTTAGTAAGGACATGACCTCTGATAGAAAAGTATGGAGACTTAAGACCAGTGTAGCCGAGTAATGCAAGTCACAACCTTAAGGTGTAACATTCTGTCTTATTTTTAATGTCTTTATAGTAATTTCCATAACTTCTACTTTATATTCGTTCATGTCATTGGAATTTATGAATGCTTAGAACTAGGGTAGCTTATTAGTGTTGCCTTAGTTTATGTGTTAACCCATTTAACTTTATTCCGTCTCGTTGCTTGCTATCGTTAACTAATGTGTATCATTCTCTTCAGGTTACCTCTTTTTAAATTTAGCCGGGTCTTACGTCTTCTGTATATATACAGAGATTTTTTACGCAGATATTTATTTGCAAGGATTACTTCCCATTAGAGACGCGCATATGAAGAGTGCATATGAAGACTGTTCAACTATGTATTTATTTATTTATTTATACATGTATTGCATTTTATCTTTATTTTTAATTTTTTGATTGTCAGAGGTCTTCCACGGAAGCTTCTCTCAACCTGACGTTGGGGGCAACCTACTACCCTACCTCCCCTTACCCCATTACATATGAGAATAGAGTTTTGTTGTTGTTGTTATTGATCACTTATATTTGTGTTTTGTCTAATTTTTGTTACTGATTTAAAAAATATAAGATATTATCTCTTTCTTAATTTTTGTAGATATAAATATCTTATTTTATAACATGCATAATAAAAAAGTAATACTAGATATTGAGGATTGAAGAATCCATTAAATGATTTAAGTGACTAAAGAAATTAATATTCTCTTTAAAAAATATTAAAATCGAATAATTAAATAAATAAAGTATATATCTATTATCAAGAAAAAAATTCAAAACAAATAGGTAATGAAAGATCTCTATTTGTAATTGATGCAGACAGTGATGGGCGGCAGATCTAGCTAGCCATATATGCTACATTGGTGATCATGTACTCTGCATTTATCAAATACTTTTTCACAAACTCAATTTCAGTGATTTTATCCACGGATTAAATATATTTAAATATACAATATCTTAAATTCGATAGTGAAACAACAAAATACAAGCACAGGACATGGTTACATGAATCGTCTGTCTTATTATGATGATGATGATGATGATGATGATTAGAATAGAACAGAACAATGTTTGGCATAGAGAAGTCGCCAAATCCTGGCACCCAACCAGCTCAGGCAGTGTCTTCAAGAAATGGGTAATCTGTGTAGCCAACAACAGGATCCGGTAAGCAATAGGTGCTCCGGTTGTGCTTAGTGAGACATTCAGCTCAAATCCCTTCTGCAAATCCGGATTCGACAGAAACAATCGACCGAACGCCACGAGTTCGGTTCGGTTTTAGGCAAAAACTTTGTTCCCATCATCTTTGTCATATTCTCCGGCCACAATGAAAGTGCCCTTGAAAGCCTTCTTCATAGGAAGCAAACTCTCGGTGGTTTCGAAACTTTCTTCGGCAAGTTTCATCCTAGGTTCAACCATATGGCAGTAAAGGATCCCATATTTGTTCAATGACTCCGCCATGTAAATGCCTAACGCTGTCGGATTGGAGCCTCCGAATCCAAGTAGTCTGCATATGGAGATAGCCTGAGTCCCACTCTGTCCGCTCCTATCTCGTTAGCGACAGCTTCGACCACTTCTAATGCGAACCGGCAGAGGTTCTCTAGAGACCCGCCGTACTGATCAGTTCGATCGTTTATATGATCTTTCATGAATTGGTCAAGTAGATATCCATGTGCCCCATGTATCTCAACTCCATCGAAACCTGTTAATCCAAAAGGCACCTTTTCATTCAAGTCTTTTTCATGAGCTATAAGGGTAAGAAGCACTTAAAATACTTGCCTGCTTCCATGGCGTTCCTTGCAGCGACTCTATACTGGTCGACAACTTGAGGGATCCCATCCGTCCTTAATCTCCTCGGTGGAGAGAATTTCGCCGGTTCTTCCGCATTAGCTTGAAGTTGAGACTTCAGTTCATTGCTGGTGCCTGGTGGAGGAGATAGGGGGTTGGCCATTCGGCTGATACTCTGTTGATTGATGTAACCATGCGAGTAGGTGATGAACAAAAAGCATGAAGGAAAGAGAGTAGAAATAGACGTACCATATGCCAAATTTGACAAAAGATGATGCCACCTTTTGCATGAACAGCATCCACAATGGGTTTCCAGGCCTCTACTTGCTCTTTTGACCAAATACCAGGCGTATCTTTGTGCCTTTTATTTGCAAGCCAGAAATCATACATACTTTTTTAATTAAATGCTACAAGTGATTAAAAACAAGTATATTCGAATCCGACACTCGATCGAATCGAGAAAGCGAAATTACCCTCGACCGGCTTCGGAAATCACAGTAGCTTCGGTAATAATAAGACCACCCTTGGCGGCTCTCTTGGAATAGTAGACAGCGGCATGGGGCTGAGGAATATTGTTCCAATACCTCTGTCTAGTCATAGGTGGCATTACCAGTCTGAGAAACAACATCAACCTCCATTAAATTCGATGGTTGAAGAAACAAATAACCTTTCTCATACGTAATAAATACTCGCTGTTTCATTTTTGTTTCTTCAATAACTGAATTTTCCCATTCTGTAGGGACTAGGGAGTGAGAAGAGGCATAGTTTGACGAAGTTGAGCATCCATAATCTCTCCCATTTTTCTCGTACTTTCTGCAATAACTGAATACCAAAACCCTTTCTCTTATATGCCAAATGGAAATGGATCGCTGCAATGGCAGAATGGGGTTTGTATGAGTTTTTACAGAGCCATAAACAGAGCAACCAGTCAATTAGTCCAGCTCTCAGACTTCATTTTTGTTGTTGTTGTTGATGACGACGACTGAATTCAATTATTCAAACACCTGGGTGGGAGAATATTTTATTTTCGTTTTCTTCTTTACTCTACGAATATAAAATTAACAAAGACACCTCCATGTTTGACTTTCAACCCACACTTTTCAGCTTGATCAGGCAATGGGACAATCCATACGCCATTCTCAACGTTTTTCTTTTAATAAAGGGTAGACTGTAACTTTCATTTTAGTTTTTTTAAAAAACATTTGTCACTTATTTCAAAAAATCATAAGATTTATTCATTTTCATTTCGTTTTATTTAAGATGTGGTCATTAAAAGTTAACGGGTGTTAAACCTTTAACACTTTACCAACGTGGCACATTAAATATATAAAATTAAACTTACATCATTTCCACGTAAATATTACGTGGACTAAGTTTTGGTTGTTTTCTTTTCATATTTGTACACTTTTGATCACTTATATTATCGTTTTATTAAGTTTTGGTCACTTACGTTATTGTTTTATTAAGCTTTGGTCACTTGAACGTTGAATATCGTTAGTTTGATGATGTGACCCATTAGTAAAATGTTTTTTATACCCTACACGATAGACAAAATACTAATTATAGGTTTTTTGTAAATTCAAATTAGTTTAGGAATAACATTTCAATTTATCTATTTTTAGTAGATTTTCTTTCCAACCCCATTATTATTCATCTTCTCATTGCTTCTTTTTCAGACATCTCTGTTCCATTTGCCTTATTTTAAGGACTTATGCTACATTTCAAGAATAAGAAAGATTTCAAACTTCCAATAACAAATAATAATACCACAAGTTCAGGGGGAAAAATGGGAGGGTGGGCATCCAGAGATAAAACGAAGTTGTGTAATCTCAATAATACAAACTAAAATTCAATTTCTAAAGATTGAGATCGTAGAATATCAAATCCAACAAGGAACAAAAAGACAAATCAATAGATCCAAACAACCCGATAACCGGATATCACTCTTTGGGGTGATTTTCCCTTGAGAACTCAGATGAAACATAATCAATGGATCCAAACAACTCGATAAATGGATCTATAAATTCTTCCAATAAACTCAATCCAAAATCTATGATCTTCAACATCGAATCTTTGTTTTTTGCTTAAGAACAAACAATTTTTTTATTCTAGATCCCTATGAATCATCACGTGATCTGTCGCACCACCTCCAATGTGCTGGCCTCTGAGTATCTTATTTCCAAGTGATAAGAACTTAATAAAACGATAATAAAAGTGACTGAAACATAATAAAACGATAACATAAGTGACCAAAACTTAATAAAACGATATCATAAGTGACCAAAACTTAATAAAATGATAACGTAAGTGGCCAAAAGTGTACAAATATGAAAGAGAGTGATCAAAACTTAATCCACATATTATCTATGTGGAGATGATGCATTTTAATTTTATATATTTATCGTGTCATGTCAGCAAAGCATTAAAGGTTTAACGGTTGTTAATCTTCAGTGACCACATCTTAATTAAAACAAAACGAAAGTGACCAAATCTTATTATTTTTTTTGAATTCAGCAAGGAAAAGTTTATAAAACTCAAATGAAAATGATAATTTCTGTAGTTTACCCTTTAATAAAATATGCCATTATCTATTTTTTACAGTTGTCCTCCCGGTTCCAAGGCTTCTCCCTGACTAATCCGGACCGACCCGCATCACACACCTAGCTTTGGTGGTTGAGTCTCCAGCGGAAATTTTCTACATACACAAAGACTCGGACTAAATTACCTCAGTTTAAAGGAATAGTTGTTATTTGTAGAGGTCATCAGTTCGAGCACCAATAATTACAGCAAGAGTGATTGAGTGAAATTATTAAAAATATTTATAACAAAATTATTTTATAATCATCCTAGCTTAATAAAAAAATAAATGATTTTTTATTGAATTTAGTGTAATAAATTCAATCATAATCAATCAACTTAATTTGAAAATTAAAAGAAAAGTTAATATATATATTTTTTATAAACAATTAAATACATTTTAAAATTAAGTTGTTATTTATGTCAAAATAAATATCAAAACTATTCATGAGCTTTGCTAAAATTTATAATCTGATATATGAATTTCATCCAAGGTAATTATAAATATATTTTTTATTTTGATTCATAGGTATTTTAAAGTATGAATACATTTATTTGTTTTTATATGATTATTTATGTATACAATACATAACTATTTAAATAAAATAAAGTTAAATAATTGATTAAGTTTAATTCAATAGATATATTAATAATATATTACATAGAAAGATGAAAGATTGAATAACTTAAATATTTAATATCTTATAATTTATAGATATAAAAGCAAATAATATAAACATTATATCAAAAATTAGATTTTCAAAAATAATTGTTCAAAATTCATAACTTATTTTATGATTATACCTTTTGGAATTTACCAATCTCAGTCATAAATGGTGGTTTGAAGTATGAGAAATTTATACATAAAATCAATCAATTTCGTGTCATCAGATCTATTTGTATGTATATTTGTTCGAGTTTTTTTAATTAAATTTAATATTATGTAAACTACATCGCCGAGACTTCAAGAAGCCACCACCATTGACGGAGTAAATTAGTCAAAATTCCAAAGGTACAATCATAAAATAAGTAATATATTTTGAAGGATTATTTTATAAGCCATAATCAATTAAAAATACAAAACTTTGCATGTTTTTAAATATTAAGGGTGGCCTCCACCTCCAACGCCGGCTATATTAAATAGATCATGAACGCACAGTACCTTCGAATCACTCTATATTATGAAAAAAAATATCAAGAATCAATCAAATATTAATTTTAAAGAATGCTTTGAAAAGTCATACACACACTTGTACATAAAGAGTGAAGAAGAAAACGAAAATAAAATATTCACCCGCCAGGTGTTTGAATAACAGAATTCAGTCGTCGTCGTCAACAACAAAAAGGTGAAGAGCGGCATGCGGACTGGTTGCTCATTTTATGGTTCTTTATATTCATCCAAACCCCATTCTGCCACTGCAGCCATCCATTTCCATTAGGCAAATCAAAGAAAGGGTTCTGGTATTTAGTTGTTGCAGAAACTAAGGAAAAAAATGGGAGGGATTGTGGATGCTCAACACCAACAACCTATGCCTCTTCTCACTCCCTACAGAATGGGAAGATTCAACCTTTCTCATAGGTAATAAACACTTCCCCTTTCATTTTTGTTTCTTCAACCATCGATTTTAATGGAGGCTGGTGTTGTTTCTCAGAATGGTAATGCCACCTATGACTAGACAGAGGTCTTGGAACAACATTCCTCAGCCCCATGCCGCCGTCTACTATTCCCAGAGAGCCACCAAGGGTGGTCTTATTATTACCGAAGCTACTGTGATTTCCGAAGCCGGTCGAGGGTAATTTCGCTTTCTCGATTCGATCGAGTGTCGGATTCGAATATACTTGTTTTTAATCACTTGTAGCATTTAATTAAAAGTATGTGTGGTTTCTGCCTTGCAAATAAAAGGTACAAAGATACGCCTGGTATTTGGTCAAAAGAGCAAGTAGAGGCCTGGAAACCCATTGTGGATGCTGTTCATGCCAAAGGTGGCATCATCTTTTGTCAAATTTGGCATGTTGGAAGGGCTTCCACTTATGGTATGTCTATTTCTACTCTTTCCTTCATGCTTTTTGTTCATCATCTAATCGCATGGTTACCTCAATCAACAGAGTATCAGCCGAATGGACAGGCCCCTATCTCCTCCACCAGCAATGAATTGAAGCCTCAACTTCAAGCTAACGCAGAAGAACCGGCGAAATTCTCTCCACCGAGGAGATTAAGGACGGATGAGATCCCTCAAGTTGTCGACCAGTATAGAGTCGCTGCAAGGAACGCCATGGAAGCAGGCAAGTATTTTAAGTGCTTCTTACCCTTATAGCTCATGAAAAAGACTTGAATGAAAAGATGCCTTTTGGATTAACAGGTTTCGATGGAGTTGAGATACATGGGGCACATGGATATCTACTTGACCAGTTCATGAAAGATCATATAAACGATCGAACTGATCAGTACGGCGGGTCTCTAGAGAACCGCTGCCGGTTCGCATTGGAAGTGGTCGAAGCTGTCGCTAACGAGATAGGAGCGGACAGAGTGGGACTCAGGCTATCTCCATATGCAGACTACTTGGATTCGGGAGACTCCAATCCGACAGCGTTAGGCGTTTACATGGCGGAGTCATTGAACAAATATGGGATCCTTTACTGCCATATGGTTGAGCCTAGGATGAAACTTGCCGAAGAAAGTTTCGAAACCACCGAGAGTTTGCTTCCTATGAGGAAGGCTTTTAAAGGCACTTTCATTGTGGCCGGAGGATATGACAAAGATGATGGGAACAAAGCTTTGGCCGAAAATCGAACCGATCTCGTGGTGTTTGGTCGATTGTTTCTGTCGAAACCGGATTTGCCAAAAAGATTTGAGCTGAATGCGCCTCTCACTAAGCACAACCGGAGCACCTATTGCTTACCGGATCCTGTTGTTGGCTACACTGATTACCCATTTCTTGAAGACACGGCTTGAGCTGGTTGGGAGCCAGGATTTGGCAACTTCTCTATGGTAAACACTGTGGTACTCTGATCATAGTAGTAAGACAGACGATTCATGTAACCGTGTGTGTCGTGAAAGTGTATTTTGTTGTCTCGTTATGGAATTTAAGATATTTTATATTTACATGTTTAAATATATTTATAAATATTTGATATCCATGTAATCATATCTTGGACGTGTCTTGGATAGATCTATTTGATGTTATTAATGTAACATTAGTAATTTATTTGATATTTTAACAGTAGTTTAGGAGTAAAATTAAATATTAGTTTTTTTTGTTAACGTTGTCATATCATCAATTTAATGAGAATGACGCTAGAGTGATCATTTTGTTATAAATCGATAATATTAGTGACTAATATATTCATTTTGAAACTTCAATGAAAAAAGCAAAATTTTATTCAAAAACTAGTGACCAATTGTACAGTTTACCTTTGATTGAATCATTGGAAGGACTAGTGCTTTAGGCCTAAAGGAAGCTTTACGTGGGTAGAATGAGAGACTATAGAAGGAAGCCATCCTCAAAGGCTTTGACCACATGTTCTACATTATTAATACTATATTTTTTTTATCTTTAAAAAATATATATTTTTAATATGAAATCTCAAATAAACATAAAATTTTATTTTCTGATTAAAAAATTATTCATACATATGTATAATAGATCGGCGGATAGTACGTACGGTAAATGTGTAAGACATATGAGTACAAATCAAAGTGTTGGATAGAACTAAGCATGTCGTCATGATCCCTTTCAAGCTCAAACCTAGTCCAATCGCACCGTCGTTCTTCATCCACTTCCGTCGGCCGGACATTAGGGTGAGCAGACCTAGCGTGCTTCCTGAGTTCCCTATAAGTCCCCCTGAAATCACACTTCTCGGAAGAACAACTCCTCGCTTTGTTATTCAGGAACTGTCGGGCTGGTTCTATCACCGTCCAGCCATGAATCTCACCTCGACACAGAGGGCAGAGAAGCTCCGGCTCGTGAGTTTCCCGTAACACGGATGTAGAAGGCGACGATAGTGACGAGTTAGTGAACTGGTCGAGACAATTAGAATGTCGGTAACTCGTGTTGCACATGAACGGACGGCAGCCATTGTCGGAGGAGGAGCACCGTAAAAGCACGGCGTTGTGCGGAATTTCTAAACAGATGGGGCACATTGCATCGTCCCACAATTTAACATCGTCCCCGGAACTACACATGTAAGGAGATGCCCTGGAGCGATTAAGAGAGAAGGAACGAACTCTTGTATCTTTGGGCATTCTTTTTTGTAGTCTTAAAATTATCAGTGACGATTATATTAGGAATCTGCAAATTTGTTTGTTCTCAATGACTCGAAAGCAGCGGCCTTTGAAACCCTAGTTAATTAGTTGAACTTTGACGGGAGAGAAAGGTTTGATAGGGAGCCTATTTATAGAAGCAGAGGGGAACGGAAAGTACTTAATAGCCCCTACTTTAGTGCTTATTCCGTGTGGACTTTTTCGATATTTGGTATATTTTTCTATTTTTGTTTTTCTTTTAAACTCCATTACAAAAATAATAATAACAATAATTAAACAAAACCCTAATGCCTGTAGAACTACACTAAAACTTTACCATAAATATTTATTATTTGTAGATATCAATTATTTTATGTATTCCATAAGATTATATATGCATTTTATTATTATTATTATTATACATGATATTTTGATTTTGATGTACTTTATTATTAGAATTTTAATATTCGTCTAGCATTAAAATTTTATATGATATATACTCCCTACATCTATTAATATAGATTTGAAAAAATATTATATAATTTTAATAAGAAAATAATATACTTTTCTTTTATTATGTATTTTATTTTTTTTTATTTAATGGTGCATTATCAACATCGTATTCAAGGAGAATATCAATACACATGATGATATCGAAACTCAAGAGTAAATATCATTACCATCAATGAAAAAAAACTAATGAACCTTGTTACTCTTTGAGACTCAAGAGTCAAAAGTCTAGTAATGTTGTGATTAAAAAATAAATTTTAAAAGCAAGAACTTGATTAATGTGATTGATAAGCATAAGAAGATCATACCATGAGATTCCATAAGATGTATATCTTTGTTTGATATTCGAGAAATAATGAGGATACACGAGTTATTTGTGTACAACGATCTTCTAGTGTTGTGTGATGAGTTATCCAGATATCTCAAGATTTATGTTGTGACGCTTGTGAATGCTAGCTTGATGATGTTCTAATGTTATGTTACCTAGACTTCATTCGATATGCAACGAGGAATAGACTAACCAAGTGTACGTTCATAATGCATATGTGATCCAGTTCTCAACCAAGGTACTTGGCAACATGGACCATTAGATGTACGTTTCTATGCATGTGTGACATGAGTCACATCCAAAGTACCATTGCTAATAAACTAGAGAGATGTGAGCTGCCAAACCTATTTGACGTCGGATTACATTATGATGTCTACTTGTGTGTGATAGATTATGAAGCATTGATGATATTGCTTCTTAATTATACTTGTTGGCATGCTCATATGATGAATGTATGTAGTACAGTAGAGTTATTTGTATGACATTGAGCTCAGCGTTAAAAATGTGTTTCTGTCTTTAGTTTTTTAAGTAAAGATTGAAGAGCACATCATCAAGTCAAATATTCTAGTCGTACGTTCTATCAGAGTACATCTTAGATTATTGTAGGGGGTTATATATTAGTCATTGATCTTCTGTTTATTTATTCATAACTCTATTCGTTAAACTTGCTATTTATAATCAATTTTCAATATTCGAATTTCCTTATTTTATAAACTTAATTATTACTATTGGGGTTATAGTGATTATGATTTATGATTTTGAGTAAATATTTTTTTTAAATAGTTAGTCACTTTGATGATTTTATGTGACACTCGAATCTCCTAAATTTAAATTGGGCCAGATTATGATGTCATAATTCATTTGTAGGAACAAAATTTATATCTTTAAGGTTATTTATTTCCTTGATTTTTTATGACAAATCAACTCTTTTAAGGAGATATTTTGCGTCTTGTGTTTTAGGAGATTTCAAAAAATGAACCATGACTTGGGTAATTTCTCAATCAATATATATATTGAAGAATATCATATATTTTCATCCTTCTAGTTAGGATGTCAGAGACCACCTTCTCGTAAGTATGCATTTGATCTATAATAGACTTATCATTAATCATCTGAAAGTTCAAACATTCTTCAATGACATACTTTTTTATTCCAACATCATATGTTATGTAACACCCTAATCCAGTTCAACCCGAAGATCTATGGATTACAATGTTTTAGATAATTCTTTAAACTCAAATAGCTTTCTTCATATTGTTCTAAATTGCTGCTAACCGTCTCAGGATTCTTTATGCTCTATTAAAAATCAGGATATGAACCTTTAGAAACTATTTTCATGTTTTAATTTCAAGAGGCCTTCTTCTGGTTCTGCTGTTATTAGGTGATTGGATCCTTCTACCGGAATGGGTTGAAATACTCAACTGTTCCCAGTGAGCCTGATACACATGAAGATTTTAGACCCGACAAATAAGGTTCAGGATTCTGCTGCTGTTTCTTTTAAGGATATTGTTGAACAGGTAGGCATGCCCTTTGATATGTTAGGTATTATATAGACAAGCAGATTGGAACTTTCTTCCCCTATGTAGCTCAGAAGTTTTCTTTATTGCATAAGCTATGGTATTGATGATTGTGATTAACTGTTATTCTAGGATGTCAAGGAAAACCCTGTGATGATTTACATGAAAGGGGTACCTGATTTTCCTCAATGCGGATTCAGCTCTTTGGCAGATAGAGTGTTAAAGCACTACAGTATGTGTTAGTTGTGCGTGACAAGAATATTTTCCTAGCATCCCTATTCGGCTTTTGATTGGTAATTAACAAGTTCATGGATGATTCTGCATTTGTTTTACCTTGCTTATGCATCTCTCTGGATATGACTCATATTCTGTCTTTAGAATAAAATTACATGATCAAAAGGATTTACACCTGCTCTGTCTTTGATGAATGCTCCATGCATGTCCGTTTAACTTGATGTATTTTTGTTTTTATTTTGATAACAAATGCATTTAGCCGATTTATGTTCTTATCAAATTTCTGGCTGATGCAGATATTCCTCTAAGTGCAAGAAATATCCTGGAAGATCCTGAGCTGAAAAGTGCTGTCAAAGCCTTCAGGTAACTCCACTTTTATGATTGTTTTACTTTGAAGGCTAACCTAACTGTGATCTTGATAAAAACAAATGAACACTCAAAACTCTCCTTTTAACCTAAGGTCCTCTCGTTTTTGTGGTTTGAACATGATACCTTTTGTACTTATATTTTTTTTCTTAGTAAAATAACTTGCTGAATGCCGATAGCCATCTGTTAATGAAGCCTGTTCTGTGGCCTGGGTGGGCTGTCTATTTTTGTTCCATCAATATTTAATGTATCTTGTGAAAAGTGAAAAATTTCTTCAGAGTTATGGATTTCTGCTGGTTGATTCTATGCCAAATGTTTCCTTTTTTTCTCTATATTAAGCTTCCTGTTGATTCTGATTAACATTTCTTATATTTTGTATCTTCCATACTCCTTGTTTGCGTTTGGTTGAAGCAAAAGTCCGCAAAAAGTGAATAAAAAATATTTTATATGGCATTCGATTCAAGACACAACTCGAGTGCCTTTTTTTCTTTTACATCCTTTTAGTTTGAACATGAGGATGTTATACTGCTCGGAGGCAAAAATATTTGTTTCAACAGTGAGGATTAGGCTTGCATTTGGTGTTTCAGCTTCATGACTTGGATATGATTTTTCATTTCTAATTGTATTTCATTTTTTTTAAGTCCATTGATGCTAGTTTTATATGGGTTGATAGATGGTATCATTGTGATCAATTTGATAGATTTTCGTCCCAGAAGCTGTTAATTAGTACTCCGTAGATGATATTCATATAACACTTCTCTATGTTATTGCAGCCACTGGCCCACATTTCCTCAGATATTTATAAAGAGAGAGTTCATCGGGGGTTCAGATATAATTCTAGACATGCACCAGGTTAAGCCTTATTGCTTTTTGCCACGCTTTGCTCAACTTGTAAAGGAACCTTTATAGCCTATTTTCCCTGAACTCTTAATTTTTCTTAGGTTATTTGTGTCGGACAATATCTTCAACATACGGTCAGACATGAATATGAGAATATGAGCTTCCAAATAGCCTTTTTAAAATATTTAACAAATCTGTATCCAACTCCAGATAATGTTGCTTATAGCTGATGCATTGGTATATGTACTTGTTTAGAATGGAGAACTGAAAGAAAAGCTCAAGGATATCTCTGGCAATCCGAAGCCCGAATAAGTCGGTACTGAATCTCAAGATTGTAGTAGGTATTTTTGCTTATTTAAACTCCGTTTGTTGCTCTCCTTGTTGACTCTAAAAGATGATAAAGATATAAGGTTCCATACGTGATTATGTATGACGAACTTGACTTGTTAAAGGCTTTTAAATAATTAGAACATTTGTTCACCTGTATTCATTTGTCCTTGTGCCATATTTTGCTTCTTGAAAATAGATTGTATATGAGTGACCAGTCCATAACAATATTGGAACAACTGAACTGATACGATCAAATTTAGAAAATAGGAAGTTTTTCTTTGTATATGGATGATAGTTATCCACCATGGATTGTTTGTGTATACGATTAGGCATGCATCCAGGTGGATTATCTCCTATGCTTCTTCGGGTTTGTTTGTCAAGACCTGTATCATTGTTATCCTCAAATGGACTAGCTTCTGTCTAATCCTTGGAGTTCGAGGAGTCGAGAATTCCATCCAAAGAGAAGTTACGAGTTATTTGAAACTGCCTAAGTGAACCTATTCCATGAGTTAGCCGCCAATCTTCAGTCCGTCATGAGACCTCTGCCAGTTATATCCCGATGACCCTCGATGGTGCACATTAACAAGCCATTAATAGGGTCCCAACCCAAAAATTGAATATGTTCGTATAATGTGCTTCAAGCCAATTGCTTTCCATTTGGACTGTAACCGTAAGAACATCATGTGTACGAGGAAATGTTTCGACTGCACCTTTCCCTTCAAATACATCCCATTGCACAACCAAATGTCAATCAGTTTCCAAGGTCATTGAACACAGCTGTTGTTATCTTCTCCTTGGATACTGACACCAAATGAAGGCGCAGTTGCACACGACATCCGGCATTTGATATAATCCGGAAACCCCATCCGTGAATCCTACCACAAGAAGATTTTAGTGCCGTATGATGATCATAAGCGGTCACTTTTGCCGGAGTCTGCATAAAGCAATTTTTCCTCACCAATTTCCATTTGCCACCGCTCAAATACCTCTTACCTTCAGCAAGTCCATTTTCGTCACACCCCTTTTCCCACCTATGCCATCCCTCTCCAGTGTTCCAGGAGAAGGTGGCTGGTCATCTTCAAGACCATCATCACCAAAAATATGACTATCATCACTTCCATTATATCAACTCTATTACCCTTCTTATCAACTTGATAGTTCGATGTATCATGGAGCTTTAAGAACTAAATATTTTCTGTTGAAGATTGCATTAAAGCAATGAAATAGTTTTCATGAACCCCTATTGGTTGATGACACATAGTAAGCTTAAATCATATCAGAATCTTTGTGTATTGAGATGGAGAAATATTCCTGAGCTCTTTCCGATATGCTTTTCGGGTGAATTCTCCAGTCCCAACCAAAGCAGTGAACATCTAAGCTACAACCGGTGGAATTATACCTGATGTTGTTAAGTTGATGTAAATTTCTCAATTATAAGACCTGTGAATGGAATGCACATGGTAGGATCAAGTCATTATTCTGTTCTTTAGATTGACGCTTCACGCAGAGAGCTAACAAGAAGCTACTTAAATTTTAGCTAAGCACAGCTTTTATATAGCAATTAGAACACTGAAACAACCGTTCATCGAATGCTCTATTCATTTACACCCTTATGCACCAGAGACATTAATTTTCTATGTGTAAATCAGGCAGATGTTCATCGTATGTTCTGTCCTGCAACTTATTTCCTATTGTCACATTGGTCCTTAAGACATCAAGAAGCCTTCACTGTAATAAATTACTCGACATCAACAACACCGGAACCGAATTCTATAACTGCTAGACAGAGCTTCCATGAGTACAGGATGCTGATATGCTAGAAAAGAAAACAAATGAAGACAGAAGCCAAATGCCACTGGTTTCAAATATCAGTATGTTTTATTAACTAATACCAAAATGCTCTGAAAGTACAGCAGGCTAGGCTATTACGATCTACACCCTACATCAGTGCCGAGAAAGGCACCCGAAACTTTATTTTAAGGATGGGTAAAAATGCCTAAAGGGGATTTAAGAAGACTACTCAACTATACCATATACCCTAACAAACCATTTTGTTTACTACCTACTTGTACATATGCAGTTTTCTCTCTTTTCACTATTATCGCTTCAACGTGCTTCCTTACTCGGCTAGTTCGACGTAAAAACCGAGTCTTTGCTATATTTAGTGCAACCCATCGAGCCCCAGCCTTGCTGTCAGCCAATTGCAGACATCATTCATCTCTTTAGGGACAGTGTAATGACCAATCCTGCACAATCAGATCAAAACTTAAAATGTTGTCTGGTTTTGAGAATTAGCAATGAGTTTATTACTGTTATTATAAGAGCCTAAATAGTTACCCTTCATAATTTTTAAAAGTGAGGTTCCGGAATCCGGCCGCACTCAAGGAATGGGCAGATATTTCTCCATATTTGTAGGGGACAACATCATCACCTGCAGATATTTCCCTTGATTATCAAATATCAACCTTTCGAGCTTCATGGATCCATGCAAAAGATAGGGTATATTCAATGGATAAGTTGCACTATTTGCTTAAAAGAGACAGAGATTGATACAAGTTCCATGGCCAAGCATGACCGGCAATGTCGCAGCGCGCCTTGCTGCTTCATGTGATCCTTCTATTTTGTTCCTTAAGTACCTGCAAGGTAACATCTTTGATGAGCAAGTACTCGAATATTTTTTTTCTTCCAAAGCTTAAGGCTTCATTAAAGGTGCTCAACTATTCTATTTTTCCAAAATTAACTGGGAACAACGTAGATGCCATACCTTGAACCTGGAAGCCATCCACTTAGTCCAACAATTGCCCTTAGGTTGATGTTGTACGGATTTCCATTTCCATACCTTCCCACAACAAAAGCAGTTGCAGAGTAAAGGGCCATTGCAGCACCCATACTAAAGCTTCCGATTCCGACCTTAACTGCCAAAACGAAACCGATAAGACAGTTTTTCATTTGAACTCATGGAGACAGACTATTCATTTGTAGATGATAAAGCTCTTCAAAATACCATCAGATGGCTCTGTTGACAACAAGTTTGCAATATGAGCTGCTGAGGCATCTAAACCCTCCCAATCATCTGGACCATCTGCTGACAACTCACCGACATCGAACCCTGGTGCAACAAATTTTGATTACATCAGTGTCAAATGCCATTGCATCACTTTACTTACAGGATATACATACACACACACATAAATAACATACTGTTTATGTCATAAACCAGATGATAGAACCATTTTTCTCTTACATGCAGTGCAAGGAAATCCCCCTAGTAAAGCCACGGGACGAGTCGGAGCAGTCGGGCAAATCCATTTTATCTGACATATGAGAATCATTTTAAGTATTGGAGGACAAAGCAATTTGTATACAGAACCAATATAAGCACACTTACATTTGGAAGAGGAAGACTTTCCAAGAGTTGGGACCAGCTGCAACATAACAGAAATAATATAAGGACTAGAAGTGGTGCTTCTTTATAATTAACTGTATATTTTCCTACATAAAGATGAGAATTTCAGCTTTCTGTAATTTCATTTGAAGTCGTATAATTTTTTATTCTTAAAGATGAAGGTGATTATAGGAATCAAATGAGTTCAGCCAAGAATCCCAAAGCCAAAACCTGCAACTTCGTCACGCTTGTCCATGCAAGGTGATCAGGAAAAAAGGAAAATAGTAAAATCAGTTTTACTTTGAATCCAAAACTTATACTTTACCTCTTTGGGATTAAAATAAAGAATGAATATGCTTTACCTAAAGGTAATGTTTTGTTAATTTGGCATGAGAAGAAAGTTTAGTTTTGTGTCCCCTTGTCTATGAACATGGAATATGCTCTTTTAAAACATTTGAGGCTTCCCAAATTAAGCTTAACATCAGATGAGACAGAAAAGGAAGAATAATACATTGAGGACAAAAAAATTAACAATGGAAATAACAGCTTGACATGGTCCTCCTACCATTAAACATGCAAAGATGTTGAAATTCTCAAACAGCTTTCATTTTCTTATTTAGTGATTCACCAACTCCATTCTATTGATACAGAGTTTGTACTTAAAATACACTGTATCTAAAGTTCTAGGCATGTTAAGGATACGAGAAACTTGAACAAATGCTTAACTCAAAATTATCATGTTACTTAAACAGCTTGTTTGTTAGTAATGAAGTGATCGATGCAAGAGTTTGTGAATCCGAACAAAGGGTTTGAATTTGATGATCAAAAGGGTCTATAGCAACAGAAAAATAAAAGGAAAAGGGAGCAATACGTTGAGCCATTGTCGCCGAGCCCATGAAGCCATACTATGGTAGCCTGGTGTTTCCCTTTCGGTCGAACCACATGTGTCCTTCCGAATTCAAATGTCCTTGCAGTTCTACTACCTAAAGATCAGCATCAATGGAGCTCAACTATCATCAGCAATATCTATATCTTACATCAATTGATGAAGTGCAATGATTCGAAATGAGAAAGAGGGTAAAACAATAAAGAGAGGAACAAACCTGAGCCCATGGTATTATGTGAATAGTTGCTCATTTTGTGTTTTCTTGAGAAACTACACTAAACAATCCACCTTATAGCAAAATCTGAGAAGATGTGATACGATGAAGAAAACACATAAGAGAAAATGACTATTTATAACCAAATGTGCAGTGTGGAAATGGAATAAAACAGACATAGACCCTAAAAATTGACTAGAAACCTCAAAGAAAATGGCATCCTTGAAAATGACAAAAGCAAGAAATCTTTTGAATATCACAGAGAGAATCCGAGCACCAGGGCAGAGCACCATCATCCATCCCTTAATAGAGATTTGCAAACACAGAGGAGAATCTATGCTTGTAGGCAGTGGCCAAAAAATAAAGCAAACAACTCAAGAGAATACTACTGTAAACAAGAAAAGAATAACCTAAATTTGAAAAAAGATTACATCTTTTCTCCAATCATTTGTTTATCAAATCTTTTTGTGATTTGATCGATACCCATTAAGCAGAAAGCTTACAAGTTTCGAACTTCCATGCATCCTTAAAATCCCTTTTTTTCTGGTGTAGTGGAGATATACAGAGTGACACTAGTTGAGTTTCATTTTGATTTCCCTTTCATCTGTGAACTTCAACTTCTCAAGGTCATTTTTTCAGAATTGTGATAAACATATATACATGCAATTACAAATGAGATTTAAGTATAAACTAACTCTTTTTTATAAAGTTTTCCCTGAATTAGCACTGCTGCCATTGATTTGCTGAGTTACAGTTGACCACCATTTTCACTAGTTTCATGTTCAATAAGTTCAGTGTTTGTGAACAAATATTATTTCATCACTTTTAACGTATGAAATAATGCAGCTGTTCATATGCAGCATCCAAAGAAAATTTATGTTTTTTTGACGAAATTTTATATACAGTCCTTGTCTGTCATATGTATATGCACTCGTCAGCTTAATCTTATCATATTCAAGATGTCATTCATCTTTAGCCTACTGGCTTCTAGCTGTAGTGCTCTATAACCAAAAATTCTCTTATTTATTAACTCTATATTTCATGTCCGTTCATGTGTATTTTACAATCATAAAGAATTTTGTTGGTTATTAAAAATGCTTTTTCCGACAACTCATTGAATGGTCTTAAGGTAAAAAGGAATCTTATTCTTCCTAGAGGATTCGAACTCAAACACGTGTAATATCAACAGAGTAGAAAAATTTCTAAACATATACTACTTTACAATTATAATGTACTATTAAAATATACCTTTCTAAAAACCCTATATTTAACTGGTTGACTACTGCTGACATGGCAAGCCATGGTTGATTAATGTGGCGAATGGAGGCATCTAATTACTTTTTAAATCAACTTTTTGAATTATTTTTATTTTATTTTCCATCCCTTCTGGGAGAAAACATTGGGCAAACTTTTTCATTGTCAACTCCTCCTTTACCCTACCATACACTCATTTGTGGCAAGAATCAACCAATAAGTATATATTAAGATATTGGTATGATAATTATATATATATATACTTATTTGACTCTTGGCTTATCATAACTGGAAAACAACATCTGTTGTTACCACCACCCTGAGTTTAGTCTAATTTGTATCAATGAATATACATTAAACCCTCAGGCTTAATTCAGTAATCATTCAAACTCTTTTAGTTGCATCAGTAGTAAAAAAAAACTATTATTTTCTTTAGAGTGCGGGTTTGAGCAGCTGCTTCTACATCAGCAGGGAGTGTATGCGTTGTCTATAGTAAAAAGAGATTATGAACATATACTATTTTGTAATCACCTCATACTATTAAAAAACATTTAATCACTCTTTAAATTAAAAAAAATATGAACTCTCCAATAAATTACTTCAAAAATCTCATCTGCAAAGCTGGCTCCCACAATTGCAGTGAAAATGAAATATTAAAAGATTCTCCTGGAGAAAAGGAATGGTGGTTTTGGTGAAGTAACGACTATGAGTGAAAAATAAACTAATGAGTGAGCGTGGGATAAAGATGGAGGTCCATTTTATAATTAATTGATATACAAGAAAAATATATAAATCAAGTGGTGATGATGCTTGTCTTGTTACCTTGATGGAAAATACTTGGCCATTTGAATGGATCTCACATAGGGTGGAGAGTAGCATTGATTCAATGCCTAGTGGAACAATAAAATAAGAAAAAAAGTAATATTATACGCTACGCGAGGGATACGAAGTTAAGAAAATACAATAAAAATCTAAAGAATACGAAATTACAAAATCTCAAGTGGTGTGAAATTAGATAATCAACAGAAAATATCTAAATTATATAAGAATTTAAATTTTTCACCGTATCCCAGTCTTCTCGATTCATCTATGTACGTAAAACACATAATAACGTAAATTAAACTTATACATTGTGAATAAAGTGTAAGCATTAGCATAATATTATCTACTGATAAAAAGGTGGGTCTCTCATCTCATGCATGAACCAGAGAGAGAGGGGAAACACATAGAATGTATAGGGTTTCCTGTCTTTGCAATGCACATTATTTTGCAATTGGAAATAATTTATTTAGTGAATGTAGGTTAAAGATTAGTGATGGAAGAGACAATCAAGCTAGGCAGTCTAATTTGATTATTCCTCTTGGATATGTTTGAAAATTTATCATGCCCATGTGACATGTTCTAAAAAAAATATATAATTTTATAAAATTTATCATGTTCTCGTAACAAGTTTCAAATTACTATAACAAATGTCATAGATTTCTAAATTCTAAATAATTTTTCACCATCCGCATTTTCCTAATTTTTTTCGCCCACAATATTTAAAAAAAATTATAGATGTAAATAATTGTATATTGATCAACTAATGATAATTTTATTATTTCATTTAAAAAATCATGTATTTAAAAGATTATTATTTTAACAGGTAACCATAGATTATTGTTAAAAATAAACCCTTTAATATATGTCTTTAATACCAAATAAAGAAAATCTTCAAAATTAAATTACAAATTATAATTGAAATAGATTAAGAATTTATTCTATAATTAACTTTATTTTTATTAACTTGGAGATTCGAGAGGCTGCTATTCCATGTAGCTTTTATCCTAGGCTCCTAGACACTAATAGAATACATCTTTTGTACTTATTTACTTATGGGTAACCTACACTGGTAACTACCAAGTTTTCAAGATGCTTTCACTTTGCTCATTAAACATTTAAAACTTGCACTTCAGTCATTAAGCTTTTAATTCGTTTTCATTAGGATCACTATCATTTGAAAATACTCACAAGACATGTTAAGGTATATTCCCCCGAATAAAATCCTAATTTTCTAAATTTAAAGTCACTAAAAATATTGAGTTTTCGATGAACGGAGTGGTTGTCGATCAATCTCGTGGTCGTCATATCACCTTTGAATTAGATGATGCTAATCTTTTGATCAAACGGATCCTTTCCACCATTGGGATTGATCGAAAACTACTCCGATCATCAAAAATTTGGCCTTGGTCAAGGCTGTAAATTTAGAACCCTAGGATTTTTCAGAGAAGAAGACTTCAATATGTCGGATCAGTAATTCTTAACAATAGTGGTCATAACAAAAGTGAATTAAAAGTATAGTGATTATAATATAAGTTCTAGAAGTTCAATGTCCAAAGTGAAAGTATCTTAAAAGTTTAGTGACTACCGGTGTAGATTTCCCTTTATCTATTTATGGAAACCATGCAGGGAGGCAAATTGCCGTGTGGAAACAAGCCCTTAAAAAGAAGGTAAGTTGCCGTGTGGAAGAACCCCTTAGAAAGAGAGAATATGGAGATTTTGGCACCTTCATCAAAGATTGTGTATATTCCTTGTTAATGGTTTGGAAAAATGTTCTCTTCTCTTTTCCGGTTTTCCCTTTTCTCACTGACAGATGGTGAGCCTACCTATGATTTATGAGGTCCGGACCCCTAATATTTTCAGATAATTCTAAGGAACGACAGTGTAATAAAAGGCTAAAAAATGGCGTAACCAAAAATATTTAAAGGAACTTAATGAAATAGGCTAAGCATTGTCGGAAATATTAAATTAAGTGTAATATATTAAGTTCCATGTAGTCTAGGAAACAAAAGAATGGCTTAATCGGGTAAGTTATATTACCGGTTAGTATCGAAACAAAAGAATGGCTTAATCGGGTAAGTTATGTTATCGGTTAGTATCGAAACTGAGGACCGATTATTGTTATAGGTTGAAGGAATGGGAATTGATTGTTGTTAGTAAACCAGGCGAAATGTGATATTATATGTTATAGGGGAAAATTGAGTTGTAGATAATTTTATAGGTTGTACATGATAAGTGACTGTACTGAACCGTTATTGATATAAACGGTTATGAGAAGCATTTAATGTTATATTTACATAACAGTTTATAACAAAAATTGCTGTTGAAATCTGTTTTGTATTGTAATAATTGAATGTAAAGGAAGAAGATAAAGAAGAAGATGGAATCAGTCGATGAAATGAATGAAATGGGAATTTTTGACATGGAAATCATGCTTCGAGAAGAGGGAGAAGATGTTTTTCAAGACCAGGATACGACTGAGACATAAGGAAGGCCGAAGAAACCAATGTGCGCATATATACATTTTTAGTAAGTGACCATGTATTTGTCTGCAACTTGTTTGAAAGGTTATTATTGATTAAAAGTATAATAGATAATTATATTGATGAGAAATTGAAATGTTTATAGTTTGAAGGAATGTAGACGTTTGGAGGGAGTTTCAAAAAATGATAAGAAGATTGGTTCTGTTTGTAAGTGAATTGAATTGAGAATGTTATAGAGATGGATTGTTATTAACATTATTGATAAAGCAACGTTGATCGCAGGTGAGAAAGGAAGCGATGACAAAATAGAAATTGATGAGAGAAAAGGAGAAAAAACCTTATGTAAAAATGAAGGAGAAACAAACAAAAGTTTATAACGCATGGGTGAGTGGACATGAGAAAAAGGTATTCTGAATATTTTCAAGGAAAAAAGTAAATTTTTAAATGTTTTGTATAACATAACATAACACAATTTTTAGTTTTTAAATAAATGTAGGAAGTGTTTACAAGATTTCATGCTTTGATGGAGGACTTGAAAGGAAGGGGAAACCTCGATGTTGTGAAAGAATTAGGTTTTGAGAGTTTGATTGAGGTAAAGGGACAACAAATCCATAGGGAGTTGTGTCGGGAGTTGTTTGAGAAATTTGATACTAAAAATCGTATGCTTCATTTTGGTGGCTATCATTCTCCTATGGGGGTTGCACAAGTTGTAGTCGTGTTGGGGTTAAAAAATGAAGGGACATGTATTGAAGAAGTTTTTTAGAGGGAGGAGTGGAAAGAACAAAGCAGTTAATATAAAGCCAAATGTTACATTAGTTAAGCTTGAGGCTAAGATTAAAAGCAGAAAATTTGTTGGTAATAATCTGAAGGCTAGAGTTTTATTGTACGTTCTTGGAATATTTCTTGCCCCAACGGGTGATACATCCCTAAGAACGGACTATCTGAAGCTTCTGTGTGACGAAGGGATGAAAGGAAAATTAAATTGGGTGAAATTCGTTGCAAACAAATTGATAGAGGCAATAGTGATTTTTCAAAAGCCCGAAATACACAAATACTTGCAAGGTTGCCTTGCAATATTAGAGGCAATATTGATTTTTTTTGTTAAAATATTTATTTAAGTGAATGGAGTTGTGGAGGTAAATTGATTAATTTCCTTTGGAATTCAGATTTTATTATTTGATTTTTGGTCGAATTCTACAAGTGTCCTGACCTACCAAAAAAATGAGATTCAATGCAACTTTGCATAGGGCAAGGATGAGGTGGTGCGAGTTATGAACAAGCTAAAATCGAAAAGAAAGACAAGGAAAGAGAAATAATAACAATGAGGTTTTGTTATGAATCATTGAATAACCTTGTTTAACATTGTACTCTAATTTTGTAGAGTGCTCCGGTGGAGGAAGAGAATATTGGAGAGAAAGATGGTTGTAAGGGGACTTCCTTGAATGAGATTAGGAAAGACAAACATGACGTGGTAATGTCTGAGTTACTACAAATAAAATGAATTATTTTAGAGGTTTGTGATAGACAAATGAGAATGGAGGAAGTGATGGATAGCCAGAAATTCGATGGGAAGGAGTTAGGTAAGAAGAATAAAGTCAGTTTCGATGGCATGTCAGAAGAAGTTGACAAGATGAGAAATGAAATGAATGAGGTGATTACTGCTATTGGTGAAATTGGGGAAAATGTCTCGATGGGTTTAGGGAACTAAGGGAAGAAATTACTGAGATAAAGAACTTTTTGTATCAATTGACAAGATTTAAATAGATAAATATCGACATTAACATATCAAAGTTCTGATATTTTCGAATCCCAACTTATCTTAAACGGTTTTACACAAAAAGGTATCGAAATTATAAAATAAAGTATCGTTATTTCATATTACGATCGATTCTTTTCACACTCTCTCCATGCAACCGTGTTTCTCAGTGTAGTCGTAACATTTTAAGCTTTTTCCTTAAAAGATAAAAAGTATCAAATATTGCACAATACATATCAATATTTTCAAGACAGTTGTAATCTTTCACTTCTTCATTATTTTAACTTATCGATAATAATATTCAAAGTATCGATATTCTAACATTCGAACTGCTTCTGCTTTTCGTTATTCCCAAAATCTATTTTATGTTAATACACAAGTTGACATTACAAGTCGTAATATATTTCCTTTAGAACCGTGATATTTGGGGGTGCAACCATATATATATACCAAATCTTAAAAGTTTATGCTCTTAACCTATTTGATTGTTGTGGGGAACGCCAAGGCTCCATCAGCTAAAACTTTCATAATACTTTTGCTGCAATCGTTTTTATTTTTTAAAATGATAATATTCCAGATTGCAACATGCTTTCTTTGGGGACCATGACATTCTGGACGCAATCTATTCTATTAATACACAAGTAGACATTAGAAGTCGCAACCTATTTCTGTTAAAGCCGTGACACCGTATCTATATACCAAATCGTAAAAGTTTGTGCTCTTAACCTATTTTATTTTCGTGGGGAACGCCAAGACTCCATCAGCTAAAACTTTCATAATACTTTAGACGCAGTCACTTCTATTTTTTTAAATGATAATATTCCAGATTGCAACATGCATTCTTTGGGGGCCATGACATTCTGGGCGCAATCTATTCTATTAATACAGAAGTTGACATTACAAGTCGTAACTTATTTCCTTTTGAACCGTGATATTCTGGGGTGACACCTTATCTATATACCAAATTGTAAAAGTTTGTGCTCTTAACCTATTTGATTGTCGTGGGGAACACCAATTCTCCATCGGCTAAAACTTTCATAATACTTTAGGTGCAATCGTTTTTACTTTTTAAAATGATAATATTCTAGATTACAACATGCTTTCTTTGGGGGCCATAACATTCTGGGCACAATCTATTCTATTAATACACAAGTTAACATTACAAGTCGTAACCTATTTCCTTTAGAACCATGATATTATGGGGCGCAACTGTATCTATATACAAATCGTAAAAGTTTGTGCTCTTAACCTATTTGATTATCGTGGGGAATGCCAAAGCTCCATCAGCTAAAACTTTCATAATACTTTAGGTGCAATCGCTTTTATTTTTTAAAATGATAATATTCCATATTGCAACATGCTTTCTTTGGGGGGCCATTACATTCTGGGCGCAATCTATTCTATTAATACATAAGTTGACATTACAAGTCACAACCTACTTTCTTTAGAGTTGTGATATTTTGGGGCACAACCGTATCTATATACCAAATCGTAAAAGTTTGTGTTCTTAACCTATTTGATTGTCGTGGGGAATGCCAAGGCTTCATCGGCTAAAACTTTCATAATACTTTAAGCGCAATCACTTTTATTTTTTAAAATGATAATATTCCATATTGCAACATGTTTTCTTTGGGGTCATGACATTCTGGGCGCAATCTATTCTATTAATACACAAGTTGACATTACTAGTCGTAATCTATTTCCTTTAGAACCGTGATATTCTAGGGCACAACCATATCTATATACCTAATCGTAATACTTTATGCTCTTAACCTATTTGATTGTTGTGGGGAACTTTAAGGCTCCATCGGCTAAAACTTTCATAATACTTTAGGCGCAATCACTTTTATATTTTTTAAAATCATAATATTCATGCTTCTAGAATTTAAATTAATTAAATCTATCACGTTATTTAAAACTTGTTCTATTACTTTGACTCATAATTATTATGATTCTGAGTTAAAATATTGTAGTTTGCACTTTTAACTTGTAACCCTTTCTACCTGTCACATCGTTAATTAGCCTTATTTTAGGCGCCGCACACCATAACCCCTAATAATCTCACTATTTTATTGGATATATTTCACATCTGATCTAAGATATTGTTAAAAAAACTTTCTTCAAATTTGATGGACGATAAAGCCAAACTCAGAAAATATGTATATATAAGTTTAAGTTGTCGAAACTTCAGTGGTTATTTTGTAATTTTTTAAATTTAAGTGACTAAAATAAAAACCTTTTACAATTGATTTTAGGGTAAAGTATACAAATGGTCCCCGACTATAAGATATTGCTTTATTAAGTCTCTCGACTATTAAAAGTAGTGTTGTTTTGTTGAGTCTCTTAACTATTAAAAGTTAAAAAATAGCCATTCGATTATTCATTATCGTCCTTTTTCGTTAAAAAATTGACGGTCGTCTGAGTTGGAAGCTAACATGATGACTGCAATATGATAATTTTTTGAGATTTTATGATCATATTTTATCATATCACAGCCTGTAGATTACCATTCAGCTCAGAATACCGTAAAATTTTATCGGAAAAGGATGATTTTTGGGAATAATAAATAGACGTGTGACCATTTTGTAACTTTTAATAGTCGAGGGACTCAATAAAGTAATATTTTATAGTTGAATGATCATTTTATAACTTTTAATAGTCGGATGTCTTAATAAAATAGTAGGCCATAGTCGGGAGACCATTTATATAATTTACCCTTGATTTTAATGTGTTGTTTTTCATGGATACAGCCAAACTGCCATGTGGAAAGAGAAAGACGTGAAGGTATACGGAGGTTTGTTAAATATCTGTCTCGGCACGTTCAATGAGATTGTGGCATATTCCTTGTCAATGACTCAATGGAAGGGGAAACGAGTGAAATATGTTCCATCTCTTTTTACACATCTCGTAGTTTTATAATACTATTATTTTAAAATTCTGTAATTTGATCTCATTTTAATTTAAAATAATATAATATTTTATTAATTATTTAATACTTTTTATTAATTTTGAGAATAATTTAATATAAATATTAAAAAATTATTAAATTATTATGATAACTTGATAGAATATATAAATTTTAAAATTAAAACCATTATCGGATTATGTAATATCATCATTTTTATTAAATCAATAATCTTATTAAAATGATGGAATGCTAAAATAGGAAAAAAAATACAAGTTAGATGTGATTTTGAAAAGAAAAGAAAAACAGAATATAACGTTAAATATGATTTTGAAAAGAAAAGAAAAACATAATATAACGTTAAATATAATTTTGAAAAGAAAATGACTGAGTAATCTAAACAAAAATCAGAAAATAGATTGGGTATAAAATAAGAAAAGTTTTTAAAATCCTCAAATAAATAAATAAATAAATATATCTTGGCAAATATGCATAAAGCTATTGCTAAGGCAGAGAAATTGAGCATAAAAATTATTAAAAAATTAATTTTTTTCCAGAAACCTACAAAGGGAAGCAACAGTGAAAAGGAATTGTAGTAGTAACATAGAATCCAAATGCTTGAAACAATACAAATACGATGACATTATCCTTCAAAACTTGACAATGGAAGTTCACTGTTCGAATGGAAAATGATGGACATAGATCTATTTATTTATTCGCCGATGCATTTCAAGTTAACTAAGTAGATCTCATGCTTGTGTATCAGTCTTAAAGTACCACTTTGCCCAAAGAAGGTGCACTGTATATGAAACATCAATCCATCATCTTCTGCAATTTTATTCCAACAGGAAAAACCTGAAAGCTGGAGTTAGTGATGATCATCGTCGCCGTGTCCGTCTGGAGGTCCTCCAGGTCCCACAACTTCCAGCTGCAAAACAAAAATGTGAATTATTAGAGATGTCCTACAATGCTGGAAACAAACGAGAGCTGTTTCTCGATTGGTTAAACAAGGCTGGAGCTAACGAGGGTTGCTTGAGAATATACTAAAACTATTTACGAGTTTCGCAATGCTCCAAATCATTAGAAATTTAATTCAAATCTTCAAGGTTTTGGCTAAATCCATCTATGGGCTGACAGAAATACCTAAATGGGATTCAGATCGAATGAATGCAAGTGCATTGACATTTACATGCAACTCAAATACATCAGCACAAGATTATGACATAAGGAGTGAATGTTCTCTGGTTCATGATATCCGCTTACCACAAAATACTGCGAGCAAACTGGGCACTCGTGTGGCTTGCCTTTCTCCAGCCAGAACCAGACCACATCATGCTCCTCCTCTGGCATTTTTTAACAAAGAAAATCAAATGAACACAAGTACTGTTAAGAAGAATGACTCGATTCCGTACAAATCTGAGAGAAGCATACAAGAACCTAGAAGTGCAGAAACAGAGAATTGATGAAGCGAACATACCGCCTTCACCTCCTGGGCAGCCAACTATTCTCTTGTCATAATAGGACTTGACAACAGCAGGAGCATCCTACAGGCAGATAAAATAACTTCTACCATCAAAAACCAAGTCATGACATCACTCTTATGATTTCAGTAAATGGTCAAAATTCCTGGTTTCTAGCAGAATAAAAAGAATAACTGTAAATAACGTTTCAAACTAAAAATGATAAATTACATAGAAGATTATTTCTTAGCCATGATCCGACATAAATGGACAAAATACTGCAGTACATCAATATGAAGAAAAAAACAGAATTAAAATCAATTTTTCCTCCTGCACTTTCTACGATGTCGAGAATATTCTAGTTTCCCAAGAAGTGATACGACTATCTAGAAAGCAAATTAAACCGTGCCATTTTAATGTTGCTGAAAAGAAAATATTAGAGAATAGAGACCCGGGATTGGCATATGGATTTTTACACACCATGCCCCATGGAGGGTCAAGGTTCACAGTTCAAGAGTCCCTACCACTCAGGCCTACTCCACCCATGACCAGAGGCCCAGAAGAGAAAGGATCAAATAGAAACTTACTTGAGAAAAACTAGGTTAAAGGAATCATACAAGTTACACCAAAAGTCATTAAGCCCAAGATTGAATTAAAAACCAAAAGATAACACTCTAGCAAACAATCAACAGATACTGGAATGAACCATTGGAAATTATTTAATAACATTGACAAAGTATGTTGCCAAAAGTACCAAAATAATGCAACTGGTAACATCATTTTTGCAAACATGCACTCACACCATGAAAGTGTGAAACATCTAATCAAATATCCAAGGATAAAAAAGTAGTTTCAGTATAAATCAACGACAGGTAAACAATAAACCCATTTAAATATAAGGGCACAGATTCCAAGTACTTGAAGCCATCAGAAACCAAACAAAGGAATAAATGCAAATGCAAGAAAAATGTAGTAGTAATTCATAGCAAAAAAGAGGGAATGATCATCAGTATTTCAACACCGTAAGCCATCGGTTCCATATAAGATGATACAGACATGATCAAATCAATCAGTGTTCCTCAATTGTAATAGACTGTGAGAAATATTCGCAACTAACCTTTGTGCCAAAGGAACCTACAGGATTGTTCACATCTTCAAGGATTTTCTTTCCCTAAACAAGATGACACAAAAAAGAAAAACCAGAATGAGAAAGCAACATAGTGTTTAAAACAACACAGACAAATCGAATCTTGAATCGTAGCAAAGTAACACCAGAATCCAGAAGAAAGTATAACAGAGAGAGAGAACGGAAAAGGAAAAGTAACCTGGAGCTCGGACTCAAGCTCCTCGCGCTCGTGACCAGTAGCAATAGGCATTACATCCTCAACTCTTTTCTTCACAGAAGTATCCGCTACACAATCCAAACCAATCGAAATAAAAAACAGCAAAAACAAAATCGGGAAAATCAACAAACACTCAAACAGCAGTGTTTTCCGGTATAAACTAAACCTAGCATAACCTCTTCTTCTAATTTCGAAGCACAATAATAAATGATCTAAAATATTCATACGGACAGCAAATAACTATTTAAACGACTATCAAAAGGAAGCAAAGCTTGAAATATATTAAAAAAAATGAATTGCGGACGAGGATCTGATGAAACCAAGGTTACCTGACTCGGCGGAGAAACGTCGAATGAGGAGAGAAGCAGAAGAGGAAGGAGAAATGTGAGATTTGAATGGAAGAGGCGCCGTTTTAGAAACGGCTCGGCATGGAAGTGCGGATAGAGATTTGAACTGTGAAGTGAGTAGCCTTCTCCACATATTTCGGAACTCAAAGGGATTTTGCTCGGTTGCTTTGGTGATCTCAGGTCTCGCCCAGGTCAAGAAAAGCTACTGCAAATTTGTTTATTTGTTAATGGGGTGTCAAAGGAAAGGGGAGGAGGCTGCAGATGATGATGGATGGGGTCTGCTATTGGTTTATTTGGGTTACTGGGCGCGTGCTGATTTCGTTACACGTGTGCGGTTTGGGGGAGATTTTCGGGTTTCCGGTGCGGTTCGCGTTTTAATTCTCAGGCTCCGGTCAAGTGTTGCCCCTACAAGTTTTAATCTCGGCAATTGCAGCTGTTGGTAAATTTTTATAAATGTTAATTTATTTTTGTTTATTAAATTAAATAAATAAATAAATAAAAATAAATTTCTTTTATATTTTTAATAAATAAATAAGTACGAATAGAGGCCTATTCGGTCCATTTATATTTCAAATATTCTCGTTTATAATCTTTATTTATCTGGTTATCCTTTCCCTTTTTTAACATTTTCTTACATTTTAAATAGGGTAACTTACCCGGGTGGTTAGTTAACTATTGTCTCCCTTTTATTTTGATCATCGATATTTTGATTTTGTCAATTAGACCACCTAATTATTTAAATGGTTCAATCAAACTACATGCCGTTAAAATTTAACAGAGAAGATGATGTGATTGTTAAAAATTTTAGTATCATTGCACATTTCATATCTATTGCTTATATATTATATCGATTTGGTCCTAATTTTAATAAATTAACATGGATCAAATGTGTAAGTATATCAAAAAATTTAATCGCCACATCATCTTCTCCGTTAAATTTTAATGGCATGTGACTTGATTAAACTATTTAAATATTTGGGTGGTTTGATTGACGAAATCAAAATATTGGTGGTCAAAATGGAAAATGACAATAATTGAATGGTCACCCATTAGTTGACTCTTTTAAATATTAACGAAAGTAGGAACTAAATTGAACACATGGTGAATTTTAGAGTTCAAATTGTGAAACCTAAGAAACATAAGAACTAATGACATAATTTCATCATTTTTCTGATCATATAAACAAACGTGTTCGCAAATTTCTTGACGAACACTAAATGAACATGTTCGTCAACATTAAACAAACATGTTTATGAACGCTATACGAATTAAACACCTTAAAAATAAACAAATGAATACAAATTCAAATATAAATACTTTAAAAAAATAAACATAAACACAATCTCATTCGTTTAAACTTATTCATTAACACATTGTTGTGTGAGGACCAAGTGTTCCTTCTCTCTCACTTGCTAACCAATTGAATCTTGGCAATAACTCATTACTTCTTACTAGAATTGTAAACAAGTCAAGTCGAGTTCGAGTATTACTGAGCTTGATTCAAAAACTTTAAAATGGAGTTCGGCTCGGTTTGAAAACTTGCGAGTTTAAAATTTTCAAGTTCGACTCAAATTCAAAAACCATGAATTAAAGCTCGTAAAAACTCGAAATGAAAAAAAAAAATCTTAAACTTAAATCGATTAAAGTTTCAAACTTAAATTTGAATCTAAACCTTAAATACATGAAAATTTTATACTACATTAAAAATATATATATATAAATGTTAATATTATTAATAATTTATTTATTTTTAAATAAAATATTAATATATTATATTTTTCTATTGTTCGTGAGCTTTTCGAGTCGAGTATCAAATAACTCGTTTCGTATTATTAAGAATTCTAGTCGAGCTCAAGCTCGAGTTGAATCCATTAAAGTCGAGTATTATCGAACTTTAACCAAAATAATCTTAAATAACTCACGGTATATCTCGTTCCATTTATAACTACTGTCGACTTAAATAACTCACAAAATATCTTGTCTCATTTATAGTAATATTATAGCTATTGCTGACTCACAATTTCCATGTTGAAACATTAAGCCCATCACTTCTCATTTTCATAGTGTTTCCTTCTCTACCCACTTTCTGCATCTTCAACCCTCCTTTGATCTGTTTTAGAGAATGAATACATCTTTAATATTTCCATGATTATTTAATACCTTCTGAAATCCCTTTCAATGTAATAACTAAAAATATTTTTTCTTATGTTTCGGTAGGAGATCATTTAAAATAACAAAAATATTATCTTATCTATAAATTTGAATAGTTTTAATTTGAATAAAATTGCAATTAAAATGAATATAAAGTGTAATTTAATATTTATCAGATTTTATCTATTCAAATTTTATATTTATTTGTAATATAATAATAAAATTAATGTTTTAAATTACAATGAAATGTAGTTATAGTTGAAGATGAAGTATAATTCAATATTTAATTCTAATTTATATATTCAAACATTTTACTTAGTTTTAGTATAATAGTAAATTTATTTTTAGTTTTAGTATAATAGTAAACTTATTTTCTTCAGTGCAAATAAGAAATAATATAAAATAATATATATATATATATATATAAATTATAATAGTTTGAAATTAAATGGAATGGAATGTAATTAAAGGTTTTTTAAAGGGTAGTTAAATAAAATATAATTTAATATTTAAAGTATTAATTTAATAATAAAAATAATTAAAATTATAATGTAAATATAGTTTGAGATAAATATATATGTATCTGGTATTTATTAAATATATATATTTTTAATTTTAATATGCATACATCGTCCTATTTTTTAATGTCGATAATAAATTTAAGGGTAAAATATATATGATGTTGTTTTATTAAGTTCTGAAATATTAAAAGTAATAAAATAATATCTCAATTATAAGGTGTTGTTTTCTTAAGTGTCGACTATTAAAAATTACAAAATAATCATCTAATTATAAAGTGTTACTTTCTTGAGTCTTTTGACTATAAAAAGTTATAAAATGGTCACTCGACTATCCATATATTCCAAATTTGTTATTTTCTATTAAAAATTGACGACAATTTGAGCTTAATGTTAACTTGTTGACTGAGATATGATAAAAATTGATCTTTGAATCTCAAATGACTATCGTATCTCAGTCATCATGCTAAAGTCCATCTTAGACGACTGTCAATTTTTTAACGAAAAATTACGAGTTTAGAACATATGACAAGTCAAGTAGCCATTTCATAATTTTTAATAGTTGAGGGACTAACAAAATAACGTCCTATAATTAGAGAACCATTTTGTAATTTTTAATATTAAGAAGATTCAACAAAACAATACTTTATAATCGGGAGACTATTCGTATACTTTACCCCAAAATCTAAATTGATAATACTATAATTACTGCCAATAACATTGAACTGGTACAATAGTTAACAATATTTTGTCAACTTTTGACATACTGAAACTATTAAATTAAAATAGTTTATTTCTTTATATCAGGAGCAAGCACATTTAATTGGTTCATTAAGCAGCTATTAATTTTTATTCTTTTATATTTTTTAGATAGTGAATTCTAGACTCATTCGGAGTTATTTTATTTCTTTTTTTTTTAAATTTTCCCTCCCTTCTAGATAAGTTTAGATTTAGAATTAAAAAAATATAGTTTATCAAATTAACAACAAATTTAAAATAGGGATAAATCCTAATTTTGGCATAAAATGAAGGACTAAAACATAAAATAACAAATAGTTCTATACATAACCAACGTTACCAAGCAATGAACAGATTAGGACTCTCTTTTTATTCTATAAATAACAAATATTTCCTTCTGTGTTTTCTTCCTAAAAATTCAATTCAGCAATCTATTTTCATTACTGAAAATCATATTGACCAATCATGAGATTCAGGAAAGGTAGCAAAGTCGAGGTGTTAACCAGGACCGAGGTTCCAACCGGCGCGTGGCGCTGTGCCGAGATTATCTCCGGCAACGGTCGCACTTAGAGCGTGAAGTCCGGTTGGTTTCCGATCACCGGCGAGGCAGCGCCGGTGGAGAGAGTATCCAGGAAAGTGATCAGGCCTTGTCCTCCCCCTGTAAACAGGACCGATGATTGGGTTCCTGGCGACGTCGTGGAGGTGTTCGACGAGTTGTGCTGGAAACCGGCGGTGATCGTTAGAGATTTCGGGGGGAACAACTTTTCCGTTAGGCTTATTGGATCGAATAGAGTACTCAGAGCACATGAATCTCGTTTGCGTGTACGACAATCTTGTGAAGATGGCAAATGGTTCCTTGTTGGAAATGTAATTCTCTTTAACCTCTCTTTAAACTATAAATTTTGATACGTTTCTTTACTTTCTTTGCTGGACTTTATTGATTCTTTCGATAACAGGTCTCGTCGAGTTCTTCTGGACCATCATCGAAGAGGAAAAGATCTTCGCCTGGCTTCTCGGATGCTGGTGGAAAAAAGACGAAGGTGATCGAAAAAGGTAGTATCGGTGGTCAGAGACTAATAGTGCGGCTTCCTTGTCCATCTTCTGAAAAGGTAGATGCGTCTCTTTCCCCAAATAATATACTGGGTGAAAGATGTACGCCTTCTTCCTTTTATAGAATTGATGATACCAGTGATACCTTGAGTTGTGCATCCTCTGTTGGTAGCTGTAGTGGTTCAGGGAATAATGGTCTTAACCTGTCTCCTAGTCATGTAAACTTTGAGGATCATTGTAGTGTTGCCGACTCATACTCCGGAAGTAACTGTGGAGAAGAAGGAAGTCCTGTTTCCACTAGTGTGGAGTTGGGAACAGATTTCCATAGGTCGGAGCTGCATGCCTATCAGAAAGCTCTGGGGGCATTGCATGCTTCTGGGCCTTTGACTTGGGAAAAAGAAGAAAAGGTGACTAACCTACGTCGTTCTCTTAATATTTCAAATGATGAACATTTGAGGGAGCTAAGAAAGTTGAGACATGATGATAATAGGTTTTCTGTTAGTTGTTGCTAGGCTTAATGAATTACATTGCTACCGGTAATGCGGTAGTTTTACTCCAATGATGTAGGTATTGTAAATATACTTGAAAGTTTCAATTTTGTAATTGATTTATTAGTTTCTTCTCTTATCTCCATGAAAAAGGCTTTTGTTGTTTAATTTAATGTTAGTTTAGATTTTGGCTCATATATAAGCATCTGTTTTACCCTTTTTCTTTTCGTTTTTGCTGCTGACCTTTTGCAAATGTTGCATATTGTTGGGCGGATATTTTAACACAGTAAATTCTATCATCCCTTGTGAACTGTCGAGTTACATTAAATACAAAGAGGTGAATTGCGATTTCCTAAATTGATTTTAAGCATATAGGAATTCAAGTTCCAGAAACAGTAACATGAATTGTATGTTCCAGTCGTTCCCAGCACATACATATTTACAACTCTATCCTCTAGAATTACTTTGACCTTGTTCATGCTCTTTACCCGCAAAAAGAAAATGACCTTTTTGTTGTTCACTAGCTCTGGGGTTTTGGAATTTGTGATGTGATGCTGGCTGGTTTATGGATTTCCAGTTTTATGTATGTGGAGCCGTTCTACATCATAACGTGATGGATGTACAATTCTTATACTTGCTTTATTTCAGCAGCATATGGAATTAATATTGAGAAATATCTTGATGCTTTCTCAGAAAATCTCATGGCCAATGTTGGAGGCATCAGTATTTTGCTTCTAAAGCCATGATGGATTGAGTATGTTATCCCTTACAGTTGACCAGGGGAAAACATCCATGGTTTATTCCAAATGAAAGCCTTAAGCCCCGGTTTTGGTATGAGTTACTTCTGAAAATATTGCAACATTTTGATTTACCTATGGAAATGCTGGTATAGGTCTTTGCATTCCTTGTTGCAGAAAAACAAGATAATCTTAAAAGCTGCCCTACAGTTAGCACGTAAATTGATACGTTGCAGGTGCAATTACAGAAAGAAAATTGTGTCTTCTTCTTTCCCCCCTGCTCCCACCCCCCAAAAAGGTACTTGAGAATTTTAGTTATATTTTTGTATCTCTAGAATGAACATATCCATTAGTGGAACAATTTTGTATCTCTAGAATATATTTTAATTTTGAGAATGAAATGCACCCACGAATGCGATGCAATAATTTACATTAACAGTTAATAATACAAAAAATGCTTATGCACCCACGAATGCGATGCAATAATAATGATGATGACGATAATAACAACAGCTAGTCTTTTAACATGTTACGTTTGCTTCCTTTGTTGTTGTTAAGATGGATTCAACTGCATTAATCAATCCTCCTTCCGGTGCTCGAGTCTGAAATGCTTACTACCCTTTATTGAATACCATGAATGAATTTGTTTTCATTTTTAAATTATAAGTTCTGCTATGCTTTTAACTTTTTCAGTAAGTTAAATGATTATCCAAATTGTATTTCAAATTTGGTTGTACTCGATGCAATTGGAATTGATTGAATGTATGAATTTATTTTCTCAACAAAAAAAAATCTTTTTCAAGAAGTGGTGGAACGAAAGAATTTCATGAGTGGTTACACTTCATTGGTTCTTATTTCAGATATGGGAACTGCATTGGTGTGTCTTGTAGTTATTTTAAGATTGAGATTGCTTTACAAACTATCAGTTGATATAGTATAATGAGGCGTTAGGTGTCATAAGTAAGGTCATGTGTTTGAATCTTGGCTTTGTGAATGGAAAAATTGGTATGGGAGTCATTCCTATAATAAGTCTCCAAGGTGTCTAATCTAGATTAGTCGACTAGTGAGTCTGATAGTTGTGGTTATATCAAAAAAAAAAGATTTGAGATTGCTTTAAGGTAGTTTGGATATATGGTTGTGTTTTATGTGGAGCATATTTGCTGACTTGGATATCATAGTTAGGACTTTATATCTCGTTTCGTTTGGGTAGGTTTTGAAGTTATGGTATTTGTTGATGAAATTGTAGTGGTTGTCAATTTAGACCTTTGGGTTCAAAGGAACATGAAACCCTCTCCCCAAGATTCTAGTCTACCCTACATGAAGTTGGATTCTTAAATAAGCATGTGTATTTCAATATTGTTGTTGTGGTCGTCTTCGTCATTATTATATGTTCTCTATGCCTCATAAAATCATATTAAAATTTTAAATATAATATTTAACTAATATATTATAATGTGATTGTTAATTTTTAAACGAATAAAAATGCCACGGTAAATAATATAAATATGAAACAAATATATGATAGTACTAAAAGCTATACAAATTATTGTATAAAATTTATGCTATATATTGATTTGTACAACACATAGCTAAACTCTATTAATATCATGATTTTTTGGATTTTATATTTACACTACTCGAGTTGGGACTCGATTAAAGATTTGATAATAAATATAAACGATAATTTAAAACGAAGATATAAATATAAAGGTAAAAATATTTTTATGTTTCCAAAATGTTCAAATACCAATAGGGAATGATCCTCTACCTGTCATTCTTTCTTTCTTTCACATAACTAATATTTTTGTTATAGACATACCGAAATTGTGATCCAAAATTTTCTTTTAAAACTGCTTGTAAATCTCTAAAATTTAGACATTATTAATGTAATATAAAAATATAATAATAAGACGGGTTTACAAATAATGAGGAGCTCCCAAAATATATCCACAAAATAATACAAAATATTGAGTTTCAAAAGAGTTACGACTTAATACATAACAAGGTTCATAATAGTACATGTCCTTTAAAGATGACTCAAGACGTACTCTGAAAGGTTTCTGAAAATCTGAATCGATTGTATTAGAATATTTGATGATGATAGCTCCCCACCATCTGCTCCCTAAGAACCTGCGCACGGAAACACATTCCGAACGTTGAGTTTACGAGCTCAGTGCCTCACTAGAAACTGTACTATATTATATGCATTCACTACATAAAATGACAAGTGGCACAGATCTGAGTATACAACTACTGGACTGTTAATATGTGGTTGGAATCATGGTGCGACTGACGGATTCATGCATCTCAGAGCTTACACACCCCTCTAGCATTGTCGAAGCACCATCGGGTACTCCTAGGTGAGATTTAGAATTCTGCATCGGAATGTACACCTACCGACTTACTCCGTCGAGTCTTGGGGCATATGGCGCCTAGTCGGCTGTTGTAGTGTCGCGACACTGACTTGGATCCATTGATTGTCATATTTCTGCTAAAAGGAACTCGGGTGTCCTGATCGTTTCTCGAGCGTCAAACAAGGCTTGCCCAAGAAGAAGAACAAGTTTCGATACTATCCCTCTAGTATTAAAACTCAACATGCAGAGAGCATAAAATATGTGCAAAAAATCATATTCTATTATCCCAAAGACCTTAGTGAGCTCCCCAAACATTATTAATGTTTTATGAAGATACAAAGGAACATAAATAGGGCTTTAAACATGTTTATAACTCTAAAACATGAAATCTACCATGGGAATGCTTCAAGCTTATGCAACCTACTACATTTCACCTAAACGAAATACATACGGTATAGTTGAGTCAAGAGTGAGTTACCTTTGATGCTATATTGCTGGAAACGTCAAAGGTTCAGCCCGAAGTAAAATTTTCCTTCCCCTTAGCTTAGGAGCCTTCTCCAACCTCTTGCACTAAACAAATCCAAATGCAAGGGTTACTAATTGTTGCTAGGGATTAAGGAGAGTTTTAAAACACTTCCTAAGGCTGAAAATATCTGAAAAATGGGTTGGAACCATCTAGTTTCTTAAACCCTTCTAAAACTCGTTTTTACAACTATGGCCAAAACTTGATCTTAATGCCTCAAATGAAAGCTCAAGAGGTGTTGATTTTGATTCTTACATTGGTTTGATGAAATAGTCTGAAACTAAACCAAAACTTTCACCTTTGCTCAAGAGAAGGATGAAGAAGAGGAAGAAAACTTTGGAGAAGAAGACAAATGTGAAGAAAAAGAGAAGCTGGAATTCAGACGGTGATATCACCAAATTTTAATTGGTTTTCAGCCTTTACTTTGAATAATGGTATATCTGATTCCTGGGTCCTTCTGATTTTAGTTGTAAGCTAAAAATACCCTTTTTATCCACAATTGGACTCAATCCAAGTCCAATTCCACTTATTCTTGGGTCAAGGCTTCTTACAAGCTAGAGATTTAACCCAAGGCTTATCTCGGGTTAACCCAAAACTTCTAACTCGAGATCTGGAACGTTACAAACCTCCACCTTCATCCAACAACACTATCAAAAGTTGCATTTGAGATTGTAAATCGTTACTTTGAAGAAGATTTGGGTCTTGGATTTCAGCATTATCACCACCTTATAGTCATCGGCGATACCAACATACCCGAATCCGAGTATGGTATTGTCGTTATAGTCGTATCCAGGGATGGTATCATGATCCGTGGTTATATCTTCATCCGATGGTGGCAAATAATGTCATTTTCTGGTTGATGGATTCCATATAGCAATGCCCAGCTTCACAATGATATAATGCAAGCAATCCATTGCAAGAACCTGATAACACTGGAGCGTTACTTGGTGGTTTCAGCTGTAAATAGGCGAGGAAACTGCATCAAGTGGCTGAGGGAGCCGAAGTCCACTGAATAAGCATTATCGTCGTTCTCATTATGATTATCGAGGAAAAGCTTGATGTTGGTGTTGGTTTTCAAGGACTGATGGAGATGGAGTTTGGCAAAATGTGAGCAGTCCGGGGATAAGATCGGTTGGAAAAGGAAGATTATTATCAGTTTCAGTTACACTCTTTTACATAGTAAAAAATAAATCGACTCCGGTACTTATCTTCAATCTCGATTATTAGATTACTAAAATTCAGCTTCCTCCATAGATAGAAGTTTTAAGCTCAAATTAGACTTTGACAATTATCATACTGAATTCAAGTTTTCAAACCCAACTCGAGAGGAATATACAAGGAAATTTGAATGGAGAGTTCATTTTATTTCCGTAGAGAAACAAGGAGCAAACAACACACACCCATCATAATCCTACAACCTGGAAAGCAAAGCTGAAAAAACACTTGTTGAATGCCCTTGACAAATTCAATACTATGTCGTGCATCGGGTTCCTTATCCCCTCTCTGGGGTGTTCCCTTCCTTGCCGACTTGAAGGGTCTGGAGCTTACGGTTAACCTCATCAGCCACAGCCTTCACTTTCGGATTCGGTGCATTTCCAGGTACTGGTTCACTCTCTTGACGAAACACTGGACTTGTCTGCCATATTCTAATGGTACCATCTTCAGATCCTGAGGCATAGGATTCCCCTGCAGGTGCAAAACGTACACAGTGGACAGGACCGTGGTGACCCTTGTTGCAACCTACAGTCATAAAAGAAAATGAACTCTTTAACAATCTGAAAAACACCCATAAGAAAGAACATACAATCAGTTTCACACACTAAATAACACAGCTCATCTGCTCGATTGGATCCACCCAGTACATTTCCCGGATTTTTATATATTTTTTTAATTTTTTGACTAGCAGCATATTTATCATTCTATTTTTTTTATAGGAATATTTATCATTATATTGAGTTTTTGTTTCAGTGTGTAATAGGAAACATGTCGTAATGCACCCTCGTGAGGCTTTCAAAGACTGCCAAAATGGTCAACTTTTGGCATTAGCTAGTATTGAAGCCCCAGACATACAGTCTATATGTCTAAATTGATATTTCAGTTCATCTTACAAACTCAGGAGGCACATACTAAGCACTTCTCCGGTATGGAAATCAAACATGCGCACCCACATGTCTTCTCCCCCAGCAATGAACTTATTGCCGTTCTTTGGTTCCAGTGAAGCTGATTCTACATTGCACGGCATGTTGTAGCTTTTAACCAACCCAAAACTAATAAGAGCAAATACAAATGTCAGCGACCATGGTGGGAAAAGAACAAAGCTTTGCACAGACAGTCCAGCTTAGAACTTACTGATTTGAATTCCAGAACTTAACAGTAGATCCATCAGCTGTGGTTATATAGTGACCATCACAACTCACTTCAACACTTGTGACAGGTGATTTTGTCTCAAGTGTTTGAACAGTTTTGTCACTTCTGAGATCCCACAACCTATAGAGGTACAAAGTTGAGGAAATCATTTTTAGACAAGCATATAATTGAGTGAAAATCAATGCTTCAGTAAAAATGACACAATGAATGTTTTCCTTAACATCTGTAATTTACTTTTAATAAACTAGTGCATCAAAGGTTTAAGAATACACCAAACAATCAAATGTGGAAGACATGGTTTTCAGTATGCATGCATGCATGCATATATATATTTATATATAGGTAGGTAGATGATAGATCAGTGATGGAATATTTATGAAAAGCCTTAACTAGAAGTACTACATTTTTTCTGTTTTGTTTACTTTGTAAAATCCCATCAAATATCTGAAAATTTTTACAACTTTCTAGCTGGTTATACTAGAAAACAATTTATAATGTCAACTATCGGACTAATATTACCTGCAAAGTGCCTTAAACTTAAGAAGTGATATGCATCCATTATACTAAGTCAGTGCTCAAAGCAAGCATATAATACTCTACCTATCAAACACCTCATCTCAAAGGACCTAAACTGATGATACTAATTCAAGACAATAATGGTACTTATAAAAAATATCTGAACTAAAACAAGCTCCTAACTCACAAAAGAAATTACAGAAACTACAGAAGAAAATGGGAAGGTTATAACAGATTACATTTGTACCTAACACCATTAGTATCAGTGCAAGAACTTAAAATAATCTGGTCACCGTGGAGCCATGAAACGGTTCTAATTGAACCAGGAGAATTACCCACTTCTCTTGGTGCTGCATCTAGACGATTCAAATCAAATATGCGAAGGATTTTCTCAACTCCACCCGTGAGTAGATGATGTGTATCCTGTACAAATGACAATTTACTTGGATGATGCAAACAGAAAATAGAAGGGGAAAGCAAAGATAGATAAATTTATCTTCATCTGAAGAGCGTATTAATGAACCAGGAATGAAAGTGCAAGCCTCAAGAAGTTAATTGCAATCTAAACTCAATATTATGTATCAAGTGCAAACAAATTTTTAAAATTTGTGAAAATTTGTGAAGGTCTCACGAAAAATGAAAAAGCATTCTCTGAAGCCCACTTAATGACTTTGCAACTTCAGTCCATTAAACAAAAAGGAGATGCAATTAGACCTTGCAAATGATTCAAGTGATGAAGCTACACAAGAGAAACAGAACATAGACGAAGAATGAGCATATAAAAGTATGTAAAATATTCTCAATGGTGGAAGAAACGTACACACTTTTCAAAATAAGAATTCAGACCATTGAATCAATGTAGTTCTTTCAAAGTTGGTTGCTTTGGAAGCGTTCTTATATTTGGTCAGCACACACAACCTTGATAGAACTTTACCAAATGACATCACAAGAAATACAATGTCCATGCAATAATATATAATAGAAAGAAGTAGTGCTTATATATCATCACAAAATAAAATTGCCCCTGAGAAACAAATCTGAAACAGTACTTGCTATTCAGGCCATCCCTATCAGAATTCAGAAATAACATTGCAGTGGCATGAGCATTAAATGCTGCACGTTTATAATTAGGGAAAAACAATTCTTTAGGAAAAACAATTAAGCTCTACCCCCGAAAAGGCGCATGCTCGAACAATATGCTTGTGTTCAAACGAGTGCAATTCATCTCCAGTCAACGCATCCCATAATTTCCTGGAAATATTGGAGAAAAATGATAAATTCCAGTTTTCAATCAACCATCCTCGCAGAAAATGACAGTGTATGTGCATGAGAGAGAGAGGCGTTAAAACAACGACAAGAAGAAAATTAAAATCAGCTTTTAGCAGTTCATACACATGCAATTCCCTATATTTAGAAGGAAGCATCCTTTCAATAGCAATGCACTAACAAGTGCACACCACCAATTCCAAACACTTGCCAACCAGAGAATATCTTGGGATTCTCACCAAACTTTTAACAACTAGTTAATATAGAACTCGGTGTGCGGTAGACAACAAGGATGAGATCCCTTTATTTTAAGGAGAGTGGTTAATAGAAAATAAATGCAGTGGCAAAAGACAATGGGTTGCAAAGGTGGAACTTGTTGTCTTCCCAAAAATGTAATTTTACAGCCGAATAACGATTACGTACGCAGAAAAATCAGCCGAGGCAGATGCAGCTCGTAATGCTTTGGTATCTAGACAGGAGCTCCATACTGCACCTTTATGCCCTTCAAACGTGCCAATCCAATCTCCAGTCTCCCCGTTTCTTAACATTGGAGTGGAGTCTGGATTTTCCAATGCATCATTAGAAAGAGAGCTGATAAACAAGAAGCTACACACGGTCCATCAACATCACAGTATGCAATAAAAATGGATTATGGAAGAAGAAATGATCAACAAGAACATCAAAACAAATCACATCAACAGCCTGATCAACCATAACGAGATTTCCTCCTTTCAAAATGATCATTCCATTTCAAGTTGCATAATAATTATACTTTGCATCTGGTAAATAGTAGCCAAATGTCAGCTCAAAACACAATATTTAGATACATGTAACTCGAAACCAGTCAAAGAAAAAAGGCGGTTCAAAACAGTTAAAAGAAATAAATTCAACGCCGAAAATCAATACGATCAAGAACAGGCTAAATCAATCGGAAAACCCAAACCCAATTCAAAATTCATGCATCTAAATTCATACTATGGTAAAACAAGATTTCGAAAGAAGCACCAAGAAATTAAAAGATTCACCTTTACTGGCACTGATAAGGAAAAAGCCATCAGGGGTGATGGGGCTGTAGAACAAATCAACCACCGGCCTTGAATGCCCATGGCAAACTAATGGTACAGCCACCTTTTTCTTCTCCATTTCTCCGAATTAACAAGAATACAAGAATTTTTCGAAAAATTCTACCAATTTGATCCGTTTAGATCAAATTCTTTGGAAAAAGAAAAAGGGATTTATTTTAGCTAAAACTCAAACACAACTAATCCCGTCAGAAATTTGTGTATTCAAAGCAAAAATTAATTAAATTTTTGCTTTCTCTGGACGAAGGGATACAAAGTAGGGATTGCAATTTTCTTTTTAATCTTGGAAATATTATAAGTAGCTGAGGTAATCTACATGTTTGGATATGAAAATTAAACATTTTTTTATTTTATTTTCATCAAAAATAAATTTTATTCTCAATTGCTAAATATGAAAAAGGATATAAATAGGAAGGCATTTGAGAGAAGGAAAGAACATGGGGTTAAATCGCCAAAATTACCAGTCAATGCATTTAGTTTTAAATTTAAAAAAAAAAACTTGTATATAAAATCATATCATTGTATTATTATAAATAAACTAAGTATGCACCTAAGTGATAAAAAATTATTGTCAATCTTTGACCGACAAGATCATTAATTTATGTTGATATAATAAGTTAAGCAGCTAAATCATTCGTTTTATACGGTTATAAATTAAATAAATTATATCATTCATCATTTAATTATCTCTTTTTTCTATTTTAATCATTAATTATGAATCTTTTAGTAAATTTAAAATAATTTAAGGATAAAATATTAATTTATCCATTTTCTCCTATGTTTTCTTTCCTAAACCAATCTTCCCGGAAAGACTATTAAACGGAGATTAGAAAGATCAGAACAAGGGATAACGGTAATTTGTCATTTTATCAAACAGATTGGGAGCAAAACATTGAATACGTTGAAACTCAAACCCAGCCATTGAAAAAAGAAACGGAGAGGGATTGAATTGAAAACAGGACTGACCTTCCTAGAACCAACAATTTTAGCAACCAGGAGCGGTGGTTTTTGAGTAGCCATGGATTGAATGAGAACAGGTGAGAAACTTGCAGATTTTGGTGATGATTTAAACGACTTAGGGGTTGTAATCCTTGAAGAAAACAGAAATGGGCTAGCTTAGATGCTGTAAACAGCTATGGATTCCATGTTTTGCAAATTTTCTTACGGCTATGGGTGCTTTGATTCTTTGAAAGAATCGGTTTCCATTGTTCCTGTTTTGGAGAACGAGATTGCGGTTAAGAATGCAGAGCTGAATTTAACTTTGAATGCGGTTAAGAAGTCGGAGGGATGAAAATGAGGCGTTGAAAATGGAGGAGGATGAAATGAAGGGGAGGGTTGAAGAAGAGAGGAAAGAGAGGGAGAGGAAAGTGAGATTACCAATTGATAATGGCAAGCTTCCGGTTTAACTGTTGCTTGGGAAATCCAGATATTCCAAGCTGCTCAAGTTACCAATCCATGGAGCAAACTCACTGGTAAAAACTGTTTTCTTAGAAGATAGGGTTGGGGAAGAAAACATAAGGAAAAAAGGGTAATTGAAGTTTTATCCCTGAATTATTTTGGATTTACAAAAAGACCCATGATTAGTGACTAAAATAAAAGAGAAGAGATAGTTGAATGATGAATGCATAATTTACCGAATTTATAACAGTATTAAACAGAGTTTTCTAAATTGAAGGGTCATATTGAGTAAAAGAAGAGTAGAGGCTCAGATTAATTTTATTTTATTTTTTGGAAAAGTGGACGGGGTCAGGTACCTTTTGCCTAAATTAAAAGAGGTAAAGAGGGTGATATGGGGAAAGTGGGGCCAAGATCTGGGGAGTCTTCTGGAGTCTTCCATTTTCATTTCTCTCGGTGCCTGAAAAACCTTCTTCGTTCTCCCAAAGTATCTTTTTTTCTCTTCGACGTCAGTCGCTTCAAAGCATTCATCTTTATTTTCAGGCGGGAAAATGTCGGGTAAAGGTGCGAAAGGGTTGATTACGGCTGGCAAATCCACTAAGGATAAGGACAAGGACAAGAAGAAACCCACCTCTCGCTCTTCTCGCGCCGGTCTCCAGGTTCCCCCCCCCCCTCTTTCTCAATTCTCTGCTCGAATTAGCTTCTCATATGATAGATTCGGTGAATTAGATGTGAAGATAATTTTTTATGTTTATGGATTTGATTGTTCGAATCATTCTTTAATTGTAGGCAAGATCAAGAAAATAAGTTGTTTTCTTTTGTTGATTTTATTCTCTCATTTTTCAAAAGATCGGTGTTAGTTGTTGTTGAGGGGCTGCTATGTTCGATTATGGTACATAATTTGATATTTTAAATTGTTTCGTACAAAATGAGTGTGATCTTAGAATTTGTTCATTTGTGGTTGTTAACTTGTTTCTGCTGGCTACTCTCTTTCATCTAGTGCCTTAAATTTGTATCTAATTTCCTTATTCCATTGAGCTGCAGAATTTTTTTTCTGAAGGGTTGAGACAAATGCTTAGCTAAAATGTGCAAATGTGCCATTTGATATGTTTTTGTCTGCTATTTGGGGTGTATTATGGCACTTACTATTACTACCACAGGTTTTGTAAACAGATTTCTTTTACAAGAATATGATGTTTGGTTTTCTCTCATTTCCTTAACTCGATCAGCTTAAAAGGTACACTATACATATAGTAAATTACCTGTAGCATTAATAAAAGCATGTGTGAATTTGAATTCCTTGGTGAAACTATTTTAAAGGGGACTGGAATACTCAGTTCTTTATTGTTTGGGTTGATTATTTCATGTCAAAAGGTGGATGGTTTGTAGTAGCATTTGGAAACCAGGCAAAAAATGTAACTGCATGCATACTAATTAAAATCGAACAACAGTTTATTCAGCCAGAGCATTTCGGATCCCGAGTTATCGTTTCTGAGTGCTTCCGTCAAGGCTTATTGAACTGGAAGCATAAGTATAACTATTGTAGGCGTCAAGTGTTAGAAGCAAAACTAAAATAAAATTGAAGAATTCGTGCTTGGAATGGCGATTGTAAAAGAGCTATGCATGGATATTCACGCTTAGCAGTTCTGAATCTTCTGTATGAATGTTTAAACTATTAATCATATCATTTTAATTTCTAGTTTTTTGGCATATCTGAAGGGTTGAACTGATGTTTATAATCATGTTACCTGATTCATTATTCTGTGGACATTAAAAGAGTATTTTAAACTAAAATCTTCACAAACTGCAATTTGGAGGATGAGCAAGTTGCTCGTGTGCATGATGTTGTTGTCTGTTGAGGTCTCATTAATTGTGAGAACTGCTATGCGTGTTACTTTTACATGTCGTTTAGGCCACTAAAACCATGAACTTTTTTTGTTAGATAGTTGTACGTAGTTACGCTGGTTGAATTGGTTACATATTATTCTTCAAGAACAGTTTGGATAAGCCAATTCATGCTAGCTAGTCTTATGTACTTGTATTTTGATTGTGTTCGTTAGAATTAGTAGGTGCTGTAATCTTCCAATTCGTCAACTTTTTCCGTGTTTGAATGAAGAAAGTATTTTGCACCCTAAGCTGTTCTATCAGAAATTGGGTTTTGGGAATGCGGTCAAGACACATTGGCATATCATTATATGTAATGTGCTATACTTGATGGACTGTATTCTATTCTACTTTACACTCTAGGGGAGGTAGAGTTAATTCTTCAAAATCGTTTCAAGTTGCTTATTGTTTTACATATGCTCCCTATAGTTCCCTGTAGGTCGTGTCCACCGGTTGCTGAAGACAAGGGCTCAAGCAAATGGAAGGGTTGGAGCAACAGCGGCCGTGTACACAGCTGCCATACTGGAGTATCTGACTGCAGAAGTGCTAGAACTGGCCGGCAATGCAAGCAAGGATCTGAAGGTTAAGCGTATTACACCTAGGCATCTGCAGCTTGCCATCCGGGGAGATGAAGAACTCGACACCCTGATCAAGGGAACCATTGCAGGCGGAGGTGTTATCCCGCACATTCACAAATCACTTATCAACAAATCTTCGAAGGAGTAGTTTATGTAATTGATCTCTGTTAGTTTTCGAATTGGTTTGAACCAGGAAACCTCGGGAAAAAATGTTTGCTCGCCTTTTTTACTGACAATATGGATACTTGTTATTCAGTAGCCAAATATGGATACATTGCTCAAATGCATTCATAGCCAATTTCCATAAATGTACAAATATATACCATTTTGCCACTCCTTTGAATGGAAAATAGATACTACTGTCACAAAAACATCAGTAATTCAAACCTCAACAACATGGAGATAAAAAAGAAAAATACAAGTGAGAGCTCTACAAACACCCCAGAGAATTAGGGTTAGGATAAGGCTCTGAACACAAAAAAATTTACCCAAAAGAAGAGGTCTGGTTCCCCTCGGCCTTCCGGGAAAGATTGCTTGAAGCGAGGGGAGGAAAGGAAAGGAAAAAAGATAGGAGCAAGAAATAAAAAGAGAGTATCCAACTAACTATGCTATTCTGGTTTGAGTAGCAATCTGCTTTTGAAAGGTGAAATGGCTGCAAGTAACGCCTTGGGGCATTCCTCATGCGGAAGATGGCCGCAGCCGGATATTGCAACCAGTCTCTGCATGGCAACAAATGTAGCTACATCAGGAAACAGGACAGTAGTTCATAAACTATCTACTCAACAGGTCTGGTTTGTTTATTGCAATTAAACATTCCTTTCCATTTGAGAGCAGAGAAGACCCATGGTTGCTGCATACTTACAGAATTTACAAGTTTTGAAGCCATGGCCTGCGAAGATTTAAGCGAAATATGGGCATCTTCAGCACCAGCAACCACCAATACTGGCATCTCTTCAATAGCTTTTAACAGCGATGTTGCATCTTGGGGTGAAAGTATTGTTTCATGTGACAACCTGCCTATCTCATGAAGTGCTTCGTCCCAACCTTCTACACATAGTGGGGCCTGATCAAAGGAAGATCAGTTCAGCAAATCATATTGCAAAACAAACTAGTAAGGGTATCAATTCAATGTTTTATAATCTTGCAGAAAATTTACCTTGTAGAAGCTCAAAACTTCTGTTGTTAACTTGATTGCATCATACCATGCGCGTCTATTCACCACTTGTGTCATGTCTGTTCGCAGAAGCGGACGGACTAAGTTCTTCTTCCCGAGTGAAGTGCACAAGAGTATCCTTGCAAAGGCGGGAACAACTTCTCTTGACAAGCTAACATTTAGCAAAACCACTGCTTTGATTGTAATCTGAGTAAACCAAAAAACAGGCGATAGAAGTAAGAACCGAGCTCAAAAGGTATTAAGCCGCTACTCTATTTTAAGATACCATTATGATAACTCTTTCCCATTCCTTCTATATGGATTTCTTAAGTAAAGATTAAGATAACAGTCACATATATGATGTTAGCTGGTCAATAAAAAGTTGACAAAGGCCAAATTCGCAAAATGACCCTTGCAGTAAAGTTTATGGAGAAAAAGTGATATTCCCCGAAAATGCTAAAAATAAAACCAGTAAACCAGTCACTTTTTGTTTATTTACCTATCTACTGTCAGTACAAAACACATTATTATAGCCAGCCCTGATATTTTCTTGTTTCAGCACTTCAAGTGGCTATACAACAGCAAAAAAGTGCCAATAAATTACATGTGTCGGTGAAACACTAGCCACAGTAGTGAATATAAGAAAGAGGCACTTCTGCTGTCAAAAATCCAAACTGGTACAGAAAAATCATGGGAGCTTACTCACATTGAATGAATTCATTGAGGTTTGGACTTTTTGTGCAGCCTTCAAAGCAAGCAGACCTCCATCATCATGGCCAACAAGCACCACTGAAGAAAACCCCATCTCAGAGCAAAAGGAAAGAAGCAAGTCAACCTGATAATATCAGGTAATACTTGTGAGCTTCAAATGATAGTCAAAAAGCTAAAACTAAACTGAAGATAAAAAAATTAGGAGAGGCAAAATGTGGCTTATAGAAGATTCTTCAAGTAAGATTAGAAATTCGAATACAAACATTATGAATGGAACAAACTGAATTGAGAGTATCTTTGTGATGAATTGAGATAGTTTAAGGAATTAGAGAAGAAGAAAGCGTAGAGAAAAGAGTAGAATAGAGATTCAGAAATAGGATTTCATTCAAAATATGCCTGATTGCCTTTACACAGTACGTTGTTTTATTTGTTTACAAGGTACCAACAATTCTAACTAAATGCCAGCTGTAGATTCCTGCATAACCGCTTTGTTATTTTTTCAGGTATTGGGCTCCCCACTGGGCTGACTGCTTGCTCTTGGACTCAGCTCTCCTGATGGTAATTCTCTCCTCTCCTTGTGCTTCTCACGTGATCATTAATCAGGTAACTCCTCCCCAATTCATTATCAATCCCTAACCCTTGATTTCCATTTCCCCCAATTTCCTCTTCGTCTCCTTCGCTTCTTCTCTCTTCTCTCCCTATCGTGACAATACCCGCCGCTGGAGATGATCCTTGTCCCCAAGGATCAAAGCCTGGAAACTGGCCGCGAAGGACAGTATAATCCTCCCAAGTATCGTGTGTTTCGTCAAGGTTTGTCCATCGTACCAACAACTGAGTCACTGGTCTGTTTTGACGATTAATGATTCGTCGTCCCAAAATTTTATATGGCTCTATTTTGAACTGATCTTCTGTATCCATGATAGGAGGATCCGTAGAGGAAACGACAGAGTCTCCAATATGTTTCTTCAAAAGACTGACATGAAAGACAGGATGCAACCTCGATGTCTCAGGTAAGCTCAATCGATAAGCAACTTCCCTGATTCTTTCTGTAATCTTATATGGCCCATAGAACTTCGCTGCTAACTTTAAATTCTTTCGCAGGGCTAATGTCGTCTGTCGATAAGGTTGCAGCTTCAGGTAAACAGAATCCCCAACTTCAAAAACTCTTTCTGATTTGTGCTTGTCTGCTTTTTGTTTCATTCTGTTACTTGCAATCTCAAGTTGTTCCTTAACTAACATTCGCATATCCTCTCTGCTGCGCATTAATTCATTGACAGACTGTACTTTAGTTTCTGTGTACCAAACCATATTAGGTGGTTTGTACCCATAAAGCGCTTGAAAGGGTGTAATCTTTAGGGCATAATGGTAGGTAGTATTATACCACCATTCTGCATGAGGCAACCATTTAGCCCAATGTCTTGGTTGAAAAAAACATAAGCTCCGTAGGTATTGCTCCAAACACTGGTTAGCCCTTTCTGTTTGACCATCAGTCTCTGGATGGTAAGCAGTACTAAATAGTGTTTTAGACCCCAATTGTTTCATTAGCTCTCTCCAAAAGAGACTAGTGAATATTTTGTCTCTGTCAGAAATAGCTAATTTAGGCTGTCCATGAAGCTTATAGACATTATCCAAATATAGTTTAGCCACATCAGCTGCAGAAAAAGGATGTGATAATGCTAAAAATGGTTATATTTGGTAAATTTATCAACTACTACCAGAATGCAATTCTTTCGCAAGGATTTAGGTAAACCCTCTATAAAATCCATAGTGATTACCTCCCAAGCCTGCTGAGGAATAGGTAATGGCTGTAAAAGCCCTGGTTTAGGAACATGCTCCACTTTAATCTGTTGACATACAGAACAAGACCTGATATAAGTTGCCACCATAGATTTCAACTTGGGCCAGTAGAAACAAGCTTTAATCTTCTGATAAGTAGCCTGAATTCCTGAATGTCCTCCAAGAGGTGAATCATGTAGGGTTTGAAGAATCTGCAATCTTAGAGTTCCAACAACCCCAATATAAACTCTATCCTTAAATCAAAGGATACCTCTAGAGTATTTCCATCTAGAATCTGCATTAGGATTGACAGTTAATACAGAGATCCATTCAGTAGCTACTGAATCCTCCTTATAGCTGTCCTCAACCTGTTGAACCCAACTAGGAATCACCAAGGTAGTACCCATTGTAAAACAGTGAGCTTGATCTTCCCATTGTCTAGAGAGTGCATCAGCCACTATGTTGGATTTACCTTTTCTGTATTGAATAGCATAATCCAAGCCCAATAATTTAGTTAACCCCTTCTTTTGAATGGCAGTGGTTAACTTATGCTCCAACAGATATTTGAGAGGTTCATGATCTGTTTTAATAATAAAAGGAGTACTCTCTAGATAATGCCTCCATTTAGAGACTGCTAGTAAAATAGCCAAGTACTCTCTTTCATATATGGAGAGTGCAGCATGTCTAGGGCTAAGAGCCTTACTAAGGTAGGCAATAGGTCTGCCCTCCTGAGTTAGAACTGCTCCAATGCCTCCTGAACTGGCATCTGTTTCCAAATAAAACTGCTTAGTAAAATCTGGTAAAGCTAGAACTGGAGCAACACACATTGCTTGTTTTAAGTCTTCAAAAGCATGTAAAGCTTCACTGTTCCATTTAAAATTATCCTTCTTAAGTAGTTGTGTCAATGGTTTACTGATAGTTCCATAATTCTTTATAAATCTCCTGTAATATCCTGTCAATCCCAAAAATCCTCGCAAAGACTTTAAAGATTTAGGAATAGGCCAATTCCTCATAGCTTCCACCTTAGTAGGATCAGTTGAAACTCCAGCAGCTGATATAATATGACCCAAATACTCTACCTGAGTCTGTCCAAAGAAACATTTGGACATCTTGGCAAATAACTGGTTAGTTTGCAATATCACCAAAACCAGTCCTAAATGAGTAATATGATCCTTCATAGAAGTGCTGTAGACTAGGATATCATCAAAAAATACCAAGACAAATTTTCGAAGAAATGAACTAAACAATTCATTCATTAGAGCTTGAAATGTAGCAGGGGCATTAGTAAGTCCAAAAGGCATTACCTTGAATTCATAATGACCCTGATGAGTTCTGAAAGTTGTCTTGTAAATATCCTCAGCTTTAATTCTGATTTGCCAATAACCAGACCTGAGATCAATCTTAGAAAAGTAAACTGCTCCATGTAATTCATCTAAGAGATCCTCCACAACAGGAATAGGAAACTTGTCCTTCACAGTCATACTATTTAACTTTCTGTAATCAACACTGAATCTCCAAGTCCCATCCTTATTCTTTATAAGAATACAAGGAGAAGAAAAAGGACTTTTGCTAGGTTGAATAATAGAAGATGAGAGCATGGTAGCTATCTGTTTTTCCACTTCCTCATTCTGATTATGTGGAAATCTGTAAGGTCTTAAATTTATAGGAGCAGACTCAAGTTTTAAAGTAATTGTATGATCATGATTCCTTATAGGTGGCAGACCTGTAGGTTCATCAAAAACAGACTGATATTTGTCTAAGAGGGGTTGTAGAGTTGCAGGAACAGTCTTAGAATCCTCAGACATAGATAACAGTACCCAATGTCCAAAAATAGCAGAATCAGAGGCTGTCATTTTTAACAGTGTAGCCTCTGAAATTTGTTGCAAAACATTTGAGGTTTGCTGACCATGTATAACAATGTTTTCATCTTGGTGGACAAAACTGAGAGTCAATTTGTTGAAGTCCATCAAAATTGGACTGAATAACTTCATCCAATATACCCCTAACACCATATCACTGCCACCCAATTTTAGGAGTCTAAAGTCATGAACAAAAGAATGTCCTTGCATCTGCCATTCAACCTTATTACACCTAGCTGAACTATAAAGTTGTTGTCCATTAGCCACTGTAATAGCCAAATGATAAGGTGTATTTACTAGAATACCAGCATCAGCCCACTGAGGTGTTAGGAAACTGTGGGTACTACCACTGTCGATCAAAATATTCAATGGTCTCCCTTGAATAGTGCCCTGAATCCTTAATGTATTATGGCCAATACACCCAGTGATAGCATTCATTGATATCTCTAGGCTCTCCTCCTCCTATATATTCTGCTGTTCTAGATCATTAGGTAACATTTCCGAAGGTATAACACTGTCCTCCTCAATCATCATATTCAACTGTTTAACCTTACACTGATGGCCTGGACTAAATTTTTCACCACACTTGAAGTATAAATTATTCCGTCTTTTGTAGTCTATCAAGTTCTGTTTTTGTGGAGTATTGGTTGTATTTTTCTGTGGTGATGGCAGCTGGTTAGGCTTAGAACCATATAGAGGAATTGAATAAGCTGGGTTTTTAACAAAAGGTCTGAACCTCTTGCTCTCAAATTCCACAGAAAGCTCATATAATTTAGCTTGCCTGCTTACCTCAGACAATGTTTTAGGGTCTAGAGCTTTAACTCTATGTTTAATGTCATCCCTTAGTCCACTAATGAACAAAGAGACAAAAAATTCCTCACCTAAAGTAGGATTCTGCAGAAGCATGTGAGGTTGTAGTTCTTCAAATCTGTCTTGATACTCCTCTACAGACCCTTTCTGGACTAGTTTTGTAAACTCCTCTACTATATCAACAAAGGCTTTATCACAGAACTTATGACATAAATCTGCCTCAAACTCATGCCAAGTCACATGATGTTTTTGCATAATATACCCATCAAACCAAATCTCTGCTTTACCTGTCAAGTACATTGTAGCTACTTCCACTTTTTGTTCATCAGCAATACTACATAATGAAAAATATTTTAGACATTTCTGTAACCAACCTCTTGGATTACTTCCCTCAAAAAAAGGTAGCTCAATTTTGGGTCTGTGCAGCATAATCCCTAACATACTAGAAGACCCCCCTGTACCTTTTTTATCCTCTTCTAAAGCCATTAACTGAGTTCTAACAGCATTGTTCTCCCCCATTTGGTTATCATTTTTGAAGCTAGCTATATGAGCAGGCAAGACGTTTGGTTTAGACTTAAGAATACCAGGTTCATCCGGTTTATAAGTAAACCTAGTCTTATCATTGATTACTGTCACCTTAATAGGTTCTTTGTTACTCATATTAGATGAATCCGGGGTCTGTACCTGATCCTCAGACTGATTTTGGTCCTCCTTTCTACCAGTCAGAATCTTCAAGATTTCTTCCACATATCCATGATTTGTAGCCAATCTAGACTCCAGTGTAGAAATCCTCTCTTACTGAGTCTCCCACCATTTTGGTGGATTAGACTCATCTTGTCCTTGTTTCACCAGCGCTGTCAATTCTTCCATCTGTTTCTGCAACCCAGTTAAGTCTTCTGCCATATTCTGATTTTTCTTGGTCATTCCACCGCTTTCCAGAATCCGAGGCTCTCGATACCAATTTGTGATGAATTGAGATAGTTTAAGGAATTAGAGAAGAAGAAAGCGTAGAGAAAAGAGTAGAATAGAGATTCAGAAATAGGATTTCATTCAAAATATGACTGATTGCCTTTACACAGTACATTGTTTTATTTGTTTACAAGGTACCAACAATTCTAACTAAATGCCAGCTGTAGATTCTTGCATAACTGCTTTGTTATTTTTTCAGGTATTGGGCTCCCCACTGGGCTGACTGCTTGCTCTTGGACTCAGCTCTCCTGATGGTAATTCTCTCCTCTCCTTGTGCTTCTCACGTGATCATTAATCAGGTAACTCCTCCCCAATTCATTATCAATCCCTAACCCTTGATTTCCATTTCCCCCAATTTCCTCTTCGTCTCCTTCGCTTCTTCTCTCTTCTCTCCCTATCGTGACAATCTTCTTCATAAATAAATCTTTACGATATCTAATATGAACTGATCAATAAATATATTAGATACCGATGATGAAAGAAAATGAATACGAATGCTTATTATTATACTCTCTCTCACACACACAGGCTAGATGGTAGGCCTATGGCCTATAGAAAATACCAAATGCCAAAACTTTAATCAAGGGTTGGGCTTCAATCTACATTACAGAAAGGTCTATTGGGTTAGAATGATGTGCTACATTAAGACCAAAGAGTCTCAACCTTGAAAATCATTGTGGTTACTTATGGATACATTTTGTCTACACCAAAGTTTTTTTTACCATCTTTCATTGTGTGAATAACCCGAAAATATCAAACGGGAAGGAAGAGAAAAAGAACATATAATAAAGAGCCTTTTTGCTTTGTGTTACATGAGAGCCTTGTTGCTTTGTGTTACATGAGAGCCTTGTTGCTTTGTGTTACATGTTATCTTTGGGACCATACACCTAAAAATACTCTTGGTGAAGTGAAAATATCTATTAAAAGATCCCTTTTTGAAACAAGGCATGTTCCATGTAAACATTATCACGCGAAAACAAAATGTGAAAAAAAAATCTCTTAATAAAAGAGATAATTAACTACTCCTTGATTAATCTAATTCGATAAAATGACAAAATTTCTTAGATAATATGATAAGGAAAAAATTACTCATATATAAAGGGTATAAAAAATATTTTTTTCAATTAAGGTGCTTACTACAATATCTATTGAAAAGTATTTTGACCGTTCGACAACCTCTAGATGACGTATAGTTTTCGATTCCCAAAAGCTCTATTGTCAGGTTGTATGTAGCTTGGGGAAGATGTTGTATCTTTCATGTGTCTTCCCGCAGACGTTATACATTCCATATGTCTTTTTCAAAAATACCAAGTGATCCGAACAACTTCATATCAATACCAACACATTTACATTATCTGAGCAAATATTTCCAGCACTCCATATAAATCATTTTTTCAAATCATTATTTAATGAATTTATCTAGATACAACATTAGATTTTCCTAGATAATTAAGTTGTTTTGTAATATTAATCAAGAATTAAACAATATTGATTATAAAAAAGTGGGTTGCGTATGAGAAACTATTAGATGGTTCTGGCTCACCACTTCATCTGTGGTCTCAACTAATAACATTTATCCACATCATTTTTTTTTCAAGGTGAATCTTCACATGTGGGTGGTTATTTTGAAACTTGTGGCTGTCATTCACTAGGATCATAGATGACGTGGTGAGTTGGGTCCAAAAAATAATTTCTCGTTGCATAAATTTATAGACATAGTGTTTTTTTAGGGAAGTGAAATTATAAAATTTCAAAAGGTAAAGAATTAAATTATCAAAAAAATTTACAAACAAAAATTAGCTGACCTTTATTCCCATATGTAATGGGGTAAGGGGAAGGTAAGATAATAGGTTGGCCCTCAACGTCAGGTTAAGAACAGCTTCCGTGGGAGACCTCCATATATAAAATGACCTCCGTGGGACTCGATCCCACGACCTCAAGATTAAGAACCTTGTGCTCTACCAACTGAACTTGATGGTCATCTCAAAATTTACAAATAAAATATTAACTTATAAGAGAATCCGGAATTTTTTAAAGGTTATGACCGTAATATGCATCCCTCTATCCATCCTATGACAAGATCTCAACGGTGTTGAGTTGCAAAAGGTACTGGTGGGGAGAGGTAGCCCTTATTATTAATTAATCTCCTTTTTTTTTACGATGAGAATGGTCCATCCCTTCACTGTTTTTAGCAACCAACGTGGATTGAGCAGCATCGCTCGTTGGTTTGCCCGGGGGGGGGGGGGGAGTATTTGGAAGGTATCTGGTATTGGACTGGCAACCAGCACCATGCACCTAGCTTCTCACTGGTTTTTAGCGTCAACGTGTTGCATGCCTAAAACGGTTGAACCAATACAATGAAGAGAAGTTGCCTTGATTTGAAAGTAATTTGCACCATCGAAAACAAAGCATTTTTTATCAGCCAACCAAGAATAAACAAGCTGCATAGATAAGAAACAAGGAAGAAAGAAGTACACTCACCCCGTCGGCGTCGTAGTGTTCCATGGCAAAGGAGATTGGCCAGACCCTATTTATTTAGTACAAAAATGTTTATGCTAGGCGTGATTATTCCAATCTATCAAGAGTCAATACATATTTAAAATTCAATTAAGATTTATATAAAAATTTACATATTAACTATAAAGAAAGGATAGTAATCAAACTGTGTGTTGGAAGCCGCTTATTTTGACCTACCAAACTTTTGGTCTACACAAAGGGTGGTGTTCATTTTGAAGTTTATTAAGCTTAAAAGAAAGAAACTCGCCACGTTTGATTTTTATTTTTGATTCCAATGTCCTTTTTCTTTAAAAAATAATATTTATCTGATCATATAATATCAAATGAAAAGTTTATTGATCACTATTATATTGATATAATGGTTGACAATATTGATATATCAATTTATGTATAAAAATAATTTGAAAAAAAATCAATTAATTTTTTTTTTAAAATAATTTTTTTATTTAAACTCTAAAATAAAAAAAATAAAAGTTATTTAAAAAAATTAAGAATTGATTTATATTAAAGCCAAATTTTTATGACGTCAGAAAAGTGGAAAATATCTCAAAATTTCCATATAAACCAAACGGATATTTTTAATAAAAAAATGGCAAGGTGGTCAAATCCTGGGAAGCTGGGCTGGGGAAACGGCAATTGTACTTTTCTTTATTTTCTATTTCACTAATTGTAGTTTAAATCTGTTAAATTTTTTTATTGAATTTAATATAATTAATATTTTTAGTTCGTTAAATATTTAACGATATTAAAATAAAATTATTTTTTATTAATATAACAACTCATTTATAATTTCGTTAAGTGAAAAACGATCGACTGACAAAAAAAACTAATTATGTTAAGATTAGTGAGAAAATTAAAGGAATTTAGAGTACAATAAGTAAAATAAAAAATAAAACAAAATACAGTGATGATTCAAGTAATTTACCCTAAGATTATTTATCACAATTTCTCATATAATCAGAACATCACTCTCCATCTGTTTCTTCTAATCTGCAAGTTCTTTTGTTCTTATTTGAACTCTATTTAATCTTTCTCCTTCCTTAAACTTTGATTGAAAAAGTTATAATTTTTTTAAAAAAATTCTTTGGGTTTGGTTTTATTCTTTTGAGAAAGCAATCTCCTTCTCCATCTCTTTATCTTCATTCTTCTCCCCATTTACAATTTCCTTCTGTGTTTATCTTATGTTCTGAGAAAAGTTCAAATCTTTTTTGGAGATTCGATTTCTCAATTCTTTTGAAGGAACCATAAGAGAGACATGGAAGCTGTTCTACAAACAAGAGGGCTTCTTTCACTGCCACCAAACGCAACCAGAATCAGAAGCCTCTTGAACCCGTCACAAGGCTTAAAGCAGAGGCTTTTTGCCACAAAACCCTTAGGCCTCAATGGGTTATCTCTATCTTATAAAAGAGTTCGAAGCGTTGTAGCCAAACCAAATGGTTTATCCCCAAAAGGGAAGAGCTTTATTTGCAAGGCTGAGGCTGCTGCTGCTGCAGCTGATGGGCAGCCTTTGTATGGTGAAACTCAGCCGCCAAAGTTCTTGGGTATCGAGCTTGTGACTCTCAAGAAGATTATCCCACTCGGTTTAATGTTCTTTTGCATCCTTTTCAATTACACAATCCTTAGGGACACAAAGGATGTGTTGGTGGTGACTGCTAAAGGAAGCAGTGCTGAGATTATACCATTCTTGAAGACATGGGTTAATTTGCCTATGGCTGTTGGGTTCATGCTGTTGTACACCAAGTTGGCTGATGTGTTGCCAAAGAAGGCTCTTTTCTACACTGTTATTGTTCCCTTCATAGCCTTTTTTGGTGCATTTGGATTCCTGTTGTATCCCCTCAGCAATTACATCCACCCTGAGGCACTTGCTGATAAGCTTCTTGCAGTTCTTGGTCCCAGATTCCTTGGCCCTCTTGCAATTCTGAGGATTTGGAGTTTCTGTTTGTTCTATGTCATGGCTGAACTTTGGGGCAGTGTGGTCATTTCTGTTCTGTTTTGGGGGTTTGCCAATCAGGTGAATACGTTATCTTATGGAATTGAATTTTGGATGTTATTTATCCCCATGATTGTATAAGCATGTTGGTTTTATATATATTGATTTTGTTCCAGAAATTAGTGGGTTTTAATTAAAATTTGTGAATCTGATAGGCTTTAGAATTGTCTTGTATCACCTAACATGCAAATCTCATTAGTTAATATATTCATGTAGTTGCTTGCTTCAGAACTAGTTAGCATCTTCAATGATTTTGCTTCTTTTGATTAGTTCTGGTTGATTTCCATATTTGAGAACTAGTTAGCGTGTTTGATGATACATTTGCTTCTAAGATTTTGTTCAAGTCCTTTAGTTCTAATTGCATTTCATTTAGACATCCACAAGTCTTCTGAAAGTTGTTTTATAAATCTCCTTACTCTTGATGAGATGGAAGTTAAAGTTCTACATTTCATGAATGCCATTATGCTATGTAACTTTTGCCTACCGATTCGGACAAGAAAAGGGTGATATTGTTTTCCTCTTCAAATTCAAGTTCTTTCACCATAACTGATTCCTTGAGTAAAATTATTCTTTGACTTGAAAATTTTACTGGATATCAAATCCATGAGGTACTAGGAAAAAATACAACTTAGATGAAATTTCATGTGTCTTGTATTTCTAGATGTAACATGAACGTCTCTCTTTCAGCTTCCATGGTGCATGCATGCTGAAGCAAAAGAGAAGGGTAAACAAGAAGATAGTCGAATATGACTTTAAAAATTCTGAAATCTCAATGTCTTTTTTGAATTTGTGCCTTGTATTTGGCCATTTATGCAGAATTCAAGTATTTGTGATTGTGGCATTTGCTTTACTGAATGTTAAGTGGCAACTGTATTTCTGTTCTTTCTTTTGGTGAATTTTGTCTACCTTTCTGTTAAATTGCATTTCTGAATTCTTCGCCTGATTTTAAGAATTAAAGCTGTATTTACCGAATGTTGCATTTTCTTGCTTAGATAACTACTGTAGACGAAGCAAAAAGATTCTATCCTCTATTCGGTCTAGGTGCCAATATAGCTCTCATTTTCTCTGGTCGAACTGTCAAGTACTTTTCTACTCTGAGGCAAAATTTGGGTACCGGTGTTGATGGTTGGGCTGTCTCCTTGAAGGGAATGATGAGCATTGTGGTGCTGATGGGGCTTACCATCTGTTTCTTGTACTGGTGGGTGAATAAGTTTGTTCCTCTTCCCACACGCAGCAAGAAGAAGAAGGTAATCCATTTTTGAGTTATTTTTCTTGTTTGTCATATTTGATTCCAAATGTTCGTTTGAATAATTTGAGTTGCTGAGATATTACGAGTTTAGAAGAAAAACTTTTCACCATGCTTAAGCTGTATATGCATTTAAAGTGATATTGTCGAAACACATATGAAGCCTCATTTCCTTTTATTGTCGGTCGGTCTGCAGGAAAAGCCTAAGATGGGAACAATGGAGAGCTTGAAATTCTTGGTGTCTTCAAGGTACATTAGGGATCTTGCTACTTTGGTGGTTGCATATGGTATTAGCATCAACCTTGTTGAAGTTACTTGGAAATCGAAGCTTAAAGCTCAGGTAAAATTCTTTGGTTGTTCTCCTGTATTCAGCTTTCGCTCTCTTTCTATATATATATATTGTAACTTGTTTAGTTACTAACGACTCTCCCTCCATATTGCAGTTTCCAAGTCCAAATGAATACTCCTCTTTCATGGGTGACTTCTCAACTGCCACTGGAATTGCGACATTCACTATGATGCTACTAAGTCAATTTATTTTTAACCAATACGGATGGGGAGTTGCGGCCAGCATAACACCCACTGTCCTGCTTCTAACTGGAGTTGGTTTCTTCTCCTTGATATTATTTGGTGGTCCTCTCGCACCAACTCTTACACAGTTTGGCATGACTCCTCTTCTTGCGGCTGTATATGTGGGTGCCATGCAAAATATTTTCAGCAAGAGTGCAAAGTACAGTTTATTCGATCCTTGCAAAGAAATGGCTTATATTCCTTTGGATGAGGACACCAAGGTTTGAAATCTTTATCGACAATTTGAACTTATGATTTTTCCGGGCAACTTCTGGTCGTTAACTTAGAATGTGTGTGATATTTTCTTTAGGTTAAAGGAAAGGCTGCCATCGATGTTGTATGCAATCCACTGGGGAAATCAGGAGGTGCTCTGATTCAACAGTTTATGATCTTGACCTTTGGATCACTTGCGAATTCAACCCCATACCTCGGAGGAATACTTCTGGTGATTGTTCTTGCATGGCTAGGAGCTGCCAGGTCTTTGGATACCCAATTCACAGCATTGCGCAGGGAAGAAGAACTCGAGAAGGAGATGGAAAGAGCAGCTGTTAAGATCCCGGTCTTGTCTGAAAGCGGAAACGGCTCTCTTGCAAGCAGTTCTTCGTTAAACGCAGCTGCAGGTGACTCAACTGAAAGTTCATCGGAAACATCAACCCCAAGCAGTGTCTAGAAAAAGAAAAACTTTCTTCCATTTGTTACCCAACAGGAAGAATAAGAAGCTGATAAGAAGCAGTGCTAGGTGACTGTTGGCTCTAGAATTTATTTTTATCCATACAAAGAACATTATCTGAAAACAAAATTGCTCGACTTCGTTACAAGTCCATTTCCATTGCTGTATATTGTAGAATTTCATTTGGATTCACATAAATTGAAACCCTTTTTTGATCTAAATTCTGGGAAATGCTTTTAAAACCTACATGCTCCATTTTCATATCTTTTGACCGTACTGTGAGTTTCCATGAGTTTTATATTCCTGCCTTGTTAAACTTGGTTCATGTATGTGTTATGTTCATGTATTTTCGTACGTAATATAGAAGAAGACGCAGGATTTAGGTCTGAAATTGATTAATCGGGCTCGACGATCCGATACGCAGAGTTGCAGGTTTCAATTTTTCGAGAATCAACCAAGTAAAAGCTAAGGTTCACGTGTTCACTGTTCTTTGGCTTTATATGTATGTCTCATTCGTTCTCATCATATCACATGCACATTTCAAGGCAAGGTTCTTCGTTTTTCGCCCTACACTTCAACTTGCTTTGATAATTTTCCTTGGGGAAAATAAGATCTAATGCAGTCTGATGTTCATAGGTAAACAAGGTTGATTCAGAACTATACCTTTCCCCACCATTCATGATTCTGCAATACTCGTATTGGTTTTGACATCTGATATCCAACAAATCCGAGGTTTGAATCGTAGCAGTCGGCCTTCGGATTATCTAGACAAATTGCTCATTGTATGGTTTAGAGTGGGGATAGTAAGAACTAGGAAGGTTCGGTGTTCGGATTTTGTACAGACTTCGATGTCACGAAGACATAGGGAATAGATGAACCGACACCAATCCAGCTGCATCCCAAAACACCTTGTTGTAGGATAAGAGATATCAGTTTAAGGTCACTTTCACTCTTAAGGTATTCATATTAATTATCTTTGTTCTCCTTAGGGTGAATCAGAGAATAAGTTCAAGTGGTGCCTCACTGTCACTTATGGAATATTTTTAGCATTTATGCAATTTGTCTCTACCCTTCACCTTTCTTATCCATCATCATCACCTTAGCCTCCCATCATACCAAAATGAAATCAATCCTCAATCTCATGCCCCTCAAGTTTCGCTTTTTTACCTTTTGGTCCCCCGAAAAACCATTATCTAGTCCCCCAGAAACCAACTTGTCCAGTTGAAGCACAGCATAGAACTGTTTCCTCTTAATTCACTCTTCTGTTTTAAGGCTGAGGATGAGTAAGCTAGCCTTACAGGAATCATCCGTCACTTTCCCGGGAAAGCCGAATCAATCGACAGCCGAGTGCTGGTTAGACGACGCATGTATCCTTGACATGGACTACTTTGTGAAGACCATCTCAGGGATTAAGTCCAAGGGGGTTCGTCCTGACTTAATTGGCTCGATCATCGTGCATTATGCGTCGAAATGGTTACCTGATCTATCCGGCGACGATGCCAAAAAGGGTACAGCGAGTCTCGAAGTGTCGTCGACAGAGAGTGTGACGGCTTCGTGGATGAAAAAGAGGTTCTTTGTGGAAACCCTGGTGGGAATTCTGCCACCCGAGAGGGATTCCATCCCATGCAACTTCCTCCTACGCCTTCTCCGGACGGCCAACATGGTCGGCGTGGAGCCTTCGTACAGAGCAGAGCTGGAGAAAAGGATTTCATGGCAGCTTGACCAAGCTTCCCTGAAAGAGCTCATGATTCCTTCGTTTAGTCACACTTGCGGCACACTGTTGGACGTGGAGCTCGTTATAAGGTTGGTTAAGAGATTCGCCGCCCTCGACGAAGGCGCTAGAAGCGGCATTGCGGTGGTTAAAGTAGCTAAGCTTGTGGATTGCTACTTAGCTGAAGCTGCTTTGGATGCTAATCTGAGTTTGGATGGGTTTATTGCGCTTGGTGCTGCTCTTCCTAGCCATGCCCGAGCCATGGACGATGGCCTGTATCGCGCCATTGATACTTATCTCAAAGTAAGTTCATATAATTTCGAAATCTTTCTACTTCAACTTCGAACATTAATTGTTACTAATTAGATCAGCTTCAGATATTAATATCACGTTTTGGACCCAGAGTTTTAATTCAACTATTTTTTCACCTCAGATTCCAACATTTCTAAAAGGAGAAGAATTAATTAAAAAAAACATATTACAGGGACCTTGTCAATGATTTGACAAGATTAGTAACCAGACAAGAGCAGGGACATATGGGGCCTTGAAAAGATTTTTAGGTTGTCTTTGTTGATGAGTAGTCGGTCTCACCAGTAAAAAGATTTTTGGGTTGCAGAGTTCCTGTAATCTCGTGAAACCTAACATGTAATAAGGGGCGGTGATTTTCCCTTGAATCAATCTCATCAGATCAATATATTAATTTAAAAATTTAGATTCAAATTAGATAAAGTATTTTACAATATATTATCTCATTATAATGTAGAAAACCCAACCCGTTCCAACGGTTGAGATCCCTAAACGTGATCCATCTTTATGACACTTTCAGTGTGTTGTGGCTTTTATCTTGTTTAAATTAAGAAGACAACTGTTGCAGGCACATCCGGGTGTGTCGAAGCAAGACAGGAAAGTTCTTTGCAGATTGATAGACTGTCGGAAACTCACACCAGAAGCGTCCCTACACGCCGCTCAAAACGAACGCCTGCCCGTTCGAGCCGTGATTCAAGTGCTGTTCTCCGAGCACACCAGGCTCAACCGGCACGTCGACTGGAGCGGATCGTTCAGCGGAATGCGGAGTCCGAACAAGGCCGGAGTCGAACCCCCGGTTCGGTGCCCGTCGAAGCGAGAGATCAACGCGCAACAGATGGAGATAAAGAAGCTGAAAGAAGAGGTGGTGAGGGTGCAGAGCCAGTGCGTGGCGATGCAGATGCAAATGGAGAAATTGATGGACAAGAAGAAGGGGTTTTTCAGGTGGAGGAAGCTGGGGATTATGCCTTCGCTCAAGAGCAGCGTCAGCGTTTTCGAGCGGATTGAAGAGGACCGGGAGGCCAACTTCGGACGGCAAACGCCGATCGATGTCAAACCGAAGCCTGTTCGAGGTAGGGCTGTTTCCAAGTGGAGAAATTCCATGTCTTGAATTTTGCTTATTTGCATGGGGATTTCCTGATTGATTTGCAGCTCAATTTGATATGTGTGTATGTTCATTTTCTCTGTTTCATGTTGATGGACCGTTCGAATTAAGGTAGGAAATAATGTAATTAACAATAATAAGATTTGTATCATAATAAATGTATTTGTATGATTCCTAGTTCACGTATCATGCAATATTTATTTCCATTGTTTTATCATCTAAACTTTGTATCATGTACAATCAATTATTGAGTAATATTCATAATTTAAACTAAATAAAAATAACAACTCACTAATAATATGTCTCTAAACTTAAGCAACAAACATGCACAGACTAATTTATTTTAGTAGTTAAAAGAATTGTTGTTTTTTAAGAGGTCATGGGTTCGAGCACTAACGGCTGCAGTAAGATGACTGGGTGTTAATTATCAAATGAATAAGAGTATTTATAACAAATATTACCTTGTAATCATCTTATCTTAATAAAAAAAAATTAAACAACAAACATAAATTCAAAATTCGAGAAGTGAATTGGGTTTTGCCAATCTTACTCGCAGTCAAAACTAGGGATGTAAAAAGTTGATCTTGACTTCTAAAATTTATTGAAATTGATTCAAGTTAAAATTATTTGTGATATGATAGGTGGTGATCCGAAATCGACTTGAGTCCGAACTGGTGTTTAATTGAACCCAATGTGAATTTGGAAATTATGGATCTGGACCCGACCTGCACCAGATCTGAGAATGACTTGAACCCAAATTGAACTGATAATATGATGACCGAACCCGACCTCTATCTAACTGAAATGAACCTGAACACGAGATTAATCTGGTAAATAATTAATATTATCCGACATGTTATCAGCATGACCTATTATGAACCTGATATGTAACTGACTCAACCTATAAATGATCTGACTTGTTATTGAACTGATATGATATTTACCTAATTTATAATTTACAATTGATTAAGTTGAGAGATTTTAAATTTATAATAAACTATGATAATTAATATCATTACATTTTAAAAGATAAAAAAAATTGTTAATTATGATAATTAAATTAATAAATTTACTTTTTATATTAATTATAATCATTATATTATAAATCTCAATAATAATAAATTATTTAATTTTATTAAATAATGTATTTATTAAACATGATTTTATTATATTATATAAAATTAATTTAAATATTTACAAGTTTAATTTATTTTTTTATGTAGTAGTTAATTAATAATTTAAATATAATTTAATTTAAAATTTTAAAATATATATAAAAGATAAATTTAATATATATATAAAAGATAAATATTTAAAATTTTAAAAGAAATATGGTTTTTTTTGGAGGGAAAATTAATTTTTGGAAGGAAAATTGATTAAAAGAAATATTTTTTTTGGAGGGATTTTTTTTTTTTGGAATTTAGAAGTGATAATTGGTGGGATCGGTTTTAGTGTCCAATAAAATGTTTTGGGTTAATTAAGCTCACACTCCTCCAACAATCAATGATTTTCTGTTTTGTTATTTGTTTTTTTTTATTTTGTTCACTTCAGTAATGTTTTAATTGTAAATCTCTTATTTAATTTTTAATTCAGAAATGACCATCCAGCTCAGTTGGTGAAGCACAAGGTTCTTAACTTTGAGGTCGTGGGATCGAGTCCCACGGAGGGCATTTCATATATGGAGGTCTCCCACGGAAGCTGCTCTCAACCTGGCGTTAGGGGCAGCCTACTATCTTACCTCCCCCTTACCCTATTACATATGAGAATAAGGGTCAGCTAATTTATTTAATTTTTAATTCAATGCAATTTAGTCATGTATACATTCTAATTCTAGTAATTAAATGTGAATGCTAATTTTAGAATATTTTATTTTAATCCTATCTTACCTCCCCTTACCCTATTACATATGGGAATAAGGGTCAGCTGATTTATTTAATTTTTAATTCAATGCAATTTAGTCATGTATACATTCTAATTATAGTAATTAAATGTGAATGCTAATTTTAGAATATTTTATTTTAATCACTTATGTTTAATGCTATACTTATATATATATATATATATTTATGTATATACTTTATATATATATACTATATACTTTATACCTTTATATATATATATATATAAGTAGATTGAGTTATATATATTGTAATACAAATGACCTTATATTAATAAAATGAACTTTTATATATATACATATATATTTAATTGTATATTGGGCTTACAAATGGATTTTATAAGTATTGGGTTATGTATTTTGTAATACAAATGGGCTTATATTCATAAAATGGACTTGTATTTATTTTAATATATACATATACTTATATATTATACTTTATACTTATTTATGTATATATACTTCATAGTTTATATACTTTATATATATACAATATAGTTTATATACTTATACTTTATATATATGTACTTATATATATATATATATATATATATATATACACACTTAATTGTATATTGGGCTTACAAATGAGTTTTATAAGTATTGAGTTATATACTTTGCAATACAAATGGACTTAAATTAATATAATGAACTTATATTTATTTAATATACATATATATATATATATATTATAAGTATAACGAATGTAATGTACATTCTATATATATATATATATATGTATCATAACATTCATCACACACGCACATATATATATTATAGTTCTTTTAATTTGATCCTTGAGTGTTGTTTAATTTATTTAAATTATAGTTAAATTATAGTTTCTAATTTCATGTTTAATCAATTCATTCCTTAAAATTATATTATAAAATCCAAAACCTTATAAACTTTTGTTCTTCAACTTTTGAAATGAATGCAATTTCGTCCATTTTTATATTAATTTAATCTTCACATGTTACAATTATTTCGATTTGATCCCTATTTGTATTTAATTTATTTAAATCTTAACTTGTAATTTCATATTTGTTCAATTTAATCCTTAAAATTATATTTGTATATGAAATTGATTATTGATATTTTTATAATTTACTTCAAACACAATAAATCAAATAACAAACTTCATTTCAAATTCTATAAATTATATCATAATCTCCAAACCCTTTAAACATTTTCACCATCTTTTTAGATGGATTTAATTTTGTCCATTTTTATGTTAATTTCAGCTTAACATTTTATAATTATTTCGATTTGATCCCTCATCCTTGCGTGTTGTTTAATTTATTTAAATTATTGTTTGTAATTTCATGTTTATTCAATTTAGTCCTTAAAATTATATATTTATTAAAATTGACCCACAATTATTTATATTTTGTTGTAATTTACTCCAAAACATATACAATTACAAATTACAATTTGTCGTTCATGAAAAAAAATTAACCCAAAAATGACCCGACCTGAACTCAATCCATACCCGGTAAGATCCGACCTAAATTTTGTCTATCAATGATGTGACCCGATCTGAACGATATCAAACTGAAGTTCATCCAAACCTGAATTAACCTGATATTTAGCTGTTTCGAACTTGAGCCGTTTTGACCTGAGTTGACATCGATCTGAATTAAAATTAACTTGATTTGAACTCAAACTAAATCTAATGTCAAATCAACCTGAATTGATTTAACTCAGACCCAACCTGTTCTAAGTAGAACCATCAAATTGGTCTGACACGTTATGTATTCAATTTAACTTGACATGACAGGATTCGACTAAAATATGAATAATTATATGATTTCACATCCCTAGCCAAAACAATGAAACTTAAAACTCGAAAAGACATTAAAAAATAAAAATAGTTATAAAATTTAAGCATCGTTAAAAATGAAAAATAAGAAAACTGTAAAAAGGAAAATTTTTATAAAACATTATTTATTCAAATTAATAAAATTGTAAATAACATGAAATTTTATAAAAAGTAAATAGGCTTAAATATAAAATACGTGCCCAAACTATAGCCTTTTTCACGAATATGTGCCTAAAATATTTTTTTACTCGTTCCAGTGCCTAAAGTTACAAACGTTACCGCTTTAGGTACCTGAGCAATCAACAATGTTAATTTCTCCCATTAAGTGACACATATCACAATCTGATAATTTTAAAATTTTCATTTAAAATAAAAAATTAAAATGATATATTTTAAAAAAAGCTTAATTTTTTTTGAAATAACCCTAAAACTTTGAAAATCTTCATTTCAACCTCTAAACTCACGCCAGTCGTCGCCTTTTGCCGTCGACAAAGCTCCACACGACTACACCTTCCCTCGTCGGCCAAAACCCTTATGAAATCGTGACCGGTCGATGACAAATCAACGTTTTATACCCTACAAACCCTAGGATGAAAATCACGATTCTGAGAGCTAATCGACAACAACTACGACGGCGTATGACTAGGAGGATGACATGGACTATGTTGGCGGCGGTAGCCGTGAATAGAAAGGACGGTGACGACGGGTTAAGGTTAGGATTGAGGGATTTTAAGGATTTTGGTGCTTTTTTATAATTTAAGAGAAATTAATTTTTTTTATAAATATAATAATATTTTGAGTATTTTTTAAAAAATAAATTTTAAAATCACTAAAATTTTAAGAAATTATAAATAAAAATAAATATATAAATTCTCAATTAAATTTAGCGGCTAAAAAAGGACCGTTACCAATTTAAGAACGATGAGGTAGGATGGAGTCTTCGAGATGACAGGCGTTTTACTATTAAATCGGCGTATGAGAGCATTGTTAATGAACCCACTGGTGATGAGCATCCTTTGTGGATCAGTATTAACAGGACTCGTGGCCTTTAAATGATTCTAATGTTTTTGTGGTTAGTTGGACAAGGTCGGGTGATGATGATTGCTGAAAGTGTGCGAAGAGGCTATGCTTCGGATAGCAGCTGCTCGATATGTAGAGAACCGGTGGAAGATATCAATCATGTAGTGAGGGGTTGCACTTCGGCTGTGCTGGTGTGGTCTATGGTGAATGGATTATAATGAACCTGGGGGATGCGTTGGAATTTGTAATCTCTACGGAACGGGGGATGTTATGTTTGGAGCAATAGTTTGAAACATTTGGTTGCATCGGAATGAGATTACTTTCAATAACCAGAGTGAGGACTCCCGTCCTATTTTAGTAAAGAGTCGACAGCTTGTTGATCTTACTTGTCGAGCTTTGGACATGAATCGGATCCACCAAGGTCACTCCAGACGTGCTAATGTGGGCCCACGAGTGTGGAGCTGTCTACCAGTGGGCTGGGTGAAAATAAACTCGGATGATGCTAGAAATCGTGAGTCTGGTTTGACTTCATGCGGAGGTGTGCTGCAAAACCATTTGGGGGAGTGGCTGCAGCTTTGGGTGTTTTTACTGGAATGTTATGTGCATGGGAGATGGAGAGCTTACACGTAATAGTTGAGGTGGATAGCATGGAACTTCTCGGGGGTATTGCAACAGCTGCAGAATGGAGGATACAGATTTAGTCTACTGCATCATATTGCTGCAAAAGGATTGGGTGGTGAGGTTTCAACATGTTCAACGGAATGGGAATCGGCTGGCCGATGCAATGGCGAAACGAGCAGATAGGTCCTATTCTGAGTGTATTCGATTTTCGGTTGCTCTGAGGGAGGTGTTACCGATCCTACAAGACGATATGGCCGGTGCAATGACGGCTTGAAGACTGTTTCTATCTTTATTTACCCAAAAAAAAAAAACAAAAAACAAAGGAAAATGAAGCAATTACATTTAGGCCTGTAAACGAACCGAACGCACACGAACGGAGATATGTTCATGTTCGCTCATTTAATAAATAAACGAACGTAAACGAGCACGAACATAAACGAACAATTTTTTTTGTTCATGTTCGTTTATTAAGGAATATAACTTGTTCATGTTCGTTCATTTAATAAATAAACGAACATAAACGAACACGAATATAAACAATCATAAACGTTGGAGACCCTACCTTCCATTGTTCTTTCATGAAAAATAGTCGACAATGCAAATCAACCAAATCTACAATGATAAATAGCGTAAGAGTTTATTAGCAGTGATAAAATGTTTGAAGATATTAAATATTTCAATGGATCTTTTAAATATATTAAATGATTCACACGACTTTAATTTAACGCTATAACATTTATCTGAGTAATCTATGATTACATATGAACAATCATTTTCCACTATGTTATTCTAATAAATCCGCCGGCTAAAAGTTTTTTGACATCAATATCAGACTTTAGTGAGGTTTGTTCGTAATAGATCTTTCCGTTGGCAGAGTAGAAAATTTAACAGCATGAAGATTTCAAACGGTACAAATTGGACTACAAGGCAATAACATAGATCCGAAATCCCTTCGATGGTACATATCGTAACTGATATTATTGTTAAACTACCATTCAAAATTTTAATGTACCTAAAGTTTACTCAACAACTAAAGTTCACACACGAACTACGAAAACAAAAGTTCATTGTCAAAGTGTATTTTATACTTATTAATAGGTTCTTTCTGGAAAACTCATTACTTCCGCTATTACACTCTTTTTCAGAAATTGCATAGAAATCTTTGTTTTGTTTTCTGGTAAATTCTATATATTTTTCTCTTTACTGATGCTCATATACTTCTGATTGTTACATTTATCTTCCCATCTATTTCTAGTAAGAAGTATAATGTTTTATTGAGTTTTAGATGTGAAGATGTTCGCAATAACTTTACATATCAACTATTAAACCAAATAAAACAGAGAAAGAGATTAAAACAGACCTGTAAAAATTCAGATTGCACTATAATATAATTTGTTTTGAAGCTTTCAGCGATTGTCTCCACTCTCCAATAAACACTAGGGTTTGGGGAAAAATGGGGAAAATGAATATAAGTGCGAGGTACCTCACACGTTAACATATTGAATTTAATCTTCAAATAAAATTGGGTTAATTATGGAGTTGGTCATCAGAATATCAGATTAATTAATATTTTTAAGATACTTATAAATTGGTCACCAAAATTGATTTAAGAAGATTAGGTTAAAAATAAATGAATGAACATAAACGAACATAACCGAACGAACATAATCGAACATAACCGAACGAACATAACCGAACATTCACGAACGTAAATGAACGAACGAGACCTATGTTCATGTTCGTTCATTTAATTAAACGAACACAAAATTTTGTTCATGTTCGTTCATTTAATAAATAAACGTACATAAACAAACTTCCCGCCGCACGATTCATGAACGGTTCTATGAACGTTCAGTTCATTTACAGCCTAATTACATTAGGGTTAAATTGATTAAAAGGAAAAAACAGACAATAAATTAGGGTGAAATTAATTAAATAATTAAAAGGAAAAAAGACAAACAGAAATAGAGGTTGACCTGTTACGCTCCACAACTACTTTCCAAGACTTTCATTTTAAGCATACTCTTAGATCCAACTGAAGTTCCCAGAAATCTTTGCAACAGCTTTAACAGGCTCTACCATAATTTCAGGTTTGTTTTTCTTCTACCAACCTTTCTTTGTTAGATTTGCAAAACCACCCATCAATCCACAAGCTTTGATCTGATGCTCTTCCTTTAGATCAAATGCTCCTCATGTAATCACTAAAGTTTCAGTTTTTCATGGGAAAGTAGCAAAGCTGCAGTTTTGGTAGTTTTTCTTTTCTTCTTTCTGAAATTGGGTCTCAATTTTTAGTGGTTTTTAGCTGAGAAATATTGAAAATTTGGAACAATGAGGAGTGTATGCCTGGCTGCTGTTGTTTGTTTAATGTGTGAGATGTTTATCTTAGGGTTAACAAATTATGTTCCAGAAGTGGAATTTGAGTATAAAAAGGAATCTTCTGTTGAAATGGAACACAATTATGAAAGAATCGATGAGGTAAAGAAACATTGTAAATCGGTTTTATCATCTGCTTCTGAATTCAAAGCTGGAGATAATAGGATAGCTGATATAAAAGAGGAGCTCAATTTCGGGTATGGGGATTGGCGGCAGGATTTCGGTGATGCTCCCATTATGCCATTTGATGATAGAGGTATACCTGAGAAGTTGTCGCAGGCTCCCTCGAACATATCTTCTTTCTGGATCACAAATGTTGATAACGAACATCGGACTAAGAAGTCTGTGAGTGTCAGTGGGATTTTGATGCTGGGGATAACACTGGATACTTCGTTTGCGGAGAGGCCGTACCAGGGTAGTCCTCGGTTTCAGATATGGCCTGCTCATACTCAGCTTGCTATTTCGTTCGAAGGGATTTACACTGAAACCAAACAGGGTGGTGGGGAAAGAGTGTTGTGTTTGTTGGGGAGCGCGATGTTGCCGTCTCGGGAGTCTGACATGAACACACCATGGGAATGGCTGAAGGACTCTGTCAAAACGAAAAACAGGTGCCTCTTTTGCAAGATGATCAGATATTGCTTGTGCTTCATTACCCATTGACACATACTTTGACAAATAGGGTAATACGAGGGGAGTTGAAAAGTTTAAATCCGAAATCAAATGCTAAGTACTTTGATCAAGTCCATATTTTGGCCCAGATGCTCAAGTCGACGAAATATGAATTTGGCTCTAACGAGATTGTATCCAAGGCATGTGATCCTTATCCGTATCGGGATAATGTGATGAATTCCGGCATCAACGTCTACAAAGGAGATAGCTTCTGTGCAATTCTAGAGCAAGTTACTAATAGTGGAGCTTTCACTGTTGTGCCAAACTGGAAATGCAATGGCACTGACGACTACTGTAGTAAGCTGGGTCCTTTTGTGTCCGATAAAGAGATTAAGGCTACAAATGGCAGCTTCAAGGATGTCGTACTTTACATGCAAGATGTCAGTTGCAAGCCAACTAATGGGCATCGAAATGATAGTGTCGCCAGAGTTGCTGCAGTTTTTTGGGCTGCTCCTGCATCGGAGGATCAGTATAGAGTGCAATGGAGGAGGTCTGGACTTAGCAACCTGACTCTAGCTGCTGAAGGAATCTGGAATTCTTCTAGTGGGCAGCTTTGCATGGTTGGTTGTCTTGGCATAGTAGATGCAGACGGGAGTAGCTGTAACTCGCGTATATGTTTGTATGTTCCTCTGTTGTTCTCCTTAAAGCAGCGAAGCATAATCTTTGGGAGTATTTCGAGTATTGATAGAAGTAATAAGTACTTCCCTTTATCTTTTGAAAGGTTAGCGAGGCCGACAGAGTTGTGGAATTATTTCAGAATATCACATCCTTATTATGGTTACTCAAAAATCCGATCAGCTGGTGCGATCCTAGAGAAAAATGAGCCTTTCAGTTTTGGAACTCTCGTCAAGAAATCGTTGCTGCAATTTCCGAAACTTGACGATACCGAGGACTTTTTATCCAGCCTTTCTTTTCTCGCAGAAGATCTGACCCTTGAAATCTCTTCTGTCCCTGATCCGTTTTCAAATTCTCATCGTCCAAGAGTTGATATTCAGTTGGATATTTTCTCCCTTGGTCCTTTGTTCGGGCGCAATTGGTATTCAAGAAATGTGACCACCGCAGAGGAAGAGGCACCTTACCACGCTAAAGCTGAATACACCGAGAAACAGCTCCTTTTGAATGTATCAGCGCAACTAACAATCATGGGGAAAGATTATAGCAATTTTTCTGTTCTTTTTCTGGAGGGTCTTTATGATCCACATTTTGGACGGATGTATCTTGTTGGCTGCAGGGATGTTCGAGCTTCATGGACGATCTTATCTCAAACCGTGGATCTAGAATCAGGGTTGGATTGCTTAATCGAAGTCATAGTGTCTTACCCACCAACGACAGCTCGGTGGTTGGTCAATCCAACTGCAAGAATTTCCATATCCAGTCAGAGAACTGAAGATGATCCATTATATTTTGGGATGATTAAGCTTCAAACTCTTCCGATTATGTACAGGAAGCAAAGGGAAGATATTCTCTCTCGCCGGGGAGTTGAGGGAATCCTCTGTGTTTTGACTCTTTCATTTGCTATTGCTTGCATTTCCAGTCAGCTGTTTTACCTCAAGCAGGATGTTGATTCCTCTCCTTTTATTTCCCTTGTCATGCTTGGTGTCCAAGCCTTTGGGTACAGTCTTCCTCTTATTACTGGTGCCGAAGCTCTCTTCAAGAGAGAGGCTTCCGATTCTTATGCAATGCAATCTTATGATCTCGAGAAGAGTCGGTGGCTGAGTTTGATTGATTACACGGTGAAGCTTCTTGTGCTGGTGATGTTCCTTTTGACACTGAGGCTCTGTCAGAAGGTGTGGAAATCTCGTATCAGATTACTTTCAGGATCCCCGCTTGAATCACATCGTGTCCCGAGTGAGAAGCGGGTACTTATCGCAACCGTTATCATACATGTCATTGGGTACATAATTGTGCTGATCATTCATACTGTTAACACCAAACAGATACCATTTCAAACGGATAAGTTCATAGATTCAAGGGGTAACTCCCAAACGCTACGGCAATGGGAAATCGAACTAGAGGAGTATATCGGCCTTGTTCAAGATTTCTTCTTGCTCCCTCAAGTCATTGGTAACTTAATGTGTCAAATCGATTGTAAACCTCTCCGGAAACTATATTTTATCGGGATTACGGTGGTCAGACTCCTCCCTCATTTCTATGACTACATGAGAGCTCCAGTTCCGAATCCATACTTTGCAGAGGAGTACGAGTTTGTGAATCCTACAATGGACTTCTTCTCGAATTTCGGGGATGTTGCCATTCCCGTCACCGCAGTTTTGCTTGCAGCTGTTGTCTACTGTCAGCAAAGGTGGAAATATGATCAGCTTAGCCAGATTCTCACCTTCAGGCAACGTAGGCTTCTTCCTGCGGGATCAAGAGCTTACGAGAGGTTGTCTTCGAAGCCATTAGAAGCTGAGCTCGCCTCTGATGTTAATCGGAGTACCTCGAATAAGCTAGGGGACGATGATGAAGAATAGTTCAATTCCTTGTCAACATTACTGACAGAAGATGTGCTTGCTAAGCATGTGTGAATGTAGGTAATAATTTCATGTTTGTTTTCCAAGTACAACATGTTGGCATCTAAAATTACGGCTAAAAGCTTGGTTCCATCATGCATGTTTTGATCATTAACAAGAACAATTCTCCGAACTCCGTGTTGGCTTTATCTTTGTTTAATATCTGCATTTTCGCAGCATGATTTTCTTATGATGAAGATCACCGGTGGCTGGTGCAATCATGAAGCTGTATTACCAAAAGAATCACATCTTTTACATAATACTTCCGATTCTTTTTCATGTTACTGATGAAAGCACAGTATTTCTGCAAACTGTACCCAGATCTTAAAATGTTACTGAATATGCAACCTATCATGTTACCAATATATCTCATGGATAATTAGAGACGAACACATGATTTTATGCTAGGGATATGAACTTTTAAAATTTTAAAAATGATGAATTTATAAAATTTCAAGAGACCGAAAACATATTATCTAAAGTATGTGAAATTTTAAATTTTCAGTGGGGGGGGCAACGGCCTCCACCCACCCTTCCGGCTATCCCTGTTGAACGTGGATAATGACCGTAAAAATGAGATTAATCGACAGCCAAGAGAAAGAGAATCAGGAATGAAATGGAATTCTTCTCTTCGCATCTATAAAGTGTTAAATTATCCACAAATAATGTTGTTTAAAGTGGCAAGAAGAGTAGGCCTCAATCTTATTCAAAGATGTGTAACAGGGTTTTGGTCTTTGTTGAAAGAAAGCAATAAGCATGGTGCATAGGGCTGTAACTTGAGCTCGACACTCGACTCGAAAACTTTAAAATGAAGTTCGATCCGGCTCAAAAACTCACGAGCTTAAAATTTTTAAGCTCGACTCGAACTCGAAACCGTGGATTGAATCTCATAAAAGCTCGTAGAAGCTCGAAAAAACTCGAAATGAAAAAAATCTTAAACTTAACTCGATTGAAGCTCAAACTCGAAAATGAACCTTAAATACATGAAAATCTTATACTGCATTTTTGAAAGAAAAAAAATCAACACATAAATGTTAATATTATTCATAATTTATTTTTTAAAAAAATAAAATATTAATATATTATACTTTCGAGTTGGTCGCTAGTTTTTCGAGTAGCTCGTTTTAACTCATTAAGAACTCGAGTCGAGCTCGAGTTTGAATTCGATTCGAGTATTTATGAGTTTTGATCGAGTCGATCTCGAGTAGTTTATAATCTGTCTCGTCTCGTTTAAGCCCTAGTGGTGCATGTGTCATGTGGCCTTGTACTCCAAGAGAAGGTTTGTCTTGGACACATGCATTGTAAAGGACATATGCATCATTTAAGAGGCAACACGATGCCCTGAAGATATCAGTTGTAATGTATCCAATTATAAATTATCAATAAAATTTAATTTTGCTCTTAATTTTAATTGAAATAATTTTTATGAGGTTCGTTGAATTCAAAACTAAATTAGATATAGATAAAATAAATATCATATTGCAATTATAAATATTAAATCTGTACCATATAAATTTAAAATTATTTAATATGATATTATGAATGTATGATTTTTAAATTACGTTTAAAAGTTTTTAAACAAAAGTCAAATGCTTAAATGATGTCATTAGTAAAAAATAATTTTATTATTTGATAATATAATTTTTCAAACGTCAAAAATTATAAATTTTTTATTTCACAAATACTAAAAAAACAATTAAATAAATAATTAGTTATTAAATAATTTCCGTTTAATAAAAAATTAATTTCATTGTTTGATAACTGAATCTGTTGAAAATATTTTTTAATTTTAAAAATAATTTATTTTCGTATATTTAAAAAAAATCTAAAAAATCTAATTTTTTAGAATTATTACTTAATGTTGAAAAATATTAAAAATGAAATTTTAGTTATAATTGAGAGGCTAAATAAGATATTTTTCATTAATTTAGTATGCTATGTCACCCCTTAATAACATTTAAGGATTGTTATTTATTTTTTTAAACAAAGTTCAAAGTTTCATGTCTATTTTGTAACTGTTAAAAATTCAATGATAAATAAATAAAATTTAAAATTATTGTGACTATTTATGAATTTTACCCTTTTTTTAAATTAACATTGCATTTCAATGCATGTCGTTAGTGGTGCATTTCAATGAATGTCACTCATTATAGATTCATCTTATGTTATATAGGGTGTTGAGTAAATTAATTTCTCGTATAGTGTGAATGATACAATGCACAAAATACGTCTGGACGACACGCTAGTTTTTAAAAGTAATTTTTTGAATACATCGTTTAAGAGTTTTTTTTTAAATCAGTTATATTATGCTTTAATATTTTTTTTGAAATAATCATTGGTATCTGATCTATTGACCGACTAATCCAGATCGGGTACTGCAGAGGCGAGGGCGACCCTTCCAACCTAGTTTGCTCCATTCACAAACGTCAGGATTCGATCCTTTGACCTTGCTTAAAGGACCTAATGTCTCGTCCTACTAGACTAACCGGTTGTTGGTCATGCTTTAACATTTTTAAATATGTTTAATTAAAGGTTTAATCTATCAAAGCAGTCGAGTAAAAGTCAAACATTTTAAAATATACTCAAATAACAGCTTAACATTTTGAACAACAAATATATTGTCATGTAATTGTATAAAATATAATTATTATACGTGTAATTCTCGTGTAATTATTTTAAATCTAAGTATCAGATAACTTTTTAAATGTCTTTAATTCGATAATTTATTAATGAGTTCCATTCAAAAAATTTTAATACAAAAAAGAAAAGATATAAAAACTTATATAAGTAAGATATGAATATATTAACTTTTACAAATGAAATATTATAAAAGTGAATTTAATTTGCAATGGGACTGCAGAGACTCTCCTCCAACCAGCTCCAGAGACTTCTGATCTTTTTGATGACATTATTCTCCTTTCTGATGGCCAGATAGTATATCAGGGTCCTCGTGAACACGTGCTGGGCTTCTTTGAATACATGGGCTTCAAGTGTCCGGAGAGAAAAGGCGCGGCTGACTTCTTGCAAGAAGTAAGCTTTGATCCATTTTCCTTTGGGACTAAAGTTTCTCTTCTATCACATTTAACTCGATTATGTTCATTGCAGGTTACGTCGAGGAAAGATCAAAAGCAGTATTGGGTACGTGAAGATCAACCTTACAGGTTCATCACGGCCAAGGAATTCTCCGAGGCTTTCCAATCGTTTCACGTGGGAATGAAACTTGGAGATGAACTTGGTGTTCCATCTGAAAAAACAAAGAGCCACCCTGCTGCTTTGACAACCAGAAAGTATGGTGCTGGAAAGAAAGAGTTGCTCAAAGCTTGCATATCCAGGGAATATCTGCTGATGAAGAGAAACTCCTATGTTTACATTTTCAAGTTTATACATGTACTAGTGAAACGCAATTCTTGTACCACAATTATTAAGGTTTAACCTGTGACTCTTAACGTTATTTTCTTTGTGCTACTAGCTCACAATGATGGCATTCATTACCATGACACTCTTTCTGAGGACCGAGATGAAACACGATTCGGTTGTAGGGGGAGGAATCTATATGGGGGCCTTGTTTTTTGGCTTGATTACTATCATGTTTAATGGGATGGCTGAGATTTCTATGACCATTGCTAAGCTTCCCGTCTTTTACAAGCAAAGAGACCTCCTGTTCTACCCTTCATGGGCATATGCTCTACCGACATGGATACTAAAGATCCCTATCTCATTTGCAGAAGTTTCCATATGGGTATTTCTTACCTATAATGTCATCGGATTTGATCCGAATGTTGAAAGGTAAGGAAACGAACTGACAATAAAAATTCCAAGGGGAACTTGACTTGTACCATATATAGTGTCGTTGCTTGTTTATTAGCTCTGATCCGAATTAAGTTGAAAGTGACTTTTCTGGCACAGGTTGTTTAAGCAGTACCTCATCCTTGTTTTAGTTAACCAGATGGCTTCGGGATTGTTCCGATTTATTGCTGCAGCTGGTAGAAACATGGTCGTTGCTAACACTTTCGGGGCATTTGCCTTGCTCATACTTTTTGCATTGGGTGGCTTTGTCCTGTCACGAGGTATGAATTAGAAGTCTTCAACATATCCAAAAAAATTCAATCTTTTGATCAAATTTAAAATTTGCAATTGATCTTCTTTGTTAACTGTTGCAGAGGACATAAAGAAATGGTGGATATGGGGCTACTGGATTTCGCCTATGATGTATGGACAAAATGCACTGATGGTTAATGAATTCCTTGGAAACCAGTGGAGAAGAGTAATGCTTTGAATTTGCAATGCGTATTGAGTTTTCAATCTTATCTCTGAACAACCAGGTTATATTTTAGATTTTGTTTCATACTGAAGGTTCTTCCGGGCTCGAATGAATCACTGGGAATTACAGTTTTGATGTCTAGAGGTTTCTTCCATGACCCGGATTGGTATTGGTTCGGAGTAGGGGGATTGCTTGGATTCATTGTATTGTTCAACTTCTTTTATACTCTGGCTCTTGCCTATCTAAAGCGTGAGCATAGCTTTATCGACACCGACTTAAAGTCTTAAACTTATGCTTCTTTCGAAGGAAGAGCTAATCTTTTACCGTTCTGCGAATGAATGTGCAGCATTTGAGAAAAATCAGGCTGTAATATCAGAAAAACCGGAAGGGAACGAGCAAGCCAATGGAGTTGGTGGAAAGCTTCAGTTATCAAACAATGGAAGTAACTCAAGCAATGTAACTAGATCAGGTATTGAGCTCACTTAGTTTTTGCATCCTTGTGTTTGTGTACATTCTAAATATAACTGAAATGCAGGGGTTCAAGATGATACTCGAAGAAGCTTCTCATCCAAGTCATCGTCTATGGCTGAGGCTACCACTGTTAACAAGAAAAAGGGAATGGTTCTTCCATTTGAACCACATTCCATCACATTTGTTGATATTATCTATTCAGTTGATATGCCACAGGTAATATGAGATTCCATGTACAACTATCATATACTTGTTCTGTTAATGTCGAAATAAGAGATTTTGATGAATTGATTGAAATTGCAGGAAATTAAAAAACAAGGTGCCAATGAGGATAAATTGGTGCTATTGAAGGGTGTTAGTGGTTCTTTCAGACCAGGCGTTCTCACAGCTCTCATGGGCGTTAGTGGTGCTGGCAAAACTACTCTGATGGATGTGCTTGCTGGAAGAAAAACTGGCGGTTATATCGAGGGGAACATCACCGTTTCTGGTTTCCCGAAGAAGCAAGAAACATTTGCTCGAGTATCTGGATATTGTGAGCAAAATGACATTCACTCTCCTCATGTCATAGCTTATACAGCTGTGAGATTACTTTTTACAACATTCATAGCTTTGATGTTCGGGACACTGTTCTGGGACCTCGGGACTAAAACGTAAGCTACAACAAGTTCAAATTCTCAGCTTCATGTTTGGTCTTGTGTGATATTTGTACATCTCATTGTCACATGGTAAAATTACAGGAAAAAGAGGCAAGATCTGGCCAATGCAATGGGCTCTATGTATGCAGCTGTTCTTTTCCTAGGTATCCAAAACGCTGCATCAGTGCAGCCCGTGGTGGCGGTCGAAAGGACAGTCTTTTATAGAGAAAGAGCGTGCTGGGATGTATTCTGCCATGCCATATGCCAGTGCCCAGGCATGTATTCTTCCTTTTTGTTTATGTTGAAGCGTTCACTCTGGAAAGAAAGTTGTGCAAAATGCGGTACATTAGAACTGACTTTCGAACTCGAAAACTGCAGGTCTTAATCGAGATACCTTATATTTTTGTTCAAGCAGCCGTGTATGGCCTCATAGTGTACGCGATGATCGGTTTCGAATGGACTGCAGCCAAATTCTTTTGGTATTTCTTCTTCATGTACTTCACCTTCTATGGCATGATGGCTGTGGCTGTCACACCAAACCACCACATTGCAGCCATAGTTTCCTCAGCATTCTATGGGTTATGGAACGTGTTCTCCGGCTTCATCATCCCACGACCGGTAAGTGTCGTGTTCTCAAGATATTCACTCATTTTCCAGATGACTAACTAGTTTCCAAATCTTTAAATTACAGAGCATTCCTATATGGTGGAGATGGTACTATTACATTTGTCCAGTATCTTGGACACTGTATGGTCTGGTTGTTTCACAGTTCGGAGATATTCGGGATGTCCTCGAGGATGGTCAGACAGTAGAACAATACTTGAGAAACTATTTCGACTTCAGGCATGAATTCATTGGAGTTGTAGCAGGTGTAATTGTTGCTTTCACAGTACTATTTGGAGCCATCTTCACCGTCTCCATAAAGTTGTTTAATTTCCAGAAACGCTAGACTTTCTTTTTTCATTTGTTTAAAAGATCATCTTTGTAATGCTATGATATTAGGATAGAAATAGATCCTGTATGTATGTATAAATTAGAAAGTTTTGAATTTAGAATTCGAGAAATAATTTGAAGACTTTGTATATACAACTTGTTAAGTCTCGTCAAAACTCGAAAACTTGACTCGATCAATTTAAATTCAAATTCGATTAGATCATAAAAATTAAATAATCCAAATTTACCAATGATAATTGATATAAAATACACTTCTCTTATAATATATTAAAATTGCCTCGTAAGTTTTCGTGTACTTAATATTCATGTTCGAGCTTTAGAGCTTCAACCGAATAAAGTCTGAGAATGTTTTGATTTCAAGTTTTTTGAGCTTCACTCATTAGTCGCACAAGACGATACTCTTATTTAGTGTATTTAGAGTTTACCTTAAGCCTATCATGAATAATACCCAACTTCATGACAATTATATCCAACGTAGAAGGATCCCTGTTCTCCGACGAACCTTCCTTCCCTTTCTCCGATGCCGGTTGCACCTTCACGGGAATTGGAGAGCCCGGCCTTTCTAACGGTGGCGGAATATTCAGGTTGGCCACCGCCAACGACGGGGGCGAAGGCTGAAGCATGACCCTATCAGAAACCCCTTTTAGTGTTTATTTTTTAAATATATTATTGTGTATATTGAATGGACGAGGATGAATATAAAATCATATTCGCTTCAATCTCACCATCCACAATACAACTAATTTCTCTTCTTATCCCCCCCCCCCACCACCCGCAAAATTATATATATAAGGGTGGTTAGATGTTTTTAATAAAGACATTAACTATATTCCCTTAAAATAATTAATCGTACACTATATTCTAATATTGTGATCATATTCCTAATTCAGTATACTTGAAAACGAAATAGAAACCGAAACAACGTATGAACAATCAGAGAAAAGATTCCCAACATTTCTGTGCAACAATTATGACAGAATACAAACAAGTTTAACACAAGGAGAAGATTATGTTTTCTTCTGAAACATGTCTACCGGGCTTTTTTCACCTCCACATATAATCCTATATGTTGTATATTGCATGTTGCATCGAGTCTTATATATATTTACATGTTGTATATTGATGGATATAGAAATTTAAAAATGGGTTTATCGTATTGTATATATTTACATGTTGCATGAGTCTTATATATATTGACGGATATAGAAATTTAAAAATGGGTTCTTCGTATTGTATATTGCATGTTGCATGAGTCTTACATATATTGCATGTTGTACGAGTCTTATACGTTCTCAAAGAGAAGTAAAAGTCAAGATTGATGAATGTTCATCAATGGAGGAAATTTTAAAAGTTTTTTTCAACAAACTTTATTCTGTAATTAAAATGTCCAAGCAATTATCATATTTTATCTGATCATATTTAGGTATTTCACGGCTGTAAAACTAGTTTTTTGCGGCGTTTTTTTTTACATATAGCAGCATTTTTAAGCGCCGTAAAAAACACCTGCAATGATATGACAAACGCCGCAAAAAGCGCCGCTGAAAATAGCGCCGCTAAAGATCGCGGCGTTTGGTAGCACAAATGCCACTAAAGTACTACTTTATTACGGCGTTTATAAAAAACGCCACTAAAGTACTACTCTATAGCAGCGTTTGTTTAAAAAACGCCTCTAAAGTGTCATTTTGTGACGTTTGAATTGTAAACACCGCTATATTTTTAAATTTTGTGGTGTTTACTTTCTAAACGCCGCTACAAAATAATTTTACCGTAGTTTCCTGATTATTTTAGTAATAATAATGACAAACAAAATGGAACATTTCAGCTCTTCTTGTCTTTCTTATGGGGGACCTAATTAAGTAGCTGTCCTAAAATGATAATAATATTAGAAATGGACACCTAATTAATGATTTAATATGAAAATTAAAAAATGATTTCGTGATAAAAGATAATATTATTATTTTCAAATGTCTTATGTTTAAGAATTAGAATTTATGTGTGTTATTAATTAGTTAAAGAAGATTTTAAGTAGATACTACCTCAAATTTTTTAGAAAAAATAATATGATATTCAAAATGATACCTATTTTTTTATTTATTAATAAATCCAAGATACACGTTCATTAATTCATGCATAATCTATATACTTCGCTTAGAATAGAGATAACTATTAAATTATGAATATTGGATGTGATAATAAAGTATATTATATTATTAAGAAAATTTAATATTTAATATTTAAAATAGTATTATTGATGGAGATAATTATAAATTTTATATATAAATAAAACTATAAATGAGACGAGACATATCACGAGTTACTTAAATTGGCTCGATTAAAACTCGATCAATACTTGAATCGATTGGACTCGAATCGAGTTCTTAACGAATCGAAACGAGTTACTTGACTTGAAAAGCTCACGAGTAACTTGAAAAAATAATATATTAAATTTTTAATTTTTAAATTAAATTAATAATAATATTAACATTCATATGTTATTTTTTAAATCAATATAAGACTTTCATTATTTATAGTTCAGATTCAAGCTCGAGTTTGAGTTTCGTTAGAGCTAAGTCTGAGAATGTTTTGAGTTCATGTTTTTTTAGCTTGATCCGAGCTTCAATTTTTTATTTCAAGTCGAACTTCAAAAATTTAAGCTTGTGAGCTTTTGAGTCGAGCCAAACTTCAATTTTTTAAATTTAATTCGATCTTGCTAATTTTAAACTCACGAATTTTTTAATTGATTCAAACTCAATAATATTCGAGCTCAACTCGACTCATTTACCCCGATAAACTCTAAAACAAGCAAATATATATTGGACCACTTTTACCAACCGGTGATAGAGTCATGTCTTTTGTGATAAAATTTTGGGTAAACTACTCAGTTGACCACTTAATTATTTAACCATTTTTCTTTTTCTATCGATCTTTCAATTTTATCAATCACACCACATAATTATATAATTTTTCAATCAAGCCACTAGTCATTAATAGTTGGCTGAAATGATGACATGACAGTTAAAATGAATTGGCATAATTATAGTTAAGCGGCTTGATTGAAACAATTAAATAGTTAAGTGGTCAACTGAGTAATGGCTTTTAACTGCCACATCATCATTTTCGTCAATGTTAATGACTGGTAGTTTTATTGAAACAATTAAATAGTTATGCGGTGTGATTGACAAAATTAAAAGATCGATGGCAAAAGTAAAAAGGCTAAATATTTAACTTGTCAACTGAGTAGTTTACCCTAAAATTTTTAAATCCCTACCTAGGATGAGAATGGAAGAGGACGATAAATATAAATATAGATATAAATTTATTTATTATTTATATTTAATTTTAATTTTAAATTAACTATATTTTTTTAATATCTCAATCATTAAACGTTCATAGTAAATAAAATTCAAAATATAACACAAATAATAATTTGAATATGAGTATATAAAAATAAATAAATATTTATTATAAATATCAAATTTTAGAATTCATGAAAAATAATTTAGAATTATACAATTGTTCAAATTTACACTATAATATGAATTTATAAAAAGTAATTCGAAATTACACTATTTATCCCATCCTTGGATGGGAGTGCACAAATATACAAAATAAACAAATTTCTTTTTTTTTCAAAAATAATAATAACATCTCGAATTAGATTTGATGTAATCTCTATTACCATAAAAATTTCGCTCTAAAGTTATATAACATCAAGAATGTTAGAGGTCTGAGCATTTACTGTTAAATAATTGAGAGTTATATTTGAACAGTTATTGCCTTGTACTTACCCCAGATTAGTCACACATACACGCAAAATAATAGTACGAACCAAACGATTTTAGTGGTAAATGAATTGTTGTTATTTCTTGAGGTTTCGAGTTTGAGCACCAGAAATATAGACATGTGAGTATTTAATATCAAATAATTGATAGTTTATCTTAGAATAGGTATTATCTTATATTTACCCTGTATTAATAAAAAACGATAAACAACTCTACGATCACATCCCATGGCACATACCAAGTCACTTCCCCCACAGTCCTAAAACACTCCCAATTTAGTTTAATCGAAAATTAAATCAGAGATGTCATATTAATTTATTGAAATCAAAAAAGATAAATTAAATTAATAATCAATTAAAAATCGTTAAACATCCAAATAAAAACTAAATTAACACATATGTCAAACATTGGGTTTGAATACAAATCAAAATATAAAAACATTAGAAATGTTAACTCCTCCAGAGTGAACCTCTGCGCAGTGAAAAATAAGTATTTTATAAAATAATTGTTAAAAATATTAATTATAAAATATTTTATATGACACTAAATAGTAATAAATTAAATTTATTAATGATTTTATAATTATTAGATAAAAATATATTAATTATTTTATAATAATTTAATAAATCCAAGGATCATTTTATAATCATTTAAAAAATTAATAATTACTTTATAATATTTAAAAATCCTCGTATCAAATAGATAATTTGAATATAGCTCAATATCTTATTATACACTTTATCATTTGTTTTTTATTAACGCACACGCTGTTATAAAAGAAACGGGAAACTTGGACAAATCTTAATCTAATCCGTGCTTGAAGCAGACGAAGGCATTAATTATGGGTTCTGAATCATCCCCGAATCTTCCTATTCTGAATTTCTCCGATCCAGAATTGAAGCCTGGAACAGATTCTTGGTCGGTAACAAGCAGAAAGGTTACACAAGCACTCGAACAGTACGGATGTTTTGTAATAGAATACGATAAATTTCCATTACAACTTCACAACAAAGTGTTCTCCCTCATGGAAGAACTGTTCCATCTCCCAACGGAGACGAAAATGAAAAACAGATACGAAAAGCCCTTGAATGGCTACGTCGGGCAAATACCCAAGATTCCTCTTCACGAAAGCTTGGGCATCGACAACGCTACTTCTCTCGAGGGAACTCAGTTCTTCACCAAGCTAATGTGGCCCCAAGGAAATGATATTTTCTGGTATATATTCCTCAAGACTCTGTGCTCTTTCAAACTTTTCCGGGTTCTGCGTCTGTAGAATATATTATCAACGATTAAAAAAGATTTCAAATATGTACTACTTTATATTCACCACCTACTATTATTATTTTTTTAATTTGTTACTCATTTTCTCTTTATTTGTGCGTAGTGAATATATTTGCAAGTATGCCAAGGTGGCAGCTGAGTTAGACCGAATGGTGACTCGAATGATATTTGAGAGCTATGGTGTGGAGAAATACCATGATGCTTATATTGATACGATTACTTGCCTTCTACGGCTGTTGAAGAACCGAGCACCACGGCCGGATGAGACTAACCTAGGGTTTATTACTCATACCGACAAGAGTTTCACCACCATACTCCATCAAAACCAGATCAATGCTTTAGAGGTCGAAACGAGGGACGGAAATCGGATTAATGTCGACTACTCATCTCCTTCATCTTTTGTGGTTATCGCCGGTGATGCACTTATGGCATGGAGCAACGATCGGATACTTTCTCCAAGACACCAAGTGGTGATGAGCGGGAACATAGACAGGTATTCTTTGGGACTCTTTGCCTTCAACAATGGGACACTTGAAGTACCCGAAGAGCTTGTTGATGACCAGCATCCACTCAAATATAAACCCTTCGACCATTTAGGGCTCCTTCGCTTCTATCGAACGGATGAGGGTTATACATCTAAATGTCCTATCAAAGCCTATTGTGGTGTTTGATCTTTTATTTTCTTTTTGTTTAGTATATGTAATAATAGAACTTTGTTGTGTGACATCTCTATTGTATGTTTGGTAAATTTCTCGGTTTGGGTTTGCTTCTGTATAAGTCCTCAGGTTTGCATGGATACTGCAATATTGGCTTTGTAAACTTCTATATATTGTAATCAATAAAGTATGGATTTTAAAAATAATGGTAGTCTCCACCTATTGAGCATTTAGCTTAACTATAAGTGCATGTATTCTTACAGTCAAGTCAAGTGTAGATAGATCGTCGTTAATCAACCTCTAATCCTTGAATATTAAACCCTTAATCAGTTAATGGTCACATTTGAAGTTGTTTTCTCGGTCAAACTACATAACAAGAGATGCGAAAGGGAAATAGAAACATATATACATACATACATACAAGACTTGTATCTCTCCTAATATTAATAGTAAATCACGCCGGTTTATGAGATTTTGGTATTTTTGGGCTAACAAAAAAATTAGGTGCCTATCAAATATTTAAATTATAGTTTTTATTTGTATTTTATACCGCGTTGCGCTTATCGCTATTGTGCTCATAACAAATGATATTGAAGTCACTACAAGTATCGTGATTGTGAATTTTTAATAACATATGTTATTGTAGACATAACCATTATGTATATAGCAGTTTCATATGATATCATTTTTTTATTAAGAAAAGTTTAGGTTAGGGGTGGCTCTCTTAATCTTGGGTCAGGGCATGTCTAAGATCCAATTGGGATTTACATAGGAATGTACAGATTGCTCACCAAAAGTGACGGTGTTTGGATTCGAACTTGGCCTTACAAGCTCAAATTCTTGAATCCCAACCACTTGTGTCAACACTCGTTGACTTCAGACGATATCACTGTCACTTCATAACAATCATTGTTGTGGTTATATACCGTTATTTAAGTAATTGTTCCTAATAACAAGTGTTTAAAAAATAAATTTTAAGGGTAGTTCCATAATAACAAATATTGGAAAAATGGGTCCATAATAACAAATATTAAAAGAAAAGAAAATAAATTTTAGGAGTATGCTCATAATAAAAAAACATTGAAAAAATTAGACATTTATAAAAAAGTATTGAAAAAATTGGAATCATAACTATAAATAAATAATAGAAAAGAAATCAAATTTTAAAACTTTTCTCTTTATAACAAATATTGAAAAAATTATGTCCCTCGTAATAAGTATTAAAAAAAGGCCTTTAGAAACAAATGTTAGAAAAATATTGATAAAAAATTAGGCACTTATACAAATATTAAAAAAAATTAAAACCCTAATAATAAATAGTAGAAAAAAATTTAACTCATAATAATAAATATTAAAAAAATAACTTTTATAATAAGTATTAAAAATAACCGGGCCTATAATTAATATAAAATTATTTTTATAAGTATAATCTATTATAAAAATTCTAACCGTAAATATTTTTATTTTTTATAAGTATAATTATTTTTTATAAGCATAATAAGTATTAAAAATAACAGGGCCTATAATTAATATAAAAAAATTATTATTCTTCGCAACGTAAATATAGACAAGATTAAATCATATTAAATTTTATCCCATGTGAATATTTTATTATTACATTTGTCTCATTTTAATTATTTTTCCGCTTACGAATTCCTAGCAGTACAACCCTCCACTGCAAAAGCCAAATGTAGATGGTGTTGTTTCGTTTTCCATCAATTCTTGTGGTCCTAATAATTATTCTGCAAATCAAGTTCCAGAGAAATAATTGACCAATTTCATAATTTAAAGTACGTGAGATGTAATCTTTTTTTCTTTTAATTTGTGCTTCAATTATGATCCAGCTCCTTTTCGGGTCCCCTACTGGCTCTATCAGGCTAAAGAATATAGTATAATCTGGAGTGGTTGTATGAGCAAAAGGATAAACACAAATAGTTCAAGGAATCTTTCCTCTCTCGATTCTTAAACATGAAACAACAATTCTTTGATATATTCTTTTTGTCTTTGATTTGATTTTGTTGATGGAACTTGTCCCCTAAGCAAACAAGCATCAGTGCAGCAGCCAGCAGTATATAATCGGCTCATTTGCATGAAAATTCTTCAACACAACAAAAATTTGTGCACATTTTTACACGAGAAATGGGCTCTCAAACTCCTCTTAAGCTCCCTGTAATCGATTTCGGTAAGCCAGAACTAAAACCAGGCACGAACGAGTGGGATCTGGTGAAAGGCCAAGTCCACGTAGCCCTTCGAGACTACGGTTGCTTCGAGGCTACGTTCGACAAGATCCCGATCGACCTCAGAATGTCGATATTCGGATCCTTGGGAGAGCTTTTCGATCTGCCTTTACAAACCAAAATCCGAAATGTTTCCAACAAGCCTTATCATGGTTATGTTGGCCAATACCCTCAAGTCCCCTTGTACGAAAGCATGGGCATCGATGATGCAAACGTTTCTGAAAAAGTCGAGGCCCTGACCTCTACTTTATGGCCTCAAGGAAATTCAAGTTTCAGGTTCTTTTAGGTCGTCTCCCTAAAATTTTAATAATTCAATCTCCTAATATAAAATTCTGTGTCCATCTTGTTGATACTGTTTTTTTCTCAGCAAAACTATACACTCCTTCTCGGAGCAACTATCGGAATTGGATCAGATCATCAGGAGGATGGTATTGGAGAGTTTTGGACTTGAAAAATACATGGATGAACACATGGAATCAACGAATTATCTTCTAAGGGTAATGAAATACAAAGGACCAGAAACAAATCAAACAAAGCTGGGATTACACAGTCATACCGACAAGAACATAGTGACCATATTGTACCAAAACGAGGTTGATGGGTTGGAGGTTCAAACCAAAGAAGGAGAATGGATCAATGTTAAACCCTCCAAGCACACTTTTACTGTCATGATCGGGGAATCCCTCTACGTAGGTCTCTTTTGGTTATTTTTGCAGATTAAATTGAATGAAATTCATGTGTCATGAATGTTGCAGGCATGGTTAAATGGTCGAGTGTATGCTCCGTATCATCGAGTCACGATGACCGGAGACAAGGCGAGGTACTCGGTGGGACTGTTTTCGGTTCCGAAAGGAGGGTACATAATAAAGGCTCCTGATGAGGTGGTGGATGAAGAACACCCTTTGCTGTTTAAGCCCTACGATCACGTTGAGTTCTTGGGGTTCTATTACACCGAGGCCGGTCAAAAAGCTGAGTCTGCTCTTAAAGTTTATTGTGGTGTTTGATTCGGCTGTGCAATTGCTTCCCTCTTGTTTGCTGTGGAATGATGAAGCCCTTGTTAAATAAACTATTTGTTATTACAAAGTACAGTATGTTGGTTTTGTATTTTTCAAATTTCTATAATGCATAAAAATAATGGATTGGTTTGGTTAAAATTTATTTATGTATTTTTAATATTTGAATTTTTTAACCTTCACTCAAATTTTTTACTCTAAGTATCTTATAATTGAGGTCCCTAACTTTTGTAATCTTATTTTTTTTACCTTTATAATAGAGATCTCTATTTTTTTCAATCCCACTTTTTATATTTATAATTGAGACTTATGCACGAACCCAACAACCCTAGTGGTAAATTAATTATTGTTATTCCTTGAGGTCCCGAGTTCGAGCACTAAGAATATCAGGAGTGTGAGCGTTTAATGTCAAATGATATATAGAGTTATCTATGAACATATACAGCTTTGTTCTTACCCCAAATTAATAAAAAACAATTATGGCCCCTAATTTTTTTAATCCTACCTTTTATATTTATAATTGACGCCCTTAATTTTTTCAACCTTATTTTTTACTTTTATAATTGAGACCCCTAATTTTTTAAATCTCACTTTTTATCTTTATAATTGAATTCCCTAATTTTTTTCAATTTTACTTTTTACTTTTATAATTAAAGCATCTAATTTCATCATTTTTAAGATTTATTAATATAATATTTAATTAATTGTTCAAGTGTTCAACATAAGTGACAATTTAATTATTGTTCCCTTTTCATTTTGAGGTTATATGCATAGGAGTGTAGATCAGCAGGTGACAATTTACACTCTCAGGCATATAACCTCAAATTAATCTCACTTAAATATTCACTAGCAGAAACTTTATGTAAAAGATAAACTATGACAATTTAATTATTGTTTTATTTTTATTTTGACTACTGATGTGTTGATATCATCAATCAGATTATTCAATTATTTAATTAATATTTCAATTAAGTTAATGTATGTTAACTTTAAACAGAGATTATGATGTGTCAATTAACAAAAAATTGATATATTATATATTTGGTCCTTAGTACTTACATATTCTATTAATTAAGTTTTAATTTTAATTTTATTTAAAAAAATAACCCTTCAATCCGAATTTATCACGTGTCAGTGGATTATTAGAACATATTTTAAAGTGACATGATACACTAGAAGAATTTTTTAATTTTAATATTTTAATTGAATAAATTTTTCTATCAATTAGGTGGTGACGTGTCACTCAAAAATTTACCATAATAATAAATTGATACTTATCACATTCGGATCAAAAGGTTAATTTATTTAGATCTTACGTAAATGGACGTGAAACGTGATCCCACATAGGGATGGCAAACGGGTACAATTTCGTGGATTCCACACCGCATCCGCTCCAATTGGAGCGGGGATGGGTATAATTTTAGCGGGTAGTGGGCGGGTATGGATTTATAAAGTGGTACCCGTCGTGGGTGGTGGGCGGGTAATGGGTTTGAGACATTACCCGCCCCGCATCAGCCCGCCCAGCTAAATATCTATTAAATTTTAGACCATTATGAATTTAGGTGTAATTTTAGAGACTAATTTATAAATTTTAATATTGTATAATATATAACATATAATTTAACCAAATATTAAGGATATTTAGTCTTTAATCTGGTCTTTAATTAGGGAAATATTCGGCTCTTTGATTAAACTCATAATTCCACTAACCACGTCACTTTCCATGTTCTTTAGCCCATGATGCCCATCTAAACACAAATTAACCGTACTATATGCATTAACATCAAAAGCAACAGTTTCCATGTTCTTTAGCCCCTCTAAACCCATATTAGGCGCATTATAATCATTAACATCGAAAGTAACTCAACAATCCAGCTCTGCAACTACATGCTCCCTACAATCTGTCTCCATAACATTCGTAGAGCCACTCCTCTGACAAATTGAAGCATGCGTTGCTACCCCATCACGAACTGTCTGGGAACCAACTCCAACATTCCATTAGTTTGCTGTCAGACGGGTCTAGATGGGTATGTCGCTAGTGGTTAGTGGGTGTGGAGATAGATTTAAAAATGTACCCGCGTGGGCGGGTGTGAATTTAAAAATTTGTACCCATCATGAGTGATGGGCGGGTGATAAATTAAAAAATATTAGGTGGATATGGGGATAGAGAAAGAATATCCGCACCCAACCGGCTCGTTTACCATCCCTAATCCCACATTCTATAAAATGGAAAACATGTGAAGAAGGTCCTGGAAAAGGTAATATCTATGCTCATTCTATAAGGTAATTATTATTCATTGGACGTTAAACGTTCCATCATTCTATAAAAAGAAGAGTTCACTTATACTCGTTCATGTACCGATAAGGATATACGCATCCAACTGTTCACAAACCTCCTTTGTGCTTTGCAGGACGGAAATGGGCGCAAAATCGCCTTGGAAGCTTCCGGCCATCGATTTCACGAAGCCGGAACTAAAACCGGGCACCGATCAGTGGGATTCAGTGAAGGGCCAAGTCGAACAAGCCCTTCAAGAGTTCGGTTGCTTCGAGGCTTTGCTCAACAACGTCCATTCAGAGATTCGGGAAACAACATTTGGAGCCGCGGAAGAGCTTTTTGATCTTCCCCTGGAAATCAAAAGTCGCAATGTTTCCAAACAGCCTTACTATGGTTATATTGGCCAAGACCTTAGAATACCATTCTTCGAGGGCATTGTCTTTGATGATGCACAGATTCTTGAAAACGGTGAAGCCCAGACTCGTACGTTTTGGCCTCAAGGAAATCCAAGTTTCAGGTTCTAAACTTAATAGTTTTCCTGTAATTTCTGCTTCTGCTCTTGATAAATCTTAAAACTGCGTATGTGTTCGTATGTATTGACAGCAAAACTATACAATCCTTCGCAAATGGGTTAACGGAGTTGATTCATATGATAAGAAGAATGATATTAGAGATTTTCCAAGTGGAAAATTACATGGATGAGCACTTGGAGTCGAGTGAATGCATTTTTAAGCTAATGAAATATAGAGCGCCGAAAACCAGTGAAGCGCAGGTTGGACTAGGGCCTCACCCGGACATGACCTTAGTGACCATTTTGTGCCAAAATGAAGTTAAGGGATTGGGACTTCAAAGCAACAGCACCAGAGAACGGATTGTAACACCTTAGACCCGTATACGTTTCGATATACGAGTCAAAGATATCACATCAATTTAAAGACATTTACTGAACTGAATTTGCCTAAAAATTTGTTTCATTTGAAAACACTCTTAATCTAATTTTAAAAATCTATTTTAAAGTATATCTCAATTATAAATTATTTCTTTGACATAGAAAAATAAATTCATTTGTTAATCAGTAACTTTTTTAAACCACGTCTTTTCGTGAAATCTTCTAAAAACATAATAACATAATATATATATTCTTTTCATGCATAAATACTGATAAAACTAATCTAAGTAAAATAAACTAAAGTAGTTCTAGTTTACTATAACAAATTATTTAAAATAAATACGATAAATAAAAACTACTGACATAATTATACATGTCACTACTAGTCAAAAGAAAATTCAATGATGTCTTACTGATTACTGGTATTATAGATGATTTGCACATGATGCTTGGAAGGCTCCTCATAAATCGTTCGTATCTCAATCAGACCCTACGCATGAAAATCATCACGCGCTAAGTATAACTTAGTGAGGCAGTAATACTAAAGGTGAGAATAAATAAAGAAAATATCAAAAATATATATAATCATTAAAAATAAAGCAGACTAAATTTTTAGAAGTTCAAACCGAATATCTCATGATGAACTTTATCAGGAACCTGAAAAGAATTATCTGATGATTTTCACAAAATCATAATAAATCATATCAGACAGAATAATCAATCCATATTCTTTTGTAATCAAACACTTTTCAGAACTTTCTTATTTCATTCTTATAGCATGTATCATTTATTTAATTCATTTCGTAGCTTGTATAATCCATTTTCATCTCATAGCATATATTTTTCATTTTTTCATTTCTTCATTTCATAGCCCAATGTAAACCATTAAGACTATAAGGTATTCGAGTCAGACGAGCATACACATAAATAGCACCACCGTTACATCTGTAACGTCAGACGTGCTAAATCATCATCAATCATAGCACCACCGTCACAAAGACGTCAGACGTGCTAAATCATCATCAATCATAGCACCACCGTCACGAAGACGTCAGACGTGCTAAATCATCATCAATCGTAGCACCATAGTCACAAAGACGTCAGACGTGTTAAATGCTCCACCTCTATACCCATGATTCTCAATGCATTTACAATGGGCACTTTCTTTAAATCATTTATCATTCACCTATCAGAATCTTTTTCAAATATCATCAAAATCAAGTATCATACATCATTCACTCATCAAAATCTTTTTAAACATTAACAAAAATCAAGTATAATACAATATAAATCTCAATAGACATACAATTAAATTTCCCATCACATTCAAATATCATTTAAATAGTAAAGTATTTATAAGAAATCATCAAACGAAATAATATGAAATATAATAAAATAAATTGAAATCAATTTATTTTCATATCATTCGAGGTTGACTCATCGCAAGTCTTCCTCATGTCATATAGAGTAAGTAAAATGCACTCACCTTTGCCTCACTACAGAACTTGTATATAATAATCCTAATCACGAGCTTTGTCATTTCCTTCCGAATCGTTTGGATTGCTAGATTTAACTAGTCTGACAATACCAAATTATAACACAAAAATTGTTCGAACTACATATTAGTATCGTACTAATATAAGCTCATCTTGACATTTGAAAATCTATAAAATAAAATCGATAACTAAATCAATATCAACCAAACTCCTAACTCCATTATAACTTCAAACATTATTGAAACACTTATTCAATTCCATAAATAATTATTCCCAATATGATTCTTCAACTTTATTCTTTTACATTTCATCCCTAACTTTCCAAAACTTATAAATCCCATACAACCTTCCAAATCAACTCAATTCAACATTCTAAAACACAGTTACCCTTTCTGTTATAAAAATGAACAAACAAAAACTAAACCATAGTATCACTGTAAAACTGCCATAGCACCTGAAACTGAAATAATAGGTGCTCGAAGGTAGTAATACCACTTTGGAACTTATGAATTTAACACTTTGAAATCATTGACAGAGTCAGAATTATCGTGACAACTAATAAAAATTCGCCGATGCCAACATTTAATGCAATTATATCAAAACAATAATACCGGTTATTTTGTATTTTTGCTTGCCATTGTCAGAAACCTCATTTGCAATTATTCACTTACTGAAATCTCATGACTACCAGAGTACAAATTCCAACGTGGCAACAATCCCCATTTTCAATAATTTCATTTTTTTTAATCTAATTCCAATCAGAACCCAATTAATAACTTAACAAAATCCATATGCCTTTCACATACTACCTTTACTTCGTATGAAATTCCATAAATTAACTTGAATATGCCTAATGGTCGAATTTCTTTATTAGTCCCTCTAATGGTTTCCAAATCACATTTTATGGTAGAACATGATTTCCATAATACACTCAACATCAAAACCAGATCTAATTTCATTGATTTCTCATCACCCCTTCATCCACCATAATCACCCACTTCACTATTAAAGCAAGGAAACAATGGGATTTTACTACCAAATGAAAGAGAATTTAATGGGGATTATTTTTCTGCTTCACACTTTAGTCCAAAATTTAATTAAAATAGACCAAAAATGAAAAGAAAAACAAGCTTACCTTTGGCTATGGAAGCTCACGGCTGGAAAAGGAAGGAGAACAAAATTTTCTTGAATTTACTAGACCCTATCCCTTAATACACTTGTCATTATATAATATAAATGAATATTAAATTCATTTAAATACACTTTACCATATTGCCCTTAATAAAACTTAATAATTTCATCTATGCCACTCTATGACATCATCCCTTACATCATCAAATCCCTTAATTGCAATTTAGTCATCTAATTCTAAAATTTTGGCTTAACATGAAAAATCAACCTTAATTCCATTGATCCATGTTAAATTTCACTTTTCTAAAATATATAAATAATATTTCCAACCATTTTATAACATCCTTCAAATTTTCGTAAAATTCCAATTCAAATCTGAATATTCGGTTTCAATATCGAACTTTATTCTTTCTATCTTTTAACATAATTCTCGTATCAAAAATATGATTCTCACTAAAATCTGTGTTTTAATCCAAACTGTTCACTTACAGGCTAAAATATATAACTCCTTTTTAAAATTAAAAATTTTGGTCCTTAAACTTTTCAAAGATTATACTTTAGCCACTAAACCTTTAAACTTATATTTTAGTCACTAGACAAAATTTAGGATATTACACGGATCGATTTGAGTCTGTCCCAAGACGCTTTCGTCGTCATCATTGGAGAATCTCTCCATGTAAGTCTTCATTCCATTAATCATATATGCAAAGGATGGAAGATAGATTAAGTTGGTATGGTATATGATGATGCAGGCATGGTTGAATGGGAGGTTAAAGGCCACTTATCACCGTGTGATGCTGACCGGCGACAAGCAGAGGTATTCCGTCGGACTGTTTACGGTCTCGAAACCAGGTTACATGATAAAGGCACCGGAGGAGCTAGTGGATGAAGCACACCCCTTACTCTATAAACCCTTTGATTACGCTGAATTATTGAAGCTCGTTGCTAGCAACAAAGGTCGACATAATCAGTCTGGTCTTGAGGCTTATTGTGGTATCCAAAATTAAGATATTATTTAACTTTAATCACTATTATGTGCTCTTTTTCCCTTCCATTTAGAGGAGATTTTTAACGAGGCGTAAGGTGGTCTTTTATGACCATTTTCCTTCAATAAAATTCATACATTACATAGAAAAAGAAAGGCACTACTATATAAATTATATCAAAATTATTTTTAACATAGGCTTAATAAAAAAATAAGTGTTTAAACTATATATCAAAATATAATTTGGTGCCTAAAGATTTTTTCGCTAAAAATATATGTATAATGTTTTACCCGTTACATTTTTAAGTGTTTGTTGTTATATTTTTATTTTTTAAATATAAAATATGTTTTTATAAAAAAAAATTAAAAAAAAAGTCTCCGTCCCCTTCCCCCATTTCTCTCCCTTCTCCTGTCTTGCTCACCACCACTCCACCTCATTGTGCAATTTCTTCAAATCTTGCATGTCACCTATTGCAAATCGTCGAACGGTTTAAATGGCTCCAAGTCATTTGCAAATTACACGACCGACAATGGGCTGTTGAAATTAGAGTTAGAGATTTGAGGTTTAAGGTTTAGAGATTCAAGCTTTGAGATTTATGAATATAGGAGGATTTTGAAAATGGCAAGAGAGATAGTTGGTAGAGGAGGTCCGGACATGGGTGCGTGACGTTAGATTGTGGTGAAGGTGGCCGGTGATGGTCGGCTACGGCTGGTAACGTGGATTGAAATATTCTAAGGTTAGGGTCTTTTTTATAATTTCTGGAAAAAATTCGGTTTTCATTTAAATTAATAAAATTCTTAATTTTTAAAAAATAAAAAAAAATTCAGAAAAATGAGGGTGGCGTGTCACTTAACGGCTAAATTTAACGTCGTTACGATCTAGGTACCTAAAAATATAACGTTAAAAACATTAGGCATCTATTTTAGTAAAAAATTATTTAGTTACTAAATCGTATTTTGATATATATTTAGACACTTATTTTTGTATTAAACCTTTAACATGCAGTTGTTATGTTACAATGTGGGAGCAGGTAAGTAGCATTGACTAGGGATGAGCATAGGGTGGGTCAAGTCGGGTTTTTGGTAGTCCCAACCCCGACCCAAAAACATATATGTAAAGCCTAACCTCGTCCCGCCTTGAGGAATTTTGATTTTTTTCCTGTTTCGAACCTGTTCTAATTTTTAGAGTAAAACCTAGACTACAACCCAACCCGAATACATTAATATTTAAAATAAATAAAATAATATTTATAATTATTTATTATATTTAAATTGTTAAATTAATATTTTATAATATTTTTATAATTTTATAATTAAATAATATATTTTAATAATATAAAAATAAAAATTATTAAAATATTAATTATAATATATATATATATATAATAATTGGGTTGGGTCAATGATTTTTCACCTTAAATCTGGATTCACCCGGCCTCGAATTCTTTTAGTACATAACCCACCTTGAGCCTCGAAAATTTAAAAAAAAAACCCGATTAGGTCGGACCCGTCAAGTTCGGATATTTTGACAATCTATAGCATTGATAAGTTCTAGTGTTGATTGAAAATAAAGTTTTTGTTAATAATGATTCTCTTTTGGCTACTTGTGATGGTTGTAATAAATATTCTAAGCAAGTAGAATTACTTATTTTTTACTCGATAATATGATTTTGTATGATTCTTCCATACTCGATGATCACAATGAGGACCATTATTTTAATTTATAAAAATTTAAAAGGCTCAACGTATAATTATAAATTAATTAAAACAATTAAAGGTAAATTATACTAGTGACCACCTAACTATTCCCCCTTTTTATTTTGACCACCATTTTTGAAACTTTATCAATCACGTGACTCAACTATTTAAATGCATTCAATTAAGTCATTTATCGTTAATATTAACATAGAAGTTCAAGTGACAGTTAAAATATTTGTTATAATTACACATACGATCACTATTAGTTATATATTATATCAATTTGGTCCTAATTTTAATAAGTTAAAATAAAAATAATTGATTTTATTCAATCATATATATAATAATGATATATACATGGAGTACTATTTATCCATCAACCCGTCTTTGCCGTTATCAATTCAAGCACTATATTGTCACAACAACTTTTATATTTACTTTAATGTAATATATACATTTTGAACTTTATAAAATTATTAAAAGTTATATTGTCACAAAACAATGAATTATGATAATAATAAAGAAAGGAAGTATATAATAATAAAAAAAGCTATCATTATAAATCATTTAATTTTCTGGATTATGGGATGCAGTCAAATGGTTGAGAGTTATCTTAGAACATATATCAACTTGTCACCCCGCGTATTTTTTTAAAATAAATTCACTTAATGATCTTGAAAAAAAAATCAATAGAACTCGTCACCCCAAAAGAAATATTAAAATACTGGGCCTTGAATAAAAAAATTATATCCTATGACGAGTTCTCCCTGCACCGTAAAAAATACAATAGATCCTAAAATAATTTTTGAGGTGCCCTTGGGTCAAATAATCCGCCCACCTGCCGTATTTGGGCAAATAAATTTTGGGACAATAATAAAAAAACTGATCAGGCCCGTTTACCTATCAACTAACCCAATACCTAATACCAACCCAATTATAGATTAATCTAACGTTCATGGCAATTTTGGCCCAATACCATAGGTGGCTAATTATTTGGCTCAATACGGCACCATATTTTTTTATTTTGGGAATTATGACATTTGTTACAGTGACTTGGCACTTGTCATATGGGCATGACGAGTTTCAATAAAATATATATTTTTTATTATAATTTGTCGTTCCGACGTGACAAAAGCTAATAAAAATTATATTTTATTGAAGCTCGTCACTTCAATGTGACGAGTTTGAATAAAAAATATTATTTGAGCAAGCTCGTGATGTGAACGGGACGAGTTTACCCTGAACTGTATCATTAGTCGTAAATCCTAGATTAATTTTATAGATGGTCTAATGGGCTAATTTTGTTCACCCCTTTTCAAAACGAAAACCTGTTGCTTTCCGAAGACAATGGATATGGAATAGAAGAAATCAAATGACTAGCTGAAGATTACATTTCGTTAAGAGTGGGATAATATTCCCATTCTCCAAGGAGAATTCGCTTCCACCAGCTTTAATCCAATATGTGGTGAAGAGATTTATTGGAATTCGAAAGTTGAATCTGAAATGGAATCGCAGTTTTGTGATCTACATTTTATATCTCATCGAAAATTAAATCACCATGGATTGATTCTGATGTCATCTCCAACTTAAGCAATTGGGTTCTGATTTGATAAAACCCTATAGTACAAGTTGTTGCTTCGATGTGGAGACTGCCGACTATGAGCTGTACATTGTTTTTTTTTTTTTGTGTGTGTTGAGAGAATTGAATATTAAATCAATTGATACGATTGTTGTTATAATAATTTAAAAGATAATGTAAATTCACTTAAACATATAGAGAAAATATGTATTTGAATTCGATTTGAGTAGTAAAAAGATATTGATTTCTCTAGAGATTATAGGTTTGAGAAACATCTTCTGCAGAGTGTGTATGTTGTCAACAAGTTAAAAAAATCTGAAATGATATTACCTTATAATCATCTTATATTATTCAAATATATATATATATATATATATATATATATATCTAAAGTCAGATGCCAACTAGGAATAGGCATTTCACACGAACTCGATTCAATCAGATCAAATTTTTATTTTTAAATATATGTGTTCATGTAGGGTTTTTTTAAAGATAGGGTCAAGTTTAGGTTTAGGATGAAAAAATCTGACTCGACATAATATTATAACTATCTCTATGTTTTAAGGGATGGGCAATTCACCTGGATCCGACGGGTTCCGACTCACTTGGGTTGGTTTTTTATTTTAAAAATTTGAGTTTTGGTGAGGTTAGATCGAATTCAAGTTTAGGGTCAAAAATTAACTCTTTATAATATTATAATAATCCCTTATATATTTAGGAATAATGATGAGAATACTCATATATATTATTATTCTTTTCAATTAGGTTTTTATTTTACCTAATAAAAATAATTTATATATAGGTCGAGTTGAATATGATCGAATGTGAGTTTTGACCTAAAAATAGAATCGGATAGAATTCTCCTAATTCTAAGTTAAATCAGTTACATGACTTCAATTTTTAGCGTGGATTTAAGTGAGCCAAAAACCTGACTGACCCATAACAATTCCTAACGTCAACATACTTAAAACCAACTTTAAATCTTTGCATGAACCAATAACTCTCCGGCCACGTCCAGATAATGTAGGTGTGCATTTGGTTGAAAACTTGTAGTCTAGGTGGCTTTCTTTTCTTTACTTCCCCTCTTTAAACTTGTAGCCTCTCTTCAATCATGTTTCATAAGGGACCATTCAACCAACGCTCTCCTCAATTATGCAAAGGAAAATTGTCTGAAATTTTAACCGATTATGTTGGCCTCCCTTCTTTTGTCAACGAATCTGTGTGTTATTTCAGGTAAAGGGAATGTGTGTGTGTGTTTTTAGTTAACCTTTGACCGACAACAAATGAACAACGAAGAAACGGTAAAAACTGCTACATCTCTTTCGATAAGGTAGGGTTCTGGAACCTGAGTAGCCAATGTGGGCTTGCACGTGGTTGGAGAGCCAATATTATCATCTTCTCTTGGATATGTTTTTCTTATTTTGTGGATTCAAATCACTGACACTTGTGTCTCTTCAATAATGCTCTCTTCAATAAATATCTAAAAAGGCATTGGTTTGCAGTAATCTTGGCTTCATTTTTAGCTTTTCCTATGGATATTTTCAGTGATGTATGGCTCTCTCTTTTTTCTCTCGATGATTTAAAGGACTTTATTGTTTTATTCTTTGGATGGGATCTGTCTCCTTATCCGGGCTAAAACATGTCGGTCCTAATGTCTTCTTACACATGAAATTATTTAAAATAATAAAAACAAGTGATGGAACCTTTTTTATTGTGATTATATTGTCTCGCAACCCAGTTCAACCTTCAAGGCGTGAAAGCAATTTATTGATAGAAAATATAAATAAAATATCTAAATTATATGAAATATTAAAAATTTTAAGAAATATAATTATACGGTCGGCTCTTCCTCTATCCGTCCCTGCTAGTAGTTTAACTGAGTTGATTTTTTTTAAAATAATTGCACTCCCAACACTATACTCCAAAATAGTAGGGGCCCAATAAACGACCAAAGCAATCAATACAAGGGAGAAAGAAAACAAAAGCTAATATTTATAACAAAAATGACTCTCTTATCCAACTGTTACACTATTATTGTGTTCGTTTACATCAATCAACCCATTTAGAGGTACACAAACCCTAACTGATGACAGTGCCTCGTTGAAATGTTTTGCTTTGGTGTGAAGATATTCGTTCCAAGTAACCGGTCGATAGAGAGGCGGATGATTTGGGCCTACTAGTTTCGGATGCGGTGATATTTCGACACTCGATGGTGGCCCATATAAATACGCTAGAGATAGTCGGTGACGGGTACGGTTCACCATGGCCCGGTGAAGAATGCTATCGTACGACCCGTTGGACAGTATATGCATAAGGTCTCCGACGTTGATCACAAGCCTTCCCGGTACCGGAGGGACCGTGACCCATCCAACTCCCTCTTTGAAGACCTGCAGCCCACTAGTGTTGTTTTGGAAGAGGATGGTGAGGAGGGTGGAGTCCGTATGCGCAGCGAGACCCATGGCCCGATCGGGGTCGGGACAAGCCGGGTAGTGGTTCAACTGTAAAGCGGCTGAGGCCTCTTTAAAGTCACCTTTTGGGCCAGCCCATTTGATATCCTGCTTGGCAACTATGCCTAGGGAACCCAGCATGAGCCGCATCAACGTCCCTGCTAGCTTTTTCATTTCTTCATTGTATTCTTTAATCACGTCACTGAGGAAGAATCATATCAAATCAAATTCCCGAAAGAAACAAAACACTGTATACAACAGTGAAGGAGGTAGGATCCAAAAAAATATTATTTTAGGATAAACAAATACATTAATAATTAAAATTTTAAAATAAATATCATCGATATAATAAATAATTATCTTTAAAAACTTCGAATTTAAGGATAGACAGGCGCAACATTCGTATTCGCCACTTGCTGTTATGCTGGACCTAGCACAAAGAAAACACTTAACAAGTGGATATTTTTCATTGACTCCATTACTACTCCTAATCTACTTCGTGGGTCCATAGATTTCAATGTAAACTTTGCTAATTGCATTAAAGGAAAATGGGTTTTTTTTGGCACAAAAGACTGAAAATATCACAACTTTGCACGTGCATTCGCATGTGTGCAATGGGTGCTCACCAGTGATTGCTGTAACCATGAGGCCAAAGTTGACGAAAATGCTCGTCCGGTGGCCCAACGACGGTGAATCCCTCAGACCACATAAGCTTAGAGAAAAAGGAGGAAATCCTGGCGAATCCGTAGCCGGACACGCCGTCCGGTGATCTCGCGGCTTTAAGCTTTTGGTGAAGTGGTAAAGAGAAAAGGGTCCGGCAAGTGCACTCCACCATATCAAGTAGACTCGTGGGGATCCCATGGTTGGTGACTTGGAAAACTCCCCAAGTCCTGCATGCATGGCCAATACTTTGAAGAGCATTAGGGTCGTCGAGATCGACAACCGGCACGGATTCGGTGGCAAAGGCTTCTCCGGCGGCCGAAGGGTAACCGCCGTCGTCGCGTTGATTCCACGCGTAGGAGTCGGGTAGTTCGCGGAGAGAGGTGAAGTCGTGGATAGGGTGAGGTCTAAAGGCGTCCGACAGTCTGGAAGGCATTGTCGATATCAAGGAAAGGGAAAGGAAGGGAGAATCCGTACACAATAGAGAAATTGAGAGATTAATAGGAAGAGGAAAAAAAGTATGTGTTGGAGTGAGTTAAAAAGGTGTACTTTTGAGGGGAAGAAACAGAGAAAATGAGCGAAGAGATTTGATGGCTTCCAGTGAATATATATACTGGGGGAAAAGGTGAGAGTGATTTTTCTTGTTGAGAATTAACCAAATATATATAGTAAAAGATAAAAGAGACAATTTGATTTTACAGGTTAAAAAGGTCGTCATGTTTATGGAACGTTTAATTCCAGCACAAACCAAATTATTTCATTGGTCGATTGTTATTTTTTAAAACACCAATCACTACAATAGAAGCGATTGAGCGTTTATTGTTGAATGATTGAGAATAGTTTTTAAACTTTTTAAATCGAATTAGTGAGACCACTATTCCTATGATACATTAAAAGATGTAGGATAATATTCATTGTATTATAAATACATAATTTTGTTAATTGAGAATTTTAATTCAACATAATTTAATCAAATTATTTTATTTTTCTCTTTTCTTCTATCCCCTTTTAAGTATTTTTTTTTTTTTAAAAAAATAATATCAAATTTACTGCTACATATTTTAAATTATTTCTTAGATTGAAACCCCTTTTATATGACGTAAGGCGACGACATGCCGAGTAAGAAGTGCTTTCAAGGTATCTTTTGCATGCATATTTCATAGTGATAGTTTAAAACCAAAATGGAAAGAAAGAAAAAAGAACGGTAAAAAATATTTAAAAAAGTATATGAATTTTTTCTTAAAAAAATACACATTTGATACGTGTTAAAGACACATATTTTCACGAGTAAGAGCTATACTAGACAATATTGTACGTGTATTAGTATTATCTTCAATCACTTAATAAATACATCTTTAAAATGTTATATTTACACGTTTAAAAACATTCATATCTAAATAATGTGAGATTTAAGAAGCCCGTGGCTAAATTGTTGATTTTGAGTTATTAAAAAGAGATATTGAATTTGAACAGATCCATATCAGCACGATCGTCATAGACAATTCTTATTATTGGGTTCTCAAGTATTTCAAAAGATAACAATCGATAGAGTTCAAGATACGGTCTACTTAAATTTAGAACATGTCTTTGACAACTCAAAATTAGTATGTTTGGCCATAAGCTTATCAAAGGTCACGTTAGTCGTATATGAACTTTTTCGAACGTTCAAAAATATAATTTAAAAATGTATTCGTTGAGCGATCGAAGATAAGATTAATATGTGCATCATTGAATCGTGTAATTCTTTTGATCCAACCTTTAAAAGTTTTCACCGACTTTTATCACATTAGCCTAAGACGCTTCCTACTAAAAACACTGCGCCTTCATCTTATATGACACAAAAGAGTTCCGATTCGAAATATGACTAAATCTTATGTTAAATTTGATAATAATTTTTTATAGGTGATATTTGAGCAGAAAGGCCGTTTTGGGGTTTGTTGAGTGGTGTTGGGGGAGTTGCCACTAGAAGGTGACAAGAAATGAGAGTGAGAGTTTTGTATGGTTGAAGAGAAAGGACAAAAACAGGAAGGACCATCTTGTCCTCTACAATGCCAATGTAAAATGGAAAGAAATGAAGAGCCTCTCAAGTAATTTAAAAATCATTAAGAAAAGATAAGAGAATAGGGACATCCCTCCCTCTCCATGTGCCTGTGTCTTGTCCTCAAGTAGGAAAACATCCATATCTACAACCCCTTTCCCCACCTCCACTTGCTCTCCTTCTTCTGCTTTGCGAAGTATAATATTTTAATCAGTGTGAACTACTAGGTATAATGTGAAAAATAGCCATTAAAATTTATCAAAATGACCTTTTAGTCCATTTTCTTTTTTTTTAGAATATTTTTGCCTTTAATGTTTCATTTTAGGGTAAAAAATCCCTGAATATTTGACCAAATATTCAGTTTAATCATTATTCTTTTTTTCTGTAGCATTTTGACAGTTAATGTTTCATTTTAGGGTAAAAAACTAGTATTTTAAAGCTTTAATCGTATGTTAAATAACGGAATCCATCCATAGAGGGGTGTTTTTGCCTCAAAACGAAATATATGGATCAAATATTACAAAAAATAGAGATCAAAGTTATTATTTAATCAAAAGTTATGAGTTTGTTGACATTATATGAATTATACACATATTATTGTATTATTTTTAGGAACTTATTTTTTTTACAAGTATATGAGTATTTACACAATATTCTACTTTTTTTTTTTACATTTTTTCTATTTTTGTACAATTGTTTAATGAGATAATGACTACCCTAAAAACAAGATAAAAACATAATTTTAATGGTAAAAAAGATTGTAAAAAAAGAATATTATTCTTTCTAAAAATTTAAATAATTACTTATAAGGTGTATAGCTTATATGTATATTAATAATAAATTAAAATTTCTGAATAAACATTATTCTTATCCTTGTAATCATCTTAAATTATAGATATTTTGACTACATGTGCAAATGGTATATCTGTCGGAAAACGAAATAAAAATAAATGGGTGTTCCTTTGCTTTTCGCTTTCTTTATACTTATATTTTATCATTAATCTTAAGCCTATATACTTAATCCTAATATATATATATATATATATATTTGTTCTTTAATATGGACCTCACATCTCTCATTCTACTTTGCTGAGTGGTTAACATGAGCGCGCAACATAATAGCAACAATGTAGTCATGTCACAGCCTATAATTTTATGTTAGAGTAAACTTAATCTTATAATATCCGTTAAGATAAACTTAAATATATAAAACTTTAAACAAGAAAAAACATATTTTCAATAAAAAAATCATAAAAAAAAATTAAAACATACAAAAAATTTAAATTTTCAGAAGAACGATAATCCTCGTCTCCTGGTCATGATAGTGGTAGCATTGTCTTATCCTATCCTATCATGCACATATTCCATATATGTGGTGCCACCATCATTTAGTACATAGATTTATATTTCATGGGTTGTCAGTGGCGGAATCATAAATTTAAAAATGGGGTTAAAAAATTTTAATATTTTTTTATTATAATGGGCATACAAAATTTTTTCCCTTTTTCTTTTAATGACTATTTTAATTTAATGTTTAATATGATTCCGGATTTCTTATTATACGTAGTTATACGTGTAAAAGTACGAATTAAATTATTTTAGTGGTTGAACAAATTATTATTATTTTTAAAAATTTCGGTTCAAGCACCATCAATTACAACATAAGTTATTAAGTATTCATTGTCAAATATTTGAGAGTATTTCGAATAAATATTACTATAATCACCTTAGCTTAATAAAAATATATATATGTAACAAATTAAACCCAATTTAAATTTATTAATTATTATAATCATTTTGCGTTTAAATACACTTAAATTCATATGTGAGCGTTTGATCGAATCAAGTCAAAAATTTCTAGTTATTTCCGTTGACGAGTCCTATTTTACAACTCGAAGTTGACTTGAAATTTTTCCGAGTCGAGTCAAATTTATAAATTTCGAGTTGAATTTTTAAGTTTATGTTTAGATTTAATTGTAAATATTTATCATATTATGATATTATTTTATTTAAATTTAAATGTTTTTTATAGTCATATATAATACATATATATATTTCTTCATATTTTTTATATGCGACGTACATATATCATACATAGTCAAAAGACTCGACTGATCAAACTTAAAAATCAATATATTAATTACTAAAAAATTATAGTTATTTGAGATACTATATGAGTTATTCGAGTTGTATTTTACGACTTGATTTGAACTTACAAAATTTCAAACCAAGTCAAACTTATAAAACTACAACTCGAAGTAAATTCAAATAAAAAATTTCGAATTTGTTGATGCTATTTGAATCAACGTCTTTAAATATTTATAGTAGTAACGGAATCAACAAAACTGATACTTAATTTGTATATTTTCTATTACACAATTGAATGGAACTAAATTATTGTATATATAATTACAATATAATCAAACTAATTTACCTATCATATTACATATTAAAATTAAATTAAAATTTATGTATATAATTATATAAAATCAAAATTTATCTATTACATTACATATTTAAAAAATATATGTAATATGTTTTTACATATATTACATCAAAACTTCACACGTAATTTTAATTGTTGCTTTAGTTTTTTCCCCTAGCATTCTGGTCCTAATGTTTTATTTCAAAATAAAATTTTCCTTGATTGAACTTAACTATTAATTGACTAACAATCGACGTACGTCGCTGGTATAAGACTACCATGTGTTCAAATTGATGACATGACACATGTCAAAAAATGGTGATGTTACACATGCTATGTGTCGAAAAGTGATGACATGAAATATGTCACATATCGAAAAGTGATGGTATTGTATATGTCACGTGTCAAAAAATGGTGATATAATAATCTCACATTAGCTACAAGCATAAATTGTTTCCATATAACCAATAATCATTTTATTCCAAAATGAAACATTGGGATCAAAGTGCTTTAAGAAAAAAATTAAAATAATTATTCAGTTATTGTTAAAGGATGTTTTTTTTTTTACAATATGCCATTATTCTTGGAATTTAAGGCCATTGGTTACAGTGAACCCAATAGCGGAAGTTCAACGATTTTTTTAGGGCAAACAGTTTAATTAATTAGCCCAATAGAGTATATAAAAATTTATTTTGGGATCTATGATATTTGTTACGGTATTCAAGGAACTCGTCATTTTGAGAAAACTAGTTTACCCAAATAATATTTGTTATTTAAATTCGTCACATCAAAATGACGAGTTTTAATAAAAACATAATTTTTATTAAATTTTATCACATCATCGTAAAAAGTTTGAATAAAATATATATTTCATTGAAATTTATCACGTCAATGTGAGGAGTTCAAAGTCACTATAATAAATATAGTACATCACAAAATAAACTTCTATATACCTTATTGGACTAATTAATAAAAACTGTTTGTCCTATTAGATAAAAAAAACCAAGTTGAACCGAAGCCAGGGCCAAGTTTAGAGCCCGACTCTTATAGGTGAGGCCCAAAGGATCCCTTAATATGGATAGGGCTATTTCAATAGCCGAAAATTGACGAGAGTATCTAAGACCTCCATATTCAAGTTAATTAATCATACTTGTTAGTCTATTTCAATGACAACGATTCGAGTACCTAAAAGGTACCGAATTCAATTTAACTAACCAAAGCCTAGATTTTTTTCAGATTACATGAATAGTACTTATATTTCATTCTGTACAAATTTAGTCCCTCTAGTATTATTTGGTCAAACTTACTCCCCAGTACTCAAATCACAATATTTCAACCCAAGCTTATAGAATCCATCTGCTTTGTTAAGTTGAATGACTTGGCTTTCCAGCTACTCCCATGTGAAATATTTTCTGGAAAGAGTTAAAAGGCATATGATACTATAAAATTAGCTGACCCTATTCCCATATGTATAATGGAGTAAGGGGAGGTAGGGTAGTAGGTTGCCCCTAACGCTAGGTTGAGAGTAACTTCCGTGGAAGACCTCCGACAATTATGAATTGCCCATCGTGGGACTCGATCCCACGACCACAAGGTTAAGAGTCTTGCACTCTACCAACTGAGCTGGACTGGCAATTCAAGTATCTAATACTATATGTACCAATAAGATAATACAGTTGATTAAGGTAATTCGAGATTATGACAAATTGTAAGATTGTTATAAGATTAGACTCGTAATATAAATATATGTGTAGATTAATGCTATATTTAATTATATTCCATTATAATTATTATTATTATAAATAATAATAGATTTTATTATTGGTTCAATTATTTTTATATTAATATCTTATTAAGTATCTAATTATACAAGATGAACTTTTTTTTAGAAGGGTACACATAACATGAGATGTTTATTTTAAATAGTTTTTTTATTAAGCTAATGTGATTATAAATTAGTATATGTTTTAAATATCTTTAATCATTTGACAATGAACGTTTAATCACCCTACTGTAGTCATTGGTGTTCAAACCGGTGACCTTTAAGAATAACACCAATTCTTTTAATCATTGAGATAAGTTAATTCGTATATTTATTTTGAATAGTTAAGGATGATTAAATGTTTATATCCGTTCAAAATATTTTTAATTTAATGATAACACATATTTTATAGACGTAAATATATTTAAATATGTATATTCTAAAAACGATACTTTTTTTAGTTAAGCATTAATGGGCGATTAAGTGGAAATGTGTTTTCCCATCACGTGGGTCCAAAATCAAATTGGAACATAAAAAACAAAATTAAATATTCATAAAAGCTGCAATTTCATGTGATAATTCTTTCTTCCCACTTCCATTTTCTATCATCTCCTGTCGTTTCAAATTTTCAAATCATTTTTTTTAAATTTTCTCACTAAATTTTAAATATTAAATTTTTTTGTCACATTTTCTAACGTCATCATCATGTGGATTAAATAAATATTTTTTAATTTTTTTAATTACAGTTTGGAAATGAAAGAGCAGAATCTATGGAGATCCATCTAAATTCGTATGAATTTTCAATTACATAACAATTCCAATCCCATGGTTAGTTTTCTCATTGCCATTCACCTCCACAGTGTTCTCAACCACTAGTTCATAAACTGATCAAACCCATGAAGTGTACCAACAACCATCCGATTTGCATTCAGCTTGATTTGGAGCTTCTTGTCCATGTAATTTTTTAGATCTGGAGGCTGCCTTGATCTGCTCATTGTGAAGGTTATTGGGGTTGAAGTTTTAAGATTGAGGTTTGATAATAGAATTTAATTTTTAAAGTAGAGAAAGGGTATTGAAAGGATGAGGGGTTGATCCGAATGGGAAGAAGGGTTGATGAAGGATCCTACGGCTGTAAAATTGAAGTGGAAGAGAAGCATTGTGGCTATGTTTTTAAAGGGAAGGAAATATCAAATTTGGTGTGTGAACTCCTTTTTGTTTGTTGAAAGAGCATCATCATCCAGCTAAGATTCAGCTGGTGGTTTAGTGATGCCGACGAGTTGGGTGAATCAGCTTAATTCTAACTTTTTTGTTCATCTTCTTCTATTGAGCATCATCGTCCATCTAAGAAAGCTGGTGGTGTAGTGAGTTGGCCTCGTTTGATTCTTTGTGGTGACAGGATGAAAGCAATGGAGGATGCAAGTATTAAAAGGAAAAAGAGAAGATGGTGGAGACATTAACTGGTGAAGATGATAACAGTGAGAGTGGGGAAGATGAGAGGTAAAATAGGTAAGAGATAATTAAAAAATATATAAAAAATATTAATTAATTAAATAATAAAAAATATCACATCATCACATAATTAAAAAATATATATCCAAAAATATTTAATGTCTAAAGTTCAATGAATAAATTAAAATACGATGAGTGAAATATAAAAAAATAACCGTATAATGAATAAACGTGTAATTTACCTTTATCACTCATAGTCCTATTACCAATGCTCTAAAGTTCAGTGCCTTCTATTACTATAAAGCGACTTCGACCAATGCTTCCATCTTCTGCTGATATTTGATTACTTTAATCCGGATTAAGATGGAGATTAATTTGAAATATTTATTTGGAATTTGGACCACCCGGCAACAGTGCTAGCTGTATCAGTTGAACATAGGGGGACAAAAATTTCAAATGAATAATTTTTATGTCTTTTAATTGTCATTTTTTTTAAGTTGACTGCTCGTAAGTTTTAGATTTAAATCTTGACTTAATGTGCTTTCGATGATCAAAATAATAAAGAACAATAATTAAGTGGTCCCATGTATAATTTACCTTATTTTTTTTTAAATTTCTAAGTTTAAACACACACTGTCCCGCTCACCTTACTCTTTCGTTCTTTTCTAGTCCTGATTTTCTTCCTTCCAAGCTCTAAGCTATTTTCTTGGAGCTGAGAAAGGATAAAAATCAGGTCAAATTCTCAATCTTTATGAACCTTCTTTTAATTCTATAACATATCCATTTCACTTTCCTTTTCTTTTTCATTTTATGCGGTTGAATTTCAATTTCTAGTGGTTTATAAGCTACCAGGTGGATTCGGGGATTTCTTGGTTTACTATAATTTTTGAAAAAAAGTAAGGGTTCGAGGGAAATGATAGTTTAAGAAAATGTGTCTTTAAGATTCTAACTTTCTAAGCTGAAATGTGTTTTCAAACTATTTTTACATTTGTAAACATTTTTTAGACACAAAAAGTTAGTTTCTTGCCAAATTTCAGTGTACATTTTTGTTGCTTGTTGATTGCATGAAAAGTTTCTGCAATGTTAGGTGAAATGGGATTTCTCATAGAACAATGCACTCTGACGTGGCGAATTTTCCTTAGAAACAACTTGAAAGGAGCTGAAGTTCCCTAAATGCATTGCTTGATTTATTAGGTGGTGTATGGTTTGGTGAAGTTATAGGATTTTCATGTCCAAATCTCGTAGATCAAATGACAAATAAGTAATGGAGAAGCATTATCTTGGATGAATCGCCAACATACATTCTTCTTTTAAGTTTGAAGTATCAAAAGTTCTTTATTTTGTGGCATCATTACTTCCACTATGTTTTTTAGTATGCTGAGATCTGTTATCTGACATTGCCAATTTTACCTAATCTGAAGTTTTAATGGACCTTGTTGCTTGATCTCCTTACTTGATGTTCACTTGGTATGATTTTGACCATTGATGCAGGCTTTGCTTTTCTAGCTTCGTTTTGGTGCCCTGTCTTGAAATTTTCCAAGACTTGCAAAGATGAGGAAGGAAATTGCAGTTTCTACTGATGTTGGAGAATTTAGTGGTCGACTCACACGTGTTCGAGCAGCAGTGTTGCGTTCTTCTCGAGAGTTGCCTCATCTAAGGCCACCTACGCAATCAGATCAGAAACGGGTTCTGCCAGCCAATACGAAAAGAACAGCCTTAGACGAAAACGACACCAATGCAGCTGAGAATGCAAGTCATCATTCTAAGAAGAGAGCAGTGCTTCAGGATGTTACCAATGTTTGCTGCAATAATTCATATAGAAAGTGCTTTAATGCAACCAAAATACAGGTTACTATGCCGCCCTTAGTCAATTATAATATCGACTGTGGTCTTACATTTTAAAGTATTATGGTATAATTATTTAACTATTTGGTGAACAAAATGTATTTTACCGCTTAAATGTTTTCACATGTTGCTGTACATTTTTATTGCGAAATTATAAGAAGCACAATAACACCAATTACTTATGTATGATTTTGACACTTCCAGTCTAAGGGCAGTAAGCAGGCTAGAAAGGCACATGCCAATACATCCAAAGTGGCCCCGGATGAACCACCTCGAGTCCAGCCAACTGAATCCAAGTTACAGAAAGAAGGCATTCGAGAAACGGAAATAGTAAATCCTAAGTTAGAAGACGTTACACGCTCGGTTAGTGTTAGAGGAGATCATGCTCTTCCACTAGATAGCAAAAAGGATGACGGTGTCCATTTCGACTGGCTTGCAAATGACAATTCCACAGTGCCTTTCCAACCACAGAATCCTTTTAAAAACGGTTAGCAAAGGATGTGTTTTCTTTTCCCTGATTGCAGAGCCAAATTTACATTGCATAGCTTTCTTTCTTGTATTAGTAATGGTTCTAAGATGGATATGTATAGGATAACACATGATTACTTTTGCTTCTTGTTTTGAAATGGGTACAGTAGAGAAGGGTACCTTTTCTGGGACCTCAACATCTAGTGACCCAGACTGTAAAGACATTGACTCCGATAAGGACCCTCAATTCTGCAGTCTCTATGCCACAGAAATCTATAGTAACTTGCGTGTTGCTGAGGTATGTGTGTGCTATAGATGTCATCTTATATTTGTCCATTCCGTGTTGCAAGCATCGATCATTATTCATTTTACATCGACTAAGAATCTAATGAATTTCATTTCCTAAACTTGCAAAAATTGGTAACATGAGCAACTGCCTCTGGCTCAAGTTAAATCAAATGTCTTCTCGGCTAGAACTTTTCATTTTTGCATTTGTTTAATCTCTTTATTTCTTCAGCTTCCTCGCCGGCCATATCCTAATTTTATGGAGACAATACAGCAAGATATCACTAAAAGCATGCGGGCAATTTTGGTTGATTGGCTTGTGGAGGTTAGTTTATTCCCAATGTTATTTCTCACCAGAAACATTCCTGTGATTGTATATACATTGTTACGTTTTGCGGAAGTGGTTTTGAGAAATGTTATAGTTCCTGATGCACATCAACGTTACAGTGTTTTTGGCTATTTAATGAAATGATTATTTTCTTTGTTTCCTGTACCAATGTTCAAAGCAAATTCCAATTCGGTTTCAGGTATCTGAAGAATATAAGTTAGTCCCTGATACACTGTACCTTACAGTGTATCTAATTGATTGGTTTCTCTCTCAAAACTACATAGAAAGAAAGAAACTTCAACTTCTTGGGATCACCTGCATGCTGATAGCCTCGTAAGTTTTTGCATCAGTAGCCAAGTTTGTTGCATGGTTTCATTCATTCAAAAATTCAAACTTCTAGGGATCAATAGTGAATTGATCATGAAATAACCTCTGTATTTACTTTCCTATTGTATCTGACATTAGTTTCTCTTAATATACTTGAAGCAAGTACGAAGAAATATGTGCACCTCGTGTAGAAGAATTTTGCTTCATCACAGACAACACTTACATTCGAGAGGAGGTTTGCCATTGCCATCTAATTAACAGACTACTTCAACATTTGTAGAATTTTGCTCACAGTTCTTACTTAGTTCTATAGGAGCTTTTTGTTGCCAATTGCAGCTATGTAGTAAATTTTGTCCTATTCATATTGATGAGGGTTTAGAATCTGGATTCTATTTTGTTCCTTTCTTCCCTTGTTCAACATACTTTTGGTTTTGTTTCTTACTTGCAAAATTGGCAGGTGCTAAAAATGGAGAGTCAAGTATTGAAGTGTTTCGGTTTTCAGCTATTTGCGCCTACTGCAAAAACTTTTCTCAGGTATTTTAGCTCAGTACAGGATATGCAATGCATGCATATGTCCTAATTCTCTTTCTTGCACAAATTCCTGTTTTTCAGGAGATGTCTGAGAGCAGCACAAGCTTCTTACACGGTAACATAATAGTTCGGAATAGAATTCGCCTCGGTTCAGGCAGTTCTGATCTCCTTTTATTGAGCATACTACTGAATTTTCTACACCTAATTGCAGACCCCTAGTTTAGAACTGGAATGCCTGGCAGATTATCTAGCAGAACTGACACTAGTCGATTACGGTTTCTTAAATTTCGCTCCTTCTATGGTGGCTGCATCAGCTGTGTTTCTTGCAAGATGGACTCTGGATCAATCATGTCATCCATGGGTCTGTATTCTTTTCATTGGTCCTTGATGTAGGTTCCATGGCCTCTACATGTAGACCTTAACTTCATGTTCCGTCTTGGCAGGATCCAACACTCGAACACTACACCGCGTACAATGCATCCGATCTCAAAACCACGGTTGTCGCATTGCAAGATTTACAGTTGAACACCAACCGTTGTCCTCTAACCGCCATCCGTGTGAAATATAGACAACAAAAGGTAACAGCCTCCTTGAATTTGCTGTATGAACTGTGGTCTCCTATATGATCTCTAACGATCCCGTTTTCATTCCAGTTCAAATCGGTGTCGGCCTTTACGTCTCCGAAACTGCTCGAAACACTGTTCTGAAAAAAAAAGGAAAAGGGCTACTTCCCTGTTAGTAGATAACACTTAGATTTCCAGGTGGAGTTTCCCTCTGAACTTTGCTTAATATCTGATGTTCATATTCTGACATCTTCATTCACGTTCATGCGAATGCTTTTAGTATTCCTCGAAATCTTGTCCACAACAAACTCTCATGTTTTGGTTCTTCCAAAACTGTATCTTTGTAAGGTTAGAAGAGAAAAAAATTGAACAATTTTCAGTTCTAAAAATTTATTTGGTAGATGAAGTTCGGAGACTGTTTATATGTATATATATAACTCTTTTAACCTAAAAGCATTTTATTAATATATATCCTATGATTACATGTTAGAAATAAAATTTATATTTTACTCTTTATTATTACAATGATAAAGAAGAATTATTTTATCTTGCGTAGATATATAAATTGAAAAAAAATTATATCATTATATTTATCTCTTTTTTCCTTTTACTATTGACTTTTTAATCTTTACATAATTATAATTTTGAATGATTTCATACAAAATATTATAAGTAACATCAAATAAAATATATTATATTTAAACAATATTTAAAATTATAAAATATTACATGAATTAAGTGACATCAATAGTAAAAAAATTGTTATTATTTCTTGAGATTTTGGGTTCGAGTACCAAGAAAGTAAGGGGAATGGCCGTTTAATCTCAAATGATTGAGAATATTTTTTGAACATATTTTTTCTTATAGTTATCCAGATGAATAAAAAACTATAAGATATTATGATCACTTGATTTCGTTTTATTTATTTATTATTATTTGTCTTATATTTTTTATACAATCAAAATTTAAAATTATAAATTATAAACATAAATAAAAGAAGGGAAAACGTTAAAAACATTAATAAAACAAACAAATACTTATTAAAAGTCAACATTTCGGTGCCTAATTGGGTTGTCAATTCAAGGCATTATGGGTAGGGGTGTAAGCGAGCCCATGGTACCGGATCCGTTAATGAATCGGCCATGTTACCGGTTCACTAGTTTAATCGATTGAATCGGTTCGATCGGTCAGAAGAATCGGACGACATCATAATTATTTAAAAAATTAAATAAAAATATCAAAAATATTTAATAAAAATAATTTTTTATATCACAAGTCATATTCAAAGCAAGTCATAACATATATAAGTTAAAAATCATAAAATTAAGTGAAACAAAATGATTCAAATTAACTACAACATAATATTTAAGGTAAAACATATTAAATAATAAATATAATTATATAACTATAATTAAAATATAAATTTGGGGTTAAAAAAATCATAACAAAATGATATTGTTTGGTTTAATTTTTTTTTAAAAACAATCACATATGGCTAAGAAACATAGAAGACCATCCCAAAAGTCTAAAGAGTAAAAATATGAGAACAAAACAATCATACATTGCTAAGAAACATAGAAGAACATCACAACTAACTTCTATAAATAATAAAGGTAATTTGGCATTTAAAATCATGGAGCCTTTTGGTGAGCATTGAGTGAACTATTTTTTCACTTCAATCAAGCTCGAATTTTAGGCTTCAATCGAGCTTCTAAATTTTTTTTTTAGTTCAAGTCTTTTTGAGTTCAAGTTTCAATATTATATTTCGAGTTTGAGTTGAACTTGATAATTTTTAGCTTGTGAGTTTGAGTCGAGTTGAGCTTACTTTTAAATTTTTCAAGTTCGAGTCAAGCTCAGCAATACTCGAGTTCGACTTGGCTCGTTTAACAAACGACGTTGTTTGATTTATTTTAAAAAAAAAACAAAATTTCTGGTTTTTTCTGGTTTTCAGCCGGTCCGGTTCGAACGATTCAGTGGTTCTGGCCGGTTCACTAGTAGCGGTTCAACCGGTTTAGATTGAACCGGACTAGCACACGGTTCCCGGTTGAACCGGCCGGTCCGGTTTTCAAAACAATGAGCGAGCCAAGTCGAGCTCGAGTATTGCTAAGCTGGACTCGAACTCGAAAACTTTCAAAGTCAGCTCGACTCAACTCGAAAACTCACGAACTTAAAATTATCAAACTCGACTCAAACTCGAAACATAATATTGATACTCAACTCGAAAATGCTCAAACACAAAAAAATTTAAGAGCTCGACTAAAGCTCGAACCCAAACTCGATTGAAGCTCGATTCTGAGCTCGATTCAAGCTCCAAACTCAATTCAAACTCGAAACTCGATTAAAGCTCGATTTTGAATTAAAACACAAGACAGGTCAGGTTAATTTTCATTTACTGAAACTCATCCTTTTTACACACTCTACTTTACCCCTTATTCTCTGTAATACTATAAGCTTTCCAGTTGAAATCACTTTGGATTCAACAACAGTATAGTTCTGGAGAAGAGGAGTTGATTTTGATATCAGAGATGATCTTACTACTCCGACTTTCGAGTCTGGTCCGAAGATACTTTCTGCAAAATCAACCAGTGATTCTAAAGATGTAACACAGCCCTATACGTCTCCTTTGGGGGCTTCCATCTCACAGATCTTCAGTGTTTATTTCATTGCCAAGGCTTGGTTAGAATCAGGGGAGAAGGAGAAGAACCGGAGCAGCTCCGGTAGCTTCTCCGATGATAAAGGAATGTGATGGGTTTTCTGTTTAGGGAGGAACTGATAATAGGTTGGGTAGCCTATGTAGGGGAAATAGATGGGCAACGTCTTCCCGACCTCAATATCCTTTATGGTGGCGAACACCTTGGCCGCTGGTTTCAGGAGATCATCCTCCTTCATGCCCATGGCCATGGCCATACGCCCATACCCATGTGGGATGATGAATGACCATCTTGCAAAACACCTGTGCAAGTTGATACTTCGATTTCCTCTGTGCAAAACTCCTGTGCAAGTAGTGTTTTTTTAGGGAGCCAAGATACCACACATTTGAAAAATGATACTGTTGATGAAAATGTTGACAGTTTAACAGGGGAAAATGTTAAGTTGAGCCAAGAAATTCACTTTGATGGTGAGAACTTGACTGAAAATGCAGTTGCAAGTGTTACCTCAGATGTGCAGAAGCATTCAGTTTCAAACATGCAATCTAGGGAAGATGGACGTGTTGTTGGAAATATTACACCTACTGTGGGGAGCCTTCTAATAGGACATTGAAAGAGAATTCTGACCTCCAGACGGTGGAAGAATGCAGTGAGGGCTTGGCTTTAGAAAGTCCTCGGCCGACTAGGGGTAGCCCGTGTTTTAGAAATGGAATATTAGCATTTTAGGACCTGTTATATTTGTAGTCTTCTAATTTCGTCATTAATCAAGGTTTACATTTTTATGATTCAGGTTGTTAATTTATTTTTATTTTATGTTTTGATCACCGTTTGTTTTGATAATGGGACCTATTGATTGATTTGACCAAATGTGATTTATTAGTTTATTTACATATAAACCCTTGTTAATTTAATTAATTTCATTTTGCATAATTTATATGTTACCTTCATGTGCATAACTTAACACTATCATATAATCAAATTAAGGGTTTAGGACTTAAGACTTAGGGTTTAGGGTGTAATCTAACATGTTCTTAATTAAATGAGCTTTTATTTTTCTTTTAGTACCCTATCACATAATTGAATTAAGGGTTTAGGGTTCAAGACTTAGGGCTTAGGGTGTAATCTAAAAAGTGCTTAATTAAATGAGCTCTTATTTTTCTTTTAATAATATACAATATAACAATTGGACTTGAGTTGCTTAATTAAAAAAAATTAAAATTTGAGGGTAGTTGTATTATAGAATTTTTAATATATTTTTAAAATTTTATAATTATCAATAATGTATTTTTAATATTTTTTTATAATGTAGTTTTAAAAAATCTAAAATTATAATATAACATTTTTTCGAGCTGCTCACGAGCTTTTCGAGTCGAATATCGAGTAGCTCGTTTCGGCTCGTTAAGAACTCGAGTCGAGTTCGAGTCGAGTCCATTCGATCGGAGTATTTATCGAGCCTTGATCGAGTCGATCTCGAGTAGCTCGCGATCTGTCTCGTCTCATTTACAACCATAATTATGGGTACTTATATTGATTCAAAACCCCATAATTTCCCTACTCTGAATCCCCATTAGAAAACCTTGAGCATATCTCTTCATCAAAATTCAAAATCATGGCGACCCTTAAAGCTGAACCTACAATCTCCATGCTCCCATGGCCATCTTCCTTGTCCTCCAATAGACCTAAGCTGCACAAAAACCTTCATACGGGTGTAAAATGTCCAAGTATCAGTAATTATAACATGGGAAGCCTGAGCCTGACAAGATACACGACATACTAGGTGGAAGGATGGTGGATGAAGGTCTTGTTTTCCAGCAAGAACTGACGGTTAGATCCTCCGACATAGACAGTGACAGAAAACTGTCCATTGTTGCCCTAGCAAATTATTTACAGGTTCGGTTATCTTCTCTGTCTGCGTGGAAACTGTCAACTTATTTTGTTTAAAGAGACGTAAATAGATTATTAATTAAAAATATAAAGTAGATATATTTTTAATAATTTAAGGTGATTAGAACTACTACATGTTTATAATATTTCTTACCTATACACAATACACAATTTACACACATATTTAACTGGTCAAATTCAAGATTTTCGGTGAGAATAACACTCTCTTTTAAGGCTAAAAAAATCGATTGAATTGCAGCATTCACTTTGCCTTCACACCGGACAAGGAGTTGCCAGAGGAAGGACTCTATGGAACCCTAAACATCCCCAACAATAGACCTAGTTTTTTTCTTTAAAAAAATTATAGCTTTAAGCTAATTTATGTCACATGGTCACTTAATTATGAGTAGTTCAAAGATTGAGCTTAAAATTTATAGGTTTAAGTTATGATATACAATCAGGGTTGTTCAAATGATTAATCCGATTATTGACCGAATAGAATTAGTTAAATCAAATAGAAGGTTTTCTAAAAAAAATATTAATTTAACTATACAAAATTCAATTAATTCGATAGGTGATCGAATTAACCTAAATATTATGAAAATTGTTTTAGTTATATTGATTTGAGTTTAATAGATATATGTTTTTATTTGAGTTAAAATTTGATTAAAAATAGTTGGGTCTTAATTCTTAACAGGGCTCTCGAGCTTAATATTATATATAATATATATCAATATTTTAGATTAATTAACCAATTTCAAACCGAATTAATTAATAATTAAACTTTAGAGATCTTAATCGTTAACCGATTTAACCTCTAATTAATCAACTAATTAACTGAATTAAATTTTAATCCATTAATTAATTCGATTAAAAGAACACCCCAATCTATAACTCCAATACAAAGGAAAGAGATCTATATATTATTACAGTTAATTACTTCACATGCATATTTTTTTCGGATTGAAAAGAAGCATAAGCCTTAACCAGTTACAGCAACTCTAATATAGGGAGGATCTGCAATGTCCCTTTCAACCAAAGAGAGAACCGTTGGTAGGGGATCGGAGAACCTGTGTCCCTCAGAATCAGTAGGAATATTGCCTTCACGGGGGATCCAGAGGAACTCAACGAACCAAATACGATGGCACATCTGCAAAATTGAGCGTACGAGCAGGATTAAAGCATCCTCGGCAGTTTGATTCTTGAGGAGATTAATGGCTTGAACATTATCCGATTGAACCTGCAGTAGTTCGGCTCCATGTCGCCAAGCTTCGCATAGCCCATGGTAAAGACCCCAAAGTTCAGCCTGCAACGGATCTGTCACCCCAATTCCTTTGAAGAAACCAGAAAGCCAAGTTCCATCATGAGATCGGAGAACACCTCCAACTGAGCTGAAGCTTGTGACCGAATCAACCGAAGCATCCGTATATATAACACCACCCATTTGGAGGGACTTTTCAGGAGATTGATTGGGTGTGTTGTTGAGTGGTTGCTTGAGAAAGAGAAATGTCCTTGGCATAGTGCATGGCTCATGAAGAGCTGGAGAGTAGAACGTCCTCCATGGGTCGGCAGATATCAGTGAAGATTAAACTATTACTGCGTTTCCATGTTTGCCAAGCAATGGTCGAGAATAAAATGTTCCAAGGAGAGGACATACCCGGGATAGTGTCGCTAAGGCCAAGATTCATTTGGACCCAATCATCAAGAGGAGCGGTGAAGAAAGAGTTCAGGGATGAAGCCGACAGCAGCTGGTGCTAAATGTTTTTCACAGCTCGGCAATCTCGCAACAGATGGATCGTGGTTTCAACCTGAACGCCGCGGAGAGGACAAACAGGTTTGTTGGCTAATCCACGACGATGACGTTCATGGTTGGAAAGAAGCCGATCCCGAGCAACCAACCAGAGTAAAGACCGTATCCTTTGTGGAACTTTCAGCGACCAAATCATTTTCCAGAGAGGGCAAGGAGCTTCCCAACGATCCTCGACCAATTTGCCATACGCGCTTTTAACGCCAAACCTGTGCAATCGGTCCCATTTCCAGGCGCAACGGTCTTCGCCCGCCTCAATTCCCGGCGGTTTGATGGCTAAAACATGGGGAATAACATTGGCGGGGAGAATAGAGCAGAGCTCGCCCATATTCCAATTGCCATTCGAATCAAGAAGATCATGGAAATGGGGGTGTGTAACCGGATAATGACGATTTTGAACAAAGTTGCACAGCGGTCCCAACGAAGGAATCCATTCATAATTCCAAACATGGGTGTCAAGGCCGTCACCTGGGAGGCAGCAAAGGTTGGCACGGAAATCAGGCCAGCAGTGGGATAGAGATCTCCATAACGGCGAACAAGCAGGCTTCACACGCATTAATAAACAAATAAAACCATAATAAATAGATACGAAGGAATGTAAAACAATTAAATAAATAAGAAATAACAAAGGACAAAATAATCTCAACAACTATATCAAATGGTAGTAGGGTTTCTCTTCGCTTATAAGCATTTAACAATTTAAGTAAGATTATCACTTAATTATGAGCAGTTAAAGCCTAAAGGGTCGAGCCTAAGATTTATAGCTTTAAGAATATTTATCCAACGGTAAAACGATTAAATAATTATTTTTGATCCATCTAAGAATATTTATATTTATCAGCGTCAAAACTTTTAATTATATATATATTTTTAAATTAGGTGAAATTATGAATCAAGGCTAAAATGATCCATAAACATTTTAAATTTTTTATATTAGTATTATTTTATTAATTATATTCTTCTTAAAATTTTATTTATATCTGTTTTTTATCTACCAACAAAATTTCTATGTTTTTAATAAATATATGTCCACGAATTAAATATATACAAATAGATTTTGGCCAATCTGAAGGAGATCCAATCCGTTGATGGGAGAAGAAAATTCAACCAATTGAATTAATCGAACGGCCCACGAAATTTCTCTCGATTTTCCCCTTCTCTCTTCTTTCTAAAAAAAACAAAGTATAAATCAAAAGGAAGAAACGCTTCTTTCTCTCTGTGTTGGCGTAAGCAATGGAGCTGAAAAGCTGACGCTATATTTTCTCAAGAAAAACGAGAGAAAAAGGGAAGAAAAATAATTGGGCTTTGAATTCAAAAGCCTTTTCAGTTTATCGGAGCTTCTCTTTTTTTATTTTCTTCGATAAACTATCCGATTTTTTATTTTCAAAATCTTAGGTAAGGTTCCTAACATTTCCCTCTAATTATTGTTTCTGTATTTTCTCAATTAGGAATTTGTTTTGCTGTTAATTTATCTTGATTCTGAAAAATTAAGAATGGTTTTTTTTATTCTTGTTGTTGATCAATGGGTCGATTTAATTTTCTTAAACAATTGCATAGATATTGGAATTTTATTTGTTTTCGGTTGACGTTAAGGTTTTTTGAAAATATTATGCTAATAATGTCTCGGATCATCAAATTTATAACTGGAAATATAATGTTTGGTTTACACTAATCATGATCCTTTGAAAATCTCCATTTTTTTGGTTTACTTGCATTCATTATCGGATATTTATCATTCGAAATCCTTCGCAAGGTTCCTATGTTTTTCTCTAATTATTTTTTTTCTGTCCAAGGCTTGAATTTCCTGGTCTTCTATCGTGATTCCACAAAATTAAAAATGTTTTTTCGTTTTCTTTTCCTGTGGTTCATCAATGGATTGATTGAATTTGCTTGAATTTATAGCTTAATATATAAAATTTTGTTGAGGTCAAGTAATGATGAAAATATTATGCTAATAGCATCTTGAGTTATCAAAATTGTAACGGGAAATGTAATGTCTGGCTACGTTTATCTTGATTGTTTAAAAAGTTGAATTATTTTGCTTGGATTTTTATTTATGAGTAGTTTTAGTTTACTTTGTTATGAATGATCCTTTCTTCTGAAATCCTTGCTAGTGCTTAATGTCCTATTGCGCCATGCTTTGCTCTCTAAGGATCTTGCTTCTTTTGTTTATGTTGCAGTGACCTCACAAAGTGATTTTATTGATACATTGTAATGAATGCAATCTTTTGTATGCTATGGAATGAATGCAATCTTTTGTATGCTATGGTTGATTTGTTGTCTGGTTATGATATCGGTGCTTCGTTTTGGTCTGCTGCTACTGCTTAGTTTTACTTATCAGTTATGCAATGGTGTAGCCATGTTATAACTTCATAGTAGTTACATACATGCTACGGCTCTCCCTGAAATTTCATGGCATTTGTATTGTTGGCTTGGCTTGATTAGTCTGATTGATTTTGCACTATATTATGTGACAGCTTTTGTGTATAAAGAGGGAATAAAGTTGGTAGATTTGTTCTAGCTTTTGCAGTGCCAAGTGTTTTAAGTTGCTTGGCACAGCTTACAAAGTCTGGAGAGGGGAAACTGTATAGATCTAGAAAGTCTATTAGCGATCTACGCTTTTATACCTTCTAATTGGGTCGCCAGAGTTAGATGAGCAGTTCCTCTCCAAAAGAATGCACAGAGCAAACTGACCAATATCCATTGCTAATGGAACGTGTGGAAAACCATAATGATCAAGAGCATATAATTGACATCATGAGGCATGGTGACGCTTCGTCAAGCAGGTCTCATGATGAGCAATCTTTGGGAGTGGACTTGACACAGAGTGAAGATAGGCCATCAAGCAGCTTACAAACTCCAACAAATCGGGCATCTTTCAACTCACAAAGATTAAACTCAAGGACTGCATCATTCCCGAGGAATAGTGATGGGTATGGCCGTCATCGCAGGAACCCTTTAAATTCAGGATTATGGATATCTGTTGAGTTAGTTGTCACTCTCAGTCAGATTATAGCATCCGTTGTTGTTCTATCATTGTCAAGAAATGAAAAGCCACATGCTCCATTGTTTGCATGGATTGTTGGTTATGCAGTTGGATGTGTTGCAACACTTCCTATTCTTTATTGGCGCTTTCTGAACCGCAATCGGGTTAGTGAGCAAGATGTATCACACTCGCATCAAGATTCTTCTCTTGGCAATCCCGATGAGTCTACAACCTATACCCCTATCTCAGTTACTCATGCTTCAGATGAGGGGAATAATGGGAACACTGAATCAGCAACAGAGAACACTCAGATTGCAGGAACCTCAAGCACAAGGTGTGTCTCCCTTTATTTTTTACATCTACTTTTGGGTTAAAAGTCTCCACATTGTTCTAACTTTTTATACAATAAAGTTGAGAGTGGATTAGAAAATATTTTGCATCATAAACTTCCCTGGATTTATCTTTATTGATGAATATGCTAATTAATATTCCCTCCGTCCCATAATTTGTGCTGTATATTGACTATGCACATATTTTTAGGAGATATATTTGACCAAGGGAAATGGCAAAATTATCCTTAAAAGGTGATTGATAGATTTATTTTGATAGATGTAAAAAAGTGAGACATATACGGGTGAAAAAGGAAATGTGTTGTTTGTTGACTTTCTAATAGGCCATTTTGAATGGGACAATTTTAAAAATTAAAAGAGATGCATTTAGCGGGACAGAGGGAGTAATATATTTTACGGTAGTATAAAAATATGTTTTGGTTCCTGCTATTTTTTGGTTGGTTTGGTTTAGAATCTTTGTTGGACAAAGGTTTAGCGTCAGTAATATGGCATAATATTAGGTTTCTGTACACTATATTATCATTTAGATGTCACTGATTGAAGATTTGGCGTCAAATATCCAGGCTCAATGGATTAGTTGAACATTGGAAGATGGCCCTAGATTGTTTTTTTGCTGCGTGGTTTGTTATTGGCAGTGTTTGGATATTTGGAGGTCATGCATCTCCTTCTGATGCTCCTAAACTGTACAGGTATGACGTGGACCAAATCTTGATTATTCTGCTTTGATTGAGATTCACAATTTCTTAACGGTTAGTGAACTGTCTATTGGTTTCATTTCAGACTATGTGTTGTGTTCCTTACTTTTAGCTGTATCGGATATGCAATGCCATTCATACTATGTGCAACCATTTGTTGCTGCCTGCCTTGCATAATTACTATCCTCGGTGCTCGGGAGGATTATTCATCCACTAGAGGAGCCACCACGGAATCTATAAACGCATTGCCAATCTACAAGTTTAAATACAAGAAAACTGGAACTGTCGATGATGAGGAAGATTCAGCTGGTGAAGGCGGGATCCTGGCTGCTGGGACAGAAAAGGAACGAGTGATATCAGGAGAAGATGCGGTAAGTTTAATCCTAAGAACTTGCTGACAGGTAACTGGTCTTTACATGTAAACTGCACCCTCTTGAACATGCATTTCTAGAACTTAACTGGGTGGAACTGAACAAGCTAATTCTATATATAATGATCTTCTGGAGCATCTAGGGTAGTTTTGTCTCTTTTAGTTTACTTGCTGAATTGAACTCTTAGTTACTCTTATCTTATGAAGTACAATTCTGGTTAGCTATGCTCTAAAACTGTATAGCTTAGTGAGTTGAGGTTAATGATATTTTTTGTTGGATTCATTTGATAGATGTGGTTTATTAATCGTGTGGTGGTTATTCGAGTATTTTTGGATGTCCTTAGGAAAATAATGCAGCTAACTTAGTTGGGGTATTGCAGACTTGTTGCATTTGCTTGGTAGACTACGCTGATGAAGACGAGCTGAGGGAGCTGCCATGCCAACATGTCTTCCATGTAGAGTGTGTAGATAAGTGGTTGAAAATCAATGCAACTTGTCCGCTATGTAAAAGCGAGATTGGTGAGAGCGTCGGTGCTCCTCCATTGGCTGGAGAGACGAATCAATGAAAGCGCAGGAAGAGGATGGGCAAGGGAACACTTGAAGAGGGGACTATCTTCAATGCTTTTGGTGCTCAACTCCTGCTGCTGTTGCAATTTATGCGATAGTTAACGTGACATGCAAAAACCTTGAAGAGCAATACTTGGTTCCATGAATTTTTGCGCTTTAAGCTCAAGTTGAATGTCGACAAAGAGACGGTATCCCATGCGCCAGACTCGTATATGCAGTGAGTATATTATGAAAAAAGGTTTGTAGTTCTATGTAAATAACACATTGTTTCACATGTTCTTTTTCCCTCAACTATTTTTGCCACGAAATTTGCTTTTATTGCTCAACGCCATATGGCCTTTACCATCTTGTAAACAAACATGAATTGTCTTAAATCTATTGATACCACTTGAGGCCTCTGCTACTTTACAATTAAACTGACTGCTCTCATCAGTACAACATGGTAATTAAAAGTAAAAATATAGTCACCGTCTTTACCTAATTCAGTAATCCTCAATCCAAAATCCATTGATTCAACCTGCTGCTCTCAATATTAGCTCTAAAACAGTTAAAATCTGTTTTTTTTTCTAGGCTAAGCCACAAGGTTTCATAATCATTACCCAAAAATTCTCTATATGGCCAGCCCCCCAAGTTTTGGGGCACAGCCATGGAGCCACAGACCTACTAAACCAAATGGGTGAGGAAATTAAAAGGGAGTATATATATATCTTCAACCCTAAAATCACAACTGCAAATAAATTATACAGATTTGCAAAGGACTGCCTTTTGACAGCCAACGCAATATTCTCTTTCCCAGCAGCAGCAGCAGCAAAGGCACTCTTTGCAGTGTAAAATTAACGCAGTTAAATCCATCAGTACAAACACATTGAGCTCTGAAGTCGCACGACGCGCATAAGCATTAACATTTTCAAATGGTAAGGTTCTTAAATGCTTCCAGCTTTCCATTTGATGTGACTGAATTTTCACTTCCACCGATTTCGGGATGGCTTGCACCACCATTCACGGTGGTATTGGTGTCCAGATTGTTCAGGGAGTTGTGCACAGCAGAGCTGCGACTACCTTCAAAGTAGGTGGAGTAAGGGAAGTACTCCGCACATCTCACTTTCCATCCTGCAGTGTAAAGCAAAATTTATCATACCAAAATCGTTAATTCTTTACATTAAACAAATTGCCTTTCACCAGTTGTAGAACAAATTAGCAATACCACAACTGTCCACCAGATCTGCAAATTTCCACTATCTGTAGGACAATATGTCATATATAATCAAGGTCTGACGACTCTTCTAATGAGAATGCGCAAAGGGATGCAGCAAAATACGAGTCAGCGTATGAGAACAGAAACAACAAGTATCAAATCTAAGCACAGAAAGCTACTACAAACTGTCTACGGAGGTTTATGGCAGTGTCTACAACAGGGTATAATCAGAGAACCTTGAAAACATAAGAAAAGCACTGAATAATGTTGAAACCGTATTATAAAACACTTGAGAAAATGACATAGCAATTAATTTCAGTAGTTGGAGTCGGTCAAAATTTTAGTAAACCCCTATTTTTGGAGAAATATTACTTACTCAAAGCAGCATCTTGATCAATAAGAACCTTGTCTAAGAGTTTATGGACTGCAATACAGTCCTTGAGTTTCCACTCCATTACCGGTCCAAGTGCCCCATTCCTGGATAAGATAAGTAAGAGAAACAATTAATTTCTAGAGCTAGTTGCATAGCATGGAACCAACATAAAAAGGTCACAAAAGTTGATACACTAAAAGCATTACGTTGGCATGACTTTATTGGATGAATCTTCAATTAACTTAACAGCTTCGAGTTTCCTAGCAGGTTCCAAAACACTCCTAACAAGCTTTTCTGCATCAGTCACCGGAGCAGGTATCAAGTCCACCTTATGGAAAAATTTAATCTGTGCATTGCATTAAATTCAAATGAGAAGCATAATGACTAGATGATGGTTGTATCCAAGTCAAAACGAAAAAGGAAAAAAAAACGTATTTGTGCATAATGGTGCACAATAATGATAATGCAAAATAGCAGATGTCGAATACCAAGCAGCGATGTGAATCCGGATTCTCAGCATCCAACATTAACAGTTGCTTCACAGCCTTCACAAGAAAGAAAATAAAAACAACACATACATTAATATGAGATCATGAACTAATAAAAGGACAACTGAGTAAAACCATTGTTCTTCAACAAATAAAAGTACAATGAAGAGAAGTAGACTCATTTCAGTTCTTGGAAAATAAATATACCTGAAAGGCAAGCAAAATCTTCTGTTTTCTCATATTTGTTTCAAAAGAGAGCAAGTGTGCCTCCAAAGAATCAGGTGAGTGCTTCTGAAGCAATTTCAAATACTTAGATGTCTCTGCCAAGGGATCCTCCGTCTATAGAAGTCACATTAAACAGAGCCGTTGCTTAATAGGCAGTAAATAAACATGTCTATACAACACAAAAGGAACTCAATCAGGTATCAGAAACATAACACGAGATAATAATAGGTAACCTTCAATAACTTTTCTCCATGAGGATCTGGATCTACAGGTTTAATATGCCGTTTCCCAAACTTGGAGTTGCCACTGGCACTTGATTCTTCATTTTTCTCCTCTGCCTCCTGAAGTAAAGCAGAGATTTAGATGAAATCATTAAAAAGAGATAACCAATAATCATGGAAACAAACTCATATACTATCTTAGCTCGTTCTGCCTTTCTCTGCTTCTTCATTTTCTTTTTCTGAGAGGGCGTCTTTAATGTGTTATCCTCTTCTTCAGCTGGCGAGTTTAAAGGAGAATCGTACAACTTTAGATAACATCTGCATTCAAAATCCAACAGCTATCACGAAGCAGAATAAACTTGAAACTCAAGACATTAACTATTTCAAGGAAAGAGTTTCTGAAATAGAAACACTGACATGCACACTGTACAATGGATCACCTACAAAAGGAAAGAGTTTCTGTAATATCAGCATAGTGCTTCTCCACAGCTAGAAATTTCTTCAAGGCCCGTCCAAGATCACCTTGCCGAAAGTAACTTTCACCCGAACCAAGTTCATACCTTCCAAAGATGCACAACACTCGGTGAGAGTATCCAAATTACAATCAGAGATAATATGCCCAATTAAAAACACATATAGAAGGGGGAGGAAGTACCACATGCATTGCATGTCATGAAGGTTGTTATGCTAGTCCCCATCTTTTGTGAACAATACAGCAGTTTTTTCTGCCAAAGCCACCTTCAAGAGTGGAAAATATTCGGGGAGATTAAAGAATTAGTAAGAAATTTCAGCAGTGACAAATACCAAATAAGAGAAAAGATGGGGAAGAAAAGCTTTAGCACCTGATCAGCTTGCAACATACGCTTGACACATTCACTGTTAATATAACGATCTGCAAGATCCATACACCTAGCTTCATCTGCCAATGAAGACAGCTGAGAAATTACCAGCATGTTTCAATATCCGGCTCTGTCACCAAAGAAGAAGCAACTAATATAAACCTAACCAGCTTCGAGAAAATTCCAAGAATTTTCCAGAATGACACTTAACGGGAAATTGTTCACAAAACAAGCAATAGCCATGTATCAAAATACTGAACATATGAAGGAGATCATATGCTAGCCAATGGCCATCAAGACTTGTGTTCAAAAAAGAAAAACTAGTATCCCTTTTATATGAATATGTATATCAACTTAGCAAAATTTATCGCATGGCACAATGTCCAATCAAAGTCGATTCTGTTGGTGATAAATTGTACGAGTAATGAGTCCAAGAAAATATATCTTGAAGAGTTTTCAGGCAATGCTATGTCTCATTAGATGTGAGACAAACTAAATGATACCAGAAGAAGAAAGGAGGGTCCAGCTAACACAAAATAAAACCCAGCAGATGAAGCCATTATGAAAATTTTAAGATACATGACCAGAACAAACCTTGACAGAATATAAATCAATTATGGTTGGTGTGTCTGTATAGCCTCATCAATCTTAGAAAGAGCAACATCATATTGTCATCTTCAATCAGTCGTGACGATATCAAATCAATCCTTAAGAAAAAGATAAGTGAAAACAACATTCAGACGACCAAATAACACGTCAAAAGACAACAGAGAAAGCATGTCATACATGTATACTTGTGAAAAATAAAATAAAAGGACAATAAAAAATCTCGACGATCAACAACTAATATTAAAATTGATATTGTCATCAATCAACAAAAAAATAAAAAGAAAAATAGATAAACAACATACCCAGGAAAAAGGTCCCCTTCTTAATCCATGGGTAATTGCTAAATTATATTTTATGATATGAAATATATGATGCATTAACTAGTTTTATACATAAATTTTCATTTAGGTCACATGTACGTGTTTATCATGCTAAATTGGTTATGTCGAATAAATTACCTTCCAGTGAAATTATATGAATATGTTTGCTTTGTCATCACATCTATATGATCATAAACGATGCATGTAATAATATGAAGCATACCACTCTATATTATGAACTGAAATGATATTGATAAGATTATTTGATAAAATAATTTTGTAATATATTTGATACATGTAATTATATTTTATATTTACAGATCAAAATATTTATCTAATTTTTTTATAAACACTTAAATGAACAAAAGGACAGATAATATTTTTTATAATTTTTTTTATAATAATCTTTTATAATTTTTTTTATAATGTTTGAACAAAAGGACGGATCAAAATATATAACTCTATATCTATTTTGAATAGAATTATGATAAAGCTAAAAGAATATATCTATTTGGTCCCCAAAAAGAACATAATCTATAATTCAGACTTTTATCTCTGTTTTGTAATAGAATTAAAATAAATCAAAAAGACGTAATTTACAATTTAAGCTTTCTACGAAATATAACCGTGGATCCAAAAATATTTTTTAGGGTAAACATATATATATTATAATATTTTTAAAATGGGATGTACACATTCCGTAAAATGAGTAACTAATCGAAGAAAACTCAAATTTCAGGGTAAGCACGAAAAAATTTAAAATGGTCACCATCAGTAAAATAAGAAACTAATCGAATAAAATTCAGATTTCAGAGTAAACACGTGTCCACTCTTACTAATTTGTGACATTGACTATGTAAAAGATCATTAAAGGAAAAAGCACAAATATTCTTTCTTTTATTACATTTTCTTTTTTATGGTACAATTTATTTCATTTTCTCTTAATTCAAGGATTTGTTATGTTTTTTGTATTCATCTTCTTTATTTTTATTTATTTTATTTATTATTAATGAATGAATTACATAAACTTATAACTCCATAATTTATTAAATTCTTATATTATTAATTGAAATATTTTCATATGTATTATGAACAGAAAATAGAGCCCCGTATACACACAGTAACGAGAACTCGTCTTGGCCAAATCCCATCCCATTCGAATCCCGTTCCGTTTCTGTTTTTCAAATAACAAACTCAAAACCCCCCCTTCCAAAAGTTGCAGTCTCCCCTCTCTTCAGACTCGACTGAGTCAACACTCGGACCAATCTCAATCCCATCAAATCAAAGAAATGCCTCTCCAAACTCTCCCTTGGGATCCGCTCGAGGCCTATTCGGGTCTCTCGCTCTTCCCTCGGACCTTCGCTTCCTTTCCAAACCCTCCTCCACCTCACGTCTCGGCCGATATTCAACTCTCTCACGATTTTCTCAAATCCATGGTTTCTACTCTTCTTTTGTTTCTTGCCCTAAAATTACTTTACTGTTGTTCTGTACTATAAGAAAAATACTAATTTAGTGATTTTTTTGATAATTTTCAGCCGGTGCGAAGTCCTAATAAGCTCCTAGAGCAAGCCAAAGAGATTGTAGAGAATAGTTCAGAGCTCTTGAAGTTGGAAGTGTCTAGCTCTGATGCTGAACTTATGGAACTTCCTCGTGAACGAAGACCGGCTTTAGGTCGTAAACGGCCTCGTTTCTCTTTGAAAGATAACTCAAGGTTCATCTTATTTGAAACTGCTTGTTTTTCTTGATTTTATTTTAGTTTGGTGGTAACGTATGCTGAATTTCATTGCATTTCTTCAAATTTTTATAGTCAGCCTCCTATGAATTTGGAACCGAGTTTAGACATGGATAAATTGACAGATCCCGAAGAATTCTTTGTGGCATTTGAAAGGGCTGAGAGTAAGCTCGATTTCATTTTTGTTTTATTGGGAAATATAATCTGCTAATATATCTATGAACTTAGCTTTTCCATGTTTTTATGTATTGTTTTATATAGATGCCAAAAGGGAAATAGAGAAGCACACAGGCACTGTTCTGATGGATTTGGATCAGAATAATCAATCCATGTTTGAACGGCCTCGACGTCCTGGATTGTTGCGGTTCAATCAATGTTTCTTGTTAACAAATTTCTGTTGTATTCAATTTTTCTTAGGCATACTTGTATCTAACATAGACTTATAAATTTATGTTCAGGAGATCAGTTAAATATAAGCACCACTATTCTACTGCTCTCTCTCCTGTGGAAAGCTTTGAGGAGGAAATTCCCAGTCCAGTTTTCAATTTGCAACCAGAAAATTCTGACCCGAATCCAAATGTTGAATTACAAGAGAAGGAATTGAGTGGTAGGTGAGGAAAGGTTGATTTGCCCTAATGTTTTACTTTATTCTGTCTCTGCTATCCCATTCTTGATTTCTTATTTAAAAGACTAAAACTGACCTTCCATATAACTTGATTTTTGTATATGTTTGTTTTCATTATGTTTCAAGTTGCCCCCACTATGTGCATGCAATAACATAATGCTATGTGGTTTGTTTTAGTAACCAATGTAGAGAACAAGGTTAGTGAACTTTTGGACCACTTACTTACCAGCACCTACGATTGGGATGACACAGTCAATCTTCTTCAAGAGCAGTTGCAGATCAAACCTCTTGATCTACAGAATATATGCCTTCCTGACTTGCAAGATATTCGAAAGATTGATTTGAAGGCTTCTAGAGAAAGCTTGGCAAAGCCTAGAAACTCGCTATCGGACATACAAAGTTTGATGAAAGGGTTCAGTACAAGGACACGGAAACAAGATCCTGAAACTTCAGTTGATCAGTTAGCTTCTCGCATTCCACCAAGAAGTCCATTGGCTTCGATTTCATTGCTGAAGAAACAGCTATTGCAGTCTGATGTACTAACTGATCCATTTTCAACTGATGATGCTAATCTATCACCAATGAGAAATGCATCCGCCATTGAAAGTAACAGTAAACAATCTCATCAGGTTATTACAGAGAAGGAACTTAGTGTGTCTGACAACAATGATAGACAAACACCGCAACAGCAGCAAGAAAGTTCAATTCTTAATATAGCCTCTCCAACACCTCCAAGAAATCCCTTCACTTCAATATCATTGCAGCAAAAACATTTATTTCAGTCAGATCCAGAATGCAATGCTTTATCTACTGATAATATTGATCAATCACCTAGGGGAAATGTATCTCCTATTGAATGTGTCAATAAAAAATCTAGTCAGGCTGATGAAATGGAGCTTGACAAGTCTCATCTGCTAAGATCTCCATTATTAGAAGCAAATCAAATTGCAACTGCTAATGCAAATTCTGAGCTCAATGAGGGAGATTTTACTGGTTTCTTTGACAAATTTGTAAATGATAATGCAGTAAGGTTTGATTCTGGTATAAATGCGTCTAGTGGATCTCAGACCATCATGGAGAATAACAGTTTAAGAAGGCCTGAAACTGAATCAGATAGTCTTACAATCCAACCAAATGAATTTGGAACGGTGAGCTTTCCTATCTGTTTTTCAAGAGTCATTTTGCTGCTTAGTGGAAATATTTGTTTCTGATTATTATACTCCGAGATATTGTGACAAAACACAGGTGGAAGATATACCAGTGGAAGCAGTTGTTTCTTCTCAGATACAAGTTAATGTGGAAGGTTCAACCATTGATAATTCTAGTGTCATTCAGAGAGAGTCAGGTATGAATATTTTCTCTGTTGTCAATGAGATATTGTTTTGGGATGGCCGAGGCGATGATGAACAAATGACTGATACTGAATTATAAGGTTTTTGTAGTTGCTGTTGTTGCAATTAGCATACTTATTATCTTTCAAAGTTGTTTTATTATGATTTTGGCAAACTAGAAAGATGTTTCTTCCTTATCAGCCTTTTTCCTTTTATCACCTATGATTTATGAATGTTGGATGAATGGAGAATGCCAAGTGGTATTATGACCTAATATGTCCTAGTTGTTCTATTGGGTAACCCCGCAGAGAGAATGCCAAGTGGTATTATGAGCTTTATCACAGTTTTCATTTGCTTTACTTTTAGGTTATGGCTCTCCTATTATCTGATTATGCGAAGGGAAATAAACCTGAGTTTCAGTTGACAGTCCATGAAAACTCTTGCTTCTTAGTCTAATTGTTAATGTATTAAAGATCTATTACTTTTGGGTGGTCCTACCTGTTAATGTCTTGGGGGATTTATTCCACCAAGAGATCTTCAAGTCACTGCTGCAAGATGTAGAATTTTAAGATGCCTATCCTAAAGCCTTCCATACTCATGCTGACCGTTTGGAAACTTTCAGGAAGCCTTGCTGATTCTTGTCAGATGGGTTCTCGTATTTTCATGCTTTGCCTTGTATAGCTAATGGAGACTAATTTCCTTGTACCATTGAATAAACAAATTGCATTACCCATTTAACTAATCAGTTTAACATAAGCAGCACATTGCTGGTTGTGTTATAAATCAGAAATGTCATCTTATAGTCCAAAGATAGCTCAGGCAGTAATTTTCTGCCTTTGAAGTATAACCTAATTTTGAGCCAATTTTACCTTTTGTTTTGCTTTAAATAAATTATCATTGAAACATATTTTCTAAATTTTGTATTGACGGATTCAAACTGTGACATTCACATTCCTGCATTGTAGATTATAAATTTCTTCTTTTAGTTGCCTTGGAAGTGGTACATCTTGAATCAGATTTATCTTAGTCATTGATATGCTTTTAATGGTTTCTGTTTGTTGATTTCCTTTGTGCACATTTCCATTCCCCTAACAGATGAATCTAATCCTGCTATTGATGGGGACCACTCCATGAATGGAATTTTAAAAACTGCAGAAAGTGCTGAGCAGCTGCACGAGGTTTGTACTTTCCAAGATTCTTTATCTTGCTTATATTTCGGCTTAATTTAGTAGTCAACCTCAATGAATAGGGAGTTTATTTTCCAGGCTTACATACAGAAGCTAGACTATTACCTTTGTATCTTCGGAATATTGATTATTTCTCTGATTTTGCTTAATTTTCTGAGTCTTGTATTCTCTGGTCTACTCTCTCTCTCAATGCTGAAAGAGCCATATAACATATTAGTATCAACTCAAAATGTTTTCCCTAATTTATCAGTCTTTTAAAATTTGATTCTCAAAGATTGATTTAACGGCAATGAAATTGGATACATTTCCACCTAGACTATAGTAAGATTATTGTCTGTTGCCTTTTTTACAACTGCAGCTTTAAAGATTCTGTGTTGTCGTTACTGGTTTGTATTTTATCTGTTTTTGGGTCGAACCTTGTATGAACGTTTGGAATATTGAATAAAATTGAGGTACTCTTTTCCTCCTTCCGCTACTTATTGGCTACCTTGTGGTTAGCCGAGAAGTATGAGGGGGTTTTTAATTAGACCTGCTACTCTTATAAAAAAATATAAATAATTAATATTGACAGTTGACTGACACAATGTTGTTAACTCTATTTAAGGGATGGCAAGCACTTTGATCGATTATAGTATCTAAGAATAAGCATTATCTCAAATCATTCTGAATCTCAACCTAGTTTTGGTCCATTAACTACTTATTGGTTCGATTAAAAAAATCTAAAATGTTTAAAACCACCATGAAGGTTTTGGATTAGTGGCAGTTTCTTTTAGATTAGATGCTTGCATTTACTTAGCATGCTTCAATTTGCTGCATGGAGTCCCTTCAGATTTTATTAGTCTTGCCTATAGACCTATGAATGGAATCGTTTCATGCATTTGCTGAAGAAAAATAAGTAAAACGGATCCCTATTTTTGGTTTATTTCCGTTCTTTTGAAAATTTCTCATGTTTATCTGTTTTTTCTTTTCTACTTTTTAATTTGCTTATTTAGCAACAAAATAAGAAGGACAAAATACAACCACGGCCATGCAATAAACGTAAGGGGAAAGCACATTCTCGAAGACAAAGCCTTGCAGGTGCTAATGATACCAAAAGCTCAACTTGCATCTTTAAACCTATTTGCTAATTATGTTGGAATGAATCATTGAGTTCTTTCTTTCTAGGTTCCGGTACAACATTTGATGGTGAAGGGAGGAGACGAAGCACAAGGATCAGGTCAAGACCTTTGGAATTCTGGAAAGGTGAAAGATTCTTATATGGACGTGTACATTCAAGTGAGTACCTTCCCTTATGGTATTTTACTATGCTAGGAGTTCATTATGCCTTTATAAACATCAACTTCCGTGCTTTCTGAAGACTGCTAATTTCACTGAAACTCTTCTTTAAAGGTGGATGTTTGCTTCAAGGGTTCGTTTTAGTTACATGTATACTACTTTATTCATGACAAGTATTCAGTTTGTTATAGTATGAGACTTTGAGCTCAGTTCATATATATAATTTGTACCGAACTTACGTTTCTTGAGCCCGTAATCTCAAATTATCTTTTATCAGTGCCTAAATTATATCAGCCCTAAGTTTGGCACCATAGTTTATGTAAGTTATGGATATGAAAGCTTATAAAAAAAATTACAGGCAATCTGATTTTTGTTATCCCTCAACCTGGTGTCGTTAAGAAACTATGCTTTGCCGAGAATTTTCTTAACCGAGTGTTAAATCCCTTCATTTGGCCTCGAGCACAATCTCAAACTTGGCTAATTTCAATTTGATCTGCAATGAGAGAATTATTGTGTTTGTACAGGCTTGGCAACCGTAATTGGGATAAAGTATGAGTCTCCGGGGAAGGTTGACGGTCTCAAAGTGAAATCCTTCATAAGTGATGAGTACAAAGAACTGATTGAACAGGCTGCCAGGTTTTGAGATGACCATAAATGTTTATGCACTCATCATGAATCTCCTGGATTGTGAGGCGAGTTTAGCATCCTTTGATGAACTGACCATTAGACATTAGTTCCCAGGATTTTCTTTTTTCATTTTACAGTTTATGAATATTTGAATTGTCTATGATAATTTAGTTTGGATTGGTCGATTCTCGATTTTTCATATTAGTTTTGAGTTTTGTTTTCTGAATTTTATTTTGACAATTTGATTTTTTTATATTATTTACTAAAATTTCAAAGTCATTTTTATAAATATAGTTGACCTTTATTCCCATATGTAATGGTGTATGGGGAAAGTAAGATAGTAGGCTGTCCTCAACACCAGGTTGAGAGCAGCTTCCGTAAGAGACTTTCGAATTATGAAATGCTCTCTATGGGACTCGATCCCACGACACTAAGGTTAAGAACCTTGTGCTCTACCAACTGAACTGAATGATCATTTCCATTTTTATAAATATATATATATATTAAAAATATTTTAAAACAAGTAATGATTCTTATATGGTTCAATGTTTAACATTGAGGTGTTTTAAAGTTTAAGGAAAAGAAATGATTATATCATCACTTGTTAATGATTTAACAGTTTAATAGTCTAATTAAATTTGAAATTAAAAATTAATGTTAAAATTGAAATAATATAAAATTGAATGATACAGATGCTACACAATTAAGAGTATAATAATATTCATTGTGGTTTATGGTAAAATATATTTTCCAAATTAATATTACAGGTTTAGACATTTCGGTTAGTTTAGTTTTAGTTGAAAGTTGGCTCAAGTATGTTAATTCAATGGGTAGGTTTCTCATGGAATAGACAAACCGAACAAACACACATTAAACAATTTAATATCAAATTTTCAAGTCTAAATAAATTTTAAAAAAAATACATAAATTGTGAATTCAATGAGAAAACAGAAAAGATCAGTTTATGTGAATTTTAGATTTGATTTAATTCATCTTTCTAAATCTTGGTTTGGTTATTTATACTTCCCTTCAAAATTGCTTCGGTTTTCATTATCATTTATGATATATCAATTATCATCAATCATATATTTTTAATTAATCAATTGTATCTGATATATTGATCGACTAATCAAGATTGGGTATTGCAGAGGCGAGGGCGACCCTCCCAACACAGTTTGCTCAATTCGTAAACGTCAGGATTTGAACCCATGACCTTATTTAAGGGACCTAGTGCCTCATCCCACTAGATCAACTGGTTGTTAATAATTAAATTAAATAAAATTAATAGTATTTAAGCATTTTGATTAATAAATTGATGTCAAGCGTAATCTAACTTAAACCAAATTTAAGAGATTAAAAAATAAGTTGTAAAAAAGCGTAGGTGTAAGATGACTGAGGAGAGTATCCATATTTCATAATTTTCTTTTTCCTTTTTTTGTTTAGTTAGAAGTTTGAAGAACCAAAGCATCTAGAAGCTTTCAAAAAGCTTAATAATACCAACAAATACAGTTGACGATAAAAGATAAAAAAAAATACTTTTGCTTACAGTTTTGGTACCATAATGACATAATTATTTAAAACTAAAAAAATAAAGGAAAAGCATGTGATGTAATAAAGTAAATGAAAAATAAGAAATACCAGCGATGGCGACCAACACTAAAACTGGTATCGTCACCTATCAACCAAAGATGAAGAGAGAGTCAAAGAGATAAACATCGGTCTAATTTTTTCCCTTGAGACTAAGAACTTGAATAGATAAATTAACTTTTTTTAATAATTTAGAGTAATTACAAGAGTTATATGTTCAAAATCTTTTTTAATCATTGACAATACAAACGCACTATACAGATATAATTGTTCGAACACAGAATCTCAAAAGAAAATAACACTCTTTTATTCACTTAAACAATTTGACGTGTTTATTAATTAACGTTTTTAAAGTTGCTGCAATAACAAATATCTTAATAGTTTACACGGTTTCATGTTAGAGTTATAATTGAGTTGACTTATGAAGAGAGCCACTATACTAATCCCGCTACCTTTCGCCTAAATATTCGAGATGTTTTAGTCAAATGCTCAAGTATTATCATCTCTAAATGCATCGACGAAAACTTTAATCCTTTCTTATTTTCTAGTGCAAATTAAATATCTTTTTGTTTTATTAATTTCGGTCCATAAAAAAAGTCCAAACGATTATTTAGCATCTATATAGATGACCCCTATTACGGCGTTTTTATAAAAACGCCGCTAAAGTATTACTTTATTGCTGCCTTTGTTAAAAAAAAGCCACCATAGATGAATCCTATTGCGACATTTGTATAAAAACGCCGCTAAAGTACTATTTTATTGCAGTATTTGTTGAAAAAGCGTCACTATAGATTAACCCTATTGCGGCGTTTTTACACAAACGCCGCTAAAATACTACTCTATCACGGCGTTTGTTGAAAAAAACGCCGCTAAGGTACTACTCTGTCGCAGCGTTTTGTATAAAAATGCCGCTAAAGTTACCATTTTGTGATGTTTGGAATGTAAACGACACTATAGGTTTAAAGTTAGTGGCGTTTACTCTCAAAACGCCGTTAAAGAACAATTTTGTATGTACGGATATAACTTGTACCAAATATTTTTTGAATGAAAATCAATACCAAAAATAAGATTTCCGCATTAAATCGCATGTATAGATAAAATGATTAAAGATTATTGTGATTGATTTATTATTATTATTTTTAAATAGTATGACGTGATTATAACATAGTATATCTTCAAAACATTTCTTAGTCACTGATAACGCACACACATTCTACAAGTGCAACCACTCGAATTCAGGTTTGTTAGAGAGAACAATATTCTCTTTTAATATTGAAATCACGTAATGAATTTACAAAATTAATTAAAAAATATTAAATACAATAATAAGACAAGTTGCTTACGATTGAAAATTGAAGATTAATATTATCAAAAGAATGCCGTGAATTTTGAATACTAACTATAAAATGAACATCAAAGATAAAAAAGGAAAAAAAGAAAAGGGATTAAGAATAACACTTATATTTAATATATAATTAAACGAAAATTGAAGCCTTTAATTATATTATTTACTAAAATATTAAATTATTATATTTTAATTCCACAAAAGAAGCCTAAACTTGAGGCATCAATTAAGGTCGACCAATAGCAATAAGTTATAGATTATGGGTAAAGGCAATTATTACACTGAGTTGTCTATCCATTGCATATGCCCATCAAAATTTTTTCTTTGGTAATAAATACTAACTACAAAAATAAAATACTAATATATATATATATATATATATATATATATATATATATATATATATATATATATATATTGATTAAACTAAAGTGATTACAAAGTAGTATGTTCTAAATACTCTCGACCATTTGACAATGAACACTCAATCACCCTTCTGTAATCACTGGTGCTCGAACTCATGACCTCTAAGAACAACAATGATTCATTTAACCACTGAGATAAGTTGGTTCGTGCAATAAAATATTAATATTTAAAAATTTGTTTTTTTGAAAACGTATATATATCATGCAATGATGAATCTAGAATGTGTGACACACACTGCACCGCTAATGATATGCATCTATATGCATCACTAATATAAAAATATGAGAAAATTCATAATTGTATATTAAATTTATTTAAATGGTTTAATTTGTCATTAAATTTTTAATAGTTATAAAATAGACATTAAAATTTGGGATTTTATTTAAAAATAAGTAGAGATCACGAAATATTTATTAAGGGAGTGACGTACCATGTTAAATTATTAGGAAATATCTCATTTGGCCCCTCAATTATAACTAAATTTTTTTAATGATTTGTTTTCAATATTTTCAAGTAATAATTTTAAAAAGAAATTAGAAAATTTAGAATTTGTTTTGAAATATGAAAATAATTTATTTTTAAAATTAAAAATTATAATCTTTTGAAGTTTAGTCATTCATCAAATTATTTTATAACTAATTATTTATTAATCGTGATTGTATTTGTAAAATTAAACATTTATAATTTTTTAGATTCGAAAAGTTGAATTATCAAACAATGGAATGGTCGTAGGTTTGAATCCTACTTGAGGAGATTTAGTTCATTCCGAATTTTGATTCATTCCATATCATTTTTTATTAAACGATATGATTCAAACATCTAACTCTTGTATAAGAAGTTTAAACACAATTTTAAAAAATACATCCAGAAAATTATAATACCACATTAATAAGAAAAATTCATCCAAACTTAAATAAAAATAATCGAAACAACCCCTAATATTTAATAATGTATCAAATCATTTATATGGTAAAAAGTCAATATTTATAATATGAAACTAAAAAAAATTGAATTTATTTATATCCATTTTGTTTCAATTTTAGGAACATAATTGAAATTATTTTAATTAAAATTAACAATAAAATGGAATTTTAGTTACAATTAAAGGGTCAAATGATATATATTTTCTATTAATGTAGCATGCTACATCACCTCTTTAATAATCGATAATAGTGTTGTGTCCGTTTTATAATATCTAAAATTTAATGCCTATTATATAATTTTAAAAAGTTTGGTGTCTAAAATAATCATTTTGATGTATTTTATGTCCATTTATAAAATTTACCTTATAAAATTAATGGTGAATATCAATTCACATCCATTTTAGAAATTTTCCTATCATGCTATATATAATTGTAGCTGTTTGAATTGTTAGTCCGGAAAAATAACATTTTCTAAAAGGCTCTACGACCTTTTATAACAAAAAAATAAAATAACTAGAGTGTCATACATCATGGTTAAAAAATTTAAGATTCAAACTATTTTTTAATACTAAAAGAACATGAGATATAATTTCGTAGGTTAAATTATCAATTAACTCTTAAAATTATCATAAATTTGAAGAAAGATACAAGTAGGGATGGTAGATGGGTATAATTTCATGGATTCCGCATCGCACCCAAACCAATTGTTCAGACGGAGAAGAGTATAAGTTTAGTGAGTAGTGGATGCGTGTGGATGTAAAAAGCCATACCCGTCGTGGGTACTGGGTAGGTGATGGGTTTAAGACCTTACCCGTCCTGCATCCGCCCGACCACTAATTACCCGTTGTATAATTTTTAGACCATTATGAATTGAGTTAATTACCCCATTCATACAAGAAGTATATCAAATTCTTAGTTTCATACATAATGTTTTAAAATTTTCGATTTCATACATGGTGTTTTATGTCTTTAACGGGTTCACCTAATTTCATAATGAAAAGTGACATGGAACCCTGTAACCTCTGACAAAATGACACGTGACACATTAAAAAATATATATATATTTTTAATTTTTATTAAAAAAAACAAAACCCACACTTTTATTTTATTGACTTACACCGGTGTAAGTATGTGTTATATGTTTTTGTCAAAATAAGAGGAAATGAGTTTTATTTTTTTAAAAAATTAAATTTTTTTAAGTGTCACGTATCATTTTGTCAGTGGTCACAGGGTTCCATGTAGGCAGGTGTGGATTTGAGAATGTACTCGCGTGGGCGGATATGGATTTAAAAAATTTATCCCGTAGTGGATGGTAGATATAAAAATATTAAGTGAGTATGGAGATGAAAGAAGGGGAATCTGCATCCGCTCACCCGTTTGCCATCCCTAGATTGAGAGTGTCAAGATTTAAATTTTAACCTTTATGTTAAAGAGAATAATTTTATCATTCAAACCATAACTTTGTCAATAATATAGCGTCAATATATACATATAAATTACAAGTATGAATATAATCATTATCAATATATGAACAATTAAAATTAAAAATAATTATAATAATAAAATATTGTTTGTTTATTAAAATATATCTAAATAAAAATCTCAAAATCCTCCTCAACATCAAACTAAAATCTAAGTGGACCAATATATGTTCTACATATATCAAGCTAATGCATGAAGGATAATTGCTTTTATATTTTTTTTTTATAATTTCAAGTTATTTTGTATTTATTTTTAACAGCAAATATTAAAATACATAAAAAGTTAAAATATTAGACTATTAGTATACATAGAAAAGAATTGAGCGTCATTAAATATCAGAATAATACATGAAAACCGATTGGCAGTTAATAATTCAAAAGTCGAAGTTGATTTTGGTAAAAATAATGTTGCAAACACGATGACACAAAAACCTCAACTCAATATAAAAAAATTAGGTCAAATCTGAGAATTTAACGTCAGGCCGTTCGGCTATTCCAAGGTTTCCCCATGGTCTTTTCCCTTCCAAAAAGACATGAACTCAACAACGTTAACGATTTAGCTCACTTTATCCCCTTCTTCCTTGTATATATAAATCACCTTCAGTTCTTCTATCAACCCATAATTTTCCCTTTTCTACATTTAGCAATGGAGCTGATCCCAAATCTCCCCAATGACGTCGCCCTTGAGTGTTTGGTTCGAGTTAAGTACGATCAAATCGCCGCACTTTTGCCAACCTGCAAAGGCTGGAAAACCCAGATTGAGCAACCCGAGTATTTTCAGCTAAGGAAGGCCAGTTCCCATGGCCAAAAGCTCGTCGTCATGGCTCAAGCTCGGGTTGATCCGGACGCGAAACATGGTCATCAAAAAGGCTGCTCAGTTAAACCTATCTTCAGGCTATCTGTTTTGGAGCCGGATACGGGTAAATGGGTTCATTTTCCGGCTCTTCCCGGTGAGTTCCATAATGGGTTACCTTATTTTTGCCACCTGGTTGCTGTTGGGTGTGATCTTGTGCTGATCGGTGGATTGGACCCGGTTACTTTGGAGGCCATCGCTTCTGTCTTTGTATTCAATTTCTTGACTGCCAAATGGCGGAGAGGAGCCGATATGCCCGGCGTACGGCGGTCGCTGTTCGGTTGTGCTTCCGGCGATGGTGCGATGGTGTACGTTGCCGGTGGTCATGACGAGGAGAAGAATGCCTTGAAATCGGCATTGGTGTACGATTTGGTCAAGGATGAATGGATTCCGTTGCCCGACATGGCAACCGAGCGCGACGAGGTAAAGGGTGTTTTCCGCCGCGGCAAGTTCCACGCCGTCGGTGGCTACGGCACCGATACGCAAGGCCAGTTCGAGAGAACTGTCCAGGTGTTCGACGTCGCGACGTGGCGGTGGGACCACTTGCAGGAAGACTTCTTGGAAGCCAGCACGTGTCCGAACACTTGCGTATCCGGTGCCGGTAATGACATGGATATATACATGGTTAACGAAGGTGACGTGGTGGCATATAAAGACGCCAAGTGGCAAGTTGTTGCCAAACTATCTGGTGACGTGGCAGGAATTCTTACGTGGCAATGTGGCGGGACAAGTTGATGGTTGTTGGTTCTTCAAAATTGGGTGAGCCCCACAGTGCTTACGTGTTGAATTTGCAGACGTACGATTGGCGATCCCTCATAAATACTCTGGTCATGTTCATACAGGATGTTACCTGGAGATTTGAAGCTAATCAGATCTGCAAAAATAACAATTAGCATATAATTTTATTATTTGTACTAATTTTTTATTGATATATGTCTCAAATTTAATTTCTGAACAAGTCTTTTTTTTTCTTCTAAAATATAGATTTTTATTATATAATAAACTTTTAGTTTATCAAAAGTTATCTAGATAATTTTTATACCTTACATAAATAGGTATGGCTCCTTTGAACTCCTAAATAGGAGGATTAATACTAAGTATTTATACAAGTTTGAACCTATGACCTTAAAGATATTATAATAATAAAATAATCGCCAGATTTTCAAGTAATTTAAATGTGATTTATTTCCTTAACAATCTTATTGCCTATAATTAGTGTATCTCAATATGTGAAATGCGGTTTAGGTTTTATTTTCAATCATTAAACATAAACATACAAACAATTATTTTAATTGTCTTAAAGATATAAAACAATATCATTGCTTTAATATCATTGCTTTGAAGACATTAATGAATAAATGGATAATTGTTATCTCTGTTAGAGTATGCCCAAAGACCAATCATATGATGATTGTAATAATACTTTTATTTACCGATTTTATTAAATTAAGGCATTGCCGCTATTATTTTCATTTATATATATATGTGTTTAACATAAACTGAAAGATAATAAAGTCTATATAATGACATAATTGTTATTATTAAAAGATCACCAGTCAAGTATTATTATGGGCATGGACAATAATAATACGCTTAAGACTAACATGTTATTGATTGATGACAATAAGTTGTTATTGACATAGAGATGTCAGAATTGATACATGATTATATTGTTAGAGAACAATGTATTGGATTGACCAACCATGAGCATATGTCTTGGATTATTATGTGACAATCATAACATTGCTCATGGTGATGACTATATGTATGATCATCAGACTTGAGATCAATATTATCCCAACATATATTGTTGTATGTTTTGATGCATCTAAACAAGCTCTGTAACTGGTTGCTCTATAAAGACTGTTATTAAATATATCTCAATATATGCAGTGGGTGTATATGATTAAGATAAGATTTGTCCTTCCTACATAATAGGAAATATATCACAGGCCACTTGATTGAGTAAGACTAGAAACGCACGGCTATGCTCGAATAAGTTGATATGAGATATCATAAACTATTCGTTAATTAAAGTCTACTCTAGATATCAAGAAACAATAGATGGGCTATACAAGTGTGACTATTCCAAGACTTGTGCCTATTCTAGATATAAAGGACATAAGGATGTAATACATAAAAGAGTAATCACCAAGATGATATGTCGAATCATATTTTCTTATAACTTAGGTGAAAATGATATATTGCTAAATGTCACTCATTGTATGTAATATTAGAATTGTTATAATAATTACTGCTAACGTTACAAGAACCTACAAGGTCACACCCTAGGATTGAAACGAGCAAAGATGTACAATTGTTGTACGTTACTAAAATATATATCTAGAGTTAATTAAATATATGTTTTAATAATCCTGAATATTTAATTTCAATTAATTAAATATAGATTTAATTAATTTGAAATAATAAAATCCCTAATATGATTAGGGTGACTTGAATATAAGAGGATTATTAAATTCTAATTAATTAAATATAGATTTAATTAATTTGAAATAATAAAACCCTAATATGATTAGGGTAACTTGACTATAAAAGGGTGTGTGGTCTAGCAGCCATTGTACAACACACACTCAAAACCTTCAGCTGTTTTCTCTCAAAATAGTTTTGGGGAAAACAAAGATTGCTCTCAATCGGGTGAACTGAGTAGAGGCCGAGACGTGATTTCGTGGAGGCTTAAGATTCGAACCGATCTACACAACCAGTATTCACTGTTGTCCTTGTTGTTTTTCAAGGAACCCAGTGTAAGTTTTCGCATCTTCTCCTCCCAATTTCAGTTTTTCGTACTTGAATCGCTGGTGAGACCGTCGAGTTTTGTTTCCACTGCGACATGGGATGCGATGACGGTCCCAACAATCTCCAGATATTTCGTGTTTGAACACAAACAACTGTTTTCATTGTTCAAAAAAAACTTATAATGCCACCGATAATATATAATTTTAATTTAATTTAATTTTATATTTTATGTTCAATTTTTTAATTATTTTTCTTAATAATATTTTTTATAATGTTATTCATTGTATTCGAAGATAGAGTTAAGGTAAAATATTAGAAAATATTAATTTTTTACATAAAAATAATAATTTATTAAATATTTAAATATAAAATCAAAAATATATTTTTTATCTAATTAATCTTCAAATTTAAAAAAAAAATCAAAGGGATCACACCCTTTTGAATCTTTTACTGATTTTGTGTCAAAGCTATATGATTACTTCTAGCTAATAAAATCGTACGGTACTTACCTTTTAAAAAAATATTTGTTGATTAAAATATATAATGTTCCTTTTACTCTACAAAATAATTTTGACACTAATTTCTTTTATCAAAATAAAATAAAATAATATTTTATATGAGTTTTAATTAAAAATTATAAAAAAATATAATCAAATTGCGTGAGGTACAAGTTTTATTATTGTAACGAGAGAATAAAATTTCAAATGCACTAAATTCGAAGGAGTATAAGAAACGCATCTTTAAAATAGTTTAAGGGAATTAAATCCCAAATGAAATTGTATGGTACTCCCACGTCCTAATCATATCATGAAAGAAAATAAAATTGCATATTAATATAAAATGTCACCATCACGAATGAGTATAAAATTTTATATTAAAAAACGAATTTATAAAATTTTGTGAAAATAAATCTAGAGATTTTAGGACAAGAACAAATTATAATAAAAATATAAAATAAATAATTAAATTTTGGACAAGTAGACTTTTGGGACAATAGAAGAGCCAAATTATTGACCATTTAAGTGATGTTTATCCCTTACCTTACGTCATCTCTAAGACATTCATCAGTTATTGCATGTGTTTCCAACTAATATGAGTTGGATTGCACATCTACTTTCCTTTCTTTTATAGAACCTTCTAAACCAATATACTTATTGCATTTTTTAATATATTATTAATACAATATCATATTAAGCGTAATAATTGAATATTTTTATAATATATATTATTTTTTTATAAATGTTAAAGTTATTATTGAGAATAAAGACGAGTGCAAAAGAAGATCACAGAAAATAAACATATATAAATTATATAAAAAAATTAGAAAAAAATATAAAAAAGTTTTTGTCTATTTAAGTCATGGATTACTTTTTGACTAACTGGATCCAAAGAAGAGTTTTAGCCTATAGAAATCAATGAATGCCGAAAACTTTTATTGAATAATTAATTAACAAACAACAAACAAGGAAAGAAACTAACCGTAGTGTCCAAGTGATTTTTTTTATAAAATTAAAATATATAATGAATATTTACAAGCATAATCGTAAATTTAAAATATAATTTTGACGTTTTTCTATTATCATTGAGATAAAAATTAACTAAATAGATCACATAAAGAGCAAAGAAGTAAAATGTTAAAAAGTCTAACAAGAAAACTAAAATAAAATAAAGATATAAACAAATATGATTGCATCGGTAAACGAATCACAAAAGGGGATGAAGCTACTGAAAGACCACAGGCAAATCACAAATCAGAGTCAAGCGATGTGAGAAAACTATCCACGAACACAAAACGTGTATCCAAATAAATCTGAGGGTCCAAAGCAGAGAAGATCATCATGATAACAAATAAGCGTCATCTTGATCAGTCGTGACGATGTCAAATCCAACCCTGAGAAAAAAGATAAACAAAAACAACGGTAAAAAATCGTAAGCTACCAAAAGACAGAGAAAAACATTACACAAAGGCAAAGATAAACGTGTTATAAAAGTAGAGAACATGTCACAAAGACATACTTATTCTTATTAAAAAAAACAAAGAAAAAGAATAACCGGCAGACGACAACTAACATTAAAATCGATGTTGTCGTCGGTTAAACAAAATTAAAGAATAAAAAATTAGATTGATCAATAAAATTGACACAAATTATAAATAAGAAAAATAGAGAAAAGAGAGGAGAGGAAGAAAACTAGTGTCCAAGTCATTTAAATATGCAATATTAGAGTTCAATGAATGATGTAGCTTTAAATTATATGCATCTTTAAAGGGTGGGGGATAAAATAATCGATTTTATTTTATATTTTAAAAATGGACTAATTTTCTTCGTATTGATAATTTTAAAATTTTTAATTCCACTGTTTTTAAATATGAAAATTATATTTTTATGTGCCAGTGGATCACAAAAGTGACATAACGCTTGTGTGTTACGTGACTTGGCATTGACTTAAAAACCCTAAAAATGGTAAATCACAAATTTCATACTTAATTTTCTTCTCACTCTTAACTCAGTTATTGAAGTTTAAGTTTTTTGAATTTAATCGCTCAGATTTTAAATTCACTTTATTTTAGCCACTCCACGTTAAATCATAAAATATGTGACGCCGTGTCTTATTTTATTAACATTTTACTATGATATGAATTATTTTATTAATATTTATATCGTATAAGATTTAGATTAAAAAATATTATAATTTTAGAATCTAATCCTAAACCCCAAGTCATAATCTCCAATCCTCAAACCCTCGGATTCATCCTCAAACTCAATTCTCTGCGTCATCGTTGTCATCTTTAATAGCATCCAAAGTCGGCTTTGTAAGTTATTTTGTTATAATAACAACCCTACTCCAACATTGACATGAAATGCACTTATGCAACAATGCCTCCCCTGTGGAAAAAGATGTCATCTCAATGTACATGTTATATGTCAGATTTATTAGCATTCATTAGTTCAGATCAAAGGCATTTATTAATGAATATCTACCCATATATGATAGCGGTATACCTTGATTCGAACCTTCCAATAAAATGATTAGACAAGACTACACAAAAAAATGTTTTCTTTTTGTCCAACACTACTCTTCCTCTTATAAACACCAAACTACCAAATTTCAAATCCAACCCAAAATTATCAAAGATGATTATGAAAAAAATACAAGTACTTATGGTCAAATGTGCTTTATATTTCCAGAGAATCATTTGCGCGTTTGATACCGAGAAAATAAAACTATTTCAAAAAGCATAAAATAGTGGAGGCTAAACTGCAACGAAAACATATTTCAACAGAGGTGCTTTCACTTTTTCAAAGATAAATAATACTTGCACCGTAGTTTTGCCTAGTACTGTGTGGTTTGAGTTTAAAATCTGATCTAAATTTTGACTTGGAAACAAGGGACAAAGATACAAACTTAAAATTACAATCTATGAAAATTCTTTTAAGACGTTCTTCATCAATTGCGTCGTTTCATTTCCATATTGCTTTATTAAGTTATTCGATTATTAAAAGTTACAAAATAGTCATCTAATTATAGAATATTATTTTGTAAAAGTTACAAAATGATCACCCCGGCTATTCATTATGTTCCAAACTCATTATTTTCTGTTAAAAAAATTGATAATTATTTAAGCATAATGTTAATATAATGATTGAGTTATGATAGTCGTTTGAGTTTCTGGGATCAAATTTTATTATGTTACAGTCAACAAGTTATTGTTCAATCAAAATACCGTCCACTTTTAACCAAAAAAAGATGATTACGGAATATAATAAATAGTTGGATAATCATTTTGTAACTTTTAATCGTCGAAAAACTCAACAAAACAACACTCTATAATTGAATGATCATTTTATAACTTTTAATAGTCGAAAAATTTAATAAAACAGTACCCTATAGTCGGTGAATCATTTGTGTACTCAACCCTGAAAATATTAAATTTACTAATCTTGGGTTTCACATTGGGCACAAACACACCTTCTTAGATGTGTTTTAAAAAAATGTATTTGACATGATGCTCCTTTATCCTACATCATATATCTGATCAATAGAAGCGCTCCGTTTCAATAAATAATTTGTTAAAGATTCTAAATAGATAAATAATTATTTTGAGGGTATTTTTATGGTAAAAAACCCCATATATATATATATATATATATATATATATATATATATATATATGCTAGTTAAAAAAAGCAATACCAAGGCAACAACATCCCCATATGTAGCTAGTTAATAAGCAATACCACAGCAGGAGAATCCATCGAAACCCATATAGAATACTACTTTAACTTTACATTTGAAATTAAAGATAAACTTTGGAAACAGTGACATACTCGAACAAAACAAAAGAAAAAAAAGGGGGAAAAAGAAGGGAAAACAGCGGTACTAAAAGGGGCATAACCGACTAACGGCCAATGATCCAATGGTCTCCCATTGTCTTCTTCAGCTCCAACTCATCCACTTTCCTATAATAATATCTCAACCTTCACTCTCTCTAATCCAAATCTTCTTTTCTAATTTTCTCATCAAAATCCTAAAAAAAAACCCAGCTTTTCTTTTCTTCAAAGAAAGGTTTTTCATGGAGCTTATACCTGGTCTTCCTAATGATATTGCCCGTGAATGTTTAGTTCGTGTCCCGTACAATAACTTCTCCAGTATTGCATCCACCTGTAAGGATTGGAAGCTTGAAATTCATTTGCCTGAATTTTTCCGTCATCGGAGAGCCGCTGGTTGTAGTAAACATGTGATGATCATGACTCAATCCCGAGTTAACCCGGATAGAAATTCGGGTCTGAAATGCCATGCCATGCCTGTCTACCGGATCGTGGTTTTCGAGCCCGATGTCGGTGACTGGTGCGAGCTGCCACCGGTTCCGGGGTGTTCCGATGGGTTGCCGGTTTTGTCAAGTCGTTGGAGTCGGGTTGAACCTTGTGGTGATGGGTGGGTTGGATCCAGACACTTTTGATGTCCGCAACGAGGTGTATGTTTATAATTTTCTGTCAGCAACTTGGCGGTGTGGGGCCGACATGCCGGGCGTGAAGAGGATCTTCTTCGGATGCGCGTCGGACTCGGAACGGACGGTGTTCGTTGCCGGCGGACACGACGGGGAGAAAAACGCATTGAGATCGGCAATGGCGTATGATGTGGGTTCTAATACGTGGGTCTCATTGCCCGCTATGGAAAAAGAGCGTGACGAGTGCAAGGGCATCTTCCACCTCGGAAAGTTCCACGTCATCGGCGGATATTGTACAGATAGGCAAGGCCGTTTCGAGAGTAGTGCCGAGCTATTTGACGTTGCCACATGGCAGTGGACCCAGGTGCAAGAAAACCTCTTATGCCATGCCATGTGCCCCAGAACTTGCGTGGCAGCCGAAGGAGCATTGTACATGTGTCAAAGAGCTGACGTCGTAAAACTCGAAGATAATACGTGGAAAGCAGTAGCTGAGCTGCCAGCCGACGTGTGCAATACAGTTCATGTAGCCACTTGGGAAGACAACTTAATGGTGATTGGTTCCCCATGCTTCGGTGAGCCCTACATTGCTTATGTGTTGAATCTAAAAAATTACACGTGGACAAGAATGGAACCTGCAGACCAATACTCGGGTCATGTTCAATCGAGTTGCTATTTAGAGTTGTGAATAATTTAAATATCAAAATTCAAAATTTACATAACAATGTAAGTAAGAAATATGTAGATACGAGTTTTGATGAATCTTTTTATTCAAATATCACCTATTTAAAACTTATTTTTTGACACTCATTTTTAATTATTTCCTCAATTGAAATTTAAATACGCTTTTTAAAAATGTAATATGAGTTGGGTTAAATGATGAAGCATGTATATTAGTTTTATATTCAATCATTAATAAATATTTGTTTGTAAACACTTGAGAATTTACATATAAAACAACGTGAAACTTGAAAAGTTTGTAGGGTGTTTTAAATCGCGTTTTGTTTAGATATGTGAAATTTTAAATGTTTAAATATAATTTTTTAAATAAAAATTTATTGTGATTAAATATAAAACTAATATATATGCGTTGTCCTCGTCAAAACTGGGCTCATAGTTATACAATTACGTGTCTTTGACATATTACATGCGCTTATTTTTTATTTGCATAATATACTTTTATCATCCGTTATATAAAAGTACCAATATGAGGATAGATAATGAATATGAATGCCATTTTCCCTTTAGTCAGCATAATTTTGTAGAAAAACTGAAAAGTAATTAGTGATGTCGTAGTCCCCGTTAAAGGGCAATGGTTGAAGTGATTGATGAAAGCGAAAATGAATTGAGATTAGGACGAAGAGAGTGGGAAACACAGAATGAGGAAAATCAGAAAGTGCATCATTACTTAGAAGGCCCACTGCAGTGCCCATAAAAGGACTGCCCTGATACTTCAACCGTGTACTCTGGACCAGGATTTTGGCCTCTAAATCAAAACTATGGTCAGGGTAGCCGATCCATGGGTTTAAAGTACCACTCGTATTTCACTATATTTATATAATTTTAATAATTTTGATAGCTGGTTAATAAATTAAGGGTTGACAAAGGGACAGACTTGCGCAACTTGCGTGGTATTTGGATTACATGAATGGGCACATGATGAGTGCTGAAACAGGAATAGGCTTGTAAACGAATCGAACGTACACGAACGGATGTATGTTCATGTTCGTTCATTTAATAAATAGACGAACATAAACGAACACGAACATAAACGAACAAAATTTTTTTTGTTCATGTTCGTTCATTTAATAAATAAACGAACATAAACGAACACGAACATAAACGAACACGAACATAAATAAACACGAACATAAACGTTGGAGACCCTACCTTCCATTGTTCTTTCATGAAAAATAGTCGACAATGCAAATCAACCAAATCTACAGTGATAAATAGCGTAAGAGTTGATTAGCAGTGATGAAATGTTTGAAGATATCAAATATTTCGATCGATATTTTAAAGATATTAAATGATTCACACAACTTTAATTTAACGCTATAACATTTATCTTAGTGGTCCATGATTACATATGAACAATCATTTTCTCCTATTACACTCTTTTTCAGAAATTGCATAGAAACCTTTGTTTTGTTTTCTGGCAAATTCTATATATTTTTCTCTTTACTGATGCTCGTATACTTCCGATTGTTACCTTTATATTCCCATCTATTTCTAGAAAGAAGTATGATGTTTTCTTGAGTTTTAGATGTGAAGATACCTGCAATAACTTTACATATCAACTATTAAGCCAAATAAAACAGAGAAAGAGATGAAAACAAACATGTAAAACTTCATATTGCACTATAATATAACTTGTTTTGAAGCTTTCAGCGATCGTCTCCACTCTCTAGTGAACACTAGGGTTTGGGAAAAAAAGGGGGAAATGAATATAGGTGCGAGGTGCCTCACAGGTTAACATATTGGATTTAATCTCCAAATAAAATTGGATTAATTATGGAGTTGGTCATTAGAATATCATATTAATTAATATTTTTAAGATACTTACAAATTGGTCACCAAAATTGATTTAAGAAGATTGGGTTAAACATAAATGAATGAACATAAACGAACATAATCGAACGAACATAAACGAACATAACCGAACGAACATAACCGAACGTTCACGAACGTAAATGAACGAACGAGACCTATATTCATGTTCGTTCATTTAATTAAACGAACAAAAAATCTTGTTCATGTTCGTTCATTTAATAAATAAACGCATATAAATGAACTTCCCGCCGCACGATTCAATGAACGGTTCGCTGAACGTTCAGTTCATTTACAGGCCTAAACAGGAATAACGTGCCGCTGGGTTCCAGTGGACAATTTGATAATCAATTATGATGTTTTTAAAGTCCAGAAAAAAAAAGTGCAACCTTCCCTATCATTAGTGTGTAATCCATACGTCCCCCCTCAATCACAACGCTAAATTTGTATATTTTTTTATTAAATAAAAAGAGATTATATTTTTAAGATAAGTGCAAGGATTCGAACCTATGAACAACGTGAATATCCTTAACCATTTGAGTTAAGATAAATGTAAGGATTCAAACCTATGAACAATATAAATAAACACGAATATCATATGAACAACATGAAAATCCTTAACCATTTGGGCTAATTTTATATAAGATAAATGTAAGGATTCGAACCTATGAACAACATGAATATCTTTAATTATTTGGGCTAATTTTATATAAGAAGACCATAAAAGTCTTAAAACATTTTCTAGAATTAAAGTATATTTATTGTGAAATCATTCACTTACCTGTCATTAATATCACCGTAAAGTTTCACTCATCAATAACGCCTCTAAATTTGTAATAACAACAGGACGAAAAGCGAAATTTATATCGAAAAACTGGAAATGTACAGAAAACGATAGGACTCAAGATAGAGCAAATAAAGATGAACCACGTTAACTCCATGTAGCATCCGTCAAACTCCGATAGTAGACCTAGACACAACACGCTGTTTCTTGGAACTTCATGACGAGATACAACCCAAGATAAATGCAATATCCTTAAATAGAACATCGATCATCAGCATCACTTTCCCAATTGACATCAAAGAAGAAAAAAATTGTATAAGACGTATCTCGGTGTGAAGAAAATCACAAACTATAATTCATCATACTCTAAGATATCTAAGAATTCTTTAGATAGCACTCCAATGAACATCCATAATGTTTTGTATGAATTGTGCGACTTTATTAATTGAGAACGTAATATCAGGTCGAGTATGACAACATATATGGCACGGTCACCAACAATACTCCCATAGGTACGAACATAAACAAGACTATAGCCATCATGCTTATTTAATTTAGGAAAAACAACAATACTCTTATCAAGTAGTTCAAGAACAAATTTCTTCCGAGCAAGAAAAAGATCAGTGAAAGTATGATGAGCCTCGATACCAAAAAAATAGTGAACAAGTCGAAGATATTTAAGTGAAAACTTGTTATGCAAATGAGTAATAACAATAACAATATGGAAATATCATCGACATACAAAGACAAGAGAACCGATTGTAGAAGGCTGATCGAAACAGCACAATCCATCTTCAAGCTACCCATCTAGCAAGACGTCACTTGAATCCATATCCTTCACAAAACATTTATTAGCATGAAACTAAAAAGAAAACAGAATTCTCATGTGCTATCTTAGAAACAGAGATAAAATTACGAGTAATATGTGGAACATGAAATAGTCGAGCAAGCCTTAACGGACGAGAGGATGTGAGAAACGATGCCTGACCTGTATGACAAATGGGAACACAAGATCAATCACCAAGAAACACCTTACCCAAACGGCCGAACCAGAATATGGCTGACCATGATGAACTTGATGCGGCTCATAGGTGACATGACGTCATGCACCTGAGCGAGGATACCAAGGAAAGTAATTCAATGATTTCTCATTTGGAACAAGAAAGTTAACCTAAGCTGTTTCTAAATACAAAGTGATAAGTGCAAAAAAAATTTGCTCAAGTTCAGTAACTCAAATCCCAAGCTCCATGTAAGGCAGACGTTCACTATTTCATTTATATTGCACCTCAGCCATATCCTTCGGTTATGCATTCCATATGGGATCTGGAATAGGTCAGATTATATACCCTCCTGGCCATGTACAAAATGTTTGAGTTTTACATGGTTTGCGGATGAATTTGCCCATGAACATTTTTGGATATTATAAGACAAGTCCGCTAATTCCAGTTAATGATATTGATGAAATGGTGGAGACCTGCAACTATACACTGAACAAGTTTGCAAAATGTAATTCTGCTTGGGATTGAAGAATTTCTGGAATGGCTCCCTTCGAAGAATTTCGGCAAGCAATTAGTATTTCACCGATCAATGGAGTAAATGGAATTTCATAATTTTCGTCTATTTCCAGACTGCATACTTCCAGTAATTTAAATACAAGGGATTCGTTTCCTAGACGATTCATCTGTGTAATATTCTACTAAATACATATATAAGAAAAATTAAAACTGAAGATTAATAGGGACTGCGCGAACGCAACTCCCCGCTGCCACAAATTATGTAGTCTCTCCCCCTTGGGGGAGACCTTAGAGCAGCACCCCTACCAAGTGCAATGTAGGTCACTGCCTTAGGCCATGAGTCTTTTTGGTCGCCCATTGACCCCTACCAAGTTGGACTGTGCTCCATCTTTATACGTCAACCTTACATTTTGTCTATAACATGGTACTGTGTGGGATTCAGTATGCATTTGAGCATAGATAAAGCTTTTGTCCATGCAAACAAAAAAAGCTTTGATGTTATTAATAGGGGTCGGCTCAAGCGGTAAGCAGCTTGATATCGCTTAAGTAAGGGGTCTCGAGTTCAAATCCTTGTGTAATTGAGATAAAAAAAATTCTATATTTCAGACTATTTATCTCAATTATTTACTTTTACACATCCGACGACTTAAAAAACCTATAAAATTAAAAGATTTTATATTTATATGAACGAATTTGTATATGGCGTTGAATGCCTGACAATGCCAACATAATCATTCAGATTTTGTATTCACGGGAAACAAATAATCTGGAATTGTGCAGTCTTCTTCCATAATCTGGAAGGCTAAATAAGATAAGAAGTGCATGCCATTTTCCCTTGAATCAACACAGTTTTGGAGAAAATTGTGAAAAAGCGTTGGGAAGTCGTCCTTGATCAAAGGCCAATGCAAAAGGTGATTCATGAAAAGAGTGGGTCAGAATTTTGGAAAAATCTGAGAACGCCATAAGGAGGGGCAATCAATCACCAAGCCAAACGCCCACTGCCCTAGTTGTAAGTAACTTTTAATGTTGGTAGGTAATGATATTGTATTATTGGAAAAAGTAAAATAAATTTATAATTATTTATCCGTAGTTGGTGTTAAAAAATAGATTGCTGTAAAACAAGGTATTAATGTTGACTAAAAATATTAAACAAAATAATCAGACAGAATGATAGCGTGTAATGGTATTAATTACAGTTTTAGAAGCGAATTTGTTTTGATGCATATAATCTCTGAAGATAACAATTATCACTTCTCCACTGAAGTCGTTTGATTCGTACATTAATAAATAAATATTTTTAAATTAAAAAAATATCTGAAAAACTAAATTCAGTGTGCAATCCACTAACAGTAAATAGAAGATAAATCTTTAGATCATTTACAAAGTGCTGATAAAAGGTCCCTGAAACATCAACTTTCTTTTGCTTATTAGAGAAACATCAATTACTCCAAACTCATTAAACTTTTTCTTTGATAATCCACCACACTTCTTCCATTTTTCTCTTCGTAAACTGAGAAATGGATTTTGTTAGCCCAATCTTGGACATGGTCACTTGTTTGTGGGGTTGCGGTGCCAGGCGCCTAGTGCATGTGAGACGCCTTCCTAAAAGGCTTAAGGATTTGGTATTTGCAAAGGTTGAACTCAAAGATCTCTGGGATGAGGTAATCGTAAGAGTAAAGAGAGCTGAGAAGAACCCTCTGGAGTAGGATTGTAAATGAGACGAGACAGATCGCGAGCTACTCGAGATCGACTCGATCAAAGCTCGATAAATACTCGGATCGAATGGACTCGACTCGAGTTCTTAACGAGCCGAAACGAACTACTCGATATTCGACTCGAAAAGCTCGTTAGCAACTAGAAAATATAATATATTAAGATTTTATTTTAAAAAAATAAATTATTAATAATATTAATATTTATGTATTGATTTTTTTTTAAAAATACAGTAAGATTTTCATGTATTTAAGATTTATGTTCGAGTTTGAGTTTGAGGCTTCAATCGAGTTAAATTTAAGAATTTTTTTTTTCATTTCGAGCCTTTTCGAGCTGCTCACGAGCTTCAATTCAGGATTTCGTGTTCGAGTCGAACTTGAAAATTTTAAGCTCGCGAGTTTTCGAGTTGAGTCGAGCTCAAATTCAGAGTTTTCAAATCGAGTCGAGCTCAGCAATACTCGAGCTCGACTCGGCTCGTTTACACCCCTACTCTGGATGTGGTTAAACAACAAGTAGAAGAATGGTTGAAGAGATACAAGTTGCCATGGATCAAGTGTTGTTTAATCCCACATAGTATTGGAAACACTATTGAGAATGAGTATTTAAGGTTTGGATTTTTCACTTCCTTGTTGAGTGAAAGATCAGCTCGGCTCAGCTCGGCTCGTGGTTGTGATCGTGGTAATATGTATATTCGACACGTTCGTGCGAATACTATTTTTTTAGAGAAAATTCTTGAGGAATTTCTCTTTGAAAGAAACAAATGAAAAAATGTGAAAGATTTCAATTGATATTTAGGCTGCTGAGGACTACTGATTTATGAGTTATCAGAAATTAAACAATTTTTTCCTAAATTAAATAAAAAACGTTAAGATGTATCTGGACTGATTTCCAGCTTTGTACAGAGGTGACAAGTTGTTAATATCATGAGTTACATGATTTAATTTCAGAAGTTATAACAGCTGAATAATGATGCAATGAACCTGAACTATTTCTGAGTCAAATTCATCTGGACGTTTCAGCTGTTACAATGAAGGTTTTTAATCCTGATTTTTTATGGACGATTTTAGCCCTATTTATAGCCTATAAATAGAGAGCTGGATTCATCTTCTCAACTCACTCTCTACATTTAGAATTCACTCTCCAAGTGTTTTCTAAATATTTTCTCTGTGTGCTTTTCGATCAGAAGTACAATACCACCAGCAATCCACTCCGGTTTCGGGTGTACGGAATTCGGAGCGACCATGTTAACCTCGGGGGACGGTCCGCATACTATAGCAATTACACGTATCGGGGCGAATTCGTTTTTAAGGTAGTGATTTTACCACGACACGATTTACGAATCTGTTCATTCTAAATTATTGTTTATCTTTTCTGTCAATGCTAACGGTGTGATTTTGCGGTCCATATTTTCAAAAATAAGCAATACTGATTATTCATGAAGGAAATCAAGAACTTGAGAGGAACTGTCTTGGTGGTTGACCCAGGAACGTGTGCCGGACCTACCGGATTGCCAAGAAAGTGATGAACAGCACATAAACCGTTAAGGAACTGCCAGAGAAAGGAAATTTCGAAGTCATTAGTGTAAGGCTGCCTCGTCAGAAGGTGTCCGAATGGCCGATGGAGAACACCGTTGGTCTAGACGCCGTGGTTGAGACCACATGGGGACACAGAGAGGACGGGAACGTCGGGATTATCGGAAGATTGAGTACCCTGCAATACCTAAATCTGTCACTAACAGGCATCAAAGAACTACCGTCCGACCTTGCGAATTTGAGAAACCTCAAGTGTTTGTTATTGGATTACACATTGTATCTTAAAGAGATCCCACCGGAGGAGTTATCTTGCCTATCATTATTGCAGGTGTATAGTAAAATTAATGGGGTGTCGGAGAACTTTGATGAACCCAAGGTTTCAGCTGAAGATGAACTTGACTTCTTAGAGGTGTTGGAGGAATTCGAGCACTTGGATAAGCTTTGTATCACCTTATTTACTTACTCCTCTATTCAAAAGATCTTCACCTCTCGCACCTTAAGAACACGCATCAGAAAATTAACAATGATGGATTGCAGGGGATTGGTATCATTACGTCCCGAAAGTTCATTACCGAATTTAGGGAGACTCGAGATATTTCGTTGTTGTTCGCTAAAAGAATTCAGAATGCAGAATCGGGGTAGCTTTTGCAGCCTCCGTCAGGTTCACGTAGGTGTTTGCCTGCTGCTGCCAAACCTGAACTGCCTTGCTTATGCTAGAAACCTCGAGACCCTTACGATTCTTGACTGCGAATCAATGAAACATGTTATAAGCGAGGAGGGGATGGGAGAAGATGAAGTACTCCCCAAGCTGAAGACAATTTCTTTGACTCGTTTGCGAAGTTTGGAAACCATCTGTCGCTGGCCAATGTTCTTTTCTTCTCTGTTGAAGATTGATGTATCTCAATGCCCACGTTTGAGGCAACTCCCATTTGAGGGTGAAACTGCACATTTCTTGAAGAAAATCAGAGGAGAAACAGAGTAGTGGGAAGTTTGGTTTGGGAGGGTGATGTTGTTAAGGACGCTTGTAGCTCGAAATTCATATCGACATCAGGGAAAGCCAAAGAAGAACAGATGGCCTCCACCAGCAAGAAGAAAACAGCCCTTTCTTCTTCTTCTTCTTCATAGCTCTTAACTTGTTTATGTTGTGTATGTGTGTAGTTGCAATTGCAATCTGTTTACTTCTCAATTGTTATCAAAAAATCATTTCTTTTTAGTTGTACTAGTACGTCTTTATAGACCTTGTGTTGTGAAGGAGAGGGCATGCTGATCTGCGTTTCTTAGTTTCTTATTCTTTTTGTATTTTGTTGCCTCCTTTTGTGGCCACAGTGTTTACATTTCTGCGTATAGTTTGACCCTAAAGGATTTGTTCGCTCGGCGAGCTTAAGTTCTTATAAAGATGTGCTGATGACTTACTTAGACACCCATACAATCAAGAAAGGATCTAAGACCACACGGATCAACTAATCGAAATTCTAATCCTGTGACAATATATATAAATATGATTTTAGAGAATAGTTACTTCTGTAACACACATTAAATTAATATATTAAGTCATAAAAACTCAAAATCATGACTCGTTTGAAACTAGACTTGGTAACCTTTATCCCATATAAATCTCAATTTTGACCAACTTTCAATTGATCTAAAATCTTTTAAGATAAATAGATCAATAAATTACTATTTCTTAAGTTCACAGTAGCAGAGAATTCACAACTTTGTGCTATTTTCCGGATTGCATACTCTTTCAGAAATTAGAACTGGAGGGATCTTTTTCCTACAAGCCAAGCATTCAACCAGGGAAGATAAATAGTTAAATATAAGAAGTGTTTTACCAGGGAAGAAAAATACTTATATATAAGAAATATTTTAACGCGAATGCAAGTCCCCTCTACCACAAATTATGACGTAGGCTCTCTCTATTGAGGAGACCTTAGAGCAGCACCCCTATCAAGTGCAATGTAGGTCACTACCCTAGGCCATGAGTTTTTTTTATCGTTCATTGACTCCGTCCAGGTAAGTATATTTCAAAGTTGGACTATGCTTCATCTTTATATGTATGAGCTTACATTTTGTTTATAACATGGTAGTGATGTGGGATTCAGATTGCATTGGAGCATAGATAAAGCTAATGTCCAAGCAAACTAAAAAAAGCTTTGACATCACTGTTCCAAAACTTTAAATCTATAGAGTTTCGGTCGTGTTATTTTGTTGACGTATGATATTTTAGAACCCTAAATCTATTTTCTAAAATTTACAGAGGATGAATGATACAATTTTACAATAAAAAGAATTTGGTTTGGCTTGGCCAACGGTGATGAGAACCAAGGATGGACCGAGAGGAGTGAAAAAGAGCAATCACCTTTCTAAAACTTTTAAATTCTTATATATTTTAAATATTTCATTTATGTTTTCAATTGAAAATATATTTTCGTCTAAAATTTTATAATTTCTGCTTCCGTCCTGATGAGAGTTGTCCAGTCCTCTTTCCCTTGCATAACACATTGATTAAAAAGGTCACCAGATTAGGATGGACTCCTCTGTTTACCATTCTATTCAGCAAACTTGTGGCTTCTGTCCATTTACTTGAATCGCAAAGCCCATGTATCAAACAGTTGTACATGAAAACGTCCGGTTTTAGATCTTTATGATTCATTAACTCAATCATGTTAATGATGGCTTTTTCAATCCTCTTTTACTTGTATTAAACATAAACAGTGCATTGCGGACTGCCTATGCTGCAGCATCCTCTAACCTGGCGACTGGCGTCTTCCTCACAACAGTCTTCTTCGGGTGAAACCTCCTTTGCATACTGTTATAATCAACGTCGATGGTGCATGTCCACTGGCTTCTGGGGTCCCGGTGATTGGTTTTCATGCTCGTGATTGTAATGGCATGGTCCTTGCAGGCCATACGGCTCCTTTTCATGGCCATCCCGGTGTTGGTATTACCAAGGCACATGCCCTCACTCAAGGTGTTCGGTTAGAGATGGAATTGGCTTTTGCGCATGTGATTATTGAATGTGATTCTGCAACAGTTGTTTGTCAATCGGAGGCTCCACCACATACCGACATTTCGGTGGTGGGATTTCATTTAGTTGAAGCACGCTGTTTATTATCCGAGAACTCAAGGGATTTCATTTGGCAGGGTCCTACGAAATTATGGAGTTGAAAAAACCCAGAGCTTCATCAGGCTCAAGGGATCTTGATTTACACTTCAATTTCTGGAGATTTTCATCAGAAGCAGTAGTGTAAGGTGAAAGGGAACACATCACTGGCAGTTCAGAAAAAGAAAATGGAAGAGAATCAGTAGGAGAGCAGCGGTCCAAAGTTAAGTTAAAGCAAATTAGTTGTAAACCATAGGGAATATGCCTGAGAAACCCGAACTACGAGATCATGGTCTGTCCGAAGAATCAGAGTTCCGGAAGTAAGGGGCAAAAGTGGATTCTATGATCATGTCATCCCATTGTAATCCATTCCACCATGCTTCCTGTCCTGAAATACTATATAGTTTGTGTTTGGCACTGTTGGCATGAAATGGGACCTTCTTGAGATTTGGGCAGTCAAGCACATGGATGGCACGCAGAGAGGCAAAGCACAAAGGATGGCTGCAAATACTCTCCAGCTGGTGTAGGTCAGTAAGCTTTAGAATCTGGAGATTGCAGAAAACCGAGCTTTCCTCTGTTGTTTCAGCTCCTCCAGCATCACCATGGCCTATAACTCTTTCCATTGCTTCACAACTCACAATTTCTAAAGATTTGAGATTTGGGACCCAAACAAGCCAATTCAGATGTAACAGAACGTTACAGTTATTGATTACTAGGACACGAAGATGTACCAAACATTTTGCACTTAAATTCCGGTTGTTGCATGGAGTCCAGGATCCTCGAATCCATTCGATAGCCACTTCTTCCAAATCAAAGCAATTGCCGATTTGAATCCATGTCAATCTCATACCACTCTGAAGTCTCAGAATAGTAGTACCTCTGCATAACTCAATGTCAAGGCCATATGTGACCTTCTGCAATTTGTCTGATCTCAAAAATCTTTTGTAGCCATCCTCGCTTTTTATGGTGAAAGTTAAGGCTTGCAGGTCGGGTAAGCACAAAAGTTCATCCATCAAGAGTTCATTACCTCCAGAAAGACATTCCCATCCATTACTTGATCTGAAATACCAGAATGGAACAAGTCCAATCTTTTCAGCATTGACAGATTCAATAGAACCTGTTGTGGAAGAATCTCAAGTTCATCGATATTGTTGAGATATAAAAACTCCAACTTGGTTAAATTTCTCAACTCCAGAGACAGCTCTTTAACACTTGTATAAGAAAGGTCAAGATGTTGCAAGGAGACCAATTCATAAAAGTTTCTGGGCAACTCTGCTAAATGTTTATTGAAAGATAGGTCCAGAACTTTAAGAGAAGGCATAAAATCAAAGAAGCTATTTGAGATCATTTGCAAATCATTCCATCGAAGATTCAAAGTCAACAGATTGGGGCACCTAGGTGATCCTATTAGTTGATCAATTGAATTGTTCATCAGAGATACTCTTTCAGCCTTCTCCCACTTTGGGATTGCTGGTGCTTTGGTCAATTTGACATTCACTTGCACAAAAAACTTCCCCTTCTTAGCTCCCTTGTCGGAAATTACCCACAGTGCCATTTCTCGAACAATGTCATGCATTTTAATATAGTGATCGTCGATAGATTCACCACTTTCCAACAAGCATGCCAGCTTTAATGTGCCAATAATATGGTGACCCTTATCATAAGCTTCATATATATTGTCACTTTGTTCCAAAAGTCCTTCTCCAAGCCAACTGTTTATAAGATTAACTTTATCCAAATACCAATCTTCAGGATACAGTGCGCAGTACAAGAAGCAAGATTTAGTAGTATCGTCCGGCAAGCTATCGAAGCTGAACTGTAGTAGAGAAATCACCTTTTTCTCCATACTTGGGAATTCGGCAGCAGATTTCCTCAATGTGGTGGCCGCATGATGCCATTCTTCAACGGTTCTTCTGCTGCGCATGACTTGTCCAACGGTTATGAGAGCAAGTGGCAAACCGTTACATTCGTCTACAATCATTACTGCTAGTTCGAGTATAGCCGGGTCCAACTGTAGTACTTCTTCTCCTGCCTTGCTTATAAACAATCTCCATGCTTCCCTCCGCGCTAAACAATTCACTTTGAACTTCCTCTGTGCCTGCATGAGATCACATACATCCTCTCGTCGTGTTGTTAGTACTACTTTGGCCTTGTTTTGTTCACTTGGCAGGGGAACACCAGCTTCTGTAAGATCATAAACATCCCATACATCATCTAACAACAGCACAAATCGTTTCGTTTTCAACACCCTGAAGATGGAATTTCTTTTCTCCAATTGCCCCATGCGGTTCCAAATGTCATCAGGGAAGCCTAGTTTTCGTCCAATTGTATCCTGGACCATTTCTATGTTCTGACCCCTTGACACAACGGCCCATATCACCACATCATAATCTTGACCCACTCTGCCTAGTAGTTCATTGTTGATTTTAGTCAAGAGAGTGGTTTTGCCAACGCCCCCCATACCATATATGCCAATGATTCCCACTCCTGAATCACAAAAGTAGCTCCAAACCTCCCTAAAATTCGAATTCATGCCTATGGTATCGTTGAGAGGCATCTCATCCACCGAGGGCGGGGGCAACATGTCAGCTACATCACCAAAATTTTCCCCCGTTTTCATCAAATCAGAAACTTCTTCCAATTTTTTAAGTGCCTTCTTCCCAAGTTTATAACGAGACCTCAAACTTGTAGGATAGAAGTAGCTGCTGCAACCTCTTTGACGAGTCTCCCTTTCTCCTTCCTCTACTCGACGTAAAACCGTCTCAAGTCCAGCATCCAGCTCCTCTACTCGCCGTAACCATCCATCTACTTGCTTCCTGCAATGCATTTGTTGCCGCAAGGCAATATCGACCCTTGTCCTCACATCGTCCCTCAGCTCCATAAGCTTTTCTTTCTCAGTTTTCAAAGATGTTATATCCCTTTGGAACGACGGGTGAAGATGTGGTTCCCTCTTGTTGTTGCGCGGAAATCAGACAAAAAAGAGAGAGCGCCTAACACAAAGCTCGCAATTTCCATACCAGATAAACTAGGAGGCCTTTTCAGGAAGCAAAGTGAACCAACTGCCTGGGTGAGGAAAATGATAATAACGGAATTGCTAAAATAATTTATTAACAAAAATTAAAAAACAGGTCGAGAATCGAATCCATCGATTCAATCATAAAATAAAGTTACACTTAAAAAAAACAAATCATTAGTCATGTAATTGCAATCAGCTCATACATGTGTGTAAGATAATGAAAAAAAGGTGATCACAAGTTAACAGGCGAGGGGGGATTCATAAACGTATAGCATGCTTGCACAACTTCCTCATATGCCACCTATAATTAACCCTATATGCTTAGTGAACAAAAGCTGATCCTGCAGTTCCCATTTATTTTTTTAAGAAATCCAGAACAAACACAAGAGAGAGAAATGAAAGAACTTACTTGATGCAAAGGAGTGTTGGGAGTTGTGAATTTCAGTCTCTGCTGAGGAGAAAACGGAGGAGAATTGGAAAGGACGGTGGCTTTGGTTGAAGCCAACAAAGAATCAACGAAAGATGAACTGAAAATGAAGTGCAAAGGAAGACCGAGTATCGTGCGATGACTTCGATTGAGGTAAAGATGGTCTACAGTAATTTGAATTTGGATAGGGTAATATTGATAAACTTGATAGTTTGTATAATGTTTCTATTATTTATATATTCTCTCAATTTAATCGTAACTTTAAATAAATTTTAAACTAAAATATATATTTTTAAATGAAAATAAAAAAATTAAATTAAGTTAATAATAAAATATGTTTAATAAGTTAATATAAAAAATATTTTTAAGTTATATACATAAAATATTATGAATTTAAGTATTTATACACTAAGATACAAAATATATATATATTATGTTGTCCATTTTAGACCAAACAATGATTTTGATATAACATGTGACATCATTCGATTGGATGATTAAATTTATTTTAATTTATTAAAATTATGACTAAATTGAGATAATATTTAAATAACAAGGGCCAAATGTGATTATATTAAAATATTTATCTGTTGTTAAAAATAATTAACTCGGAGTGACTACATTTTAATTAAATAGAAGCGAAAGTGCATATCTTATGTTGTTTGAAATCAATGATCAAAAAGTGAAATAAAAAACACAAACATAAATGATCATCCATATAGTTAACCTATTTTTAAATTATCATATATTTTATATTTTTATATTTTCTATTAATAACTTTTTATCTTTATAATTTATAAATTCATACTTTCTAAAATTACAGAAATTAAAAGTCTCAAAATATTTTTTTAAGAAAAACAACTTTAAATCAGTTTTCTTATTTCTAATTTTTTTATTGATCCTTATAAATTCAATTCAACCGGTTGAACTAGACGGTATAGTCAGGTTTTTACAACCGTGTTAGAACTAGTACTATTTCATCAAAAGTTCTACAAATATAACAGGGATTTATTTGAGTTAGACTCAGTGCAGTACATAACCAGTGTCCAAATGAGATACGGCAGCAAGGTCTGTTTTTTTGGTAATACAGTTGAGCTATTATCAATAAGTCTATCAGCTACAACAAACCATCTCTCTGGAGCTTAGAATTCAAGGGTGAATTCAGATTTACAACATATGAAATACATGGCACAGCTGTCTGTAAAAACAGTCAAATGTTGCATACCTCGATCGTGCTTAACTCCAGGATCAACATAGGAAAAGGGGGGGGGGGGAAGAGTTGAATATTTCTCTTGCACGAAAAAGGATTGGGTTGGTTTGTGTTTACTCTGTTACATATAAGAGCTTAAGAATCAGTTTCAACACGCAAGAAATAATCCTTTCTTCCACAAAGAGAAAGGGCTACTGTGAATTGCGAGTTCGGGACATGCACCTGTCAATCTTCTAAGGCTTTAGGGGAATTTTCTGGTGTCTTCAAAACAGCCGCTGTGTTGCTTTTGTGTGCGGTTACACCTGCACGAAACTCTTCAACTATGGAAGCATCCTTTAACTTCAATGAGAATGTAGACAGCCCTTCTTTCTCTTCACCTGAACTATTCATGCAGGCAAATGTGATACCTCTCTTGTCCATATTTGTCAGCTTCATTTCTGGATAAAGCCTTGCATTTAGAATTAACCTGTAATTTCCTCTGGCTCTCATGAGTACCCTAGCTCCTTCCGTTCCGACTGTAGACACATTCACCTTAAGTTCTCACGCTCTTTCCATGCCCCACCTATGAACTCAAACAGCACGGAATCAGCTGAGAATATCACTTTCTCATTCTCTTCTCCTGTCTTGACTGGAACCTCCGGTATGGCTTGAAAACCACTCCCCTCTTTCTTAGAAACAACTGAAGTCCCGGATGCTTTGAAGAGGGACGGATTCCCGTTTGTTGAAAGACCAAAACCTAAAGACTGGTCATTTTTCAGTCGAAAGAGTGGAACAGAACTAGTAGAACCACCCTTTGGATATCCAAAGGAGAACAAATAAGTCGAAAATCCAGTGCCAGCAAGTTCCGTGAAGGCATTCTGGCTACTTGAAAGCTGTTGGAACGAACTCAATGATGCACCTTCTGCAGTTAAATCTGAATTTTCACTACTCTTATCTTTTTTCTTTTTTTTTTTGATAGAAAGGCCCCATTAAAATCCTCCTTCAATCCCTCCATGTTATGAGAGTAACATGAAGGAACAACGAAGGAGGAAAAGAGAGCCAAGAAAACCACTACTCTTATCTTTGTTGTCTGCATTTGCAGTCTCGTCATTTTTCTTATCTTCATACTTAGTCTTATCATCTCTTGCCCGTTTTTCATCATTGGCCTCCTCTTGAGTATCTTCATTTACAACAGACTGTCCTTATCCTCGCGACTTTCCTTATGAACAACAGCTTCAGAAACTGGTCCCTTCCTTACGTTCGGACTGTTCAATATTCTCAGTTTCAAATTTTACAGACCCAGGTTCCTTTTCATCAGTTTCCTCTGAATACTGATTATTTCCCTCATTCTTTCCAGATTTATTAACATCATTTTCCCCATCTTCTGAGACTTCTTTCTCATCAACAATTTGTGCTTCAGTGGTAATCTCGGTGGAGGTTTCTCTGGATTCAGGAGCTCCACTAGGTGCAGCAGGAGTAATGGTTGGTTCTGTAGGGGGACCAAGCAGATCCCAGAAAACGGATTTGATGAGGCAGTTGATGAGGTTGGTTTCTGCGAACTTTGACTATTCTTCTGTTTGACAACACTTCATCACTAGCCCTCTTAAAAGTACCATTCTCTTGTTCAGAAGAATTTTCCTCATTATCAAGACCAGGATTATCACGAGAAATTTCTCTTCCAGCGGCCCTCTTCTTCAAAGGTGGAAGGGCATTTTCTGCATCCCCCGTTGCAGATCAGCTGAGAAACTGAAAACTGAAGACTTTTTAGCGCAAACTAGGATATCTGCTGATCATTGGAAATGATATATCCATTGAAATCAACAGAAAACAAATTAACGTGAATCTTGCCAACTTATAATTTCTCATCCAACCATAATAACGGAACATTGAGAAAATATGAGCAGAAACAATTACAAGCACAAATAGTAAAATAGATGCTCAACAAGGTGGCACTCATGACAAAAATTTAGGTGTTTGCAAAGGATATTTACCAACAAACAGAAACACAACTACCCGAGATTTCCATAAAAACCTCCATAAAACATATGAACAAGGAATAGTGCATGGCCCAATGAAAAGATAAGCAAATCCAGACAAATATAAGTTCAGGGAACTTAAACTTTTCTAGTAACTTCTGATATCTGACAATCAACTAAAATGTTTATTACTAATGGAACAACCACCAATACAATGAAAAAAAAATGATCGGGTATTAACAACTTTTTCTTCAAAATACAATAAGAAAACAAGCGAACCCCATAAACTTAGCTGAGAAAAACTAGATGAGTGTGCATCAACCCACATGCTCTTCAAAAACAAAATTATTTGTGAAGTTGTAAGGAAACGTGGCATTATCAAAAGTTCCCTTCCCTTGTAGATCAAACAGATACCAGAGAAGCTTCATTATACCCAGAACATGAACTAAATAGTAACTATAACGAACTAACTGGATAACTGGTAAACCCATATATACAGTAATGTAGTTTCCACTATTTTAACACATCAAAGATGTATTACAGCTCCTTATAAGCCGTAAATAGATTTGATGCATTAAAGCCAATCCCCTTCCTGGTGGGAAAAACATTCAAGCGTATCAAAGCTGCAGGCAACTTGACCTAAATGATCAAGGTTTTTGTCACATGCAATACCAATTTTTCAGAAGTGAGCAAACAACTATGCTACCCAGACTTAGCAGGCAGTAACAGATACGTATATGTTCAAACTTTCAACATGAGTATTCTCAATTTCTTTTTTAAACTTTTTTCCATGTATTTGGAAGATCATATCCATGTTTGCATAGGCATAAAGAGGCTGTTTGACCCATAACCTAAAGGTCACGTGTTAGTGAGAGAAGCTCCAGCTTCTCTCTAACCTTGGTGTTTTCAAATTTCGAATTACAATAGCCCAGGCGTCTTTTGAAAATTTTTCTCTCTCCTCCGACATCCACCCATTGTCCGCTGCCGCCGACAGCCGTCCGCTGCCGCCGCCGCCATACTCCGACCACCGTTTGAAGCTTTTTTCTCCTGGGAAGTTCACCGACTCAAGGTGATTCCAAATCTGGCTTTAGATTTGCGATTGAGACATTCAATCGACGCAGATCTGCTCGAAGTTCACCGTCGATTTACGCCTCTTCCCGCCGCTAGTGGTCGTCACTGCCTCACCACCGGACTCAGCTTCTTCTCGCGACCATAACTCCCTTTCCTAGTGTCGAAAATCAGTTCTATTTCCAGTGTACTGGTTCGGTGAAATCTTACCCTATCCAAGCTGTCTGTTTTTCCAGTTAATCCTCTTCCCAACTTCTCAGTTCTATCCATCTGGTTCGGTGAAATCTTACACTATCCTCCAAGCTGTCTGTTTTTCCAGTAAATCATCTTTCCCAGATCTCTCCATGGAACCTCTACGCTCGTCTAAGCACAGGCGTACTAGTGGTTTAGCTGCAACAACTGCGGCAGGTGCAGCGTCTGTGAACTCCATTAGTACTTCCTCTGGACCTGATAATGCAATCAATTTTTCATTTTCCGGCAAGGAAAAACGTGAGAGGGAGAGCGAAAAGGAAAGGACAAAGCTCCGGAGACGGAACAGGCGAGCCTTCACTAGACGTATGCTGGCCGGATTGCGGCAGTTTGGTAATTTCCATCTCTCAGAGCGTTCTAATATGAACGATGTACTGGCCGCCTTGGCCCGTGAGGCAGGTTGGACAGTTGAGGCCGACGGCACTACCTTCAGGCAATCGCATTCGCCCCAAAAGCATCAAAATTCAAGAGTATTTTCAGCGAGGTTGGGTGATAGTCCTTTAGCAACCGGGCGTTTGAAAAATTGCTCTGCTAAAGCTACTTCAGACTATCACCCTTCTGTTGGTAGGATTGATGACAATGGACTGTCTTCTTCTCAAGGAGGGGAAAAAAAGCTTGGAACTAATTCTGTAGTGCAGACAACACCAACTTTACCTATCGCTGATATTATTCAGGATGGAACCAAGGAGAGCTTTATGAAAGGGTACTCTTATGAAAAGTTTTCCGAAGTAACGAGAAGGAGAAAAAATGAGTTTCAAAATTGGTCGAAGGATGGTCATCCAAGAATCGGAAATGGGATCAGAAATGGTTGTTTCACGATTTTTATCGAAAACCTTCCAGAGATGATCCATTGGAAGAGACTTGGGTTTATTTTTGGCATACATGGTCATGTTATTGATGCCTTCATTCCTAAAAAAAGAAACTCGAAAGGGGTCCGTTTTGGGTTTATTCGGTATGCAACTATTGAAGAAGCAAGGAGAGCGATCTCAAAAATGAATGGCTCTCGTATCGATGGCAGCAAAGTTGGCGTTTCTTATGCTAAATTCAAACCTCGACATTCCTATTGGAGGAAGTCCTCGTTAGGTGTTCTTCGCAAGTCCGGGATAGAAGATGATTCGAGGAGGAATCATTATAAAGTTGAAGGTGTTATAGATGAAGAAAAACTTCAGGTGTTGAGCAATTGTCTAGTGGGGAGGTGCAAGGACTTTGTCAAAATTGGTCATCTCGCTAGACAAATGCAAGCGAAGGGCCTCACTGGCTTTACCTTAATGAGAGCTGCTGGTAATGCGATTTTAATGATTTTCGAAGACAATGCTTCATTGAGAAGTGTGAAGAACAATAAATCAAATATTCTCGCAGAGTGGTTCTCTATAGTCGAAGCTTGGTCAGAGAGTTTGGTAATGGAGTGTCGTCGAGTATGGTTAGTTTGCGAGGGTGTTCCTTTTCACGCATGGAATTGGGATACTTTCAAGAACATTGTTGATAAGTGGGGTTTATTACTAGCTATCGACGAAAGTTGTCAGTCTCCATCATCTTTTGATCGGGCAAAAATTCAAGTCCTCATAAAGGCTGATGCGAGAATTGATGCGATGGTGGAATTGAAGGTTGGTGACAACTTCTTCAAGGTCATGGTGCATGAGATAGAGCCTTCATTCAAACCAAACTCTTGGGCTCCTGAAGAATACGAGTCTCATTAGATCTTGTCTCTTCAATTGTGGTTTTGTTTTTATCTATATGGTTGTAGGTATTGCTTTTAATTTGTATTATGTTCTGTTGCGTTGTTTTAATCCTACTGCTAGTGGCGTAATTAGAAGGTGATTAGATTGTGGCTTTGGATGAGGTTATATAGGGTTAAGGTGTTTGTTGTAATAGTGTACATCACCATGAGAGGATATTTCGTGGTGTCTTTTGTATCGGGTATTATTATCAATAAAATTTGAGGTACTCTTTTCTTCCTTCCAATGTTCGTTAACATACTTTTAGTATGTGAACGAATACGAAGGGAGTTTTTAATGAGACCTCCAACTTCTATCAAAAAAATGTTTGCATAGGCATCAGAAACAAGTACTTTAGGGAACATCTGAGGAACATAGAAAACAATTATATAAGCAGACTTTGACATATAGGTATAAAATATTTGATTGGAGAAAACTTTGAACCAGAAAAGCAAATGAAAAAGGTTCCAAGTTAAGAGGGCAAAAGAAGGGATTAAAAATGAAACAAACCCCACCACCCAAAATAGAAATAAGAAAAAGGAGAATGAGTACAACTTTGAATCCTTGATGATATCAAATTATTCATCCCCATTACAAAACTAATGAAACTGCAAGCACAAGATACCCTTATGAATGAATTTATTTAAAAAGGAAGAGTGCCCAATAAATCTTGAACAAATACCCTTTCTTTACATACATACATAGACAACATAACAATAACAACAACAACAATAATAGTTAGAAAACTAGCCCGAGTATCAGAAGTCACAACAACGGAAGGTCTTTTTTTTCTTCTTTTAGGGACGAAATTAACAAATCAGTAAATGGTGGCAGATTCAATAACAGAACCTAATCTGTAATTGGCAAAAAAGAAAAATGCATTTTTTTACGGACTTTAGGGTTTAGCCCATGCAAACATGTACATAAGAGACAATTCTGTATCTGTAAACATAAATCCCCTACACAACAATGGAAACTTTCAGCTAAGCCAGATAAAAAAAAACAGAAGAGAATTAACTTTATGTTTTCGCTATTTCTGGAGTTTTCAAAGCAAGCAATCATGAATATGACGTTTATTATGAACTAGGGATTACCCAATAACATGGAAATTTATGAACTTTAGGAGCCAGGAAAGGAGGAATTTTTAGAAGATATGCTATGAAAAAAAGAAGGAGAATTCTGAGCATAAAGCAAACAAAAATAAAGAGATTAACATTGAGACGGTAAAGAAGAGGGTATGAAACGGAACTTAAATAAGAGCATACCCAAAACCCTATTAACAGAGACAGGGAAAATCCACAGAATATAAGGGGTTTTATTAAATTTTCATTTTGCAAATGGAGTTGAAATGTTTGGGCATGAAAGGTGGAGGAATTGGAAGCATGCCAATTTTAAAAGATTAATTTTTTTTATTAAGCTGATTATAAGTTACTGTCTTTTTAAATATTTTTAATGATCACTTCTACTAAAAGATTAATATAGGTGTTTGGATCCAAAATTTTTAAGAATAATAACGATTCTTTAAGTTAATATGTAACTTGATTAGTATTAAAATATTAATGTTTTGTTTGTTTACATTATTAATATATAATATTTTAATTATTAGGATGTTCGATGCTATTAGTTTGATGATATATGTTAGTAAAAAAGTTAGTTTTTGATTTGAATTCTAAATTAAGAACATACTAATTGAATTTTAAAGTTTAGATAAAATATTAATTTGACCTTTAAACTTTAAATAAAATATTAATTTAATCTCTTAATCCGACAAAATCTCGCACCGTTAATCATCGTTCACCACCATTGCGGATATTGTTGGTTGTCGTCGTTGTCGTTAATAACTATAATATTTTGGTTGTTTACGTTATTAATTTATAATATTTTAATTATTATTATGATGTTAGATGATATTAGTTTGATTATATACGTTAATAAAAGAAGTTATATTTTAATTTAACTCCTAAATTTAAAAAAAATACTAGTTGACCCTTAAAATTTTAAAAAAATATCAATTTGACCCTTAAAACTTTAAATAAAATATCAATTTAACCCTTTAATCCGACAAAATCTTGCACCTAATCGTGGTTCACCACCATTGTCAATCACAATTGATTGTCATCGTTGTCATTGATAACTAAAATTTTCGGTGCACTCTTTTATGGCCATTTAAACGTAAATTCGACATCTCTTTCGTCAAATGATACCCTAAATTCAATAATTATACACTTTGAACTTCGAAGTCTACTATTGCCTGTCGCAAAATGCGTTGTAATTAAGAAGGGAATAAATTAACTATTAAGAGTGACTAATCTTAACACATTAGTAACTAACCTCAACAGAACATATCTCAGTTTGTATAAAGAAAATATCTGTAAATCTCAGTTTGTTCCATATTTAATTTGATTAATAAATCTTCATTGTTCTCATCTTTTCACATCTTCTTGTTCACTTGTTTAGTTTCTTCTATTTATTCATATTAGATCATCATCGGCATCATTTGATCATCAACATTGTATCAGTTCATCATGTTCATTGCAGAGATTCTTCTCACAGCTGTATGTTGAATTATAACATTAACACAGTCTAGCTAACAAATTATTTGATACTATTAAACCAAAGTTGAAGTAATTGTAACAGTGATGGAACTTGACGAAAAAGTTTGGGGGGCAACTTAAAATTTTAAAAAATTTAAAGGTTCAAATTAAAATTTTTAAAAATTGTGAAGGGTCTAGTTTATATTCCCCCCCTAAAAAACTAGGGTTTAACTAAAATTTTTGAAAATTTGAGAGGCTTAATGAGAATTTTTAAATATTATGGGAGGGGTTTAATTAAAAATATTAAAAAAAATTAAAGTTTAATATGAATTCCTAAAAATTTTAGAGGGCCAAATTGATTTTTTTTAAATTGTAAGGATCTAAATTATAATTTTTTAAATTTTGGGGTGCCATGGCCACCACTAGTCCTTATGTTTCGCCCCTGAATTGTAAGAGAGATGGTTTTACCTATGGGTATGGTGGACGCTTGAACAGCAAGAAATTCCAACTTTCATGGATGTTTCGATCTATTATCCTTTAGCTATTTTTGGCAATTCTATTGAGCAGAATGTGTCGATGACCGTTCGTAGAATTATTATTCCAGAGATCTTTTATTCTAACAACAAAGTGGTATCTTCAATATCTTAGCATCCCACGTGGATAAGAATAAAGGGCTCATTCCGGTACGCAGGTTCGATTTTCTATAACGATTATTGGCCGTTTAAGTTGAGGATTATTATTTGATACATTGAAATGAATTTTTTTTCCACATTATAATCTTAAAACTGCTTGTGGAATTATTATTATTAATTTTCCACAGAAAATGCATAAAATAATAATCCTTACATTAAACCGATACAGGGGACCTAAGTGAAGAATAAATAGCAGAAACGAATACTAATACACGCTTTCCATGTAGTGATATTTTGTAGTACAAGTTCCATAAGTTGAACCCAACACACAAAACTACAACCCAACCAGTTGATTCATGCCTCAAGGGGGGGGGGGGGGGCGGGTGGAATACTAGTTATGTAGCATCTAAAATTGAAACAACATAGAAATAAGCCAGAATCGGATAATCATCACTAATTCTCGAATTCTTTCTACGTTCATAATGGCACATCCAACAATGCCCCGAAAGAATATATATATATGCGAAAACATAAAACAGGCAACTAAAATAATAGTTTCAAAGCTAACCGAGTAATTGTATATGCCCTCCCCAAGCCAAAATTCAATGTTCTCGACAGCTCCAAACCACACCGGTATGCAAGACAATTGGATCTCATAGTTTGATATCTGTTAAAACGATGATAATGATAATGCTTTATCCTATTGTAGCACTATTCATAGATTTTATTTGGAAAGGAACAAACACTACATCCAGTAGACTGGAGACATCCACTGTAAAGATCATTAAAGGGCCAATATGCGTACTTCGGCCCTAGTCCCTATCCCAAGGACGGGCATGCGTCAAACAAATTCAAACCAGAAAAACTACCAAGGCTTTCCCCTTCAAGAAATAATAAGAATCCCAGCTTCTCACCTCGAATAAGTGCGGAGTGAAGCTCAAAATGAATGTCTTCATGGGCCTTCGTGATCTGGTGTAAGAACTGCCAACAGCAGAAAAGAAGAATCAAGGCATGACACAAATCAAAGGAACTCCCAAAAACACCATATAATAAAAAAAAACAAATATAGGACTCATTAGTTTCCTATGATATACAGGATAAATATTATTAATTTGATGTTAGAATGCACTAAACTGATACTACAGAAAAAAAATTAAATACGAAACGTTGCAGGGTATACGAGGCCAATAGACGTACATATGTATCAACAATAGGTGTCAAACTAATTTGATCTTCACCCAAGTTTGGGAAACAAACATGGTAATACAAGAAAAAAAAGGCTATCTCAGTAATATAATAATTTGCAAAAGTCAGAACTCAGAAGGACAAAAACAAAGTCAGGAAACTGTTTAAAGGTTATAAGGCAGTATAATTGTTACAATCAGTGGCTGTGTGCTAAAACAAAACAGTCTCAGAGAAGACACAAAGATAAAGGGGTTAGAATAACATTTTAGAAACTATTAATCACCAGAAACAATATCGATTTTCACACTGCCCCGACCAATATCTTTTAGGCTGACCGGGATCCTTCGTTATTCATACCCCACTCTTCTTGAGGCTCGTTACCATTGACGAGTACTACCCCATCATTGGAATCAGCATCCAAAACAACAGCCTCCTCTTGGCTACCCTCTTCTTCATTCTGCTCTAATCCATTGGGTTCTGCAGCCTGAATCCCACAAATAAAGGACAAAGTAAAACCAGGCCTTAGCCGTGAACCACTCAAAGCAGTTCCTAGATTTAATATATTGTCAACTTAAATAGAAATATATACATATCGATTATATACCTCATGATAAAGATCACCATTTTCAAGTGGCTCCTCATCCTCTACTTGCATGCTTCTGAAAGCATCCACAAGTGTAATATGCGATCTATCAGCACGGTTCAAATAGTCTGATGCAGGAGGATAAACACCCCTACAAAGCAATTGAAAGTCTATAACATATCCATGTGAGACAGAAAAATAGGGTGTGTCAACAAGGCTTTGCACCCAAAGCAAGATGTAGAAAAATCATAGAGCAACCAAGAAGGACAAACAATTGGAATAAAATGATTTATCCAATGTGAATGGGTGAAAGTGATAACAAAGAAAATTGCCTACAAATATAGTAACCAAGAACAAGTAACAATAAATAACAGAAAGGAATCCTGTTTGATACCTTGCTTCTGCCACTTTAGACTCAACAGAAAGAGAGAGTTCCCAATCCTCAAACAAGTTAGGATACTCTCGTGGGTCAGCTAAAGATTCAGCAGCCTTTGGATTAACCTGCAGATGACATAAAAATAACATCAAATTGTTTAGCAATCTATTCAATTAATCAAACATAATAAGTTACACAAGTCAAAAAGTGTTGGGATAGGTAGATTCGACTTTTTGAGTATCATAACAGAAACATGCAAGCCACTCAGAACTCATGAACAACAAGCTTAGAGGGTATGAAGAATAGTAAACTATTTAGAAGATCAAAGAAGCGGAACCAAAACGAACAAGAGTTTATGATAAAACTAACCCAGTTCATAAAGAAAGCAGGACAAAAAACACCACCAAACACAAGGTAATGAGAACTAACCTTGATGAGGTCTTTTCTCCAAGTTGCCACTATCTCTGAAACCTTGCTTGGAAGATAAGATCGAGCCATAAGAGCAGCCTCTGGTATCCGATTGCTGCAAAGGAATACTTCAATAAATCCATAACTACTGGCACACGTGGCAGGCTATTTTTATCAGGTACTGACACGGAATTACCTTTCCACTAAAAGCTGAAGGCAGTCCTCCAATTTACCCAACATGAATAAACAAAGGAAAGCAACATTGTTCTTCCCTTGCTCTTTGGAAAGCGATGCAAGTCTTGATATTCCTTCAGCATCTCCCAAGGAGGAATAAAGTAGCAATAAACCACTCAGATCCATCGCATGCTTCATGCATTCCTCAGCCATTGCTAGCTGCAATGACAATTGACAAGTTCAAAATAATTAAAAGAAATTATTCAAACTAGCCAAGGAATGAAAAACTAGCAATTTATATGGCAGTGTATGTCCATTGCGCTACTTTAAGACAAAAAGGTAGTGCATGTTATACAATTCGAAATCTACTTTTTTTATATAAGAATGGGAGGCCTCGTTAAAAACCACCTTCATAACCGTCAAAAAACCCTAAGGTAACTTGACGGCCATTGGAAGGAGGAAAAGAGTGCCTCATAATTTTATTACTGCCAAATAAAACATTAAATTATAACCAGCACATAACAGACAAAACCAACAAAACAAATTAACCTATAAGAACCTAAAAACAATGGATCACCCAATTCCTATCTTAGCTAATTCATCCACTTTACAATTCACAATCCTACTGACATGTTTAACAACAACACTCTTATCTTCTACCAATTCACTAATTTCCTTGACTAGCGAACTGAAAATCGTAGGAGAAGCACTCGACCACTTTATCCATTCCACAGCTTTACTACTATCACTCTCCACCATTAGTTTGCCCCTAGAACTCCACCTAGACTTGAAAAAGAATAACAATCCTGCTTGGATAGCCAACAACTCGGCCAGAATTGGAGGGCCTCCCCCAACACTCTCAGAGAAAGTACCCAACACAGCCCCGTCATCATCCCTCAGAATACCACCAATACCCCCTTTACTCCAAGACTTCTCCACGGCTCCATCAACATTAATCTTGAAAAAACCTTTAGGAGGAGGTTTCCAAGAAAGCGATGAATCAACAGATTTAACCTTATACACACAGGAATCAGCAATAACCGGATTCCCCACAATGCAATCGAACATAATATGGACATTCGGAAATTTCGCAACAAACCAAGAAACCAGTCTATATCTCGTTAAGAAATGCAACATAGCAGTGTCCATCTTCCTTCCTTCAAAAATAATCACATTCCTTAACTTCCATACAGACCAAATAACAGCTCCAGGTATAAAGGCCCATATTTTTGAACGAGGGACCAACTCTCTCCATCCTGCAAGAAGAACAGGACTTTCTGGAACAACAAAAGCAACATCCCAACTGAATAAAAAGTAAGACCATAACTTCCACACTACCGGGCAAAGGATGAATAAGTGTGAAACTGTTTCTGCATCCAAACCACACAATGGACATAGATTATCCACAACCCCATTAACTCCTCGTTTCTAAAGCTCAACTTTAACCCCTATGTTCAACGTCAGAACCTGCCATAAAAAGACTTCCACTCGGGGAGGAGCTACCCCAAGCCAAACAAGATTATTCCAATCTAAATCCACCTTCTCTTGCTCATTCATCAGTCTTAAGCAAGATTTAACTGAAAAACCCCCCTCCCCGTTCCCTTTCCACACAGAGATGTCTTTCAATGAAACGTCAACAACAACGCTACATAAAATAGCGTTTAAATCGAGCCAAAGCTGTAACTCCCAATCCGCAAGATTTCTCCCAACTTGAATGTCCCAAGTCCACCCTGCTTGACTATGTTTTCTGAATTCCGAGATTGTTCCCCATTTGTTGACTGCAAGAGCGTACAACCTTGGAAATATGTCTTTAAAAGACACTCTCCCCTCCCACACATCATGCCAGAACAGAATAGCCTCCCCACTCCCCGCCTTAAAACTCAAATGATTTCTGAATATATCCCCAAACTCATCCTTAGCCAAACAATTATTTATAACTCCTTTCCATACCCATGAAGCTTTTGGGAAACCCATTCTCTCAATAGACAAATCCCTTGGGTCAACACCATTCTTAGAACATATAACCCTTTTCCACCATGAGCTCGATTCAGCCGAAAAACGCCAAGACCATTTACCCAAGAGTGCTCTGTTCATGAGCGACAAATCAATAATCCCTAACCTGCCTAACTCCTTAGGCTTACATACAGACTGCCATTTGACCCAATGAATTCTTCTTTTCCCATTTGAATCACCCCATAAAAAGTTCGCCATTATTTTCGAAATCTACTTCAGAAAATTGTAATGTGCATCTGTCATTAAAGAAGACCCTGAGCATACAAGGCCATCTCACAATTCATTTTGGGGTAGTATTTTGGTCGATATGGAAAGCTAGGAATGCAATGGTGTTCGAAGGTTCCCCCTTGGATAGGATGTCTCTGTTTTTTATTGCTAGATTCAGGTTATCTAAATGGTTTCTAGCCAAGTATCCTAAGTGTCCTATTCAGGAGGATGTGCTGATTGGTGATCCATCTCTTGCAGATGGTATTAAAGCTCTCAACATTTACAATTTTCAGGTTTCTCGCTGGATTCCACCCCCTATGGATTTTTTGAAGATGAATGTCGATGGAGCTGTTAGACTTGATGGCTCAAATGGAGGTATAGGAGGTATTTTGAGAGATTGGAATAGCAACTCCCTTCTGACTTTTTCAGAAAATGTAGGTCAGGGTCCCCCGCCGGTTGCTGAGTTAAAGGCTATTAAGAGAGGCATTGAAATCTATATGTCTTCTTGTTGGGTTAAGGTTGGAAGGTTGATTGTGGAAAGTGACTGTAAGTCGGCTGTGGAATGGGTCCATACCCCAGCTTTGGCCCCTGTTTTTATCCTCCCATTAGTTAAAGAGATTTCATCTTTTATCTCGGACAGGGTGCACTCAATTAGACTGATTCCAAGGGTGTGTAATGGGGAGGCTGATAGTTTAGCAAAGATGGGAACTGGTTGATGTTTAGTCGTTTCCAGTGCGTTTTATCGTTTGAGTTTAGGTTTTTGGTTCTGTTGAGTAGCTTAGTCTGTTGTGTTTTCAGTATGGTGTTTATGTTAAATCTTATGTAATTTCGGAGGAGTAATAAAGTTTCTAAGGCACTCTTTTCCTCCTTCTTTGATCAAGAAGGAGGTTTTTAAGGAGGCCTGTCATTCTTATCAAAAAAAAAATTTACCAGTTAACTAACCAAGCCATAGCTCATATAGATTGAAAAATAGTAATTAAAAGCAAAGCACTATTTCTACATCCTTAAGAAATTCATTCAAGAGCCAACACATTGAACATTTTCAAAATGTGATCTGTAACCACAACATGATACAAATATAGAAGCAAAAGCTACTAAAAAAGAGTGCTAGGAGAATAAAGAATGACAATCATTACAGAGCAAACAAAAATGACAATCATAACTGACAATCAAAAGAGAGCAAAATGGCTCAGAAAAAGTTGGCAAGTAGAGAACACACAACACCTTTCCAGAGGACAAGGCCAAGTTTCCCAACTGCTTCCATTTAGACTCACTCTGAACTTCGGCAGCTATTTCCTGCACAAATGAGCATGAATCTCCAGTGATGACCAAAATTTCTTAAAGAGAAAAATCAAAGCTTAACACAATTGAATATATAAATCAAATATTCAAGCAAGGAAAAGATCTAAGAAGTTATACTTTCCTCCCAACCCAATTAGACAACTCTGACCTTAGCAATATCGAGTTCACCAAGCTGTATCGCAAGCTCAAATCTGTAGTCAGGGTCTGTAGCTACTTCTAGAGCTTCCTCTACCATACCTCGTGATTCCAGGAAATGGGCCACACTATCAAGCAAGCAAACCACTGATTAGATCCAAAAAGTATTTCAAAAATCACAACTTAAACATGGAGAAATTCAATAGAACAATTTTAAAATAAATGCTTTCAGGGAATGGAATGCCCAAAGGTAGAGGGACTAGCTTCAGAGTAAGCTACTTATAAAGACAAACTGGAATTCTGAGTTTATCAACAAATCCAGATATGATAAGATACTACCAAAGATGAAAGCACAATTTCAAGCACAAGGGGCATAAATATTCAGCATGAGCTGAGTAATCAAGAACCAAAAAATGAAAAAGTAGTACATATGAAAGAATGGGAAAGGAGAAATGAAGTTTACATCTAAAACCCAGTTTTGAACAGTTGCAAGAATGATGGAACACGACCAACTATATTCTTTGAAAATGGAAGGAAATAGATTGAGGTGCATACCTATTATGGTGCTCTTTAGGAATTGAAGGTAAAATTTCATTGGCCCTTTCCAAGTCTCCGCGCATCACAAGAGTCTTGTATTCAATCAGGGTGAGTAGTAATGTGTATCCCATGACACTGTACGCATGACACAAATGAGGGCAAATAGACACTAACAATGCATTTTCAAAGCAATCAACAAGCACTTTGACATAAAAATTAGCAATCATTAATTGACTTACTTAAACTCTTTGTCTATCAGATATACCCGACTTTGACTTGCAAGATATCCCAACAAGTACATTGGACGATCTAAATGAAACATTGTGGTAACCTAAAATCGTTAAATAATCAAAGTGAACATCAAAACCAACAAAAACCAATGCATCTAAATGTATGGAGCAATTTAAACCCAAGGATAAGCACATCACAAATACCTCTCCACCAACACAGTAATTAAGTCTCCATGAAGCGTTGTTGTAAATGAAACAGTCCCCAACCCAAATGCCAGTCCTGACACGTTCATTGGTCTCATGAAGAAGCTCAAATGCATCCTCAACTCCTTGCTCATCAACCGGTCTTCCACTATCTAAGTAAGACTGAACTACATCCCGCTGCAACATGGAGGTATCAAAATTCATTAGAGCATATTTGTAAGAAATTGTGCATTTAACAAAGAGTCCATTGATTTTGCTGATCTAAGAAGAAGATTACATTAAGGAGACTTACATTGTACTTTAGGATATAGAAAGATGTATCACTAGCTATTGCCACCAAGTCACCACTGTCAGCCCAATAGAGATTCTGACATATTCCATAACATAACCAAAGAGAAGTTTAGAATGCAAGATAGCTAAAGAATAAGCAAATGGAGCAAGTAGAGCTATTTTAGCTTACTTTCACAGTAACATCAATTCGACGAATCATCCTGCATTCAGCCCAATCGTAAAAACAAATAAAATCATTGGAGCACATTGCCAGTAAAGTGCCCCCAAAAATATGCTCAGCAGAGAAGGTTGGTCGGACACTCCTCTTTTCCTGGAAGTGTTAAATCTCTTTCAATACCACTACATTGTAAATATGAACTTGAGTATCGCATCAGATAAAATACCATAACAAATGGAACTACATAATACACATAATAAGGTTTTAATCATATACACTTAAAGAATAGCAAGTCAATCAGTTCAATTCAGAGCTAACATCGTCTTGAAAATTGCAATCCCCTTCCCTACCCAAAATTTTATTCAGACAGTTAAACCCAGCTCTCCAGAAGCGAAAGATCTGTTGTTTATATCATATCTTTCAACAACATAAAACAAAGTGTGCAAGCACAAAAACTTTTTTATATGTATAAAAATACCTTCCAAAATAAGGAACCATCTTAAAGACAAAAAAGTACGAACCTGGAAACTTTTGCTGAAAATCTTGATTTTTGATGTGCTTTCTTTAACAGCATACTCACCATCAGATGACCAAACGCATTCTAATGCTGAACCAAATGACCTATTTCTCCATGCTAAAGCTGTATAAATAATGTACTCACCGTCTCCACGGACTACAACAAACCTCCCATTTGGGTTATGCTTCAAGCTCTGAGAAATACAAGATAGACTTGTGGGTAAAAGATTATACACGAACAAACATAAAACACAGCTTACAAACAAAATTGATCAACATATTTTAGGAGTAACCCAAAACATTAAGCACGAATTCATTTAAATAATGCTAGAAATCAGTAACTTACTTGAGGGTATAGATCGCAGGTCCCCAATTCCTTGACAGCCAAGGGCAATCTTTCTCCATCAGTAACCTAAGAACCAAAGGAAAAACCTAACACCATCTCCTTAAGGTGAAAATTTCAATATTGAAGGTAACACCATGAATGCAGAAAGAGAATTTTTATGACAAATACACTACCTCAAAATCTGCTCCTACACTCTTAATATTCACGGTTTGAATTTCATTTTGCTTAGCCCATATGATTTTCCCACTGTTGTCCATACTTGCTACAGGTACCTCACTGCCGATTTTCACCATAATAGTTCCTTCATCATATCCAACCACAATCCTGCAAGATGAAAATGGTATTTAGTTTTACCTTGACATGAAGCAGGAACTCAGTTCAGAAATCCAATAGCATCAATTTGCATGTAAAAGGAAACATGCAACTAAAGAAGTAAGGTCAAACATAAAAGAATGGCGGTTATAATTGATTTTTCACATTTTTTCAATGAGAGTCTTAGTTGATTGCTCACATTTATCAGGAGTTGTTCTAGCATTTAATGACCAAAAATTCATTCTAGCATTTAACTATAAATAAACAACCTAGAAAAACATTAATAGTGAGGGGGAAAAAGAAGAAAATAAGCATAAACTGTTGCATGATTTAACCAAAAGAAATTACCTCCGTGAGCCTTTCATATATCCAACTGTCCAAACTCTCTCAAGACTATAATTCAATGTATTTTCTAGCCTGAAAACAAATGAATTGGTTAAAAAGTAAAATGTTGAAGCACGTAAAGTCATCACCAGATGCATCAAAGACTATTAAGATCAAAACATCTTAAGGAAACACTAAAGGATGAAATATCATTGTAATGAACCAAAGTGACTCCAGACCATGAATTTCTACATCTATCTCAAGATTAACCGGTCTATCGGCTGTGGTCTGGGAATTTTATGTTTTGCTTACCCATGCTTGTGGCCAGCTCAAAGCCCAAATTACTGTAACATGAAATAAAATAATAAAAATATTTTTGTATTAATACTTTTGTTTTTATAAATGAATCCAATGCATTTTCAAGCCCAAATTACAAATTTCCTAGTCCGGGTCCTGACCCTTGGACAGGTTTACTAAAGATGCCCATGCCAACCTTTTTTTACAATCCAAAAGCATTGACACTTTAACCAATTCAATACTCAGACATGAAGATGAGAAATAAGGCAAATCTTGAATTGTTATGCAGAAACAGAACCAGACAATATCAGTCTCACCACAAAACAAATGTCTAGCGATCAAAGGGTGTAAGCATACCAAAGCAGAAATGTTTCTACCTATAAGTGGTCGCATGCCAGATACGAACAGTCCCATCCTCAGAGCCAGTGATAATAATTGGAAGGTCAGGATGGAAACAAACAGCAGAAACGTTGTGTGTGTGGCCTTCCAATGTCTGAACACAACTCTTTGTTTGGTAGTCCCATACCTGCAGCCAAAAAATTTATCTGTGAATAGTTCTTCAAGATTTATTTATGGTCAAAAGATAGCAGAATATATATTGTACCACCATAGTGCATACCTTAGCAGTGTGATCATCAGAACCAGTAATCAGATAGGGCTTATCACCGCCTGTAAAGTAATCAACACAATTTACACCTTTCTGATGGGCATCCAGAGTAAAATTTGGGTCGGGGGAGCCAAGGTTCCAAATCTAGAAATTTCAGACAACGCCAAAGCTGATTTAGCAAGTTTATACCAAATGAAGCAAGAAAGATAATGAAAAAAATACAAGAAAGGTGCCCTTTGTACCTTTATAGTACGGTCAAGAGATGCACTGGCAAAAGTATTAGTGTCCTTGGGATTAAAGGTCACTTGCATGACATAATGGGAATGTCCCTCAAATATCTGAGTACACACCCAACCCTTCTCCCAATCCCAAAGCTTTATGAGCATATCATCAGACGATGACAACACATAAGGTAGAGTAGGATGGACAGCCACACATCTGATGTAATCGGTGTGTGCCTCAAATACTTTAACCTTATCCATCGTGTTGTAATTGTATACCCGAATAAACATGTCATCAGCTCCAGCAACAACCCATTGTTTGCGCGAAACAAACTTGGCTGACCTAACTGCAGATGAAAAATGTCAACTTCAGAGAATGGTTATAACATCATCGCGAAAAAAGAAAATGTGAAAATAGCATCAGCAGGCAAAGATAGATGAACCATAACAAATGAACACATACCTGGCAACTCAGTGACTTCGAATGACTTAGCCATGGTCTGTACACCAAGGACAGCTAGTTAACACTAAAGAATAAGTAAAACTCTAAACAGTTCAAATTCTACATATAATGACTAGCAAAATGACAAAACAAGGCTAATAACATTTTAATATCATGTTAAGAATTCAAAACCTTAAACTAAATAAGTTTAATGAAATTATTAATAAATTTATAGACTTATGAAATAATTATATCAAGGTGCACCTGAAAAGTCCATTCTTCATAGAACTAAAAAGATACAAAAAATGTTTCATAGATAAAGGACAAGCAAAAAACATGGTGCCAAAAGAGCCATGTCCCCATGTTCCATGGACAATGGTTGAGGGTAAGCAGAACCAGAGGGGGGCATGGTCCGCAAGATTTTGAAAATTGTCAATAACCCCCTGAAATTTTTAATTTTTTTTTCAATCGGCGCACTAAAAATGTTTGAAAGTTTTCTTTTATTTTCATTTTAAAAAAAATCGTTAATATTTATGTATATATACATACACTAGCACAAACCAAACGACCTCGGTGGTAAAGGAATTGTTGTTAATCCTTGAGGACCGAGTTCGAGCACCAAGAATGTCAAGGGTGGAGCGTTCAATTTCAAATGATAGAGAGTTATCTATGAATAGATATTGCCTTGTACTTACCCTAGATTAATAAAAATTTATATATATATATATATATGTATATGTATATATATATATATATATACACACACACATACTAAATAGATACATTCAAAATATAAATTTTATTAGCTGACTTGAATTGTCAAAGGACAAGTAACAAATATGTGAATTAAACTTTTTTTTAAAAAAAACGTGATCTTATTCTACAAGCTAGTTTTTGGAAGATTTTTTCTATTTCGTTATTGTCTTTTTTAATTATTTCTCGAAACATTCCCCTATTTTTATAGTATTTTCAAATAAAAATATTAAAAAATTATTTGGAGGAAAACCAAATTTTCATATTCCCTTTAATTTTTAATTGATGGAAAATTGAAAATATTTCAACAATCTCATGTAGTATTTTAGATAGTTTTAGGCTATTTTCTACTAAAAATAGAAGCAAATTTATATTGCTTTGTTCAACCTCTTAAGAGTTTCTTCTATTGAAGAAACACCATGAAACAAATAATAGTCAAAGACTCAAAGTTTTGTGTTATATATACACATACATTATATGATACCCTTTTTTACAAAAAGAATAAATAACACCCCCAAGCCGAGTGTCCACCACTGTCCATGGATTAGAGCAGATGATCATAAAAGTAGTGATGGAATAAGAAATGGAATTACTCGTAATGAACACAAGGAGTCAATTCAAGTACCATACCATAGGTCTAAGATTACTCTAGTCTAATGTAAAAGAAATTATCAATTCAAGTGAAGAGATGAAGAGGTGAGTCTATTACACATTTGTAGTTATTATTATTATTGTGCAAATAAGATTTAGGTACCTTATATCTTTCAGGGAAAAAAAAGCCCTTCGACTAAGCAGAATGGCCAAAATTAGTCTGGATTAAGGCTTAAACTAATTAAGTTCCATATATGTTTTCTATGGAAAAATAACCATCTAATACTCCAACCATAGTTTCTTGCATAGCATCCCACAACATCCACAGAATTGCACTGTGACATATGGCGGAAAATGTTTCAGACAGTACAAAAATACAAGCTCTATCATGAAATCTTCAAAAGTGCTTATTTTCTTCTCTACTTCAAAAGTACAATGAACAGAAGGATTAAAAAGACCCAAACAGGATAGTTATTTAACTAAACTCCAGATACTAACCGAAATAATAAAATATAACCCTTATTCACCAATTTTTTTCAGATTATGGCATTTCACTACCATGGAATATGAAAAAGCTTCTTGTTTTAGCAATCAATAAAACTCCCATACCTGTGACTGGTAGTTCCAGATACACACAGTTCCGGTATACAAACTTGCTAGAATCCTGCAATTACATTTATAATAGATCACATTTAGCCTTCAACCTTGAAAAAGATAAAATTCGAATAAATGGGAAACAGAGTGAAGTTAGAAATCACCATGGTTCTGTTGGATGGAGATCTACGGATTTTACTCTCTCTGACCTTTGAGCAAGTTTCCTCTGATCCAAACATCACAGTTAAGAACATTACTCACACATTTGCAAATAATAAGATCTAGCCCACACATAAAACAGAAGTCAAATGAGATTAATAACACGTACCTTAATTTCGAGTCTGAGTGGCTGTTAAAAAAGACAAGCAATTAGTCGAAACCAAATAAAATCTTAAATCAAAATCATTCAACAGTGTGAAAGAAAACAAAATCGAAATTTCGAGTCACATTGAACGATTCGAATAAGAAAATAAAAGAAAAACACATTCATTCGGCAGATCTCAATATATTCAAATCCCTAACCATCTAGTTTGGCTGCATAGTACTGAAATGATAAAAGGCGGGAAAATAACATAACTGAAAAATCTTCCCATTTCGGGTTCCATAAATTAAACAGGAAATTGAGAATTGAGAAGAAACAAAGAGGAATTGAACCAGATCTAATGCGGAACCAAACAGATCAATAAATTAACTAACCATTTTTGCAGAAAAAAATTATAAAGAAGATGCCGAGATCGAGATCGTGGTTTCAATATAGAAAGAGATGCCTTTGATTGGTGTAATGTAAGAGACAGAGAGAATGGTCTACTCTGTGTGTTTTAACGTAAAAATGTGAATTGGAAAGAGACCCAATGCTTTTGGAAGGGATAGATTTACGGAAGTGCCACTCTCTGCCTTCGTTAAATGAAAGGATAATATTGTAATATAGATTATAAAAATAATATTCAAGTTAAATTATATTTAAAAATTAATTATATTTGGTATATACTTGGTGGTTGAAGGATTTATTATTCATGAAATATTGAATTCTATTATCGCATATGTAAAAATATAAACATTTATTGTCAAATTGATAGATATTTATTAATTGAGTTAGTTTAGAAAAAAAATCAATCATGAATAAATAAAAGTGAAATATAAATGTTTTGATGTTGATCTTATCATAGAAAACAATTCATTGTCGGAAATGATTAAAAAAAAGTGAATTATTTAGAAGCTTAATAACATTCGATAAATCACTAAAGTTTAGTGCCTTAAGCACCGTTGTTTTACGTGTTGATAACGGTTAGATGGTATAATTGAAGTCAAAATTAAAATTTAGTACTATAATTGAAACAATTAAAACTCTTTTAATTTTATTAATTTTACACAGATTTATGACCGTTGGATGAATGAAAACATCTGACCGTTGGATGAATGAAAACATATGACTGAAATTAACAATAAGAAACGTGAAGATATTCATTGGGGGAACAAGGAGTCAATCTCAACTATTTATTTACACTCATCAAACGGTTTTATATCTGTGAGTTTTATATTGTGTAAGTTGTATATATATAATCCAAATATGTTGAACAAATATGCATATTATATTATATTATAAGATTAATATGAAATATGAGTTATCTTCCATGGAATTTTACACAAGTGCAAGAACAAGGTTAAATTAATATCACCCAATTAATTACAACTCCGAACTGCCCTTTATTCGTTGCCCCACACGCTGACGGGAAGAACATAACAACCAGTAGGCGTAATAGATTTGCATCTTCAAGCTTATGATCCACAATGCCATCAAACATTAGCAGGATCCGAGCCGTGAGAGCCACTAATGTTGACCACAACCGTCCCTTTATCGCACCCAAGCACCACCCTGTTATAAAACCAGAATCAGAACCACAAACTCTGCCTATAAAATAACACAATCAATGTCGGTAAACTTACTTGCTGGAATCCTTCGTGTAAGCAACGCTCCACACTCTTTCAAGCCCGTATTCCAATGTATGCTCAAGCCTGTGGATTTGGGTTCGAAATTGTCAGTTTTGGAAGACATTATTGGATCTTAGAATGTAATAAAAGTTGGGTAAACTGCATTCATGTCCATGTAACTATGAGTGGATTTTATCTTAATTATCGATTTTTTAATTTTTTTAATTTTTTTAATTAGATCATTTAATTATTTAAATATTGTTAATTAAGTTAACTTTTGAATAAAGAGATGGCATAGTTGTTAAAAAAATAGTATAATTTTATATTTGATTCTCAATATTTATATATTATGTTAATTTAATCTTAATTTTGATTAAAATTTAATCTTCAATTAAATGGTGATATGTGTCACTAGACCAAATCAATCACATATTTGAAGACAAATTACAACATTCTTTTATATTATTAATGTTGTAATATATTACCAAATAAGGGGTTTGGTCGAGTGGTTCATGCGCGCACAAAATTTTTCCTTGTCCCAATAAATTAAAATTAAGAAAACATCCTCTAATTAGGGAGTGACACATGCTATCATCTAATTAGAGATTAAGTTTATTTAATTGAATTAAAATTAAGAGTAAATTAATATAATATATAAATATTAAGGGTCAAATATGTAATTATATTGATTTTTTAACAGTCACGTCACTTCTTTCATTAAATATTAACGAGAGTCGAGAAATGATTTTATTAGTTATACTTAAAAAAATAAGTAACTTGATTAACAAAATTAAAAGATCAATTGTTAACGTGAAATCCGCTAGCAGTCATGGGTGTAGTTTACCCTAAAAGTTATTAGCTGCAAAGGAAAGTTACCTGTAGCTTGTTTTGTCCCAGACACCGACGGTGCCATCTTCAGAACAAGTAATTATAATTGGAAGGTCAGGGTGGACACTTATTGCAGTAACATTATGTGCATGCCCTTCTAGTTCTTGGACACAACATTTGGTTTCATAGTCCCATACCTGTTGATCAGTCAGAGTTTATGATCCCGAAAAATGTGAAATTATATCCGTAACTGCGATAAACACAACAGAATCGAAGTTATAGTCGAGGAAGTGTGATTGGTTACAAACCTTAGCAGTGAAATCATCAGAACCAGTGATCAGAAATGGTTTATCACCAGCCATGAAGTATTCAATGCAATCAATCCCTTCCGAATGAGCATCCAATGTAGACTCCAGAGATCCAGAATCCATGTTCCAAATCTGAAAATTCGGGACATTTTCAGACAAACAAACAGAACATTTCTAATATTTCAACAATGTTTAAGCACGTTTTTCTGTTTTCAGGTACCTTAATGGTGCCGTCGAGCGATACACTTGCGAAAGTGTCGAGTTCTTTCGGATCGAAAGCGGCTTGCATCACATAATGTCCATGTCCCTCGAACACCCTACTGCAGATCCAACCCTTCTCCCAGTCCCACAGCTTTATAAGCTTGTCGTCGGAGGCCGACAACACGTATGGAAGTGTCGGATGAATAGCCAGACTCCGAACGTAATCGGTATGCGCCTCGATTTCTTTGATCATTTCTGTCGTATCGTAGTTGAATACGCGGATGACACCATCATCAGCTCCAACGACAATCCAGTTTTCCCGTTCTATGAACTTGGCTGACCTTACTGCAATTTCCAAATACATTTTGATGCACATTAGAGACTTTCCTAGTTAAGCTAACAAGAGAGAATTGCTAGAACTGTGAATATTTATTAGAGAACAAAAGATTATATCTCCACCTGGTGATTCGGTGACCTTGAAGGACTTTTCTATTTTCTACAGAAACATTGGAAATTTGAGTTAGTGCTTAGTATATTAGTAAGAAATCCAAGCATTGTTGTTTCTTTTCTTCATCAACTAGTCTTTCTGTTTTTGTTTACATGCATACATACATATTGAATTGCCATACCTGTGACTGATAGTTCCATATACACACATTTCCGGAGTACAAAGCGGCTAAAATCCTGCATGAAAATTTGTCATTTAAAACACTTTAACATCTGTTCAGAATTTTTCTTAGCTTGTCGAGAACGCACACACTCTGCAAACGTAAATACTCGAACTCAGATTCTCATTCTAGGGAGATTAACATTCTTTTTTTACTGCCGAGTACCCCCAATGAATTCGGAAACTATATGATTAAATGGTTAAAGAAAAGAACGTTTGAATACCATGGTTTCGATGAATGCAGATCCACACACTTCACTCTCTCTGAAGTTTGAACAGATTCTTTCTGCACCAAAAGATAATATAATTCCCATCAAACTCAGTAAAATTCCTTCATCATATGAAAGAGGAGAAGAAGATGGTAATATACCTCAAATTTAAGTAAGTGGGCCTTTCTCATCCACAATATATAGTAACGCAAATGAGAGGGACAGGAAAAACACAAAATTATCAGTAAAAATTACATGAAAATTTCCAACTCGAAAAAACAATTAATTATAAATGACAAGCCTCACCATTGTTTGAAGTTGGTTTTTGTGGGAAAGGAGAATAAAGTTTCAAAAGCTGAAATTTCTTGCGATTAAATGAATCAAGCTGGGAGTAAATTGGAGAAGGCAAGAAGTGATTATATAGTAGTTGGGCAATCTTTGCCATTAAGGAAAATGATGAATACAACATGCATGCATTTGAGCATTTCTTCGTTTTCACCACATCTTCCGTTGCCATAGAATTTTCGGTCTTTCCTATGAAGTGTCATTCGACGTTTCCTTGTCCGTTGATCACTTACGACGCGTGGGAATGAACGGTCACGATTAACCTTACACGTTGTTCGTTGTTTTTTTGACCATATGATAGGGAAAACACACACCAAGTGGTTACTTCTTTCGGGGAAACAGATGTCGAAAGATGACAAAGGAAAGTAGAAGGTAACGTGGCTTTGACTTTCCCTTCATCGATATTTTATATTTTCGTGAATATTTATATATCCAAAATGTAAAATTGTCACAATAGTGGGATTTTTAAATTCATTATATTTTATTTTCTTTTTTTAAAAAGAAAATATTATTTTATTGCTAGGATCTAAAAGCATTGCATGAGGCTTCGTTAAAAAACCTTCATAAATCTAAACCGAGAAAAAAAAAATTGGGCACAAGAACAGACAACCACCACCAAATACAACCATAAATTAGAGATGGGCATGGATCGGGTTTTTGGTCCACCCAATCCGAGAACAAGAGAGCCTCCACCCGATCCGATTATATGATATAGAAACTCAACCCGATCCGAAATAAAAAATATATATTTTTATTCAATAAAAACAATGATTTAATTGAAAAAAATATATAGAGAGGGGTATTATTATAATTATCCCTAAATATATAGGGTAAATTATATATTTTTCCGGATCGGGTCGGATTTTTTTCACCCTAAACCTGAACCCGACCCGACCCCGATTTTTTTTTTTATAGAAAAACCCGACACGATTGAGTCGGGTCGAGTCGGGTCGAAACCCGTCGGATTCGGATCACATGCCCATCCCTACCATAAACCCATCAGGTAAACGCCAAACAAAAGCAAGAAAACAAACCAACACACGAATGCACTACTCATCCAGAAAAGGAACCAGAAGCCAACTTGGCCAAATGATCAGCTGCCAAATTACGACTGCGAGGAACATGTCTCACGAGGAAGTTTCCACTAGTAAACATTGCAGCAATCGGCCGAAGAGTTCATCTTTAACCATTTAATCAGAGACAGCATATCACTTTCATTTGATTTTCTTCCTTTCTTCCTTGCAATATTGTATATTTCCCCCTCCTTTCTTCCTTCTCTTTGGAATCTCATTTGGGATTTTCTTTCCAGTTTCCTCCAGAAAAGGACTGGAAGAGTTCATCTTCATTGAATCCCCAGGAGGTTATTGTTATTGTTATTAATTGCAATAATATTGTAAGCTATCTTTAATCAATTGTGAGTAGAGATGTTTATCGGCTATTCGCATGTTCGGATATCTAAAGCGCCGGAAATTCAAGTGTTCGGATACTCAAAATATCAGGTACTCGATCAGCAATATTATCGGTTGTTACAGCCATGGATACAAGTGGCATTAACATGATTTGCAAATTGAGGATGCTTCCGGTAATGTTTGTTTCCCAATAAATTTCTTTGTAGAATAATCATAAAAGTTTAGAAATATCAACTCTATTAAATAATAAATGACATCTTTTAAAAATAGTGAATGTTGACTCTATCAAAAAATTTAATTTAATTTTATGATTTTTAAACATCGAGACTAAATTTTAAGCTTTGAACTTGTCCTCATAATACAAGAACAAATTTGAGCAAATAACTGTAATCGAATAGAGGGACCTATCAAATACTTTCACCAAAGAAAAACTGTAACCACAAACAATTCTAGACATTTGGCAAGAAGAAGACTGTGTTTCCTTAAAATTTTGCCAGAAACCCAAAGGATTTAAGCATGTGGCTTTGGTTTAATGGAGAGATGGAAGTTATAATCCTCGGTAAAAAATGTTAATCTTAAGTAGAAGACATGACAGAGACAGCATATTACAAACCAAACAATTGATTAAAGAATTAAGAACTAATCAGCTATGTAGATAAAATCAGAAACAGAGCACCAGAGACAGTGTATCATGTCTTCTCAAATGTCAGAGCCAAAATGCATACCTGGCCCTTACGTGCTTCAGCTTCATCTCGCTTAAGTATATACCAAACTTTTATGGTTTCACTCTAACAACTTCGGAACTCAGGCACCGAAAATAGATTGTGTAGCGTAAGCTGGTTCTTTCTCATATCAAATTGTACTTGACATTCAGAGAATTATATCCGAATCAACACCTCCAAAACAGTGGAAAACAATGAATTTAATGCCACGAGGAATTTCTTCGTAATTGATTCTGCACCATCAAACATGTGCAATTAAAAGGAAAAAAACTGTTAACCAGAAAGAAACAGATGTAAATACAAAGGCATACTAAAGTTCAACTATAAACTAGCAGTCCTGGGGAAGTATTTGAATCATTTATGTTTTTACTTGACATAGTTCCAAACTCATATTTTTCTAATTTAACTAACATGCACTGTATCTTTTTTCACAATTAGGGGTTAATCATCAAAAAGATTTCTTTTTTCCCCAGGAAATGCTTCCCCAAGAGTTTAAATGACACTACAAGCCAACAAAAATTTCTCGGCCGCATGTGAGCCATCGAACACTTTTAAGCACTTGGAAGTGATATAACTACTTTAGCAAGAGTAAGATTTCTCCCCCAACTAAATCATCTCAACTGAAATAATGGTTCAGAAGTTCTATTAAAAAATAATAAAATTAAGTACATCCCCTAAAACAGGCATTGTGTAGATAAAAAATAATGCAAACAAACAAAGGCTTTGCTTGGTAACGGGTAGAAAAATGGAGGATTGGAGGGAGTGGAAAAGTAAAAAGAAAATAAATTGAGTGTCCTTGGTAGGAAAGAAAAGTGAGGGGGAAGAAAATGAGAGAGATGATCATTTTCCATACTCACCTGTAAAAACAAATCATTCCAATTTGGAAGGAAAAGATGAGAGAAAATGTGAGTTAGTTCAAAATATGTAATTTTTCAAAGGAAAATAGGGATGATCATTTTCCAAGCAATGAATGGAAAGAGAATTGCATTTTCTTTTAATTTTTTCATCGTTAAAGTAAAAAATAGTTTTCCATCTTTCCACATTCCTAATCTTATAATTTTCCATCCTTCCAATTTCTTTCCACTCTACCATGCAAAGCCTAAGGCTGCAAGCCAATAACAGCCCACGCAATAGAGAAATAATTTGGAGAACAAGAGAGCAGTGCTACAATAGACAAAAGGCGTAATAAAAACACAAATGACAGGAATTAGTTAAATGCAGAAAAGCATCATGCTCCCTTCGAGCATAAGACCGTCTAGTTAAATGCAGAATTTAGTTGGCAGACCAAGCATCAAACGGGATATATTAAGAAGAGCAGGAGCAGGACGATAAGAGCCCCAAAAGAAAAGGAAGGCAATACAATAATAAAGAAAGAGAATCACATTACAGTTATTTTAAGAAGCCACTTTTAACATATATAGGAATTATTTCTTACTTGATCGATGTAGTGTGATGGGGATTTCTCTGAGTTCCCGTCTAATGCATAAATATTCACCTAGCAAAACCATCACTGCAACTACAGTAACATTTATAACCCACCATGTTATTGAGGAAGGCCAACCTCCATACATGATGCATATAAAAAGATGAATAATATAGAGCGTGGCTGAGAAATCTAAGCATTTCTTTGCCCTTTCAATAAGATAAAGCATGTACCAGCTCTGCAATGATCCAAATAAAACAAAAGTTAAAATGAGGTCAATTTAGAAACTGTTGAGTACCGTTAACATCTCTAAACTTCTTATACAAATTCAATTTCTATATGTACATGAACATATAAAATACAGCTTAGGTTAAAACAAGATCTCACAGAAGCATTATCTAGTTCTGGATATTAGTTCACAAGCGTACCTCCCTCATATAGGACACCAATTGTATCAGCAAAAGTAAACAGTAACAGATGCAATAAATTAGGCAGGTAGGTGTAACTTTTCCAGGTTAGCTACTAATATCCTAAAAATATTCAAGATCCAATACTCTTATATTCAATTTTATAATTCATGTGCAGGGTTTGTGAATCTCCACTTCTACAGAAATTATAGAACGCATGACACAGGCAAATATCACAACTGTAAATCGCAATCTGATCATTGAACCAAGCCAGTCCTAAAACCTAGAAGTGATGAAGAAACAAGAGATGTGGATTGTAGATATTTTGCAGTTTAATCATAAGCCAAAGGTGCTATATGCAGAAAAGCAAACAAATGGGGCACAGTTAAAAGACAAAATCGAAACTACATTCTCACCCCGCAATAGAATTGAGCAGAAAGGAAGCAATGACGCATCACCCAGTAACCGTAGAGGTAGTAACAGCGGCAGAGTCAAAGAAATAGACCAAACTCATACGAGAAACACGAGTACCAACAAAAAATGACAATTAAACCCCAAGTGTGAGGTAGTATAAACATTGAAGGCAAACAATTTGGGCTCAATAAGCCAAGGGTCACATACCACGGCACCATAGAACATGACTACAATTGAACCCCTTTCGAATTCTAAATTCTACATGATCAGCAAAAACTTAAACCAATTCCTCAAAGTATACTAGACTCCTTGTACCCGAGCAGCAAACCTTAGTAGAGAACTAGTTCGTCGAATGCTTATTTCTCCAAAATCCCGTTTGTCACAAATCAAAGGGATTAGCGAAAGCACCGATTGCCCAACTGGATTTTTTCGAAGCTAAAGAAAACCCAGTTTTTAAAGAAAGAGATTTTAACGCTAAAACTTACTTTGAGGTTCAATGTTTAGTGTACTCAAAATTGAGACTTGGCGAACTAGAATCTGGTAAAACAGTGAGTCCCGAGAGAAACAAATTAGAGCCTCAAGTCCTTTTCTTTGAGGGAATCTGAGAATGAAACCAAATGCAATTTGAGGTAAACTAATACCAACAGAAACAAGCAAACAAAAAAACATAGAAAGGAAAAACAAAGTTTTCCAAATTCCAGCTAGCCTAAGTGAAATTCAGAAATTGGTTCAAAAGAAAGAGGTTGAAGATTGAAAACTGACCATCGAAGTAGATGAACGATGGAGATTAAGGACTAGGGAGCCGTACCCATTAACAAATTCTGCAATTCTCGCTACTCAGAACCTTCTTTTTCATAATCAATAAAACAGCAGAACCTTCTTTTGGGAAGGGTTAAACTTTAAATCCTTCGTTTTACTTTTACCTGTTGATAATGTCAGCAGCACTTCAACTAACGCTTTAAGATTAGTAATTATTTGGCGGAGGAATAAACAAGTTTTGAAGCCAGTTTATAATGCGGTTGCATGTCGTCATGATATTGAGATAATTAACAAGAATAGCACAAAATGATATATTTTTTCTCCTTCCCATTCAATACCTTTATTCTGATTAATTCAGATTAATTTATATCGTATATCTAATTTTAGTGAATGAATTTCTTAACAAAATATTTTATATACATAAAGATTTAAATATAAAATATTATTTAAGTGATATTAAACTGTTTATCACTTAAATAAATTTCGTCAAACCTTCCCATAATAATATATTTAATAATTAATTTATGTAGACTAACACACCATGTCGTAAACTTTTTAATACAAAAAAAAAAGTAATTGGATGATATGGCAGATTAACGTTGATTTATAATTTATTTTTATTTTACATTATCATATTTTTTATAAAAGTTGATTTTATCCATTTTAAGTTGTTATTAAATTTTATTTTTATTTTTTGCAGTTATCATAAACATTGATAAATTTATCTCATCATTTTAATGTTTTCTAAAATTTATATTTTATTATTAAATGTTTTAAAATGTTTGTTCAAAAATTTAAATGATGAGAAGCATTATTTTTAAAAAATAAATATTATACATTAAACATAATTTCATTGGACAATCATCAAATGAGATTGAAATATTGATACGCTAAACCTTTAGATATATTTTTGTTAAATATGAATAGATTTTATGAAAAAAAATAATCTAATAAAATAAAAGATGAATGAAATACGATTGTTTTCATAATAATCTTATCATAAATAACAACTGATAAAGAATAATGATTAATCATCAAGTACGATCGAAAAATTCAATGCTTAAAATTAAAACGTTTTTAAAGTTAGCAATCAAATCAATACATACTAAAGGTAATATAAAAAATAATCATATCATCAAGTTAATATAATAAAGATTTGATATAATAATTGAAGTTAAAATTATAAAATTAATATTATAATAATACCCATTTAAAATTTTAATATAAATCGATACTAAATCTAAAATTCGATAGTATCTATGTAACTCCCTCAGACCGATGCGGTTATCTCGATCCTATCTGGAGTGTCACATTAGGGCCACCGGAGCGACCCATTGTAAAAATAGCGGAAAATTTAAAACTTTTCTTTAAACATGTAACGTATAAAATCATTTATTAGTATTCAGAAATAAAACAGATTTTTAAATTCGTATATAAAACAAAATACAATTACATGCCCCCTAATCACATGTATCATACTCTGAAAGCAACGCCGGAAGAACTCCCTTACTGTTGTCGATAGCTGCACTGATACAATTCTTTTAACCTGCAATGTTGAGTAATAGAGTGAGCTTCGGAAAGCTCAGTAATACAGAACTACCAAGTGATGCTAAAGGACATGCAGATAAATGTGAAGCCATAATTTCCTTATTGAATCAAACGTATACCAGCTTGTAAGATAATATAGGATTCCATTAGTAGTTCATCGAGTAGAAACCATGAAGATCACAGTTCATAGGAAGCATTCATAGTATCACGTTTTCATGAGATCGAATAGGATGTCTAGTGTGTTCCAACAGTACGATAAAATTATAGTAGGTACAATAAACGAGTAATAGTTCAGTAAATCATCATAATGAAGTTTCACTTTTGAAACTCGTAGTTTAAATCCTTTTCATGTACACCATCCGCAGTTCCTCGGAACTACGTCCGTAGGGCTTACCTTAAGCACATAGCAAAAACGAAGCCACCTAAGGATAGGCTTTGGGCCTGTATCCTTAGGCCCGTAAGTCTATAGGGCTTACCCTAAGCACATGGTAAAAGGGAGACAACCTAATGGAGCATCTTGGGGCCCGTGAGCCTACCCAAGAGTCACAATAGGTCCGTAATCATCGTTATCATATATCAGTGAAAACCAATAATCATATATCAGCCATAGTCCATAAACCATCACCGTAAGTCGGTGCATCATAAAACAGTAACCATAGATTTTAGTGTACCTCATTTCAAAACAGATAAAATAATTATGTAGTACATAGGGAACACACTAGAGGATCCAAGTGTTTTTCAGAGGCATTTTGTAATTATCGGTAAGGATAACATGAAACTCGTTCAATTTGATTGGATTCTAAGAACAAGGTCCTATTGGAGAGAATCGATTATTAACCGATCTAATCAGACATTTAAAGTTGATACTTTAGAATTCCACTATGATTCATGTGCATCAGGAAAGCGTTCTAGAATGCCCGGAGTGATTTGAGCTAATAAAGGAGAAACGAAGCTTCAAGACATTTACAATCCATGTTAATCGATCGGTTTATCGAACAATTCGAACTGAACAAGCTCTCTGAACTAATGCATGTTAACCCGTCAATTTATTGCCTTTTCAGAGTATTTACTCTTTAATACCAAAATTTTTTTGTCCATAAATCATCTTCGTAATCATCGCTGAATAGATCTTCCAATAGTCTTTATTTCATTTCCATATTTCAACGATATCAGGAAATACATACGTACTTGATTCATGTTTTATAACCCATAAGGATAATTCATCATGTATGTTCAACAGTGTTCCCAAACTCATCAAATCACCTATTTAATCCTCATTCATTGAGGTTACTCATTTCGTTTATCAGTCAAGTCTATCTCGATTACTTCAGAGCTTTCCAGATAACCAGACGTTTCCGGATTTCAAATATATATATTGTACTTCCGTTTAATTTAATTTGGTCTTCGTGGTTGATTTGTCGAACAAATATCCATTTCTTATTATCGAATGTGACCTAGAGTTGAGTTGAGCTGAGTACTTTCAAAATTATCATCGAACCACACTTGAGAAGACGAACACGCATTCAAGTAACATCTATACATTTCAGGTACTGACATATACACTAGCATTGATTGCTCGGCTTAATATGTGATCCATAACTTTTAAAAGCAGTACCATATCCATGTTTATTTGGATTCCTTAATTAATCCAACACTTCTACTAATTTTAGGTCATAAGGGTATTTTGGTCATTCTGGTGCCCAGTTTCATTCCATTCTTTTCAGAGCTCGAGGATATCAAATCATTCCTGAGCTTGGTAATATTCTTGAGTCTTTTTCATTACAGGGGTATTCTGGTCATTTTACAGATCCGGTGTATTTTAATTCTTTCCTTCAATTTTGTCTTATTATTTAATTCCAATTTATCATTTATTCCAGACCTTTCAAATAATTTTGACAAAAGAGCACCCTCGATAATTTATTCTTAACTCGAAGATTTTCAGATCGATTGTCTTCTCAGAAGTTACCCACAGGTTATCAGAAATTTTCTGTACAAAGACATGATCTTAACAATTAAATCTGTAATTCATTTAGTTAAGTATAAATTCTCAAAGAACTTTCTCATTCAGGGTTAACTCGAGCTATTTTTACCTTTCAAGGGTATTTTTGTAATTTCTTAACCAGATGATTTCGGTATTAACTCTTAACGAGCATACTTATAATTTAAAGATCCTATGGTTAGTTGTTTCCTCGAACATTCTCTGATCTTGAAATGATTCCTTAACAGAGTTCTAGTATCTTGCATAATCCCTATTGAGGTTAAAAACCGATTATCCATAATTTCCAAGTAAAACTAACATTTCTTATGCACATCAATAAATTTATCAGATCAATGTCTTTTCCGTTTTACTAATCCACTTCCAGAGACAATACTTGTCATTTTCCAACATAAGGATAATTTCATAATTTTACCTAATCGAAATATTCTCATAATTTCCCATAAAAGTACCTTTAACATTTAACCTTTGATGATATAAAATATAAGTTACAAATCCAGGGCTGATTTCTTTATCACTTATCACAAACTTGTAATTTAATTCTAACAATTCCTCAATCTCTTATATTAGTCATTCGATCCGTATTCAGTTACAGAATTTCTACCACATTTATATCGAGTGAATAAATTATTAAACTCCACAAAAGTGACCAACATTATCTTATTCATGCATTTACCAATATCAACATGTTCCATAAAACATAAAGAGGTAGTAAAGTATTACCTCGATTTCCATGCAATACTGATCGACCATTTAAATTTCATTCGAACGTCCTCGATCTTTGATTCAACTTCTAATATTTTCCTCTCGATCCAGACCATCAAAATATTTTAACTCGTATTCAAATAATTTCCTTACCATAAAAAAAGCTTATTAGAATTGAAATAATAATTTGAAAACCCAAATGATTAAACTAAAACTTTCAAAGTCGTTAAAATATTTAATAACTAAAATAAGGTACTAGATTGAATTAATTTAAACTATCATAGCTTGGTTGAAATTTTATTAAAACTGATAGACAAGTTAGAACCTTACCAAACATAGAGGACTGAAACTATGATTTGTCCATCTTGCTATCTTAACACCCCACACAAGTGATTTTCAAAAGAAATTATGGAACTTCTTCATTTCACGCTACCATCACCGTTTCTATATTTTTTTTCAGTGCTCTTTTCATATCTCAAGCAAGGAGGTTCCAACGGCAGATCATCGGCCGCCATTAACCGCCGGTGGACACCACATCGGCCGTCGTCAGTGACCGCCAGTCGAAACCCAAATTATTCTGTTCGAATCGTCTCATTCTCCTTATCACAAATCTAGCCTCTGATCATCGATTATATTTATAAATAACTGCAGATCTACCAAAAATGTTTCGGATCCGAGGCTCTCCATGTTCCCATCCGGTTCGCTTGTCATCGGTGTAACGCTGGAACAACAGTTTCTGGTTCTGCTTCTTTTCTCTTTTGGCCAAGAAAATCACTATGTTAGAGATATACTTTAGTATTTCTGGGCTGCTCAATCCTCTCTCGATGGTCATTACAAGGTCATTCTAAAAAAGCTTACCCGAGACTGAAATGAAGAAGAAAGGGGCGAGGCGACATGAGAGATTGGAGCAGAACAGCTAAAAGCCATAAACAAATACGTATGTACTTTTTATATTCGTAGAGAAAAGGCTATGGGTAGGAGAGAGTCAAGCACGAGCAGTGCATGTTGATGGATTCTTCGGAATACCAAAATGAATGGAAAAGAATTTAAGCAGACCCATGGCGATACCAAATGAACTGGAGATAATCAAGTAATGTAATCAATTGGATTGTGTTTCTAAATATTTTGAATAAAATAATAATAAAAGAATCATTTATTTTAAATCATTTATTTTAAATCATTTATTTCAATCATTCATCCCTCCATCACTTCATATTATTTTATTATTTGAATGGAGATTGTTATTGGAGAATGACAAAGCAATTAACTTATTTAATTGATTTCAAGCTTTGGTGGACACATAAATTGGCCGGAAGTGAGCTGAAAGCAATGGATTCCAACCATTATCCTTAATTTTTATAGTGGATCCAAAATTTTAATTTGACTACTTCTTAAATCATATATTTAAAATTAAAGAAATTTAACCCCATATTGAGGTGTGACAATCTATAAGACCTTACCTTTATTCAATCTAAAAATATATTTCATCCTGATCTAAATTCGACCAAAAATCAATTTTACTACCCGTACCAATGGCCCTAAATTAATGGGCTCCTAAATATCAAGGCCTGTTATCCTAAAATATTAGGAACAAGGCGTACAATTGCAGCAATCCTCTTTAATCCCTCAATTATTGTTTTTCCCCTTCCAAGTTTTTTACACTGACCATAATCACAGTTTAATTTCTCCCCTTTCCCTGTCAAATCCTCTCCCCCCAGAGACACAGAAATGAAGCGCTTCATTTTCCCTTAATTTTCGAGCTAGATGCTCGTTGGTGCTTCAATTAAAGTTTGGTGTTTAAGAGAAGTTTGTGTATTTTGAGAATTTTGTCAGGTAAATCTTGTTTGAGTTGCCGTTGTTCATTTTAGAAACTGGATTCTAAATTGATATTAAGCTTTTTTTTTCTTATTTTGATGAGGGTTTAATTGGAATTTGATTTTTGTTTTGGTGGGTTAAGGATGAATCAGTGATCAACATCTGGAAAGTAAAAGGAATCAGACGAAAGAGAGGAATTGGAAATTCATTGGCTGTTCTTTTTCTGGGTTTGGTAAATTAACATTGAGGGGTTTGATTTTGTAAACTTGGGTGTTGACAATTTGGGAAATGCATGATTTAGAGTTAAAAAACTTGTTTTTTTAATCAATCTTTTATGGGTTTTTGTTATTTGAGTCTGTAATAAAGGTGGATGCATAATTTTGCAATTCTTTCTTTTTTAACAAGAAAAAAATCGAGACTTTTAGGAATGTTGATGAGAATGGATTGTTTCTGGGGAAACAATAATGGCTGTTATGTTGTTCTTGAAGATTGATTGGATGAGGAAGCATCTGTGATTACAAATTTTGTTTTTGAGATTGGGTTGGATTTTGTTAGGGATACTTCAGTGTTGTCTCATATTTTAGCTGAGTTTTTGTGTTTTTAATGGATGACATTGACATTGAGGATGATGCTAGATATCCTCCAAATCCATATGGTGTTAGTCACCGGGAGGGTTATGGTTCTTCAAATCGCCAAAAGCTTCCTGTAAGAAACGTTCCGTTTCCTAGACCGATAAGGAATCATTATGTTGATGATGATGAAGATGAGGGCGACGAAGCTGAAGATGAGGGAGACGAAAATCTTAACCAAAATAATGGTGTTCGATATGTAGGAAAAGGTGTGATTGATGATGATGACGACGACGACGACGAAGATGATGACTTGTTGGATGATGATGATGATGATGATGATGATGATGATGATTCTAATGAAGGTGGTGACTTGGGGAAGCATCCGAAAAAGAGGAAATTGAAGAGTTTGGTGTCAAGTTATGAATTTGCTCCTCGAGTAACTTCACCCGCAGTTCCATCGCCGTCGGTGCTAAAGCCTGCATATGGTGGGAGGAATTCTCTTACGGATTGGACTGAGCACGAGACATTCATTTTGCTAGATTCCTGGGGTGACCACTTTTTGCAATGTGGGAGGAAGTGTCTTCGTACCGAGGAATGGCGAGAGGTTGCAGAGAAGGTTTCAGAGACTTCAAAGATCGAAAGGACCGAGACACAATGCCGGAATCGGTTGGATACATTGAAGAAAAAATACAAAAAGGAGAAGGCTATGCTAGCAGAGACTGGTGCTACCACTAGTAAATGGATTTATTTCAAGAAGATGGATATATTGATGTCAACCTCTCCACAGCAGGGCCAGCTCTCTTGTGGGTTCGACTCGGGTGAATATGTATTCAAGAACCCTCGGGTTTATTTGACCCGAGCAAATGGTTTGGATGAAATGAGGGATAGTCCAGCAAACTCCGATTCTGCCAATGGCGAGGAGGATGTCTCAGATGGGCTGCCACCTAAAAAGAGAAGATTCAGGAGGCAATCCGATGAGAGTTCTTCGGTCAGACTGCTTGCGGATTCTATTCAGAAATTTAGCGACATATACAAAAAGATCGAGAATAGTAAAAGGCAGCAGATGCTGGAATTGGAGAAGATGAGAATGGATTTTCACAGGGAGTTGGAAATGCAGAAGAGGCAGATCATGGAGAGAGCACAGGCCGAAATTGCGAAAATGCAGCGCAGCGATGACTCGGCGAACGACGTATCTGCCGAGAATGCTAGTGGGTAATATATGCAAAATCCAGTTATCTTCTTTATAACATTCATCTGATTTAAACTGCTAAATGTTGTTGTATAATGATATTGGAGCCGTCTGCAAATTGCTATTATGAGACAATAATAACACCCTTGTCATACTGCACCACTTAGTCGAGTGGAAACTTTTATAGATCAACAATTGCTCTTGCTGACAAACAAGCTTAAAAACATGGATTCGGCTTTAGGTAACATCAGCTATTTCAGGTGAATGGCTGAGTTCTTAGATCGGTAGATCAGTGGTCCTGCAACTATGGATGAGTATTTGACCGACTCGAGCAAAAAAAAATTGAGTTATTCAAATTTACGAGTTTTATTTTATATCTCAAATTTTATTTGAATTTTTTTCTAGTCAAGTCCATAAAATTCAAGTCAGAGTTGTTTGTTATGGGGTTACATGATTTTAATTTAAACGGTTTTCTATAACCATGCCTCATATATATATATATAGAGAGAGGTAAAATCTATTTACATTATTTAAAACTAATAAGTTTTATATTAATTTATAGTCGTTAAATTTGAATAAATAAATGATTTAAATTTAATTAAAATTACGATTAATAAAAAAAGAGTTTTTTCAATTCACATTAAAATATTCTCTTTTTCCTTTTTACCATAAAACCCATCGTCTCTTTCTTTTTGTCCTCCCCCACCCCTCTTTTCTCCACGAGCACCGATAAATGTTTATGTTTTTCTTTCTTATCAGAAGCTCTTCCTCATTGTAACTGGTCGTTCTTTTTTATTTTATTTTTATTATTATCTCTATTAGTTGAAAGCCTACTTTATAATAAACGTGTGAAATTTATAGAAAATTGATGGACTGAAGTTTGCAAGTAACCATACTTCATAGAAATTTGATAGAAAATCTATTTTATTGGTCATACATTTTAATTAAATCTAAATTATTTATTTATTAAAATCTAATGACTATAAATTAGTGTAAAATTTATTAGTTTTATATAGTGTAAATGGATCATATCCAGTGGTAGAGCATAAGCAGGGCTAATGGGGTCATGTCCCCCCAAAATTTTCAAAAATTCATATTAAATTTTAAAAAATTTTAATGTTCTTAATTAAATCTCCTATAATTTTAAAAAAAAAATCTTATTAAGCCTTTTCAGAATTTCAAAAAAATTAATTAGACCGTAATATTTTTGGAAAAAAAATATAAATTAAACATTTCAAAAAAAAATCAAAATTTTAATTTAAACTTCCAAATATTTTAAATTTTTAAGTTAGGTCCCTAAACTTTATCACCAAGTTTCGCCATTGATCCTATCGCTATATATATCATACAAAGTTGAGAGATTTTTTACTTGAGCTTGAAAATCAATATACAATTACTAAAAAAATTTGAATTATTCAAGTTATTTGAGTTTTATTTCATAACTCAACTTGAATTAAAAAAAATTGTATCGAAATAAAATTTTTTGAGTTATGTAAAATTTTAGAATTTTATTTAATGTATGTGCAACTTTAAAGTTAAAAGTTCACCTTATTGGATAATGACCACATAATTTACCCTCGGTGGATATAAGCTACCCTACTTCATATAAACAGTAATTGGAATTTCAACCTATACAAGCCTAGAAATTACTAGCTTTGAATACTTCGACTGTGAACTCTTATCCATTTCTAAGAGAAATAAAAATTCTAACTAAAAATCAATTCCAAAACACTTTGATTTCACTTGTAATGATTAAGTGGGTAAACAAGTTAAAGATTTTAAAAAATTAATCAACAATGAATAACAAATTTTCACAAATGACTCGAAAATAATAATAAAGTGAAACATTATTAATTTATACATTTGATTGAACTGAAAAAAATGAAATCATTATATATATTATATTTCAAATAATTTATAAAAATAACACCTTCAAAAGATTATTTATGAAATAATAATCTTTTAAGAATCGTAGATGAACAAATGTGATTTTATACATATGATAATCAAACTTCGAAAAGATACAGCCACAGGGATGGATCGAGAGGAAGGTGGATGGAGACAATCGTCATCTGAAAACTTAAAATTATCATGTATTTTAGAATTTTTTTCTATATATTTTCTATTAAAAATCTATTTTCGTCTCTTGAAATTTTATAAGTTCAAGTTCGCCCCTAATATAAAATTATGCATCCATCTGTAGACACACTTTTACTTATGTGAAAGAAACTTAAAAAAAAAAGCACATCTATTAAAACGTACATTTCATGCATTTTCAGTAGTTAATGAGTTACCAAAGATTAAATCAAAAATGAAATAATGAGACAAAAGTAAGGAACAATTAAATATTTTTTATCTGAAAAAAATGAGCATACACATTACAAGACTAATACGCATGCTAAAACTAGTACAAGTTAAAGAAGAACATATCACATTAATCAGATGTTGATTTCATTTTTCAGATGAAATCCATTTAATTTTCATTTTTTTTTAGATAAATGCACTGATTTCGTTTATCTAGAAAGGCAGCAACTGCCAATAAACAATACAACAAACACAACAGCCAACAGAACAAAGCCAAAACAGGCCTCATTCTTAAACACAGCAACTGCCACTTATTTTTTTATTCAATTTGATCATTCGATATATCCTTTCAAGATGCGTGTTTAAAAACATGATTGACATATCACGTGTTAAAAAAATATGATTTTGATCAATTATCCCTTAATGGTGTTATTTTTCATAAATAAATAGAAATGGTATATATATAATCAAATTGTGTTTATACTTATATATTTAATGATTAAAATAAAAATTGATTTAGATGCACTTTGGGAAATTCTGCTGTAAGGCGGTTAAAAAAGAGTTAAAAAACGGTGTGACCGGTTAAAATGTAGACCGGTTATGTTATATCATTTAACCGGAAATATTATCAAGTGCAATAACATATTAGGTAGCGCTTATATAATGTAATAGGTAGCGGTTATATAATAAAATATGTTAATTACTTAATTTGTTATTACAAAATATTAGGTAAACGCCCAAAATGTTTCCAAGGATAGCATAACCAGTTAATTACTGGAAATATTATCAAGCACAATAACATATTAGGTAACACTTATATAGCGTAATAGGTAACGCTTATATAATAAAATAGGTTAATTACTTAATTTGTTATTACAACATATTAGGTAAACGCCTAAAATGTTACCAAGGATAACATAACAGGTTATTTACTAGAAACATTATCAAACACAATAATATATTAGGTAGCGCTTATATAACGTAATAGGTAGCACTTATATAATAAAATGGGTTAATTACTTAATTTGTTATTACAACATATTAGGTAAACGCCTAAAATGTTACCAATGATAACATAACCGGTTAATTATTGAAAATATTATCAAGCATAATAATATATTTGGTAGAGCTTATGTAACATAATAGGTTGCACATTATTAAAGCTGATGAGGCTTTAGAAATCAGACGATAACAAAATAGGTAATTACTTACTTAATTTGTTATAAGTTATAATAAACTTACCTTAGGAATAAATGTTAACACAATTTAAATTGATAGAGCCATTAGGAATCCCACAATAACATAATCGGCTAATCAATTGATTTGTTATCAAGTTTTATCAACATGGTAATTGTTTACGCATATTATAATGATACCGATTGACTTTAACCGTTTTCATTGGAAATTAATCTATCACTTTAAAGTAATAGATTTCGAATTTATAAGTATATATATATATATATATATATATATATATATATATATATAATGTGGGGGGGGTTAAATGGAGCCTTAGAACCTTGTACATTGTTTACTTATATTTTCACGATACCGAATGAATTAAACCGTTTTCATTGTCAATTAACCTATTACTTAAAAGAAATAGGTTTCGAAATTATAAGTATGAAATTACTTAAAAGTATTGATACATATATAAAAGTTTATGATATTATCATTATACTGGTATAATTTTACTGTGTACATTGTAAATTTAACTATTACTTATACAAAGCTCATAAAGGGTTATCAGAATGTTGGATTTACACAAAGACATATACAATGCACTTGAAAGATGTCAAGCAAAGGAAATCGTCAATCGGGTGTCAATGCAATTACTGCTTACTTTTAACCGGTACTTGGATACTCTGATACTTTAACCTTGCCAAACAATCTGTAGAATAAAGTCTCCTGCAAATTATAGCCAGAATCAGTTCTGTAACTGGGATTATCCAAGTTAATTATGTTAACTGCATAGTTAATAAAACCTGGGGGTCCAAATGGTAAGCTAGGAATTGATAATACAAACTTCCTTTGAGGGTTTAGGGACTGAATCCCTCCAACGTAAAGAGTGCATGATTGAACATTACATATAATAGTTGTATTCAGTTGTTGAATAATTGTTCTTCATTTTATATAAGGATAATTGTAATGATATTCGTTCACGTTTCAGGACCAATTAGTTAGATGCATACAATACCCTATATCCTCGAGGCAGAGCACAAGAAATCTAACACTTAAATATTTACTAAGAGCGGTAGCTTTTGCTCTGAATGAAGACCGAACCTAGAATCAACTTTGCAATTATGCATATCATGCTGAAGAGAACATGTTGAATTATAGGATTTGCACACAACTAAGTTTATCTGTTGTCAAATTTTTTAATATTTCTTCATGATTTCCACCTACAACATTATTATTACTCAACATTTCTGGTAACGCTAAATCGAATTTATTAAATATCTTTTAATGTATCTGATAACACCTTATATTAACCGTATATTAGTCCGCCTTTACTGAGATAACCCGCACTTGTGAAAAAGAGAAAAGTGACAGCGAAGAGAATAAAGAATCGTTTTCCACTCAAAAAATAATTTTTCGACATTGTTTTTCCCCCTTATTTTTCGACCAAAATACCTTCACTTTTTAAACCTCTCGTATTCCCCCCCAGAAACGTATCAAAATTTGTTGCAACTATTATTTGGTTTTGGTTTACAATAGGGAAGAAAAAACTACAAGGCAAAAAGGAAAGCAGGCACCAAGAGGGAGGAGAAGTGATATTTGTTGCATGGGAAAATGGAAATCTATTCAAACATATACCTAATCCGATCTTACTAATGTAGGTATTTTCGAGAGTTGATATTCAAGCAAATTTGAGGTTGGGGATGAGTTGATCAGATCAGTAAAGCTGCAGTGTCAAAGTTAAGAATCACCTTGTCAGAAGCAAAAATACCTTTTTCATTTATCTCTTCTGGAAGTAACAAAGCTCTCTCCATTTCATTCCTCAAGTTAATGAATTGGGAAATCTTTTTAGAGTTTTTTCATTTTAAAAATAGCAAGAAATAATTACACGATAATATCTATTTAATTTTTTTAATCAATTTATAATATACATCCTGCAGATGCAAGTATTCAATCATGAAGGTTTGGAATCAAATAAAAACAATATAACATTTGATACACTTCTACGCCAAAGGGGTGGTTTAGCTTTGGCTACTGCCCATTCTACAATGCCAGGATTATTATCCCCCGGCGGATATAAGACACCCCGCGCCATACAGGTATCCTCGTTCATTTTAGCCTGGAAATAATTATCCTAATCAGACCAGAGTGATATTCATGTAGAATCCTCCCCAATATTTGCCGATTGATGAAAGAAGAAACAAATCAGCCTAAAAAGCTTATTGGGAAGCTCACCCGCTTGCTTGCTTGAATTCTATCTCCTTTCCCAGTTTTTATACCATTTTCTACAAAATGTAGACGATAAGAATACCGGGTATTTTTTGTTTCTTTTGTTCATTTAATTTTCTAAACAAAAATTAATTTTACCTAAGCGGATAAACTCACAAGTGAAGAAATAAATTTCAGGTATACCTGCCAGGCAAAGAAAATATTAAGATTGTCATTTACCCTGATGATGGATTCAAAATGACGATTTTTTTTGGTTCTCATTTTCAACTACTGAACTTCTCTTATTTCACACCTAAACAATTGATGTAATTAGAGATGCACAAAAAATCCGAATATCTGATTTTGTGCAAAAAAATATATGAAACCGAATTTGAGAAAAATCGATTTTTTTTAAACCGGATCAGATATTTTAAAACCGGATAGTATAACCGATTTGAGAAAAAATTGGACGACCAGATTTTTTACCGGATTAAAAACTGGTTTGAAAAAAACCAGATAAAAAATCAGTTTTTTATCCGGAAAAAAATCCGGTCTGAGGTTTAAAAATCCGGTCTGGGGTTTAAAAAATTAGATGACCGGATTTTTACCGGATTAAAAACCAGTTTTTTTCAAATCAAAATCGGTTACACCGGTTACATCATCCGGCCCTCCAAACCGGTTATGATCCGAACCGGTTTTTTTATAAATCAATTTTTTAGCTTAGTGAAAAAACCAGATCGATTTTTATTCGATCCGGATCGGATTTAAATCCGACTATGTGCATGTCTAGTTGCAATCATTGTTTGGTTTTTGTTTACCAAAGTAAGGAGGAACAAATAAAATGAGACAATCCGGAAACCAAGAACCAAGAGGGTAAAAAAGGTGCTACTTGTTACATGGGATATCTGTTCAATAGACACAATGTGAAGAATCTGATTTCAAGAAAATCATATAACAATACCCACAGCAAATCGTAAACCTTTAGCACTTGGTATATCCTTGAAAAGAGTAAACATTTAGCCTCCCACTAACAAAAAACTCGTTAGCAAGGAAACCATAATGACCGTATCTCCTCTTAAAAACCCTCTTTTGATAAAATCAGGATTCTAATGACTCGGTCTTAATGAAAACAAATTCAGTAGACAGACGAGCAATGCAAAGAGAAGTCTTTACGAAATCATGACCCCAAATAACACAACCGTTAACCCATCCAAGAGTCGGTCTCAAACTTTCTAGAAAATAGTGGGTTTACACATAAGAATGAAAACCGAGCTAATAATTTATGTGGTAGTAGATGCACCCTCTGATTTGTCGGATTCCATTGGTTCAGAAGCCGGTGGTGCCTCACCATTACCTGGGGATGCATTTTCATTGGGCAGATCACGGTTGGGGCTTGCATTTGGATTCGCATTAGTATCTGCACCCTGAGGTGGTGGGGTTGCCGGTGTTTCAGGTGAGGCTGGTTTAGCAGGTTTAGCTGGCTTAGGTTTCATCATAATAGGCCTGCAAAACCTGTTTAACGCAGATTCACATCTCAGCGCCAGGAATCATATCAAATGTAAGCATGAACATCTATAGACATAAAATTCGTACCTATCTAGTGCTTCAGCTTTCTTTCTCACATCAGCTGACAAGAGAATTGGAGTAGCATGCTTGGGAAGTTGGTCCTGCTGCTGTTTTCTCTCTCTCAGCCAGGCCTCAGCTTCTACACACTCGTTCAACACCTATAATTGCAATGCACCAAAAGAATTATATCTCAGTACTAACAGCAGGGAGTGGAGCGCGATGAAGGGACCAAGACAATACCTTTTGCTTTTCAGCAAGTTCAATGTGATCAAATTTAGGATCATTTGACATGGCTGCCTCCCTGTAACTGTTAATACAGTAAGCAAGTTGGTCAATGACAGTTCCCCTGTCAGTATATTCTTTGAAACGTTCTTCAATAGGATCCCCTTGCTTCAAAGTTAAGACAATCTGTCAGGTACATGATGTATACAGTCAACCTGAGTAGGCCAGAAGAAGAACAATTGTTACCTTCTTAAGCTCTTCAAGCTTAGCAACATAAACACCCTTTGTTTCATCTTCTCCATCTTCATATAGCCAATCCTCAGTTTCTTGAAGCTTAATCATAAGCTCTTCCTTGTCCGGAGCAGTAACAAAATCATGGTATTTATCACTTAGCTGAAGAGTGAAGACACAAGGTATAATCAGTTTCAAGATCATGACAGCCAAGAAACAGTTCAATGATTCAGAAGATTAGTAGATAGCATCGTACCTTATTCCTCATGTCATATACATAAGCCTCAACAGCGTTCTTTTTATCCTTGGTTTCTTCCATTACCCTATCTTGCAAAGCCATTTCGAACTCCTTCTCTACTGCCTTTTGAACATCTGCAGCTAACATAGCACCATAGACCAACTCTGCCACTGGGACATTTGTTTTCTTCACCTTCTTCTTGGGAGCCTCAACCTATATGACAGGCAGAACAACATACCTAAACCAACCGACCAAACCATGCAAGAACCCAGGACTAAAAGTATTCCACATAAATACCAACCACATTAAACATTTTTGGATTAGGAGTTAGTCTGCCTTAAAGGCTACACCACCTCCGCATATTCATGCACATACAGCAAAGAATAATCACTTACTTTAGTATCAGTCTCCATTTTCACAGGATTGTCACCTGACTCATCAACACCATTTTCAGCCCCTGCTGCATCAGCTGTAGGCTTGGCATCTTGCATGTTAACATCAGTCTCATTGGCACTTGGAGCAGCAGTATCACTAGGTGCTTCATCAGTCTCCATCTTAGAATTGTCTTTTTCAGGCTCTTTTGAAACTGGAACTTCAACTTCTTCCTCTTCCAAGAGCTAACATTACATTAAAGTAGTCAGGAAAGCAGAAAAAAGAAGAATTCACATTTAAGATATAATAAAAATTTAAAAAGTTAAATCAAAACTACTTACAGTTGCCGACTCAAGGGACACAATCCCATGCAAATTCAGGCGGACCTTGACCTTCAATTTTGGTCGTTCATTTCTTATTGTTGGGAAAGGCCCAATCTGCCATTTACAAATGCCACAAATTATAACGACTGTAAATGTTAAACAAGAACCAAGTTACCCTCACGCTCAAGTAAAAAGAAAACAAAATCTAATCAGAAGAGGCTGATCAAGATTTATGAATATATTACCGTGTAAGTACTGATCTTTGCCGGGGCCTGCAAATCACTAACATCAGAATATTTAACATCAACAGAGAAAGTACTTGATTTGTGGAATGTCACAGCCTTGACACTGGGTATTGGGTTTCCCTTCGGGAAAACCAGTTGTTGTTGTTCTGCTCCTCCAGTCTGACAATCCGGACCAGAACCCTTCCATGATAGTGAGATTGGGAAAGGGAAGCTCTCATTGACCTTATCAAATCAAAGGTATTAAGAGGTCAGCTGTGTTCAAAATACAGCAGGAGGGAAAAGAGCATGACATTGACTATACCACTAGCAGCAACAACAATGGGAATATGAGGAACGTAAAAGGAAAAGGTAGAAGGAAAAATATACCATCAAGGGAACTAAAAAAAAAACAAGAGCTTGAAATCATACTACAACGCAATCAAATGCTAATTAATGAACCATGAAAATGAAGAGCTGAGATAGCAAACAATTCAGACAACAAAAATTATCATAAGTAGAAAATTACCTGAAAGTCTCGAACTTTGAATGTGGGACTGAGAATTGCACATTCCAAAGCACAACCCCTTGCAACACATTCACTAGCATTCATTGTGCGTCTAGGCTCTTTACCAAAGAACTCCATGAGGATTTTCATCATAGCAGGAACACGAGAGGCTGAGCCAACAACCTCAACCATATGAACATTTTCAACAGCAAGTCCAGCATCAGCAAGTGCTTTCTCAAGTGGCCTTCTCACACGTTGCAAAATTGGAGCACTGATCTGCTCAAACTCCTCTCTCTTAATGAAACCCCTGACATCCTTCTCATCCATCAAGCACTCAATATTCAAAGGTGCCTCAGGATTGGCACTAAGTACCTTCTTTAGCTTCTCACAAGCTGCCCGGAGTCTAGTACAAGCCCTAGCATTCTGGAAGACATCAATCTTGTATTCCTCTTTAAATTTTGCAGCAAAATGTTGAAACAGAACTTCATCAAAATCTCTACCACCCAAAGAGCGGTCAAATGAATGAGCTAGGATCTTGAGTTGCCCCTTTTTGAAGGCAGCAATACAAACTTGCATGCTAGCATGTCCAATATCAACAAAGGCAACATTTAATGGGTCATTTTCAGGTAAATCAGTTTTATAAATACCATAAGCCAATGCTGTTGCTGTAGTTTCATGAATCAAGCGAAGGGGGTGCAAGCCTGCAATTGTGGCAGCATCGAGGACAGCCCTTCTTTGAAGATCAGTGAAGTATACAGGAATTCCAATGCAGCAATCCACCACAGCTGCATTTAGATTCTTCTCGGCTATGCTTTTCAAATTCGACAAAACCATTCCCAAAACTTGGGTTGGGGTAAAAGCTCTCATTTCACCTAAATACCGAGCATGAATCAAAGGATATCCATCAGGCCCCTCGGTGACATTGAAGGGCAATGACTTGAGATCTCTTTGCAACTCGGGATCTGAGAACTGACGGCCAATTAATCGCTTTATCTGAGAAATTGAATTCTTAGGATTCATTGTAGTAGATGCTGCCCCTGCAGTACCAATGAATCTCTGCTTGTCCCCAAAGCAAACAATAGCTGGTGTTTCACGCTTTGATTCATCATTAAGCACAACATCAATTCCTCTCTGCCTCGCAACAGCAACAATGCAGCTCTCATTGCCAAAATCAAACCCAACAACGCTCATTTTCAGCAGAAATTACACAACTTCACTATATCAATAAAATCAAGCTGGCATACTAGAAAACAGAAGGCAATAAGATTATATAAATTCATGTGTGCATGTGTATGTACAAATACGTACATACAGAAATTAAGCGGGAAACCTAGCTAGTGACGCAACTGCACATTTAATAAATAACGTATTGCATCAATCACAGTGATATAAGTATATTCCCATTTATCACGAGCAAAAGATTACTGCTCAAGATCCTATGTCAAATTCAATGGGCTAGAGTTCATGGTGTCAGAAAATATAGCTAATGGAGCACCATAATTGCAGAATTAATAACACATTGCATCAACCACAGTCATATGAGTATATTCCCATTTTTTTCTGAGCAGCACCTAAGATTCCAGGTCAACTTCCAGGGCTTGAGCTCGTAGGGTGATTTCTCTTAAATGCATACAATAAAGATCACTACAAGATTCAATAATCATTCCCCCCTTTCATTCCCATTTTAAGACTCATGGAGTTGATCACTCACACAAGGAGACAAACCAAATAAGGCTCGGAGACAAGTGCTAACTACAAGCAAGCGGAGATCAAATACTTCTACAAGGTACAACCACAACACTTAAGTTGAAAAAACCAAAAATATAAGTAAATAAATAAAAAGGTAATGCACATACATAAATCAAACAATTGTAAACAAACCCTAAAACTTTAACAATTACATATCAACCAAAAACGAGAACCCTTTAACTAAAACTAATCAGGAATTAAACTGCTTGCAATGGCAAACCATAAATTGCGTTCAAATCAACCTAAAACAACTACTTTAAACGTCAAAGAATTCCCAACGACAAAAGGAGTTGAATCTGAAGAAGAAAAATTAGAAATCAAATAAGAAACTACCTAATTCTCTAGAAACAGCTAGATCTGAAGACAAACAAATATCAATGCCATTTTACGCGCCAAATCTAAAACTGAACAGATCTACAAGTTACTGAATGAAAAAAGTAAATGCAAGAACAACAACGATTAACGAGATCCACATAAATGCAAAGTGCAAAGGCCAGCGATCGTACCTTCGAAGGGGGGATTAGAGCCCAAAGGAGTCCTGTCAATATTTCTTATGCGTTCGAGAGAGAGCCTCACGAAGCCAAAAAGAGAGTCGAGGGGGCGCTTATTAATGAGGGCTTGTGTGAAATTTTCGATTTTTCCCCTAAATAATTAATAATGGATTCATACGGGGCTTTGTTTCCCTACTATTTTATAAAGATTTTGAACGAGTTCATCCGTGGAATTGAGTGGACCAACCTCGACTAGAGATGTCTAGAGATCCTAGTTTCTAGAAAGATCTACCCAAAGCAGACTCTTTTGAATTCTTTAGGGCTGAGCTTTTATTTGGGGTTCTGATTTATTTTTCCTTATAAATGGACTTAATGGGCTTATTCTTCTTTTTCCTTGAAATTTTATTTGTTATATCCCATCCAAAAAAATTGATTATTAATACATACGTGCTCATCTTAAAAAATATATTTTTTAATTCGTCACTGAATCATTGTATTTTAATTCCTTGGATTATGATCTCTTCATATTAAAAAAAAAGGTGTTGTCAACTTTTCGTTATTGAGTTAATAGTTGGGTGGTAAAAATGATAAAGTAATCAAAATGTAGATGACCGTTTTAGAAATTTTTATAGTTAAATGACTGAAATAAACATTCATTAATAATTAGGAAATTTTCTAAAATAAAAACTTTAAGGCAAATTAAAAGTTGTTGAACCATAGTCTTTGAACGTGAAGACAATAGTAAGGTGAAAATATGTACTGTTGATAAGGGGGGAAATAGGAGGAAACGAGGAGAAAGGTTAATTCAATCACCCAAAATCTAAGTTGTGTAATAAAGAAGAGTAAATCACACTCGTGATCATTAAAGTTTCAATGAGTTTTATTTTGATCACTAACATTTTAAAAGTTATAATCATTAAGATTATTGATATATCACAAAATTGTCACTCTTCCGTTGACTCTCTTAAGCTGATGAAGTGACACGGTAACAAGAATACCCGATATCCAATTTGACCCCTAAATTATAACTAGTACTTCACTTAGTCCTTTAACATATTTTAAAAAAAAAAATCTTAAAAAATCATAATTGATATAATAATAGATTTAGTCTGCGTACGAACCATAATTTCGAATCGAATCGAGTCGAGTTTTACTCACCCCTACTTTTGGACTATTGTCTTCTACTTGGAAGGTTTGCTAACCAACTTTTCTTATTACCACATTAGCAATTCCCATAGAAGGTCTCCCTTCCTCTGCATTTTGTCTTCTGACTTGCTGCTACATTTTTTTGCAAGAATTTGACAGGTAGACTCGTTCATGAAGCATCTTTTATTGTATCCTTTATGTAAACTCAATTGTTTAGTGTGTGGCCTTTCTTTCAAAATTTACAAGCACCAATGAAGTTTTGTTGTTGGTCTGCCTCATCATTAGAGAATGTTGTAGAATGCACATAGCTTTATCCAACAAAGGATTTTAGATAAGGAATCCCTTTGGGTAAAAGCTTATGGTACACGAAATTGAACAAACATAAATTCAACTCTTTTAAATACGTCTAAGAATCTTTAAGGGAGATGAAAGCTAAAAAAACAAGTACTTGAACCATTTTGTAATATTCAAGTGATTTTAAGTCCCACATCCCTGACGTACCATAAGAAAAATTGAAGAATGGTGTACAAGATGAGAGTATATCACTATTATGAACGTACTTACCTGGACGGGGTCAATGGGTGAACAAATAGACTCATGGCCTAGGGCCGTGACCTCCATTGCACTTGGGAGGGGTGCTGATCTAAGGTCTCTTCAAGCGGGAGAGCCTATGTCATAATTTGTGGCAGAAGGGATTTGCGTGCGCGTTGTCCCTATAAATCTTCAGTTATAATATTTCTTATATATATCCATATTTGTATTCTAGGGAAAAGAAACACCTAAGGCTAATCACGCTTTGATCACAAGTATTTACCCTAAAGGGAGCCGTTCATCCCTAAGCAAAATTACATTTTGCAAAATTGTTCTTTAAGAGGTAGAATTATTTACCCCAAAGGGAGCCCTTCAACCCCAATCATATTAGTTACACAGTCTACATAGAACAGAACTAAAAGAAGAGGTAGTTGAACTTAAAACAAAACTAAAATGACGATCTCGATTCTTTCGGTCAGTTCTTTTTATGCAGGGGTTGTAAAGTTGAACTAAAAGGTGATGTTGAATGAAATTGGAGGTGGTGCGACGGCTTTAACTGATAATGACACTTTGATAGACCACGAAAGAGATGGACATGAAACCATTTGGATATGTTCAACTTCGAAAGCATTGTTGCTGCTACGAACTGTTTTTCAGTAGAAAACAAGTTAGGAGACAACGACTTTGGTTAAGGTTTGTAAGGTAGTAAACGATGTCTAGGAACCAAACTTAATGTCATCTCTATTGTAGACATGGATGGATCGAGTGGAGCTGGCCGAGGCAGTCGTTCAGTGACGGACTGCACCCCCAAATTTTTTTATCATTAAAAAAATAGGGATAATTATCAATTTAGATTTTTAAATTTTGATTTATTTTGATTTTGCCCCCATTTTCTATTGTTAATTATACTTTTCCCCTGAAGTAAAATCTTGGCTCTGTACCTGCGGTCGTTCTCATAATCGATGGTCGATTCGTTCATGTAAACAACTCTTCTGTTGAAGAGTTTGGAGCATTGCAATTGCAGCCATTACAGGTGTTCTTGTTTTATTATCATTCCAAATTACAACCACATTCATGTTACTTTTTGTCAGTTGAACAAGTTTTATTCGCAATCGTAGAGTAGGAAAAAAACCACAATGGTCATACACAAGATCAAACTCAACATAGAGTAGAAAAACAAAAAGGGCAGCTTCCTCTAAACAGCAGAAACGCTACCTGCACAACAATCTCAAGTCCTAGACACACTGTCAATTAATAGGACATTCCATATCGGTTGGAGAATAAACCGACAAGTCTTGCATGTATTATAAAATGGAGCTAACAAGCATGGTGAAAGCATCTTTGCGCTTGGGGCAATGACGCAGCTAGTGAGGAAATAACCGAGGCGCGTCTATTGCTGGTTGAAAACTATTTCCAAATACCCTCTTTGGCCTTGGTTCACCCTCGGCCTTTGAGAATTTCTTGAAGGACTCCCTTCGGGGTAAAGTCCTACAATTTTTAGTTTATAAAACCTTTTATGTTATTAACACTAGACCAATTTTTTAGTTTTTTTTAATTTGTTTATAGATACAAGAAGTATGCGTTGAAATAGCTTGACAAAGATGAGCTTCTATAGAGATTGACAAAGATAAAAAATGTAAACGTATAAATACTTCTAATTTTATCTAGTTTGCGGATGCTCTAACCTATAAAAGTAATTTCAATTTCTTGTCAAAGCAAGTAGTTTCATCTCTCTTGTTTTTGGATTTGCGTATTGGTCTCATCTGGTTTTTCTTTTGAGCAGTTCAGTGATTAGTTGGTTTGCTTGGGCGTTCGGGCTTGTCTTGTCTGGTGGTAAAGATGGTTGCAATGTTGAATGTTATTGGTTTAGGGGGAGGCTGTTAGGGTGTATGCACTGGCTCTTCGTAGAAGCAGAGTGTGAAATGATCCCAACTATTTTGGTTGCTGTTAGCTTTAGATTGACGCATATGTTTGTTTGGTATGGCCTAGTTTTTTTTACCATGCAGGGATGAGGTACTCTTTTCCTTCGTCTATAATCGAATACCGATCTTTAGTTTGAGTTTGTAAAAAGGTCGATGAATGTTTTTAATGAGACCCATTCTTTTCTTTCAAGAAAAGTCACTTTTGTTCTTGTATCACTCTCCCATTCCTCAACAAGATTCGACCACAGATCTAAAATATCAATGGAGGAATGATCATCAATATCAATAGGAAAGAAACCTTATCATAAATGGAGCGATTAATCTCATCCCCTAATAATGGATTGGAGTCTCTAATTTTTTCAACTCATTTTTTTCATTTATAATTGAAGCCTCTAATTTGTTCAATCTCACTTCCTACTTTACAAATGAAGCCCCTATTTTTTTTTAATCTCACTTTTTACTTTTATAATTGAGGCTCCTAGTTTTCTTAATCTCACTTTTACCTTTATAATTGAGACCCCTAATTTTATTATCTCACTTTTTACCTTTATAATTCAATCCCTAATTTTTTTCAATCCCACTTTTTACTTTTATAATTTATACCCCCTAATTTAATCATTTTTAAGATTTATTAATGTAATATTAAATTAATTATTCAAAATAATCCTTCTATAAATGTTTATTTTTTAATTTCGCTCGGGATCCCGAAAATATTCGAGACGACTATGTATGAACTAGGATGTCTTCGAGTAGTCAATGTTAACTTGTTTACGAGAGAACTGATCACAATAAATTTGGTTCTCAATTTAGTGGTCATAATCTTAAATCAATGTTTTGATTTGAGATTGAATATGATTTTGGGTCAGTTGACATTGAGGTTGACCTTGCATGTGATATGGTTTGCGCATAACATTCACCGAGGCCAAAGGGAATGGATGCACATAAAACTATGCTTCACTTCTTGCAATATGGGATGAGGTTATCCACCATATAGAACATTGTTTTTTTTATGCCTTTTCTTTGTGGTATGTTATTCGAAGAAGAAAAAAACTCACTCTTATTTTTAAGGGGAGAACCCATATCTCTGACATGTCATAAACAAGATTCAAGGGTGATGTATAAGATGAGAATATATCCTCATATTTGAACATACTTACCTAGACGGGTCAATGGGCGATCAAAAAGGCTCATGGTTTAGGGCAATGACCTCCATTGTACTACTCTAAGGTCTCCTCAAGAGAGAGAGCCTACGTCATAATTTGTGGCAACGGGAGACTTGCGTTCGTGCAGTCCCTACTAATCTTTAGTTATAATGTATATACTCATCTTCCCTAGTTGAACGTTTGTCTTCTAGGCATTCGAACCAAGCAGGGAACGATCCTTTATATGATCTAAAATGAATGTGAGAAACACAAGGTCAGCCTAACACCAATTTATTAGTAATGTTTTAGTCTTAAAAGAAAGGGCATATGACCTAAAATAATTGTGAGAAACCCAAGGATGTGAGAAAAAAAAATAAGGAGGTTTAGATAGAGTTTATGAAATTTGAACGAGTGAGGTAAAAAGCTACAGAAGTCAGATTTATATTATACTTGATATTTGTTTAATTGGAACTTTGGAATAATTTTATAATAACCATGGTTTCTACATAATGTTTTTGATTATTGAAACTACAATAAAGAAAGCTTTGGAAATTTTAGTTTCGATAGCTAAAAGTTCTACGTGGTGAATGCATGTTCTTTGCCTCATAGTATGATCATATATATATATGAGAATTTGGACACTTTTAAGATGATCATATAGGTTAATATGTTCATTAAAGATCCTATAAAATCAATTAAATTCAACTTAAGGTTCTTAGTCATGTAGTTTAGATGTTTAAATATCAAATTCATCATTTATTTTATTTTATGATATATTTTATCAGTCTCTCAATTTAGCTAATCTACTTCACAATTTATTTTAATTATTCTTTTAAATTAGACCAACTACTTTAATTTTAGAATTTTCCTAATAAAGTGAGTGTGGAGTTAATAAATAAGAAAATTTTGTAAACTAAAGATTGTAGGGCTTTACCCCGAAGGGAGCCCTTCCAGAAATTCTCAAAGGCCGAGGGCGAACCAAGGCCAAAGAGGGGGTTTGGAAATAGTTTTCAACCAGCAATAGACGCGCCTCGGTTATTACCTCACTAGCTGCGTCATTGCCCCAAGCGCAAAGATGCTCTTCACAATGCTTGTTAGCTCCATTTTATAATACATGCAAGACTTGTCAATTTATTCTCCAACCGATGTGGAATCTCTTATTAATTGACAGTGTGTCTATGACTTGAGATTGCTGTGAAGGTAGCGTTTCTGTTGTTTAGAGGAAGGTGCCCTTTTTGTTTTTCTACTCTATATTAAATTCGATCTTGAGTATGACCAATGAGAAAATTGTGGGTTTTTTTTCCAAATTAAAATTCATTGGATAGAAATTGTAATAGTGATAAACTACTTGAATGATCAGGAACAAAAGTGTTATACAATTGACAAAATGTAAGTAACTTGAATATGGCTGTAATTTGGACAGATAATACTATTGGAATATAAGAAAGACCTGTGTAATGGCTGCATTGCAGTACCCCAAACTCTTCAACAGAAGAGTTGTTTAATTGACCAAACAACTTGGGCAAATATGGACTTAGTGATGAAGAATCATGATAGCTAGAGTCAATAAAGAGGATAAGCAACTTGTTCGGTTAATGATTTAAAAAAAAAAAGTTCGATTCAATTAACGGTTAAAGGGAAAAAAGAAGTTAATTCAATTAATGGGAATTTGGTTGGTTCGGTGGTCGAACCAATCATTTGAACACCCATAGTATGGAGTCTTCAATCATCATCACAAATGCCGTTAAATCTGCCTCACAAACTTGTTTTTGTTGATGATTTGATGTTTACCAAGGGTTCATTTGAATGTCTTAGGTGTGTGGGGAGTTATGAAGTTGTTTTACAATTTTTGAGGGACACGAATCAATTCAGTTAGTCTAAGATTTTCTCATCAGGTGTGGATAATGTAGTTTTATTGAGTATCTTTGAATCAACAGGTGTCAAGAGAGGGAATCTATGTGTGAAATATCTTGGAATACCTTTAATTTTTAGGAGGCTTACTATTAAGGATTGTGTCCCTTCTCATTGATAATATCTCAGTTATGTTACAGAGTTGGAAGTCCAAACAACTTTCTTAGACTGAGAGCTTACAACTTATTCAGTCTGTTATCTACAACATCCATAATTTTAGGAGTAGCCAGCTAACCCTACCTTATGTAGTTATTAAGAAAGTTAAATGGTTGTGTGTATTGTTCTTTTGGAAAGGGATCCGGACAAACATGTCAAGGGTGTAACGGTTAATTGGTCTACTATTTGTTGTCATAATCCTATAGGGGGCTTGGCCTTAGGGTTGGAATTATGCTTGTTTTATTTTCTTGTTTTAGAAGTTTCTTCTTAAGGGTGGCTAAATCCGGATTGCTTGGATCTATTTTTATGTTATTAAGAATAGCTTCTTCTAGTAGGCTACTGGCCTCATGGTTGCAATTGGGCTTGGAGGCAAGGACAAACACATGATTTTAGGAGTTGGAAGTCTAGCCAACTTTCTTAGACTGAGAGCTTACAACTTATTCAGTCTGTGATTTTACGTTAAGTGGCGAACTTGAACTCAAAAAAATTAAGAGGGATAAAAACAGATTTTTACAAGCTAGGGTTTGGAGTTTATTTGGGCTAACTGCAGGTTGAGGAGGAAATCCATGCTTTCGCTAGTGCTGAAGCTTGTTCGGAATGGTTACATAGCTTTGATTTGGAGGGAGAAGAATTGCAAGTAGGTTCAAAAACTTGAAATCTAGTTAATCGGTTCAAATTAATCAAGGGCAAAGTTTTGGAATTGGAGGGCAATAATAAAAAAAAAGTTGACAGGTTCAAGTTAAGGGATAAGCAACTAAGTAAGGAATGGCATGTTAATACTGCAATCTGTATAAGCTGGAATCTTGATGCATAGGTTGGTTGTTGTTCTTTTGTTATTTTTCTGCAGGTTCTTTTTACTGTAATTTGAGGTAGCAGTCTGCTGTTTTGCAATACAAAAGAAATATATACCATTAAAAAATTGCAAATTACCCAAAAGGAATTTACTTTATAAAAAAGGATGCGGAGTAGGACCCTCTTCGGTTGAGGCAGCAATTCATCACGCGCGCGTGAAGAATTACTTTCTCTATTTATAAGAGCTTTTTAGGTAATTTCCCCATTCCCAAAAGTCGAGTGTTTTAGGGTTAGGGCTCTTAATTTTTTGTCTTCCCAATTTCTCTGATCTCTTCTAATTTCAGGCGTTAACATGTCGACCAAGCAAGGTAGCCTCTTCTGGAAATTCGAAGATCTCGACTTTTTTAGATTCGATGTTTCAAATTTATCGATAGGGATTTCGATTCCCGATTCCTGTTAATTTCAAAGATGTTGATTTCTGTTGTGTTTATTATGGGGATCTAGGTGGCAAAGCGAAGCCTTTGAAGCAACCTAAAACTGCAAAGAAAGAATATGACGAGGTATCGCAATTATTATATATATTATTTGAATCGATCTATAATGCAAAAATAAGGGAAAAGGTCACTTATAGTTGAATTTTATTTTATATTTCTTTTGTACGTAGCTCTATTCAAGTATTACTTTCTCTCAATATTTAATTTCCTGCTAGGTCTGCTTATTTGGATTTGCTCTTTGTTTAACTGTATGAAATTAGTAAAGTCGATATTGTTTTGATACAGAATATACTAAATAAAACCATGTTAACCTTATGGAATCTTTGCTGGTATATTGTGCATCGCAATCTGTTCAACTTTAGAATTCATTTGTTTCTGCTGATATCAGTAGTGAAATCATGTAAAACATTTATGATCAGATTTTGTTAATTTTTTAACTGATTTTGTTGATAATGTAATTGTATTTGGTGTTATTTTCTTTATCTCCTTTAACTTGTTTTGTGCAGGTTGATATGGCTAACATTCAGAAAAAGAAGGAAGAAGAAAAGGTGAGGTGTTGGTCTTGTTACACTCATGGAGGTCTATTTTTGCCTTTAGCTCTTTTTTAGATTTGGATAAGTATGTTCTTCGAATCATTTTTTTTTTTATTTGTGATGGACAGGTTCTTAAAGAGCTGAGAGCAAAGGCACAAAAGGGGCCGGTTGGTGGTGCAGGACTTAAGAAGAGCGGGAAGAAATGAGGATCTAAAACTCATCAAATCACAAACTGCTGTGGATTCTGTTTGTGAGTAAAACTTCTATTATGATGACATCTCTTGTTTTAGTTTGATGGGCTAGGGCATCATTTGGAATGATCTGATGCTCTAGTTTCGTAATTGAATTTGCTGCAAAACCTTGTGTGAAAGTTCGATATTGTAAAACTTAATAAACTTAAGTTTTATACCGTCTGTTTGTGCTTTTTGTGTCTGCATTTCATATTACCATATTTGTAGTTTGTTGATGAATGGGTTTACTGAACAAATCTGATTCTTAAGTGATCTGCCCATCACTATGACTTTCCCTTTTCAGAGATGCATCCTGAAGTTCCGTTTAATTTGTGAAACCATGATAAATGAAGCACATAGGACTTGAGATGGCTAGCTTTAGGTTCTGAGGGGTGCTTTTGAATCTGTTTGATTTCATGAAAGTTTACAATCATAGCCGTAAATTAAATTCATATTTATAAAAAAAAATTTAACCATCGACACAAGAAATTAGTTACTTAAAATCACACAAGGACCCTACAAGGAAAATGTTAAGAACTTAACCAAAAAGACTCAACAAAATATAGAGATGATCAAATTTGATTGCATTGGCAAATCAAAGAGTAATAAACTATTGAAAGATAATCAATAAATCACGAATCATAGTTGAGCAATATGAGAAAACTATCCATGAATGTTAGTTGTATATCTAAATCTAATGTGATGGTCTAAAGACAAAAAAATGTGCTATAAAAACAGTTATTAAAAATTAAATATAATATAAGACAATAAAAAAATACTGTGTGAAAATATTAGGATGAAAAATACAAATATGCGACGAACCATGTTTAAGTGAATTGAGTATTCTGAAAAGAAGATATTTTATTATAAGATGCTCAAACATATATTTTCATTAATATACAAAGACATATATATAAGGTAATTGAATCTGCAAGCCTTCAGACACATTAATTTGACGATTTTTTATTGTCTTCAATATTACTTGCATCCTGTAGCGTCATCTAAATCTAAAGAACATAACACTCTATTTATAAATACCTAAATCGTAAAGCATACATATGTGCTTATTATAACTCTTATAAGAGTTCAATTTGTTTATTCTTTTGAATTTTTTATATTTTTTTACACCTTTTAGCGTATAAAATAAAGGCTTAAAATACAAATCATCGTGAATTTAGATAACTTTGGTTAAACTGGTACCTAATTTTTTCTTGTCAAATTAGCACCTGAATTTAAAAGTTTTTTTTGATTGTCCTCCCAAGTCCAGAACTTTGTCCTGATTAATCTGGACCGACTCATGTCGAACACTTAATTTTTGGTGGATAAATTTAATATTTTTAATAGTCCAAAATAATTAGAATGTAATTTTATTCAATTTTTTTCTTTTATAAAGTTATATTGTATTTTTATCACCATTGAAAAGACATTATACCCGAGACCGCTGCTGTCAATAAGCTTCATCTCGAGTCGAGCCAACATGCGTCGAATATCATTCTTAAGGTGTGATAAACTAACTCCCCATCCGAAAGAGGTCCCTGCTGGAGCTGATCAAGTGTAAAGCCCGTAGTTCCTGCCCAAGCCTCATGCACTCGACGGACACACATTGAATCATTATTCCAGCAATGATCATATTTAAAATAATCGTCTCACCGTTGAGGACCCGATGGTGTAGGGGAGACCACAGTCTATGAATATGTAGCAATGATCCGATTTGGCCGCAAATTCACTATGGCATTGAGAATGAGTCCGTATCCTTGAAGGAGAAGCCACAAACGCTCACAAATGCGTAGGGAAGTAGTGGAACCCTTATGCGAGGTGCACCATCCTTTGCTCGGTCGAATATCCCATAGGGTTATTCCGTGCAAGAGCGGAGCGAAAACCGGCAATATCAGATCGTGGCCGTCTCTAACCCCAAGTTTTCTCAGAATCAATTAAAATATCCTTAAAACCACCCTTATTAACCATGACAACAATGAGGCGGGATTAAGCCCGTCCAAAAATCTCGTGTTTCAGAACGACGACAACGGTCATTTGCGCCATGAAGCCCGGTGAACTAAAAAGAATCAACCCCACAGTGAATAATATAGTCAATACGAAGATTAGAATGCGGTAATAAATATCCATTAACATTAGAATCCCAGAGAAGAGCTAAACCAGTACAAGTCAGACTATTGGCAACAAATAAACAACCTTCAATCCATAATACATGTTTCAAAGACTCAACGTAGAGCTGTCGAAGCTATAGGATAGAGCAAAAAAGATAGTGCAAAAAATTAAAGGGCTAATGAAGACGTGGCTTTGAATATTGCAGATGAAGATGGAAGTTGGAAAAATAACGTGTTTGACATTTGTGGATGTGTATCGACGATTGATTATAATAATAAATTGTCGTTAACCAAATAAATTATTGTTAATATATTAAGAGGGTAAACTACGTATTTTGTCACCCAACGATTCGTACGGTTCTGTTATGGTCACGCAACTGTTTTTTTTTTCAAAATCATAATTAACGTTAGGTTTTGATTTCATTTCAGTCAAATGCCATTGAAAAATTAAAATAAATATTGACATGTCATTTTTTTATTTGAATGATGATGTGACTTTACTTTATTGTTACGCATTAATATCACTGTTAATTTTTTAAAGATAAGTGATCAAAATAAAACAAAAATATAACGTTAAGTACGATTTAAAAAAAATGAGTGACCAAAATGTAACTGTACGAATAGTTGAATGACTAAATGATGTAATTTACCCGATTAAATATTAACTTAATCATTTATTCTATCCATGCATGCATATAGCAATAACTCCAAATGATGGAGGCTCCGAGGTGAGGCCCCAACGGTTTAAAAAAAAAATGGAGAATGGAGTTTAATGATAAGACATGGAGAATCTCCGACAACTTCATTTCAAATCCACATCATTATGGTCATCCACAGCAATCGAGAAATCTCATGCTCCAAATGAATTTACGCCGTCCAAAATATTATACTATTTTTTTACATAAAGTTTATGTTATGGGCGGCTTAGGTTGATATATACTTAAGATTCAATTAGAATATAGAAATGACCATCCAGCTCAGTTGGTAGAGTACAAGGTTCTAAACCTTGAGGTCGTGGGATCAAGTCCCATGGAGGGCATTTCATAATTTGGAGGTCTCCTACGGAAGCTGCTCTCAACCTGGTGTTGGGGGCAGCCTACTATCTTACCTCCCCCTTACCCCATACATATGGGAAAAAAGGGACAGCCATTTTATTCAATTAGAATATACATAGAAATTTATAAATTATTTATAAAAAATGATGGTGATATGATTCGAATTTTACTTTATATTGTCAAAAAAATATTATATTATTATTATAATCAGGAAAGAGAGAATGCAGAGTTGAGTTCTTCTACTTTATTTTTAATAGAAGGAATTAGTTTTATTTAAAATAGGAAATATCCAAATTACAATAAAAAATTATAATTATAATCGTAAATTAAGCACGTAATTAGAAAAAATTTCTATAATCATTGAAACAAACTAACAACTTAAGATCGCATAAAGACCATATAAGGAAAGATTAGAAATATAACCAAGAAACTCGAACAAATATATATACAAACAAATATGATCATATAAACAAATGAACCACAAAAGGGGATCAAGCATTGAAAGAACGTCGAAAAACCATAAATCAGTCTCAAGAGATGATAAAAGCTATCCACGATCGCAAATCGAGTATATAAATCCAATTGAGGGTCTAAAATAGGGAAGATCAACAAGATATCATATATGCGCCATCTTATCAGTCGTGACAATATCAAATCAATCCTTAGAAAAAATATAAATGAAAAACGACCAACAATTGAAAAATATGCCAAAAATAATAAGAAAATGTGTCATAAAGGTAAATAAAAACATGTCATACATGTAAATTTATTGGAAATAGAAAAATGAGATACGATATAGAAAAGAAAAATACAATAAATATTGATTGTCGACCGCCGATTAACAAAAAGAAAAATAAAAGATATTAATGACACGCCAATGAAAGAAAACTAATTCTGCTCTTTTTAAATATTAATAAAGACCTAAGATTTATATAATATAAATCGTATATATAGTTTTAATTTTTCATCAGACAATATCTTATTATGTAAAGAATTGTTCGAATTCTCTTTAAGTGTGTACATTTTTTAATATCACTATTCTCAAGAGAATACAACAAATTTCATTAGATGTAAGTGAGAGGCTTTAATTATTTTACGTGATCCAGGAAGACTTATTCCATCACCGATAAGTGTGTGGAATCGATGGGTGAGGCCTAATGCCTTTATTAGTGTGTTTTATTTTCTCAATTATCTAATAATAAAGGCAACGTTACACTTAAAAAGGCAGATAATTTCCCACCACTGCTAAACATATAATATACTCGGTGGCACAAATTATGTAAAAAGGAAAATCAAATCAAACAATCATACGAATCAATAGGCAAAGGGTGGTTGCGTCACCCCCACCACTAAGCACAAATTCCATTGGTATTTGGGATAAATAATAAGACAGGAACGCTTCATCAGAACACTGAACCCAAAAAGCACTGAGACAAGGATGAGTTCACGTGTAGAAATCTCGGGAAGCCATTAATGGGGACCTAGAATAGGAGAAGTTGGCCGTTTCCTCCCACTGGAGTTCCCAACAAAATTGCAGCCGGTGCCATTTGTTCCCACTTCATATAGATCAGTTCTTTAGCACTCTATTTTCATCCTCCTTTCTTTCTCCCTTGCTGTTTCTTCCTGTGGTATACACCATTAGAATTGTAAGGTCGTGGAGGAAATTGGGGTTTTTTCTTTCCTTTTGATTCTTGGTTTTTGTTTGAGGGAAATTAGATAAAAAGGTGGAAGCGGCAGATACGGATCTTTTTAAGGTATCTTAGTTGATATTGCCTTTTTTAATGTCCAGCAAGTGCATTATTTTTTGCATCTTAGGGAAACTTAGCATCGTATATAAAGTTAAACACCTTTTTAAAGCTTTTTCTTGAGACAAAAAAGGTTAAAGAAAATCTGTTTTTTTTTTTTGAGTTGGGGAAGAAGGATATTCAAAGCCGTGCAAGAAAAGAACACTATAGGTGTCTTGTCCGTGTTGCCTATATAAAAGCAACAAGGATTCGTATTTCTATTATTTTGGGTGATTGAATTTTGGTGCGATATAATGGATTTCTGGCCAGAGTTTCTTGCAAATAGCTGGGGAAAAGAATTTGTTGCCGGAGGTTTCGGTGGCATGGCCGGCATCGTCTCCGGTTATCCGCTCGACACCCTTAGAATCCGGCAACAAAGCACGGATTCGGGCTCGGCCTTTAGCATCCTACGTCGGGTTGTTGCCAGGGAAGGACCTGGTGCACTCTATAGAGGCATGGCTGCACCATTGGCGTCGGTCACCTTTCAGGTTCTTTTCTCTCATCTACGGTGGTTATTCATTGAATTGTTTCGATCTAAAGGTTCCTTTTTGTGGGTTTTGTGTGATATATTGTTTTATGTTTTGGGTCTGAAGATATCTTTCTTTTCTGTGGCATGGAACTTTATCAGGTTCTAGCTGATTAACTCATCAATCTTATGTGGTACCCAAATTTCCATGTTTATGTTTATTCAAAAGTTGGTGTTTTGCTGATTATATATATATTTGTTGAATGTCATTGTCTATGAATTTGGCCTTACATGGTTCCAACAGCTTATCAAATACTACTAATAACCTTGTTGAAATATTATATGTTATATAGATTAAATAAATTTTGACACATTTACGTTACATTGAAAGATCATTTGTCTGCAAAATATTCGAGATAGGAGCTTTCATTGAATGTTAGAAGTGTGCCTTCGAATAGGGCAAAAGGTAGTTCTTACGTTAAGATTTGTGCATTGCAGAATGCTATGGTTTTCCAGATATATGCCATTCTTTCACGAGCATTCGACTCGTCTGCTTCCGCCACCGATCCACCTTCCTACAAAGGTGTTGCACTAGGAGGAGTCGGAACTGGGGCCTTACAGAGCATCATGCTTGCTCCGGTGGAACTAGTAAAAATCCGCCTGCAATTGCAGAACACAAGTTTTCCAGGTTCTCAATCAGCTGGTGCTCATAAAGGGCCAATTAGTGTTGCTAAAACCATACTAAAAACAGAAGGCCTGAGGGGACTATACAGGGGTTTTACCATCACTGCCCTTCGAGATGCACCGTCTCATGGCTTCTACTTCTGGACGTACGAGTATATGCGAGAACAGCTTCATCCGGGGTGCAGAAAGAGAGGCCAAGAAACCCTCAGAACAATGCTGACAGCAGGAGGTTTAGCAGGGGTTGCTAGCTGGGTTTGCTGCTATCCCTTGGATGTTGTAAAGACTAGGCTGCAGGCTCAGTCACTGGCCTCTCCACAGAAGTACAACGGCATCATTGATTGTCTCCAAAAAAGTGTAAATCAGGAAGGATATAGCATTCTGTGGAGAGGATTAGGGACTGCCGTTGCTCGAGCTTTTGTAGTCAATGGGGCTATATTTTCTGCTTATGAGATTGCATTGAGGTGCTTATTCAACAATGGAAACATTCAGACTGATAACACAATCTAGAATAAACTTGGTTTTACTAAATAGTGGCGATGGTCAAAAAATGCACATGTGACTATAAATCAACAATTTGTTTATAGCTAATAAGAGCAGGTCAGGGATCAAGTATGATATGCCAAGATGTTGAAAGACTACTATATTCTATAAGTGAAACAAGTGAATAAAAATAATAGTCATCATCTTCAGTGTATAGAAAAGCCAACATCTTATCCTCATCCTTGCTCTTGAACAAAATGAATCATCATCTTATCCACAACGCAGTGTTATAATCATCAAACTTAAGTCGACACTCTTTGTCATAAACTACTCGAATTTACTAGTACTTCTAACATTAATCGCACTTCTAAATTGTCGAACACATACTGTCATTACTGATTACAGCTGATCTGATTTGCTTAGCTTAGAATGCATCTGCAATGATTATGCCCTCAGTTTGCAAGCTGCTTATGCTGGTCTCCATTACTTGAAACTTCAGTACTCCAACTCCATAATGCTGCAAGCGTTATACATTGATAAATCAGAATGAAACATAAGGGAAAAGAGTGAAGATGGGGTTTTCTTGGTAGCGTACCCTTGCACTTTGGCCTTCAACGTGAACAAGGGTTAGAATGTGTAACCCAGGGAAGCAGGAACGAATTTTTTTGTTTGCACGTGCGTGTGTGTTTGTGGGTGTTGGGGGGAGGGGGATGAGATCCTCGAGTTTCAGCAAGGTCAAAACAGGGTAACCAACAGATTCAGTTAACACACAAGTATCGAGAGAGGAAACTGTTAAGCAACATTTGGTAAATTCAAAAGCTTTTAAATAAGCCAAGCATTGTATTCTCTTGAACTTCTTATATCTATTTCCATTGGTACAAACTGAAATACGAAAGAAAATCTACATGATCCTATACTTAAACTGACATTATTAACAACTTACATGTAGCAAGATGTTCCCAGGGAACCATTGCAATCTTCATGGCTATTATTTATATATAGTTTGACATTCAAGCATCATTTACAAAAGCTGACGATATGATGCATTAATGGAGTACATAAACACCCAAAAACGTAATACAGCACAATGACCTTCAAAATCATGTTCCAAATTGCTAAAACACTACAGGAGGCATCTCTTCGAATACATTAACATGCATCATTTGCACTGAAGGAAAAAGAAAGTCGATCAGATGAAGGCAATTTATAAATGAGCACAAACAAAGGCTATGGGATAGTTAACAATGGTCAGTTGTGTTAGCTGTATGGACCAGAAACTGATTAAACAACTCGAGTCCCAATAAGCAGAAGCCGTGTGGTTTCCCAGACAACAACAAGGTCCTATTAAGTACAGAACCATACTGGTAAACACACGGAACTAATATTATAATTCCAAGTCTCCTCGGTATAAGCTCAAACTTTCTCGTTTGCAATAACTAAAGAAAGAGATGACAAACGAAAATAAAGAACAATTGTTTAATCACACAAAAAAAAATGGAAAAACTTACAAGGGCTGTGATTAGTTCAATTACTCTATGGACCTGTAATTATTGGAGCAACTAACCACTCCTCCGATCTCACAGACAATTAGGAAGTGAGGGAACAAAGGCGGTTGACAAAATGATCAACCAATTATTCTAGTTCATTCCTGCATTATATATAGCCTCAAACAGTTCAACATACAAGACGATGTTGAAAGACTGATGACCAACTTATTCTAGTTCATTTTTCGTATTAGATTGGCATACAAAATACAGTATATCTAAATATAACCATGGCAAAACTAAAACAAGTGAATTCATATTCTCAACAATAATATCAACAAGAATCAAATAGAAGACGCATTACTTGATCAAACTCCTCATTCTCCGAACTGTTCAATCCTTTCCTCACCGGCATTAAGCCCACAACTATTATCGACCAAAACATGATGATCATTATAATGCCTAACCACCTCTACGATTCCTCGAACACGCTTATACGAATCCGAGGAATTATCGAACACTTCTGACCCCACAAAAACACCATCACACCCTAACTGCATCATCAATGCAGCATCTGCCGGAGACACGATTCCACCAGCGGCAAACTGAACCGCTGGCAGTCTCCCCATTTGCTTGGTTTGAACAATCAATTCGTAAGGGGATGCAATTTTCTTTGAAAATGCAAATACTTCATCTTCGTCCATGTTATTTAAGATCCTAATTTCACCCATCACAGACCTGACGTTTTTAACCGTTTTAACAATGTTACCAGTGCCCAACAAGTCCCCTTGCGTTCTAATCATCGCATCTCCTTCCCTAATTCTGCTTTACGCTTCGCCAAGGTTCTTGCAACCGCAAACAAAAGGGCACCTAAAATTATGCTTGTTGATAAATTTCTCCTCATCAGCTAAGGATAAAACCTCGCTTTCGTCAATGTAATCGACTCGTTCGAGTATCTGGGCTTCAACGAAATGGCCAACGCGGGAGCGAGCCATGATGGGGATCGAAACGACCCGTTTTATCTGTTTGACGAGACCAGGATCCGGCATGAGTGAGATGCCTCGGGGAGTCAGTTCAGTGACGAGTAAACAACAGGCGCCTGCTTCTTCGGCGATTTTGGCCTGGTTGGGGGATGAGACTTGGAGAATGGCTCCGCCACGGAGCATTTGTGCGATGCCAACTTTGATGGAGACCGGGTTTTGCTTGTGATCAATCGGTGATGGCCGTGCTGTTGTAAAGTGTTACAGCTCCGTCTTCTGCCATGGCTGCCAGATGTTTGTGGATTTGCTTCAATGGGAGGGTACTACGGTTTGCTTAGTTTCAAGGCTCTGAGAACGATGATTTAAGGAGGGAACTAAAAAAAGGCTCGTAGGAGATGTTTGGTTACTTCGAGAAGTTTCATGAAGCATTCAAAGTTAGACTGTTTCATTTTTGATCTGCGGGAGGAAATCCCTGGAAACTCCACGTTGTAACCTTTTTAATTAATATGAGTAAATACAAATTAATTAGTATCTATTAAAAGAGAACGTCCAATCATTTAAAAGTAATAAAATGGACACCAACTCTTCTTATTTTCGAAATTTATCATTTTTCATTAAAAATTTTACAATAATTTAATATGAACGTCAATATGCATTCTCAAATATGATAAAATTTTATTTTAATGATATATACTAGTATTGTCATTGTTTTCAAGCATCGATTTAATGATATAATATTTCCAACATTGGCTCAATATAATAATATAAACAGATAATCAATACACAAAATATACCTCAAATAGTTATGTAATAAGATTTTGTCATACCCTAATAAATAGTTTAACATCCAAACTCGGACAATTGCCTGTTGTTTAACAAAAAATGATGAGTTTGAAACCATAAATAGTTATATTATCATTTTGTAACATTTAATAGCCAGATACTCAACAAAATATTACATAATCAAAAGATCATTCTAATATTTTTAATAATCGAAAAACTTAATAAATAAAACCTTATAATGAGAATATCATTTGTTTACTTTACCCATTATTCAATTATATGTGAAAGATTATATTAAATTTTATTTTAAATCTTTAATAAATAAGTTTAATTATTAAAAATATTTTGAAGTTTGTGACTTTTATTTTGTTAAGTTTTTTTTTCTGATAGTTGTTAAACTTAAATATAATTATTTGATATACAATTTTTTTCTCAACAAATTATTTTGATTCTCAATAATATATAATTTTAAAATAATATAATGACAATTAAAAAAATCATAAACAAATTTTAAGATTTAAGTTTTATGAATTCATTAAGTGACCTTAATTGGTGGAGCTATGTCGGGCCTAAAGGGATGTGGCCCTTTTTAATTTGTTTATGTTCAATAGATTAATATTTTAGTTCATTATGTATTTGAATTAAAAAAATATAAAAATTTACTAAATATTTAATCAAGTAAGGAACGAACTAAAGAAGAATAATTTGGTGTTCTTAATTTTGTGGTCTAAAACCAATTTAGGTTATTGTAAGTTTAATATTAAACAAATTAGAGTTGTCTTATGAATTTTAAGTTTAAATACCTAATAAGTCATTCTATTTTATTTAAAAATTTAATATTTCGGCTCATGCCAACATCTGATTTTGGCTACGTCTCTATTAGCATTCCTTAATGATTAAAGAGAATAATATATTCTATTTAGAGATTTTCGGTTAAAACAATTATGTCTACGTGATATGTGTTGTTAACTAATTAAAATTTTATAAACATATACTACTTTGTAATCATATAAAGCTATTTAGAAAAAAGAATTAAATTTTATATTTCAAGATTTAAAATTTGATTTAAAATTTGAATTTTTAGTAGTTTAAGATTAATAAAATTGAGTATTAATCTTTCATAGATTTTAAAATGATTATTAAGATAATTTTGATCGATGAGTGATGGCACAAGATTTAGTGCTAATTATCTTCGTTGATATTTTTTTTTGTTTTTATTTTGTATCTTACATCTTTTTTTTAATAACCATCCTCTGATGGCATGATTTTTTTTATATTTGTGGCATACTTTTTTCTATCTTTATGTATGTTTTAGTTTTTCGATTGTTTGATCGTTTTGTCGTTTATTTTTCCAATTGATGGATTTGACAGTATCACGACTAATCAAAACGGCACTCATTTGTTATCCTACTGATCTTCCCTACATTGAATCCTCAAATTAGTTTTGGATATGCAACATGTGTTTGTAGATAGTTTTCTCATGCTACTTGATTCTCACGCTACTTGACTATGATTTGCGTTTGTTGCAAGTCTTTTAGTAATTTAGTCTTCTGTTGTTATTCGTTTGATGTAGTAGTCAGACATGTTCGTATCTACGTTTTGTTCAAATTTTTTTAGATAGATTTTTACATTTTTCTTGTATGGTCTTTATATTATCTTAAGTGACTAATTTTGTATGTTAATGGTTATATGAAATATCACAAATTTAATTGATCCATTTTTTACTATTAACCTTGAATAAAAGATGAGAGGAATAACCTAAGCAAACATTTAATGAATCCAGGCATTTCAACAACCAATGAAAAATTATTAGATGAATCCAGCTCACCTCACCAGTCATCACCCATGGTCTCAACCAATAATATTTGTCCATTTTAGTTTTTTAAGATTAATCTTCTCATCTTTCCTATATGTAAATAAGAAATAAGTAGTTATTTGAAAGTTATTTTAAAATTTGTGGCTCTCATTCACTGGAATCATAAATAATGTGGTGAGTCGAGTCCATTAAATAATTTCTCACCACCAAGGGGCATTGGATGGGGAAGAAGCTTGGGTGCAACATGTTTTTGGATTCAACAATTCATATAGATTCCATAGCTTAATGCAGTAGATGCCCTCTCCATCTTGATTAACATTAATTGCTTTGTCTCTACTATTTATGCCCATATATTATCTTGTTATTTCCTCGTTGTCTTCTACCCCACACTTACTTTATCCAAAACGTTTAAATAGTTTATTAATATTGTAAGGTATGGCTCATAAATATACCGATAAAGAGGACAGGGGACCGAGGACGTAAGCACATTGCCAAACATCGTTAAAATTCTTGTGTTCTTTCGTTTACTTTGCCCGATTTATCAACAATTGGTATCAGATGTCAGGAGCAAAATTCGAAATCGCAAAATTCGATGGTCTGGGTAACTTCGGATTATGGCAAACGAGGGTGAAGGATCTGTTGGCGCAGCAGGGGATCCTGAAGGCTTTACGACCTACAAGCCGGCGTCGATGGAGGAGGAAGATTGGGAAGAATTGCAACAACGAGCGGCATGAACCATACGATTATGCTTAGCGAACGAGGTTATGTATATTTGGAGGAAGTTGGAAAGTCAGTTTATGTCCAAATCCTTAACGACAAAACTGTATCTAAAGCAGCGGTTGTATGGGCTGAAGATGCAGGACGATCATGATTTGGCGCAACACGTGAATGTATTCAATCAAATCGTTTCTGATTTGGCTCGGCTTGATGTAAAAATTGAGGATGAAGACAGAGCGATGATTTTGTTGTGTTCGTTGCCTCCCTCTTACGAACACATGGTGACTACTCTTACATATGGGAAAGAGACTATCAACGTTGAGGAGATTACTGCAGCCTTGTTGGCTCACAACCAGCGGAAGCAGAATGCAGGGGAAAACTCTCAAGCCGATAGCTTATATGTCAAGGGTAATCGAGACCGTGGACGGAAGCCAGAGAAGGCAGGGTCTGGCAAGCGGAATTCCAGATCCAAATCTAGGGATAAGAAGACAATTCACTGTTACAAGTGCAAAGAGGCGGGACATATGAAGCGAGACTGTCCGAAGTTGAAAAGCAGACTGATGAGAAGCGTGATGTTTCATCCCAGACTGTGAACGTGGTCGAGGATGACAATTCTGATTGCAGTGAGTGTGATATGCTTTCTATTTCAACGACTCAATTGACGGATGTGTGGATTCTTGATTCTGGATGTTTTTATCACATCACGCCAAATAGGGAATGATTTTCGACATACAGGTCGGTTAATTCTGGTTCTGTTTATTTGGGTGATGATCGATGTTGCAATATTGTTGGTATTGGTGATGTTAGAATTAAGATGTATGATGGCTCTGTTCGGACGTTGAGTGGTGTTCGACATATCCCAGATTTGAAGAAGGATTTGATTTCTTTGGGCACTTTGCACAAGAATGGTTTTATCCCTAAGGCTGATGAGGATAGGGAAACCATTCGGATTGTTAAAGGTGCTTTGACTGTGATGAAAGGAAAGATGACTGCAGGAAATATTTATAGATTGTTAGGGAGTACCGTTGCAGGTGGAGTTCATTCTGTTGAGTCCTGTGATGATACTACAAAACTGTGGCATATGCGTCTTGCTCATCTTAGTGAACGTGGTATGACAGAATTACACAAAAGAAATCTATTGCATGGTGTCAAAAAGTTGTAAGCTCGATTTTTGCAAGTATTGTGTTCTTGGTAAACAGAGTAAAGTTTGTTTTAAGACTACGAGGCACACAACTCAAGGGATTCTTGATTATGTGCATTCTGATGTATGAGGGCCTTCCACGACATCGTCTTTGGGTGGATCTAGGTATTTTGTTACTTTTATTGATGATTTTTCACGGAAAGTTTGGGTGTATTTTTTTGAAACAGAAATCTGAAGTTTTTGAGAAGTTCAAGCTGTGGAAAGCTGAGGTAGAAAACCAAACAGGACGAAAAATCAAGTGTTTGCGGTCTGACAATGGTACGGAGTACACAGATTCACAGTTCTTACACTTCTGTAAGGAGCACGGGATTAAAAGACATTTTACAGTGCGCAAGACACCACAACAGAATAATGTTGCGGAATGGATGAACAGGTCGTTGAATGAAAGAGCCAGATGTTTGCGGTTGAATGCGGGGCTTCCCAAACACTTATGGGCCGAGACTGTTAACATGGCGTGTTATCTTATCAACAGATCGCCAAGGGCATCATTGGCTGGGAATGTTGCAGAAGAGGTATGGACTAGTCATGATGTTAGTTTTGATAACTTACGAATTTTTGGTTGTCCTGCTTATGTGCATGTACCTGCTGATGAGAGATCCAAACTTGATGCAAAATCGAAGGAGTGCATTTTTCTGGGTTACAAGAAAGGTGTCAAAGGATTCAAGTTCTGGGATCCAGTTGCGAAGAAAATTGTGATCAGTAGAGATGTTGTTTTTTATGAACAATCCATGTTGCAACAGAAGAAAGACACGACAGTGGTGGATTTCGAGCAGTTTCCAGTTGAGAAACCAGAAACTTCTCAACCGACTTCTGGTGGTTCCACTACGGATGATTTGCATGATTATAGTCTCGCCAGAGATAGGGTGAGACGGACGAATATAAATCCTCCGAGTAGATTGGGTTTTGAAGACTTGGTCTCTTTTGCAATTATTGTTAGCAGTGATGATCCGGTTAATTTTCATGATGCTTTCACTAGTCAGGAAAACGACAAGTAGATGGCAGCCATGGTTGAGGAGATGGAGTCTTTGAATCACAATCGTACATGGGAGTTGGTTCGCCTTCCTGAGGGTAAAAAGCCAATTGGTTGCAAATGGGTGTATAAGAAGAAACCAGCAGTAACAGAAAAAGAGGGGGAGAAGTTCAAGTTCAAGGCTCGTTTGGTAGCAAATGGTTTTTCACAGCATAAAGGAGTTGATTATGATGAAATTTTCTCCTGTGGTCAGGCACACTTCAATCCGAGCAGTACTTGCATTGGTGGCCAGTTGGGATTTGCATTTAGAGCAGATGGATGTTAAAATTGCTTTTTTGCATGGTGATTTAGAGGAGCAGATCTACATGCGGTAACCTGAAGGTTTCACTCAACCTGGAAACGAGCATTTAGTTTGCAGATTGAAGAAATCTTTGTACGGGTTGAAACAGTCTCCGAGACAGTGGTATAAACGGTTTGACTCATATATGATCAAGATTGGCTACAACCGATGTGAGTATGATTGTTGTGTCTATGTTAAGAGCCTTGATGATGGTTCTTTTATTTTTCTATTACTGTATGTTGATAATATGTTGATTGCTGCGAAGAACATGGATGATGTTATCGGTTTGAAAACTTTATTGAGTCAGGAATTTGATATGAAAGATTTAGGTACTGCAAAGAAAATTCTTGGAATGGAAATTTGCAGGGACAGAGACTCAAGGAGATTGTGGCTATCTCAACGGGGTTATGTTGAAAAAATGCTAGAAAGGTTTGCGATGAGCAGCGCAAAACCAGTTAGCACTCCATTGGCGAACCACTTTAAGCTCTCATCAGAACAGTGCCCTAAGACAGATAAGGAAGCTGAAGACATGGCAAAGGTTCCGTATTCTAATGTTGTTGGCTGCTTGATGTATGCAATGGTATGTACTCGTCATGATTTAGCTCATGCTGTTAGTCAAGTTTGTAAGTACATGTCTAAACCTGGTAAGCAACATTGGGAAGCAGTCAAGTGGATCTTTCGATACTTAAAGGGTACTGTGGGACATGTAATTATTTTTGGTATTCAACGAGATAATCCTTTGGTTGTATGATATATGGATTCAGATTATGCAGGTGACTTGAATAATAGAAGATCTACGACAGGGTATGTTTTTACTCTTGGTGGAAGACCTATTTGTTGGAAGTCTGCTGTTCAATCTGTAGTGGCACTATCTACAACTGAAGCTGAGTACATGGCAGCGGCTGAAGCTGCAAAAGAAGCTTTATGGCTCACTGGTTTAGTGAAGGAGTTGGGTGTTTAGCAAGGTGGAGTTCAGCTGCTTTGCGACAATCAAAGTGCTATTCACTTAGCTAAGAATCAGGTATATCGTGCTAGAACTAAGCACATTGATGTACGTTTTCACAATATCAGAGAGTTGGTTGCATTTGAAGAGATTTTTTTTCAGAAGGTACACACTAATGAGAATGCCGCTGATATGTTCACCAAGCCAGTTACGACAGACAAGTTCAAGCATTGCTTGGACTTGTTGAATGTTTCAAGTTGTTAAAGAACTAAGGTAACCCAACCCACATTGCCGAACCTCGTTAAAATTCTTGTGTTCTTTCGTTTACTTTGCCCGATTTATCAACAAATATATATATATATATATAGTATAATATTTTATAGATAAAATATAACTCTTTTATTTAAAATTCTTTAATCTTACTTACACTGATTTAATAGAAATCAATAAATGATATAATTTTACAAATAAATAAAATTAAAATTAAAATGAACGAACAAAATTAATATTGTTCATTGATATATATAAATCTAATGGTTTATTAGTTAATTTATAATTAATAGAGAGGCGTGTGGGGAATATAGAGGAAACCCTCCAAATGTGAGAGTTTTGAAAGAGAAGGCTCAAGAACCGGCCGCGCAACGGACTAATTTCTTCGGGGCCCCACCATGTGGGATGCTGGTTGCTGATTGGCCCGTTCTTAAGAAAACATCCACTGTACCAATTTACGGCCCACTGGATCCACCACTATCGCAACAAGAAACTATACGACGCCGTTTTAAGTCTTCCGCTCCCTTTCATTTTACCCACACGGCACGTGCCGCACATGTCTCGGAATCTGTCTTCAAAAATAAAAAAACATCTCTCGAGAAAAACCGACCACGCAACGGACTAATTTCTACGGGGCCCCACCATGTGGGATACTGGTTGATGATTGGCCCATTCTTAAGAAAACATCCATTGTACCAATTTACGGCCCACTAGATCCACCACTATTGCGACCAAGCTACGATACGCCACCGTTTTAAGTCTTCCGTTCCCTTTCATTTCACCCACACGGCACGTGCCGCACATGTCACGAAATTTGTCTTCAAAATTCAAAAAAACATCTCTCACTGACAGACAGAGTCATCTTCATTTTTACGCAATTTGACCAGAAAATCATCGTATAAATAAAATAGTATCTATGAGTTATTATTTATAAATATTATTCGATTTAACATGTGAGAAAAAGATGTGTATTCGGTGATTGGTAGGAAGTATCTTAGACGAAAATTGTTGACACCCGATAAAACCGTCGATACCCCTGAAAGGCGCATCCTTAGGACAGTTTCTTATCGGAGTTTTCTGACAACCCTGGAAGGCGCATCTCATGGGGCGCTCTTTCCCCCTCCCGCCCCAATTTCTCACAAAATTCTCCAACTTATTTCCTTAACCAACTGCCTATATATACTTCCTCCCCCAACTCACACAAATCACACCTAAACATATTTTCTTCCTATCTATTTTTAATCTAGTAAGGTATAATTATTTTTATAATTTATTATTTTATTCATTAAAATTTTAATTATTTAAGTAACTAATTATTTTATTTTATTTTTATTTGATTATTTAATTGTAATTTTTTTAGTTAATATTTATTAATTGCAATTAAAAATGGATTGGTTGTTGATCATATTTCGACTCATTTAGTCGTTATGGTAAGAATAAAAACTATATTCATTTTAAATTTATGAATATTCTGAAATCGATTATATATTATTTAAAATATTAGAATTTATTTATTTGAATTTATTTAAATAATTTTGAAATAATAGTTAAAATTTTAATGGTTAAAATTTATTTGTTAGGAAAATGATCGTATATTATAAGTTTTTATTCACAACAAGAAGATGGAAACATTGAGGCGTATCTTACCATATTTGTCTATGGCTGGATTTGGTTACTTAGCAAAAAATTGAAGGAGATTGTAAATTTGAACCCACCGTGATTTCTGCTCTAATTGAGAGATGGAGGACGGAGACATACACGTTAGATTTACCATGTGGGGAGTGTACTATTACGCTAGAGGATGTTTCAATGCAACTGGGGCTCCCGGTCGAAGGAACTGTCATTTGTGGTGTGGCAGATGATGATTGAGTGTTTATGCATGGAGTATCTTGGAAGTTTTCCGCCCAATGTCAACGGTGGCCAAATAAAATTAGGGTGGGTGAAAAGTGAATTTAAAGATTTGCGTGAAAATTTTTTGGAGGACGAGGCAAAAGCATTTGCCCGGACATATATAATACATCTCGTTGGAGGTATATTGATGCCTGATAAATCTCGGAACCATGTCCATTGTATGTGGTTTAGGAACTTGATTGATTTTGAAGTAGCTGACACATTGAGTTGGGGGTTTACAGTGTTGACATTTTTGTTTAGAGAAATGCGTCGGGCTACGAATTATAAGAAGTATGCTATTGGCAATTGTCTCATGCTTCTCTAATCGTGGGCATAATAGCACATGTCTTTTTTGTGCCTGATCGTGAATGAGTCATTTGTATTTCTGTTACTTTCAAGGTATCAATAGTAAATTTATTTTTAAATAATTTTTTATTATTATAAAATAATATATATATTAAATAGGTGGTCAAGTAATAGGAAAATCGTTGTGATATCCCATAAGAATTACAAGATATCCGATTACTTATTGACCAAAAAGCTGGTGTAAAGATACGTTTTTTAATTTTAATTTTTTCTTTAATTATATTTATATAATTTGAATCTCATTTTAATTTTGATAAGAAATCTATATTTTTGTTTTAGTTCAAATGGTTGTCATATTTGGACGATGAATTGAGGGTTTGCATCCCACTTAACCTTAATGGGATATTGGATGTATGGGTGGCGGTTGTGACCCTTATTTGTTATACTATTGTTGAGTGGCATATGACTGATCACGTGTTTCGTCAATTTGGGTTTATACAATTTATTCCAAAAGTACCAAGGAACCTCTACAATATGCATAACATTGATAGATGAGGCAAGAAAGAGGTAAATTGGTTGGTGAAGCATAAAGAATGGTTGGCAATGTGGGAGAACCGACATCAACGCTTGCCCCATCAACAATATATGGAAAAAACTGGTTTGATGGTTTTAGATGGCTATATTGAATAGTTCAACGCAAATGGGAAACAATTATTACTTTCAGAGGAATCACGATGAGGGGTAATTCATCGTCGTCGACAAAACTTTCAACGTCACAACATCATTGTCCCCCCACTACTGGACGGACAACAGGTGCTTTTGGGTCATCCTCAGCTATACCACCTGAACCATCACACCAGCAACTATCGACGTCGATTTATATTCCTAGCCCTCCAATTCACATGGGGACACCACCTTTTCGGACTCTACCACAATCAGATCATATTTCATATTCGCAAGTCCAGATGCTATATCATTCGGTTCAAATACCACCACCGTTTGGTTATACATAGAACCCGCAAGGTTTTATGACACCCACTGATAGATACTTTTCGACTATGCTTACGAATCCAACATTTAGTTCCTACGCAAGTTATGTTGCGGGTGGCCCCCTACCACAAACACCTCAACCGCATCATGCATCATAGACATCGATGTCCGATTTTCACAATTTTCTCTATTTTTAGCTAGTGGTTGGATCGTCAATTATATACCTCCAGAGTCCTTATTCTACAGAGGTCATATATCAACATTCAGCCCTTATCGAGACAATGTTGTTGAGAGTGATGATGACAATAATGAGAAGGAGAATGAGGACGATGATGAGGACGAGAATGATGATGACAATAATAGGGACGACGAGAAGCATCATATAAGAAGAAACACTCCTAGAAGTAGACGACCACCACCTTGTGGAACACATTCCAGGAGACATCGATGAATCTAACTCTTTTAAAGCAATCTTTTTACTTATTGTTTGTTTACTATGACGTAATTATCTCTTATTTTATTTTTTAATTATGTATTTATATGAAGTAAGATTTTTCCTATTAATTAGTTTTTTTCCTCTTATTTTATTTCGTTATTTTGTATTTATATAAAGTAAGTTTTTGTATGATTACTGTTTTTTCAGGAGACATTGATGAATCTAACTGTTTTTTCCTAAGGCCTATATATATATATATGTGCAAGGTGAAAGAAAATTTTAATCTATTCAGGCAAAAGCTTTAGTTGCTTAGCTAGGATGATTACTATTCATGTAAATGTTTTTTTATTACAAATATTTAAGTATATCTTTCAAAAGAGAAATTTCACTTGAGGAGTTGAAGCTTAAAATAGAAAGAAATGTTAAACTCGGGAGGAAGAAAAAGAATCTCTTTGTTATATTATAGATTGTCAATATCATTTAAGAGGTTTTTTCTAAGCGATGATGTCGACCTTTGTGGTACGATTGAGGCATACTACTCTCATTCTATATCTCATGTGGATTTATTTGTAGAGTTTCAGGATGTTGATGATGATGCTTCGAGTTCGACTACCCAACAAATCAAGTAAAATGAGTTCGGGAACACAAAGATAGATGATGAACACCCATAATCATGGTTCAAACACAATTGGGCATCGTAATATCATTAAGAAAAGTATGTTTTAGGTGTATACTTTTATTTACTATTTTAGGTGTATGTTTATGCTTTTATTTATGGTTCGTTGGTTTTGTATGCTTCATGTCATGTTTAACAGTTTGTTGTTTAATGTAATGATTATGATTCGTTGTTTTTATAGTAGAGATCTATAACAAATCTCATATTGAATTTAATTAGTCTTAATAAGAACAAAATCCATTACAATATTGTTTTCATGATTTTAGAAACAAGAAAAATAACCTCTAAATGTGTCAACACCTGAGCAATATGTTTGTGGAATCTTTTTGATATACGAAACCGATAAAATATTAGTAATAGTTGAGATAGTCATGCTTCTACAATAGAAAATCTCTTTTTGCTTCGTCTTTATATGCTTTGGGTTTAGGTTAGACAACACTTTATATCCTTCTTGCAGGCTCTCTTTTATGTGAAACAATTATGTGCCTAAAACATAAGTTGCTTCGATGACACCTACGGTAGAGGCTTGCTTCAAGATATGACAACCAACTTCAACATTGATAAAATATTTGGAAAACCATTGAACTATATTGTTCCTAAACAATGCATATAGATTTCTAGAAACATAAGCCTTTCGTATGAGCAGCCATTCAGAACGATACAAAGGTTTCAATGCATAACGATGAAGTCAAGCATTTACAAATATGAATTTGTAATTTGATGTCAAGTAAAAGTCCCAACAAGTTAAATGAAGGTAGAAAAAGTCTCAAATAGAATTAGAAGCAACGCAATGTAAAATCTCAGCTAATATATCATTTGGGAGATAAGATAATGAATATTTAGTTGACATTGAAAACGATAGAAAAATATATGAAAATGATAGACAATATTATTAGAAAGATACACAAAAGGTAAAGTACCGAAGACCACTTGCTTCATCTCTCATATATATAGTGTCTGACGCTGAATAAGATAAAATTTAAAGAAAAAGAAAGACACGTTTCAATGAAAGTGTTTCCCCATTTTCAGAGAATCTCTGCTATGTCATAGTGTTTTCCATTATTATTCAAAGAATCTCTGCCATGTCATATTGTTTAATCCCATCCGAAATGAAAGGTGCATTATACGAGAAGCGTTTTCCATTATTATTTAGAGAATTTCTGCCATCTCATAATGTTTCATTCCATCATAAATGAAAAACACATTCTAGGGGAAGCGTTTTCCATATTATTAAGAGAACCTCTACCATTTTATAATGTTTCATTCCATCCAAAATGAAAGACACGATCTAGGGGAAATATTTTCCATTATTATTAAGAGAACCTCTACAATGTCATAGTGTTTCATCCCATCTGAAATGAAAGACGCATTCCAGGGAAAACATTTTCCATTATTATTCAGAGAATATCTGCTATGTCATAGTGTTCCATCCTATCTAAATGAAAGGTGCATACTACATTATTATTCAAAGAATCTCTGTCATTTCACATAATTGACATGAATTATTCCCCGACCCTCAATCTCTTAAATTTTTCAATCTTAAACTCTATATCTTTGAAATCTCAAACTCTCAAACATGTAAAGTTTCAAACTTTGAAACTCTCAAACTCCGATACTAAGAAAATAACTCATATTTATGTTGTTGTTTACTATAATAGAGAAATTGAGGAAGATGAATACGGGGTTATTTTCCGATCAGATCATTATATCCTTCAGGAGAAACATCACACTTCATGATTTAATCACAAAAATCTCAAGAAATGATGTGTTGAAAACAGTAGAAGTCTGACTACACTGCAATACATATTTCTGAATGAATTTTTTTGTTAACATATACATCATTCAATCTCTTAAACGGCGATAATGTTAATATGATGTTTGATACTTTCAATCAAAATTTGAACTCTATTGCATAAATGTATGTCACTTTTGTTGACGTGCATCTAGTTTGGGGTATGTTCTTATCCTCCCACTATAGCTTGTATGAACCAGTTTATCAAGTTTATAGTCTAACTTAAACAATCTGTATTGATTTCACGTTATTAATAGCTAACCTCCTATTAGCATACCATTAAGTTCAAGGGGAAGATATTCATATGCCACTTTTTTCGACCTCAATATGGAGATGCCTTCTAGTTTCAAGGGGAGATATTCATCTGTCAACACATTCGACCTTGATATGACAATGTCTTCCACACAACACTCAATTTGTAACCCATATAATGACATCCCTTCAAGCTCCAGATGAAGGCATTCATCTATGAACTTGTTCGAACTAAACATCAGAGTCCTAAAAGAACCCTCATATTCTCCAGAAAAACCTTTTCGTAAGCAAGAAGTAGATAGTGTTGAAACTGGATTATTCTTTGAACCCTAATCATCGCAAATAAACATGGAATCTAATGATGATGCGAATGAAGTTCCTACAAATATATAATATAATACAAACATCCAATACATATGTATAAAGTTGATTATGATGCGATGTATGGGCTAGAATTTGCCGATATACCTTATTTTGGAGACTATTGCAGGCATTCATCAATTAATGATGGTGGTTTATATCGTGGAATGGAGTTCACATATAAAGAAGAAGTAATGATGGCAATTAAGAATTACAATATTCGTAATTCAGTTCATTCTAGAGTCGACCGATCTACCACTGAAAAGTATGTATGTTATTGTGTTTAACGTGATAACGGTTGCAACTGGATGGTTCTGTAACACCCCCAACCCATATCCGACCCGTATACGAGTCTGAGGTGTCACATTGACTTTTTAAATCATTTACTTTGAAAAAAAATAAAATAATTAAATAAAAATTTAGTTCGACATTTTCAATAAACCAAATAATTGCTATTGTGTAAAATATATTGATTTAAAAAACTTATCAGAGCGTATTCGACACCAATCTTTTATCTTACATGCCAACTACATTTCATAAAATGCATATAATTCAAGATTTTTTTGATCTGAACTTCAGGAATGAGATGCTGATCTGATGAGCTCATCTTCGATCCCTTTTTCCTCTTCTTGAAACCTACGTGTGAAACATTCACACGCCAAGTCGATGACTTAGTGAGGCATTAAATTATGAAAGAACTCTAACTATTTACACATGCATTAACATATCATCTTATAATGCCACATCAAAACATATAACATTATATATATCATATACATATCACCCATTATTTTAAATCTCTAACCTTAGTCCACTATCAATATTCTTATCATTTATATCTTATAATTATATCCTCTTATATCTATTCTTTTACTCAATATATTTATTCAATTAACCAAACAATACAAACATCATCATATAAATCATATCATATTATCTAATAAGAAATACATGCATGTATATAAATCATCATTAGTCACCTATCATTTAATCACATAGCACATATATTTAACCTTATTAATCATATACTATACCTATACCTCATCATGCCCTTGCTATAAAATTTATCATATCACAACATATATTTGTTATTATCTTTTGATTAGCCCATGTACATATGTGAGAACTATTGATATATGAGTCTCTAGAGGTTGTGCACTAATGTTGTCACCACAGCTCGTATAAATGCACTGAAGTGCACGTAGAATTACACCGAAGTGCCATATAAAATGTCCCTAAGGACCACGTAGAAAATTCCTTAAGAATTATATACACATGCAAAAGATCAAGTAAGTGTTTCTAAAGACATCACACATGTTCCAAGGAATACATATATGTCCCGAAGGACCGCGCAGACCCTCGACACTTAGCATGCCAACTATACCTCTAGCTCTCATGACACATAACATGGGCATTAATATTTATGTTATCACACATTCACATATTTACTTAGTCACACAGCTCTTTCACATAGCTCATTGTCATATAAATCACATATCACATATACATATAAACACATGGTTCACTTACGCGTAGAACATTTTCATATGATTCACATATCATAGAGCTTATCACATAATAATTGTATTCATTTTCATATAATCACATAGTTATATAATATTTCATATGACATATACTTTCTCTTTCATATATCTCATGTTCATATAACTCATATAACATTTTCCTATAATACATAAATCATTGCCATATAACACATATCATATAAATTCATACCACATAACAGGTAATACGAACTAAGCATATTCACGTAATATCAAACATAATCATACTTCTAATCATACAATCATATATTCAACATATTGGAAACAGACTTGTCGCAAGTCCAATTTCCATATACAATACATATATTCTAATAATACGCACTCACCTGGCCTCATTAGTCAATATCGATCTGTTATATTTTCCTTGATCAATCTTACTTGCCAAGTTTCGGAACTTGTTTAGGCTCTGTATCTACATAGTAATATATTGATACTTATCAGTATATTAATTAATATATTCTAAACTATCATTTCTTAGGCTAAAAGAAAAGTTATTTTCATCTCTTAATAAATGTATGCATCGATGCACTATACCATCTATCGATGCATCCCTTGATGGGTGTATCGATGCACTATCTATGCATCGGTACATAAATCCTATTTGATGTTTTTATTTTAAGGGGGTACATCGATGCACTACTTGTGCATCGATACATTGATGGCATTCGATGTTTCTTCTTTAAAGAGTGCATCAGTACACATTGAATGTGCATCATTACACTTTGCCCATAATTCGTATTTTACGCCCAAAAATCATCAACTCTTCATTCAATTCTTATATTTTAAGCCCCTATCATGTCATTAAACTCAACTACCATTACTTAAACCAACTTGTATTCATATAAACCATCTCTATCTTCCATATCTAATCATGATTCTTAATTTTAAGAATCGTACTAAACTTTCAACTTTCTTATTAATCCTTTTTAGCTTCATAAATCTCTTATTCTTAGTGATGACAAGTCAAATTCCTTCTCAAATTTCACTTAACCCTTTTCCAGAAATTCATCTAAAAACTCATTTTCTTTAATCTATTCTATATCTTTCATCTTGTTGTTTTAGAATAAATTAAGCTTTCCTTAAGCTTAATTATCATCTAATGATCATAACCCAACCTTAAAATCAACAATTAATCAACAAGCAAAGAAACTCACCTTTGAGCTTGGAGATACGGGAGGAGGAAGAAGAAGAAAGAAAACTCTGGAGAATTCTCTCATTTCCCACGTGGTTCCCTTATCTTATAAAAGGAATATAAAAATTTTCCTTGTCAAATGACAATTTTCCCCTTTAATTCCTTTAATAATTACTAACAACTTCTAGGAAATATTTCCATATAAATCATTGAACTATTCAATTATTCTACTTTAATCACCAAATTCTGAAACATTTCAATTTGGCCACTAACCAGGTATTGAGGATGTTACATGTTCGTGTTTCAAAGAGGAAGAATATCAGTAGATGTGAACTAACAAAATACAACGGTCCCCATACATATTATGCACAATAGATTAACCAGGACCATCCAAACTTGAACTTCAACGTGATTTGCCAAGCCACCATGCCCTTGGTCAGAGCAAGCTACCACATACCTATTGTGGTGCTAGTTTCTGCAATACAATCTCAATATGGGTACACTGCCTTCTACAAAAAGCATGAAAGGCAAAACATAATGCCATTATAAAATTACACGACGAATGAGATTAATGTAAACCCATAATATATTAATTCAGTGAAATACTGTAAACCCGTTATCCAAATTGATGATACATTCTTGTATGGAAAATGCAAGCAAGTTTTATTATTGGCAGTTGTCCAAGGTGATAATCATAACATTCTTCCTGTTGCCTTTGCTCTTGTTGAAGGATAAGATACAAAGTTTTGGGCCTTTTTTCCTGAGAAATCTACGGTTACATGTTATCACGAGGGAACATATTTGTATCATTTCAGACCGAGGAACTGGGATCAAAGCAACAATAAATTCTTTGGGTCCAAGTGAAAACCCTTACACATTTAACATTGTCTTTGTATCCGACATATTGCTGCAAACTATCATGGAAGATATAAGAAGAATGATGAACAACAATTAATTATACGTATGAGTATGTTACATTTTTCCCAATTTTATTTTTCACTCATTTTCATTTTTTTATACTAACTACTTCATTTCGCTTAGGTTATGAACTCTCACCTCAAACGTTTGAGGTTATGCTTCAAGAATTACGAGGAAAAAATAAACATAGATGCAATTGCATCAATGAAATCCACAAAGAAAAGTGGATAAACACATACGATGGTAGATATCGATATGGACATATAACAACCAACTTGGGTGAGATAATCAATTCAACCTTAAAGGGGACATGTCATTTACCACTAACTGTTTTGGCTAAAACGACGAATTTTCATTTGGGTTAACTTTTGGTTGAGACAAACTCTTACTTGGATATAAAACGGTCATGTTTATCACCAACGATAAGTAGCAGATCTACAACAAAAGGTTGCAGCATCAAACCACATTTTCATAATAAGTTTTTCTCGCAACGAATAATTATTTCGGGTTATAAAAATTCCACAACCTTTGCAAGGGATTGAATCTAACTCTTTCAGAGTTAATCTACGAGATAGATACTGTGATTATGGGTTTTTTCAAGCTTTGAAGTATCCATGCTCTCATGTCATAGTAACTTGCTCATTTTCTCGTCAAGACTGTAAGTGTTATGTGTATCTCGTATACCAATTTTCACAAGTATTCAAGGTATATGAATATGAGTTTCCCCATAAGTAATGATAAATACCCAAATGAGGTTCATACTTCGTTTCCAGTTATACCATATCCGAACTTATTAAAGGAACAGGTCGTCTAAAGTCCACTCGAAATCATTGCGATATGGATATTCGACAACGTTAAAACAAAACTTAAGATGTGATCATTACAGAAATCCCGACCACAATAGGAGAAACTGTCTATCTCTTTCATCATCACGTAACCATTGACCACCACTCATGTAATCATATTTTCTAATGTTTCAATTTATGTTATTTGATTTTCTTTTATTTTCAATTAATGTAATTTCAACTTGTTTATTTTACAAGATGACCATGTCGTCTATCTATATAATTTTCCAATTAAATGTTTAACTTTTATTTCTTACAATCTAACATATAATCAATTTTAACCATAAACTTCTTTAAAAACCTTAAACCATGCAAATATAACACCATAAACCACTAAAAACCCTAAATCCAATTACAAACCCATTATAAAACCCTAAAATCACTTTAATATAAAACCCTAAACTAGGCATAAGAGGTACATTCCGTACGACGCACCATTCAAGGGAGGCAAGTTCCCTAGGATGCATCATTCATAAAACCAATGGAAGATGCGTTTCATACAACGCGCCTTCCATCCCCCCGACTAAGGTGCGTCTCTTGCCATGCGCCTCATTCTCTCTCATGAAAAAAAGTGTTGGACTGATAAATAGTTAGGAAAATGTGTTTAATAGGCAATATTTTTCTAATAGGGTGATTTTTTGGCCAAATTGCCTTTTTTACAACGTTTTACCCAAAAATCACCTAAATATTATAGTATTACATGTCAGAAACCATTACCGATAATAAGACACGTTACCTGAAACACATCTTTACTTAGGTGGGTCGAAGGCATGTCTCTTGGAGCACGCTTTCCAGGGGAAATATTGATATAGTACCATATAGGATTGCATGTTTTTGAGTTAAACGATCAATGGAATCGACCAAGATGGGTGAATTGGCAATTAAAATTTTGGTTGAGGCTTTTGCAGAAAATTGAAAGTAATTGCACAGTGATTTAGAGTGGTTCGACTTTCTCAACCAAAGTCTACGTCCATTACCTTAGCTATCCACACTTAGGATTTCCCAACAAATTCACTAATTTGTTCTTTCTTTTGAGGCCAAAGAGATAACCTTACAACTCCCTCAAGAATATACCCCAATTCGTGAAGAACACTCTTTCTCAAAGAGAAGATTACAAATTTGCAAACTTACAAGGAAATCCTCACAAGGTAGATTGTTTGCATAATTCTAGAACAAAGAAATAACACTCAAGAATAATACAATTGAGCACAATAAGTTTTATTGAAAACAAAAATGAATATTGAATGAAATAGGATTGAAAATGCTCAAACTTGAGGTTTGATGCTTTCTCTTTGATTCTCTCTTGATTTTAGTTTCTTGTTGTTTCTTGTTTTTTATCAATGGCTTCTAAGCTTGTTTAAATACTCCTTCAATTGATTCTGAACGTTGGGGATGATTAGTGGAGTCAATAGAGTCGTTTAAGTGTGAAAACAATTAATAAAATCAGTTGGGAGCGTCAGTGCATCGATGCATACACAAGGTGCATCGGTGCATCAAGTGTAAAATTCAAATATTTTGTCCGTTGGACCCTTAGTGCATCGGTGCACTAAGAGTGCAACGATGCATGTCTTGTGCATCGATGCATCAAATGCATTCGATGTTTTCATAAAAACCTGAGTGCATCGATGCATAAAATGCATTCGATGTTCAATTTATTCATTGGTCCGTCGATGCATGAATTGGTGCATCAGTGCATTCCTTTGAAAAATTGATTTTAGGCTTGATTTTGGTTCAAAATACTTTGTGAAAATTGTTTCAAAAATATATTAAGTATAAAACACAATTTTACACATTTAGTAAGATTTGAAATTGATCTTGAAAACTTAGAGTAATAATTTGATATTCGATTAATTGAATCGAATATACTTATAAAAATCTTTTGTAAAATCTTAAAATTCATTTATACTTAGTTTGTTATATCGAAACATCAAAATGTTTTCAACACATATTCCCAAGGTTTTCTTTCTATAACAGATTCCCTAAAAGCATTTTAAAAAAATTACTAAAAAATTTTGAAAAATAAAACTATGAGAACTAAGAGTGTAATTTAATACATATTAGTTCCATGAGTTGAAAAGCTTAATGATGTTAATTTATATAGACATATTGGAGTGTTTATGTTATGTTTATTAACAATGTGAGATAACAACTAAAAGGTGTATTCCTTTGCTTTTTTATCTCTATATCTAATGAATCCACTTATAAACTATTTTTAAATTATATTAGGTTAATATTTATTATTAAGATTTATATTAATTAAGATTAGATATTTTTAATATGTTGAAATATTTAAATATTTATTTTTTTAATTATGAGTTCAAAAGGTTTAAGTAAAACAAATTAAAAATATTTTATTAACATATAAATGCATTATTTATTAAATATGATTAATTTGATTGTTATGTGATCCTAATTGTATGATTATATAACTTATAAAAATATTTATATTATAATTTTTTAAACTAATTTATATTATCCTTTTAGTAGTAACAACTAATGATATTATCATTTACATATATACATTTTGTTATATGATTTTTTTTAATTATTCATGAGAACAAATTTCTATATAAACTTCACGTCTTACATGTTCATGACACCAAGTAATATTTTTTCATATTTTTATATTAGATTTAACTTAAATTATAGATATAATTAATCATATTCAATAAGTAATGTGTTTATATGTAAATGAAATATTTTTAATTTGTGTTACATTAATTTTTTGAACTCATAATTAAAAAAACATTTACATATATTAACATATAAAAAAATATCTAATCTTAATTAGTAAACCTTAATAATAAATATTAACCTAATAAAATTTAACATTAATGTATAAGTAGATTAATTAGTTATAGAGATAATATAAAAAGTTAAGGAATACTCATTTTAATTTTTATCCCACATTGTTAAGAAATATAACATAAACACTCTAATATAAGTATATAAATTAATATCATTAAACTTTTAACTCATAAAATTAATATATATTAAATTATATTATTGGTCATTATAATTTTTTTTTTAAAATTTTTTAAATATATTTTTAGATAATATGATGTGATAAAATAATTTTAAAAAAATTGATTCTTTAAAACGCGCCTTATGATACCTGACAATTAATATTATAATATTTTCGGTGATTTTTTTTTAATAATAAAAACGCCCTTTTTCACCCCCATTGAATCTTGTCTGTAACCAAAAGCCAAAGCCAAAAGAAGAAGAGAGAAGCTTCTTTGTTTTGGGTAGATACCCAGTTAAGATCCGTTTAACTGTAATTCGGGTGATCGGGTGCATTTTTTCCTTTTATAATTTCACTTTAAGAAGGGATAGAGAAAGGGAAGCTTTGGATCGAAGCATCGGAGATTTTGTTTTTTGTTTTTGAATAAAAAAATCGATTCCGAGTATAAGTAATTGAGTAAGGGGAGAGAGTTGTGGGAGATGAACGGAATGGGCAGGCAGGGGAAGAGATCTGGTGCGTCGGGGTTGCAGGTACACCATCAGAGGCAATACTCAGATAACTTATTGGAAACGACGTCGAATGGAAGGTGGCTTCAGTCTGCTGGTCTTCAGCATCTTCACTCTTCTAACAACTCAATTCCTCCTCTTCAGGTCATCATACGTTTTTTTTTCCATTTTAGATTTCTGAATTATGTTTGACTCCGTGTAATGCGCAGATGACGCAAAATGAAAATTTCTATCCACTAACACATACTACTTTTGGTATAAAATGGACAATGTAAGAAAATTGTATAGATCTATAGTTACATGATTTTTAGTCTTAATAAAAAAAAATGGCTGTCCCTTTTTTTCATAATATGCGGGTAAGAGAGGTAAGATAGTAGGCTACCTCTAACACCAGTTTCTTTGAGAGCAGCTTAGACCTCTTCCGTGGACTCGATCCCACGAACCTTGTGCTCTACTTGGATGGTCATTTCTTAATGATAAGGAGAATTACTAGAGCGAAACACCCCCGGGTCCGTTTTGGTACTAAAATAATTTATAGTTTTTTAGATGCTGTTTCGTTGGAACAAAAATGGGTTCTTCTCTTTTTGGATAATTTTCTTTTTTGTAGCTCTAAAATCCCTTTCCCATGGGGAAAAATGAAAAGACCTAGAAGTAAAAGAGAAATTATGTGTTAGTCTGTACTACTTGGAAGAGTAAAAATTAATGCTGGAAGGTTTTGATTGGAGGATTGACTTCTGGATCTTTATGGATCAACATTCAATGCGGTTCAGTTATTATTTCGATATCCGAATGCTTGATTGCGTTATTTTGCTGGTTGAATTGAGAGCAGGATTATTCATTCTATGGCGGTGGAGGTGGAGATGGAGGAGGACAAGTGCCTGGGATTTATAGGAATGTGCAGAGGGATTTCAATATGGGGAACGATTTTTTCACTGAGCCTATAAGTCCTCCAGTTAGTTTACGGCAGTCAAGCCAGAGGAAGAATGGTGAAGAGTCGCCCAATGAATTTAGTCCTGGTCTCTTGGATCTGCATTCTTTTGATACGGAGCTTTTGCCTCAGGTTGGTCATTCACTGCTTCTTTAAATTCATTGGGTTTATTTTTCACGTCTACTATTGATGGAGTAGTCCAGTAATAAACAAATAAAGAATGGGGGCTTCATAAGTTTATCAAATCATCAGTTCTCTTTTTGGGTGTATACATAGAATCATTAGTTCAGACTTCAGAGAATAGTGTCGTAGAGAATAGATTCAACTGCATGAGTAATTCAATTTTTATGCTTGTTTATGTTAATGATTTTTGTTTATTGGTGGCAGATGCCTGTTCCCAACCTGTATAATGGTTATTCTCTCTATAATCCAGTTCGAGGCAGAAGCTTTGATGACTCTGAACCCTATCTCTCAAATAACAAACAAACAGGCAGAGCTGGTGGTGTGCCAGAGAATGGCCTCCTCAAAAGCTTTGCTGCAGACAAAGAGAAGGTCAATTCAGTTGCAAAGATCAAAGTGGTGGTATGTTTTTGTTCTGCTGATTACCTTTGACCATCTCTTCATAATTTACTCTCTTTTCAACCTAAACGGGTTGCAACACCAACAAACGCAATAGATGTTTTTTACTATCTTGTGATTCATGCATCACATGTTTTGCACGAGTAGATTAATGATCAACATCTGAGTATCTTACATCAAGCTACTACCCCCACCACACAGTTTCTATGGGTTTTTGATTGCAGGTGCGCAAGAGACCTCTCAATAAAAAGGAGTTGGCAAAAAATGAGGAAGATATCATAGAGACCCTTTCCAACTCCCTAGTAGTGCATGAGACTAAACTTAAGGTAACAATTAAATTATTTTAACGTCTACAAGGTCAAGGCTATACCAAATTAGAAAGGTCACTTAAAAGCATAGCAATCCAAAATGAACCCAGGAAATCTCAAATATGTATTTCCCAATTTTATGTCTGAAGTAACAAAGAAAACTGTGAATGGAACCAATGACATGGGTTTTCACATTTAATTATTTCAAACAGCAGTTTTGTACATCAATAAGGAATCTCAAAGGTTGTAAGTTCACTTGTATTTTAGGTTTCAAATGATTATTTTGATCCTTCTTGGAGGAAGTATTATATGTTTTTTATGCCATGACATAACACATTAAAAAACTTGTAGCACTTATATGCCGTCTTCATTTGTTAATTGGTTTTTTATACGCACTTCAACTATTTATCTAGCATAGTAGCATAGGTGTATTAGTCTATGCTTTATACAGCATACATTGCATGCTTAATTTTTGACATTTTGTAGGTTGACCTTACAGAATACTTGGAGAAGCATGAATTTGTTTTTGACGCGGTGCTGAATGAGGAGGTTTCTAATGATGAGGTGAGTAGATGGTCTAAACGTATTAGTGGATAAGGTTAGAATATATTGCAGGATATGGATTTCCTACAGTGGTTGTTTTTCTCACCCTGTCTTGGCTTCATTTTTTTACTGTAGGTCTATCATGAAACGATGGAGCCCATAATTCCTATAATTTTTCAACGCACCAAAGCCACTTGTTTTGCATATGGTCAAACAGGTAAATAACTGCCACCACATCTCAGATGGATACTTTGTTGGAGGTTTTTCTTTTACTGAATTTTTCTTGTTTGACACTAACTTATAAATTTATCTCTTTTTTATGAATTTCAAATTTAAGCCATCTTGCACTTATAGGTCTTTCTCTTGTTCAGGGAGTGGAAAAACCTATACTATGAAGCCGCTTCCACTTAGAGCCTCTAGGGATATCCTGAGGTTGATGCACCATACCTACAGGAACCAAGGGTTTCAGTTGTTTGTAAGCTTCTTTGAGATATATGGAGGAAAATTGTATGATCTTCTCGGTGATAGGAAGTAAGTTGTTAATAGTTACAAGCATTCTCCTTTTCTGTTCAGTGCTATTGCTTCTAAATTCGCTAAAAACTAACCTTTCTTTCTGCAGAAAACTTTGCATGCGAGAGGATGGTAAGCAGCAAGTTTGTATTGTGGGTCTGCAAGAGTACATAGTATCAGATGTAGAGACTATTAAGGAGCTTATCGAGAAAGGAAATGCCACAAGAAGTACTGGTACCACAGGTGCAAACGAGGAATCATCCCGATCTCATGCTATACTTCAGCTTGCCATCAAGAGATCTGTTGATGGAAATGGATCAAAGCCTCCCCGTCTTGTTGGCAAGCTTTCCTTTATAGATCTGGCTGGAAGTGAACGAGGTGCAGACACTACAGATAATGATAAGCAAACAAGGTACTGTGCATCTTCTAAATTGCAAAATGACCATGGATAAGGAGCAGATTCAATTACAGATCTTAATATTAAAAAAATAGTGTTGTTAGTTTAAGCTAAACAGAGAGAATTTTGAAGACAGTTATGCCAAATAGTCCACAGTTTCTGGATCATCTCGCTTTTTAACTCCATGTAGTTGACTTAGCTGTTTGACCTCTATATTAATTTTACTCAATATCAAGTCCAAACATTTCAAAGTTGAAAAATGTTTAAGCAGTCCAAAAACGCCTGGACTTGATGTTTTTGCATTTAAAGTTTGGTTCCAATTCATGATTTCAGATCTAGCGTACAAAATATTTTCCTTGTGGACAAATTTCGGATAGGTGTGAATTTAGTTTTGCTTGACGTGCTTGTTTAATTAGCCACTTCTTTTTGTAATGCAGAATGGAAGGTGCTGAGATCAACAAGAGCTTGCTTGCCTTGAAGGAGTGCATAAGAGCTCTTGACAATGACCAGGGCCACATTCCTTTCAGAGGCAGTAAACTGACGGAAGTTTTAAGGGACTCTTTTATGGGAAATTCCCGTACGGTTATGATATCTTGCATTTCACCGAATTCAGGGTCATGTGAACACACTCTGAACACCTTAAGATATTCTGATAGGTAATTAAGACTTCTCTAGTTTTAAGTTATAACAAAAAATTTACACATCATTTTTTAAAGTCTTTCCTCTGGTTTTAATTGCCTTTTTCTTTCATGTGTTTGACTTCTGTTCGATGTAAAAATTACTACAGGGTGAAGAGCCTTTCCAAAGGGGGAAACCCAAAGAAAGATGTTTTATCTTCGACCTTAAATCTGAAAGAATCCACTGCTCAGCCCTTATCTTCGGTTTTACCAACTGCATCATCATCGTTCGAGGATGATATTAATGATACATGGCCTGTCCAAGACGACATATATGATTTTGATGCCTCGGAAGACACCATTGAGCAGGAGAAAGTGATGTGGAAGAAAAATGGGAAGCGAGATCAATACAGTTTCTCTACAGCGGAGAACAAGATACCGAAACCTACGGGTCAAACAAAATGGAAAGAACCAGTAAGATCTGACTTTAAGCATTCAAATTCAGATGATGATTTGAATGCTCTCCTGCAGGTAATTTTTACAAGAGTATTATTATTGGTAAAGAGACATAAAAATCAACTTGATTGAATGTTAAAACTCAAGTGTTGCCTTTACACAGGAAGAGGAGGATCTTGTAAATGCCCACAGGAAACAAGTGGAGGAAACTATGAATATTGTCAAAGAGGTAAACCTGGGTTCGCAACTTATTCTTTACCTCACTGAGCTGCTTTCATGATTTCATTAAATTTGGATGTAACAATTTCAGGAGATGAACCTGCTGGTTGAAGCAGATCAACCCGGAAACCAGCTGGACGATTATATATCGAGGCTGACTGCTATTCTTTCTCAGAAGGCTGCTGGCATCACACAGTTGCAAACTCGGTTGGCTCATTTCCAGAAACGCTTAAAGGAGCATAACGTATTAGTATCTTCATCCGGCTAGATTGGTTTGATTTTATGATTTATTATTTCTTTTTACAATTTTTAAGAGAGATTCTATTGAAAAATTTGATTTGGCAGCAGTTTGCTGGATGATTCAGATTCACTATCTGAGCTGCCCTTCTTTATCTTTTCCATTGTGCTATCCTTTAAAAAGAAAATGAGTCACTAGGCATTTTCATGCCGTTTGGGGTTGCTATTGTAATTGGATTCATAATTCCAATGTCTCAGATTTTCATTTACAAAAAAAAAGGTTGTTAGAAGAAATTATTTATACAATCCGAAATGACCCGAATCTTCTCTTCGAACCGTCGATACTGGCGGAGGCCTGCAAAATGGAGAATTTCAAGTACATATCGGTGAAGAACTCGTTGCCGATTGATTTCTGAGCCGGGAATAGTAGTGGATTGCTCTTTTACATCAATGTTCCATATCACCAACATCCATCATCTCCAATTCCTAATCTTTTTCACTAATGCGTAATATCCCTCTTATGTTTTCTCCTCTTTTCCTCTGATATGCTTTGTGAATTCCGGTTTTGAAGTTTTCATTGCATCATATCGTATTCAAATGAAAAGAACAAAATGATTACTTCAACAGCAACTATAGTGATCAATTTGCCAAAATTGATAATTGGAAGAGACTTACGAGTTTTTTTTCTCCCTTTTTCTTTCAAATTTAATTTATATAGCTTCTCGACTAGAGATGCACAGAATCCGGATTTCAATCCGATCCGGATCGGATAAAAACCGATCCGGTTTTTTCTCCCAACCCAAAAACCGGATTTTAAAAAAACCGGTTCGGATCCTAACCGGTTTGGAGGGTCGGATGGTGTAACCGGTGTAACCGGTTTCGGTTTGCAAAAAACCAGTTTTTTAAAAAAAACCGGATTTTTTCGGTTAAAAACCGGTTTTTTAAAAAAACCGGTTTTTTTTTATCCGGATAAAAAACCGGTTTTTTATCCGGTTTGAAAAAAACCGGTTTTTAATCCGGTAAAAAAACCGGTCGTTCAATTTTTTCTCAAACCGGTTATACTATCCGGTTTTTAAATATCCGATCCGGTTTAAAAAAAACCGGTTTTTTCAAAATCCGGTTTCGAATATTTTTTACCCAAAATCGGATATTCGAATTTTTTGTGCACCTCTATTCTCGACCACGTGGAAAGTTCAAACCGAAGCCCATTTTGGACGAACAAATTGAGCTAATCTCCTATAATAAGCCGAAAAACGTAAAAGGAACCCAGAGACCAGGCCCATCCTAGAAACCGAACCCTTCAACTCAATTCTGAAAAACCCTTCAGCTGCCATAATAGTTTCTTCCTCCGCCGCTCTCCTCCTTGTTCAGAGCCCAAAGTACCATATCTTAGGGTTCTCCTGCGTCAGCTCCAATAGTAAAACAGAAAAACAGAAAACAATTTTTTTTTCTTTTGCCTTCCTTTGATCTCATTGAATGTTTACAATTGAAATGAACACTGTGATTTGCAGGGAAAGGGAACAGGGAGTTTTGGTAAACGAAGGAACAAGACCCACACTCTTTGCGTGAGATGCGGCCGCCGTAGCTTCCATCTCCAAAAGAGCCGTTGCTCTGCTTGTGCTTTCCCCGCTGCCCGTAAGAGGAAATGTAAGTAACCTCTCTTTCATTTCTAAAGCTTTAGTTTTTTTCGTTGCTTACTGTTTATTAGGTATGCTTTTAAATCTGGGTTTCTTCCCGTTCAGCTGATTTATTTTTCTGGGTCTGTTTGGTTTTATTTACTCGGTGTATTCAAGTTGATCTCTTCTGATAAGATTATGTATCTTTGATTGTACTTCTAGTTTGTTTTACTTGAATGAATTTGTTATAATTAGAAGTCGTTATCCTGGACTACGTTAGTGTACTAATTCAAAAATTGCTGGGATCTAGTGATTTATGGTAATAGAATGAATGTATTCTTTATCGAAGTTTAAACTTGTATACTTGCCGGAGTATGAACGTGTGTTTCTATGATGATTATCGTACTCGCGAGTTATAATGTTACAAGAAATGTGCTTATATTCGTAGATCTTGCAATATGGTTGCGGTGTGTGTTGTGATGTTTGAGATGTGAAAATGTGTGAATGGGGATTGTAGTTGGGCATGTTAATTGTTAAATCTAAGGGGAGCTTGTTTATTGTGTCAATCAGATAACTGGAGCGTTAAGGCAATCTGAAGGAAGACCACCGGAACTGGTAGGATGAGGTATCTTCGCCATGTTCCTCGCAGGTTCAAGACTGGTTTCAGAGAAGGTATGTAGATGTATGAACATATTCTGTTCCAGTTGAAACTTTTTTAACCTCCAAAAATTGTTAGTGTTTTGAATTTCGTGCTGTATCATGATCCTAGGTACTGAAGCAGCACCGAGGAAGAATATAGCAGCAGCTTCTTCTGCTTAAGTTGCTTATGAGGTTGTTTAGTTGAATCCATCATTTTTAATACAAGTTGTGTCGGAAACATTACTTGAGAAGTGCCATTTTTTACAACATCGGATGTCATTGTTTTTAGTTTGTGTTTTTATGTAGCTGCTTAGGCTATTGTTGTTCGACTCTAAATTACTCGGATGGTTTTTTATTTTCCTATTCTGGATCAAGTTAATGACTTTCTTGTTTAAGTTACGGTGCCTGTAATCTTGTTTCGGATGGCTGAAGTTTTTAGAAACAATGCATCAAAAGATTTGTAAATCCTGTGTTTTTAGTGCAAATGCTTCAGATTGTAAGAATTGGGAGAAAAAGGAATGGAAAAGAACCACAGCCAAAAGCTTTCAAATTCACTCTTCTCAAGGTTTACTTGCAATTCCTCCAAGAGTGATGAATCTTTTTTTTTCTCAAGGAAAGAGGAAACTAATTACAGAATTTGAACCTGTGTATGAAGTGCTGGTGCTGTAAAATATGAATGAACTTCTCAAGGCAATGAACCAAACATGAATCTCAACATTCCACTACTTGAGGGGAAATACAAGGCCGAACCACTATTGTTCAACCTCCATATCTGAAATCTCAACTAGTCCGCTTTATATTCACCGAACCTGTGTTTTTCCTCACGCACCTGCTTGAATACATAATCCATCTCCGGAAATGCAGACAACAGTAATAGCTCGATAACGTCGTATGCCAACAGCTTCAAACAGACACTAGACTGCAACAAGAGAGACCAAACATTAGCCATAATGAATTTCAATATGAAAACCAAAATCTCCAGCCACTCTCAACTTGTAAGCTGACACCGATCATGTTATACCCAACTCGATGTTAATAATTGAAGTGTTGTTTCTATTAATGTCCTAAATTACCTGGATAAAGAAATAGAGATCTTTGGCGCATTGTTCATACTCCTTGTGACCAACAAGGCCCACAATAGCAGCAGGCGCTTTGTCTGTACCGAGAAAATCAAGTTACTTGACTTTCTTAGAATTTTCGGTTTGGTGACATTATAATGCAATGCAGAATATGATAAGAAACATTGGTGATAAACAAACTACCAATCATTAGCTCGTAAACGAATTTTGCACGACGTTCTGCTTCCAGTTGTTGCTGCTCATTATTCGATATAGATGATGTTTCATGAGATTGTGGATGTGGTGAAGCTTGGGATGGACAACTGGATGGCGGCAGACGTCGCTTTTGATGTTTCGTTATGAATATTCCATCAGGCCAAAGTATCTGCATGGAAATTGCAGGCATTCTATAATAGAAGTGCATACAAGCATAGGTAGTAGCACCGTTTAAAAGTGAATTTTCTTTTTTTGAAAGAAACCAGTTGCAGTTCGACAAAACAAGACATGAAATAGTAAGATGAAGCACAAGAAAATACAGAAAAATCTCTTAACATAGCAAAAACATATAAGACAAAGGATTTAAATATAAATTTCAAGTCGGATAATATATTGAATAGAATCCCTTAAAAACTCCACTACACAGAACAAACATGGTTCTGTTCCAGAGGCTGAGCAAATACCATTGGGGTTGGGCTGGCCCTTCAATCCTCTTGCAAACTTGGTCAAGAGGAGATTTTTTTTTAACTCCCTAATGCCACTAAACAAATTTACAGATAAATTTGCTATACTTTTAAAGGGAAAAATAGCTTCTGAGATCAAATGACTACCTGCTCAACCCTATTGATTCCTGAAGCAACAACTGACCCCTTGCGCAGCAGCTGGATCTTTTCTATCAGCCAGTCATCAAAAGCATCACCCATTCCAAGTTGTAGAACCTGTTTGGCAAACCAAAAAGCCTTCCGCCTGAAATACACAAGCAAAGTACATAAGACTTGTGCATCTGTTTAGAATTGGATGTGATAATGCTAGGCTTACATTAGGGCAGACAATTTCCCGTTTTAAGGAGGCAAAATCAAAATATAATGCTAACATGTGAATAGTTCTATAGCCATTTATGTACCTGATCCATCCACCATCCTGGAGCTGGAAAATGACATCCACCAAATCTAATATAGGAGCACTTAAATTTGGTGGCACCCACTGCAGCAGAAGATGAGTCTGTTAAAATCCATCGAGGACCATAGAAGTGTTTCAAATAGAATTGCAAAAAAATATGAAACATTGAAAGTTTTGCACTTGATTAAGCATAGTTATGACAGACAAGTTAATTCTGGAGACACTGACAAAGGATAGAAAACATTTGACATTAAACTGATTACCTCTGTAGGAAGGGTTGAGTACATATCAGAATCAAGAAGCAACTCAGAAGCATCTTCCATTATTTCGTTCTCTCTTCCTCTAACATTTTCCTTTGAGTTCCTTACTAACGATGTATTTCTCACTTTAGCATCAGAACCATTGCCAGTATCTTCAGAGGACTTGCACCTTGCTTCAGTGGCAACTTTTGATGGAGAATTAGAAACATTTTTTGCATTTCTTAATCCATCAGTTGCAAGATTAGGCTTTATTTGCAATGAAGATTCCTTGCTTTCAGTATCTAACTGTTGTCTCCGGGAAGTTAATGGACCCATCAGAGGCCCTGCAACATTTGAAGCCTTTTTGCCCTTTTCAGATGGATTATCATCAAGGCCAACTAGAAAGTTTCCAAGCAACGCAAGAAATATAATCATTTGAAGGAAAAAGCAAACTATGCAAAGAGCCTACTAAATTATATTTGAATTACCTGACAAAGTTTCGACAATAGAAAAAGAACTCGAGAATACATATGTCTGCATTACAAAATATTATATAATAAGAGGTTGTACTTAACTGGGAAAATCTGAGACCACCCCACCCCCTACCCCCAAACAATTTCTCTTCCCAGAAAAGAAAGGAAAAATAAGTTCACCTGGGAATCAACACTTAGGAAGTCCCAAACTTCAATTGATCCTGAAATAGTCGGAAGCTGCAATAGCATCTGAAGACAAAAAAATATTAATAAGTCCTCCAAATACATAAAGATAAGCAAATCTAGTACATAAAGCATATGCTATGACTATTTCTCACATATGAATTAAATGTCACTTTGGCCAGATGGAAGTACTATAATCAAACAGCCCAACAAATATATTTTACGACGAAAACTCAAGATAGAAAAATGATAAAATTGAGTTCAAGCGTTTAACCTTTAAATACTCATCAAGCAATTTGCACCGTTCTCGTATTACTGAAATGTCTAAACCCGATGAAAGAAAATGCTTTGGTGGCAAGTGAAGTTTATATTCTCGAAATGATTTAAGACGCTGATGCAGCTCCTCAAAATGGCGAAACCTGAATGAGAACAATTAAAAAGACTAGCAACACAGACAGAGGTGAAGATAAAAATGTAACTGGCTACACATTTTAGAAAAATCCAACTGAGAAGCCTCTAATGCTCTAGGATGCAACATGGGAGGTAGACCAGAAAGTATATAGCACACTCTACACACCTTCTCTTGATGGACCAACTACTATTGTTATTTAGTACATCTGTAACAGATATGGAGTAAACAGCAAATGTTCTAGAACCACTCTTTACAATATTTGCACCTAAAACCTGCAAAAGAAAATAGTATTGCAACAATCAATGAAAAAGTATCAGAATGAGAAATTATAGCAAACTGACGTGAAGAAGATACTTGTCATTATTAAGTACCTCACATCTCAATTTAAAAAAAGACCCTCCAACCAACGAATTTTGCAAGATATTAGCAGTCAAACTACGACTTTCTGAAATAGAGAGAGGAGAAGCAGATGAAGAAGCAGTTACTCCACTGTGAAGTCTACCAAAGAATTCAGTCTCAGAATCATCACTGGAATATTCAGCTTTTCCATGTCCATTCAGTGGATTAAGTATGTCTTGCCCATCCATAGATAAGAATCTCGTCCTCTCAATCTCTTGCCAGACAGGCAACTTCTGACTGGTCAATCTAGATCTTTTCCTGCTGGATGGGGTTCTAGTCAATCTTCGATATTGAACATGCCTTCCACCAGCCTTCTTTACAATATGGCCCTCAAGATTTTCAAGTGGATGATGAATGTGAGAAACAGTCAGGTTTCTGTTACCCTTACCATCCCAAACTTTAGTTCCAGAAGAATCAAGACCCGTTACATGTCCTGATTCTTCTTCTTGAGACGTAAAGGAATCACTGCTTTCTGATTCAACCTCCTCCAAATCAACAAGGTTACGATCATCTTCCTGAGAAGATAACACTGAAGAGAAGTACGATACGTTCCGAACTTCATGTGGGAATGATTTTTCTATTCTGCATTGATCAGTTAATGCCGGTTGAGCAACATGACTCTCAGATGAGTTAAGCTTGGTTGGATACTTTTCTCTGGTCTTCAATATTGCTTTTGCATGATCCACAGCAGCAGAGTTCCCAGCAGAGGAATGATGAGGAACTTGCCCGATTAATTGTTTTTCTCTATCCTTATTGTAATCTCTCCCCTTTGTCCACATGTTCTCAAAATTTTCTGGAGCAAGGGCCTCGGTCTTTCTACGTGAAATCAGATCTAACATGTCACCCCATTCTCCACCTGAACGATGTTGTTCAATACCTCTTTCAGCATCAGTCTGTGAGTTCAAGGGCACCGAGCTCCATGAATGGAAAGTTTGGGTATCCATGGAAAGCAATGGATCTTTTGAAAGTTGTTTTCCATTTAGTTCGTCTGTTGCAGTGGTGTCTCCAGCAGCTCCAGACTGATTAGTTTTTAACTGTACAAGTTCAACACCAGTAACAGAAGGATCTAGAAACTTAGAAAAATTATCAGATGAGATCTTTGAAGTGCCATTTGCTTTATATTGAGACGCATCTTGAGCAGCATTAAGTTCTCCTTTAGCTTTTGTCCTAGATATAACTGCAGATTCAATCCTCTCATTTATAAACTTTGGACTCACTAAGTTTATGACAGGTCGAATTACTGTGCAAGCCAGAAGCTCCCTGACAATATAACGAAAGAAAGAGCACTGCAAATCTTCGGGCCTGAATGTGAAAGAAATGAGACCATTCATCAAATGTTGCAAACCTGAAATGAACAGGGCAGACACTATCATAATCAAGGAATAGTACACTCCTATAGGAATGTCAGGTTAATGGACTAGTTTTGACATAACTGGAAGGTCAAACTGAAAACTCAACAACCTTGTGCTCAGCTTCAGTAGAGAATAAAGCCGGGTGCAGTTTGTTCTCTGCTGCCAGAATGCGCCTTATTTCAGCATCTCGATATTTGATAGTCAGTGGTTCAGATTGCTTATTTTCAATTTTTGGTTTATTGATACGAAAAAGCTCCAAGTGTGAACAAAAGAGATTAATAAGGTCCCTGCATCGTCCTAGACATAGATTAGTTCCCTCTTAAACATTCTTGAGACTTGAACAATAATAAAAAAGAATCAGTGGTGGAACGGACTTATACCTTGTCAGTAAATTGATGAGGTTTATATTTCTGAAGCGTTCTGAGAGCTCCCCAAGAACACCATTTATGATCTGCACCAATTCTTCTGGGCCTTCTTTATCAGGTGTTAAACGAGAATACCATAGATCTGTCATCCACTCGGAAATAAGATGTCTTGTGAACTGATCTATCGCATTCTCAACGACAGGAGAATTTACTTTCCTTCTCCAATCACAATGTTCAACAACTTTAGGACGTTCTGGTGGTTGCTTAGGAGTCGAGGCACTTGTAGATGCAGGTTTGCTGTTATATGCATCAGTTTTCCTCCGCATTTCATAATCTATCAAGAAATACCGGAGGAGAATGATTAAGGAGGCAGCAGCAGGAAGATTAACCAAAACCGAGGAGCTTGTCCCTGATATAAGAAAAAGAAATGTGTAAATATCAATTCAAAAGGTTGAAATGAATTAATAGGAACCATATACTGAAAATGTCAGATGTGTTTTTTTTTTATAGAAAGTTGGCCTCATTAAAAAACCCCTTAAAACCCTCCATGTTATAACAGTAACATGAAGGATCTAGGAAGGGGGAAAAGAGTGCCAATAATTTTATTAGAAGAACAATAGTACAAAAGCAGTCCCTACAAAGGCATACCCTTTACAGACTGCTAATACTCCAAACGAAAAACATAAAACTTAATTCAAAACACCTAACACAGGAAAACAAATTCCTGAACCTCAACACAACCAACATAAAACAAGAAATCACCCTATCCCGTCTTTAGCTAATTTGTCAGCTTCCCAATTAGCCGCCCTCAAAACGTGTCTGATGATAATATCCTTTCCTTCCAATAGCGAGACTATCTCCTTAACCAAGGATTGAAACATAGGAGTGCATAACCCCGGATTCTTGATCCACTTCAGAGCATTACATGAATCAGATTCTAAAATAAACCTCTGATTAGGAACAGCACCTAAGTCTTCCATAAGACAAAGTCCCCTCTTAATTGCCAATAACTCAGCCATGATAGGAGGACCACCCCCAACACTTTCAGAGAACCACTGAAGTAACACACCACAACTGTCCCGGATCAGACCACCAATACCTCCTTTACCCCATCCCAAAACCATCGCTCCATCAACATTTAACTTTAGGAACCCATCCGGGGGCGGAATCCAACATGTTGGTTGAGTACATGCCTTTCGCTGCCTACTCATCGAATCAGCAAGTTTTAAATCACCTACTAGGGAGTCTAAAGGGATAGGAACATCATTGAACCTTGCAACAAACCATGAGGCTATTCTAAATGAACAATAAAGGACAATCTGACCACATCCAGCTTTTCTTTCTGAAAAATAACCTCATTTCTGCACTTCCACACAGACCACATCACTGCCCTTGGAATGAACTTCCATATCAAAGATTTCGGCATTAAATCATCCCACAAAATGATAAAATCAATAATAAGCTTTGGAATCACCAAGAACACATTCCATCTTTTCAAAAAAGAAGACCATAAACCCCATACAACCTCACAATGCAGAAATAAATGTGGAACTGATTCCACCTCCCGACCACACAATGGACATGAAGGATCTACAATCTCTGCCACACCTCTCTTCAATAATTCCTCTTTAACCGGCACTCTCTGATGAGCAAGCTGCCAAACAAAAGTTTCAATCCGAGGAGGAGCAATCCCTACCCAAATATTCCTCACCCACAACTCCTGACTCTGCTCAATGCCAATATGATCAAAGAAAGAATTAATGCAAGATTTTGCTGAATAGCAGCCCTCACCATTCTCTGATCAGATCCAACAATCATCCACTTCAGGACATAAAGAGATATTGTTCAGTATGGAAACCAACAACAACCACTGTTCAAGTTCCCAATCTGCCAAATTTCTTCTCATTTGGATGTCCCACACCCAACCAGAGGCATTATTCACCCTAAAATCCATCACTTTACCCAATTTATTGATGGACAAAACATAAAGTCGAGGAAACAAATCTTTCAAGGGTACTCCTCCTAACCAAACATCATTCCAGAATTCCACATATTTCTCGTTCCCTGTCTTCAAACGCATATTCCCCCTAAGACAATCCCCAAAATCATCATTGGTAAAGAAGTTTTTAACCACCCCTTTCCAAATCCACGAGGCCCGGGCTGAGCATGAATTCCCCATCATAATGGAATTCGGATCCAAATTGTAAAATGCACACACCACCCTCTTCCACCAAGACTGCTTTTCTGATGCAAACTTCCAAACCCATTTCCCTAGTAAAGCTCTATTCAAGAATGATAAGTTCAGGATCCCTAGACCGCCCAAACTTTTTGGCTTGCTGAACGACTTCCAATTAATCCAGTGTATTTTTTTGCTATCTGCCGCACCCTCCAAAGAAAAGAAGCCATGATAGAGTTGAGTTTTTGAAGTACAAAATCTGGAATTCTGAACATAGAAAGGAAATAAATTGGGAGAGAGCACAACACCGATTTAAGCAACACCACCCTACCTGCCAAAGACAAGGAATTAGCCATCCAACCACTCAACTTTGCATGAAATCTCGCCACTATTGGCTCCCACATAGCAACCGAATTCCTCTTGTACCCCAAAGGTAAACCTAAATATTCAGCTGGAAATTGGCCCACCGAGCATCCAATCTCATTTGCCTAATTAGCTAGCTCCCCATCGTCCACATTAATGCCGAAAATCTTGCTCTTGACTAGGTTAATCTTCAACCCCACCAACAGCTCATAAATTAATAAAACTCTTCTAACATTTCTCAAATCACGAATAGAACCTTTGCTAAAAACTACAAGATCATCCGCAAATTGCAAATGCGAAAGCTTGAAAATCCTATCATGAGCACCTAGATCGAAGCCCGAAAACAGACCCAACTCCACTGCTTTAGAAAGCAACAAATGCAACAACTCAGTAGCCAAATTGAATAACAGAGGAGAAAGCGAACATCCCTGTCTAAGTCCCCTACCTGTGTGAAATCTCTCCGTAGGAGACCCGTTAACTAAGACCGAAATGGAGGCTGTAGACATACACTGATACATCCAAGACCGCCACTTATCACCAAACCCTATTTTGTTCATTATTACCATCAAAATTGACCAATCAACCGAGTCGTAGGCTCTCTTAAAATCCACCTTGAAGATAACTCCCTTCAAACCTTTCTTCCTCCAAAAGTCAATACTTTCATTTGCAATAAACGAACAGTCCAATATATTTCTTCCCGGAATGAACGCAAATTGTGATGAACTCATAATCTCGTTAATGCACAAACTCAAACGTCTAGCTAAGACTTTTGACAGAATTTTATATAACCCTCCCACTAGGCTAATAGGCCTAAATTCTTCCAACCCCTCCGGATTTGCCTTCTTTGGAATAAGGGAAATGAAGGAATGATTCACCTCCGAGTCCCACTCCTTCCCCACATAGAAATCCTTAAAAAACAACATCACATCTTTTTTCAAAATATTCTAGAACTTTTTAAAGAACCCTAAATTCAGACCATCCGGGCCCGGAGCTTTATTGCTATCCGAATGCTCAATAACATCCCATACTTCCTCTTCAGAAAAAGGCTTCTCCAGTGCTGAACAACGCCCTTCCGACAGTTTAAGAAATTCCAGACTCAACTCCTCAACCTCCAAGGTGTTCTTTTGATTAAACAGCCCCTTGAAGAACACCACCACTGAAGCTTTGATTAAAATAGGATCCTCAGAAACTTCATTATCCACTTTGAATGATTTAATGCAATTCAACCTCCCTCTAGCTGCTGCACTATGATGGAAGAAACTAGTATTCCTATCTCCTTCCAAACTCCATTTCAACCTAGACTTTTGCAACCAAATCGACTCTTCTTTCTTTTGTAATTCCACAATTCATTCTTTGCTTCAACTATGAATTTCATTGAAGCCCTAGAAAGCCCTTGTTGTAATTCCATTTCCATAACCTAAATTTTTTTCTCTAATGTGTTGATTTTATGTGGCAGCTAAAGGAAACCCCTCCTATACCATTTTTTTGCCACATCCTTCACCCGGATAAGAACTTTTGCAATGGTCGACGAATTCTCCTCTTTATCAAAATTGAGCAGTTCCTTATTTATCATCTCACTAAACCCATCCTCCTCCAGCATATAATTAAACAATCGGAACGGCTTTGGCCCCAATTACAATCCTTATTCTCCAACAATATAATATTATGATCAGAAACGGACCTTGGCAGCAACGTTTGATTAATCTTAGGGAAATAAGAAAGATAATTCTGGTCAACCAAAAACCGATCCAGCCTCTCAAAAGTGGGAGCTTCTCTATTATTACACCACGTAAACTGACCTCCAAATAAAGGCAAATAAATTAAATTCGCCTTACTAACAAATCTCTGAACATGTTCACTGAAACCCGATTCACTTCACCTCCAATTTTCTCTTCCTGAGACAGTACAACATTAAAATCACCACCTAAACACACTGGACAGTCAACCTGATCCAAAAATGATACTAAATTCCCTAAAAACTGTTCCTTCTCAGCATCACACTCGGACCATAGACATTTATGAAGCAATACATATCTGGTAATCCCTCCAACAACCCCTTTACAGCCACAAACCTGCTATGAATAATCTCCTCCTTGACCACAAAAACCTTCTGTTTCCACAAAGTAATTAACCCACCAGCAACACCAACAGCAGGAACTGATACCGAACCAGTAAGTATTTTGCCTCCCATTTTCCTAATTAACATAGAACTAACTACTTCCAATTTGGATTCTTGTAAAAATACCAATGCAGGCTTTTTCTCCTCAACAAATCTCCTAATAGCTCGAGCCTTAACCTTCTTACCCAAACCCCTAACATTCCAACACATAATGGACCACTCTACCATCATAAATAAATCATAACCATAATTCCATGTTCCTACACCAACCTTCAATTCTCTCTGCCCTTTACCAGAGGAACAACTTTGGTCAAGAACTCCTTCTCTCCACCTTTAAACCTAACCCCCAACAATTTGAAACATTCCAACATTCCAATGCTTCAGCCGCCCCCTGTTTCTCTGAAACAGAATCAGAACTCTTTGCACAACAGCTTTTGACATCCCATCTCCTAGCATTAACCTTTTTTGTAAAAACCTCTCTCTACATTACTGACCGACACACTCCTCCCAGAAGGTCTATTCTGGACCGGTGAAACATACCCAATCTGCAGATTAGTTTCGGCCTGTGTAACAATTTTTGGATCTACAAACTCATTCTCATGCCTATAAGATTTGGACTACCCTGCTCAGGCCCACGCTCCTCTAATCTTCCCAAGCTTGAAAAAAGCCCATCATCCTTATAACTTTATCTTGCCCCGAGGTACCATCTACCATACTGATCACCCTTTGTCTCCCTTCAGAAAAAGCTCCTGACATTTTCTGCTGACAATGAACTTCACCTAGTACTGACCCTTCTGCACAAAAGTCAACACCTAAAAAATTATTACCATCTCCTTTTTCATTCAAATTTCCATCGTTAAGCGTGTCACCCCCTTGAGAAGCATCCCGAACCCATGCTTCTACCCTATTCAAAGGTTCTGACAACGCCTGAATATCCAACTGCCCTTGCAACCCTCCTTGCTCCTCCCCTAGGCTTCCATCCGACGAGTTCTCCACCCAAGGATCAACTGTTCCGTCCACAAAACCTTCTTCCTCAATCCCATCTTCAATCACAGGAAAAAAATCTTCACAGCCTTCTACCTTAATCTTAATAATAAATGACCTTCCATAAGTATTAATGGTAATATGGGGGGAATGTCAAAGGGGCTCTCAGACCCTTAACAGCATGTGAGCCACCTTGCAATCCACTCTTTGGGTTGTATGATCCTGAATCTTCACTAACTTGCCCCATCTTGAAGCCAAACTGGAAAAGAAAGAAACTGACCAGCAATTTAATGGAACACCGATCATTGATATAGCACAATAAGGTAAAGGAACACACTTCTCTTCCAAGACAGATTCCAGCCTTTCAAACCAGAAGGACAATGCCTCCCACTTTCCTTCAACCGCTGCATCTTTCTGCTCCACTGACTTGAAAACTACCAAACATGCATTCTTCGCATAACCCCACCTTACCACCTTAACATTAATTCCCTCATTTCTTAGAGCCCTCTGAATGAATTCAACTTCAAAAATTTGTTTTACAAATACCTGTTAAGGACGATCTTAACCATGACCTTTCCTCCATTGGAATAAAGGCCTCAAAAGGTTTCTTCACCTCCCTCTTCTCTCCAAAGCTACAAACTTGTTGGCCCTCAACTCTTTTTACTCCCACTACCGTCTCCTTATAAGATCTACCATCATGGAACTTGTTCAACAGCTCCTTCTTCCCAGCTTCAACCGCTTGATAAGATAATCTTTTCCTTTTCGAAACCCCCACTCCTACATCACCAGACTTCGCGACACTATTACGATTCGAGTTCCTCGGAAAACTACTCCTCTGATACTTCGCAATCGACACCATTAATCTCCTACCATCGACCAATACATTGTTCATCTTACTCTTTGCATTAAGCAAATCCTCCTTACTTGCAAAGTGCACGAAAGCAAACGTCTTATCCTTATAATTAGGTCTCCTATTAACAAACGGGATGAACACCTTAATCACCTTGCCATGAAGACTAAAACGATCCCATAAATCACTTCTATGCACTCTCCTACTCAAGTTGTCTACGAATGCAACCCACGATCCTCCTCCAGGCACTGCTCTTCCTCTGCCAGAAGACTCGATACCTTCCTGCTTCTCGTTCACTCTCTTACTGTGACACGGCATTGTTGTTTTTTTTTTGGTAAAGCTTAATGTTTCTAAAACAGAATTTTTTGTTGCTGGAATTTCTACTCGAACTTTAGATACTATCCGTCAGATGTCTTTTTAAATATCTTAAAATCCAAGTCAAAATTTAATGAATGAACATCATGTGTTTCAAAATTTCAGGGCTCCATACATATAATTCCACCATCATTGGTAGCATTATACTTCACTTGCAGGCAATTAGTAAAATATGTATAGGAACCGGTGTGCTCTATCTTTGCTCACTAAAGGCCAACGGTTAAGTACCAGTATATTTAAATATGTTAACCAATTAGTGATGTTAATTTAAAAGCTTAGTTGGGAAAACTGTGAGACCTGGACAACATCTAAAGATTAAGTAGTTGCAGCTGCAATTTATCATCCAGACAATCAAACGCGAGACTGGCTAAATTATGGCGGGATAAGTACAAAGAAACCTAACTCAATTATCCCCAACCCAAAAAAAAAAAAGAGGAAGAAACCCAACTACAATCAAGATGCCAACATAAATTTTGGAACTAAAGTTGTAAATTACTATTTTTCCCTTAAAAACTCCAATGCTACAAACATATTTAACCGATGCAACTCTATCCTAAAATGTGATGTTACGAGACTTAAAAAAAACTAAAGCCCTAATGAACATGCCAAAATTCTTTTATCTCTAATTGAACACACACATAACCCTAATGAACTCAAAAGCAAGTAACTGAATAAAAGAACTGATCAGATTTAACTTGAAGATTAAGAAGAACGATTGAACAATCAAAATCATAGAGTAAATTGAATAGAAATAGGATGAGAAACACAAAAAAAAAAGAGGATTTGATAACTTAACGTGACATGAGATAGGACAATCCGACGACGCATATAGCTAAAATCACAATTCGCTTCTTGGCTTCCTCTACCAAGTCACTAACCGTCACCTGCTTTTGCTTTGGCGTGTTCATTGTTTCGGCCAAATCAAGCCTAAAAGAAATTAAATCCCTAAATCGAACGAATCATTGCTTTTGTCTCTCTATCCCTCCTTTCCGCGGAAACTGTAAATCACCGCCATAACGAAAAATCATGTCTCTTAGTGGGGAAGAATAAGAAGAAAAAAACGAATCAAATAATTTGAATTGAAAAGATGAAGGAACAGGAAGGAAAACTTGTGTTTGGAAGGAAAGAAAAAATTAGTTTAGAAAGTGAAAGGAAAACAAAGAGGGGGAAACTTCAACGCGAGGACTGGTAGGTCTTGATGGTTTTACTCCTGTGCTGATTCCGCTTTCGCCGAAGTGTGCATTTTGTATTAAAATAACAACATATAACATACGTAAATACATACATACACACACGTGTATATATATATATATATTTTAATATTTCGCTTATAATAAGGAACAAATTAATAAATATAAAGATAATAAAAATTAAATATGTGAACACACAAAATTTATTAATAATCGTGACAATTTTTTAAAATATTAATTGTACGTGATTGAAATGATGTTATTTAAATAATAAATATTTTATTTGATAAAATTAAAATATCGTATGATCAAATTAAATTATACTATAACTAAATAATTATCTTAATTTATTTTTAATTTTAAAATTTCTTTAATAACAAAAAATAATTTCTAATAAACTAAATTTTAGAAGATTATGATTCTCAAATCGACTTAAGAAGTGATGAAAATAATTAACTCTCGCAAGAAAAAAGTTTATATGAAGAAAGGAAAAAATTATGTGAGATAAGATAAAAACTTTCATTATATTTATAAGAAGAATGAAAGACTCAATAAATAAAGGAAAATAAAACTTTAAATCTACTAATTGAAACATAATTTCAAAATAATTTACGTTATTTTCAATTGCAATAAATAAAACTTTAAGAAGGATAATTTAAAATAATTTTAATTTAAAATGTTTATATATTCAATTTAAAGAGCTATATAAATTACGGTATTTTCAATTACAATAAAAAAGTTATTTATTGGGTTTAAGACTTATAACAAAAAATATTACGAGTAATATTTTCGGTTGTGATGTGTCAATCTAAAAGGTTATATATAATCTAACAAGGTATACTTTTGATAAAAAAAATTATTACAACATATACAAATTATATTTTTAGAATTTCCAATCATATATATACCGAAATAATTTTAAAATAAATATAACTTTTATTGATGTGACAAACAAGATTATACTAATTTTTTTATAATCCATTCCATTTAATATAAGAAAAGAGTTACGTATGATAGTTTTGTTAATAAATTAAAGAGTTAAAGTTTTTTAAAAAAGATGATAAATAGTAAGGTCGATTTAGAGAGAGAGAGAAAATAGTGCTAGTGTTAAAAGTGATATTGAATATTGTAAGTTGATAATGAATGGCTTCTAGTGCAGTGGGGATTCAATCTCACCACACTGGAGCCTTGTTTGGTGGGGCCATAACATCAAGGACACTTTAATGTAGGGGTGTAAACGAACCGAGTCGGCTCGATTAAAAACTCCGAAATTGTACGTATAACATCAATGACACTCTGATTTGGTGCCATTGTGAAATACTATATATGAATTTTAATTTGGTGTAATTGTATGCATAAGTTTTGATTTCATTCAAGTTTTATAAGTTATTATAATCATTTTACGTTTAACTATTGTGTACAAATAATTATATCTATCCAATATGAAAGATGAAAAATATTTACTTTTAAAAGTATGTATAATTGAATCAAAATCAAGGATTCATATGTACCATTAAGCCAAAATTAAATTATATGTATATAATTGCAACAGATCAAAATTTATGTATCATATTGTATATTTGACTAAAGTTCATGTATACTTTTTATATTTATTCACAAATATAATTATGAAATTTACTTAATAAATAACTAGGGATAGAAATGATAAAGGGTTTATATATGAAACTTCTACGGCGCTCGACGAGCACCACTACCGATGAACACCATTAATTTAATTTATAAAAGTTAAAGTTCTAAAGGACTCAACGTATAATTATAAATTAGTTAAAATTTAAAAAAATATTAAAATTAAAGGTAAATTATACTACTGACCACCTAACTATTGCCTCTTTCATTTTGCTCACCATTTTTGAAATTATCAATCAAGTCACTCAACTATTTAAATGCCTTTAATTATACCACTTGTTGTTAATATTTAACCGAGAAACTGATGCGATAGTTAAAATATTTGATATAATTACACATTTAATTATTGTTACTTATATATTCTATCAATTTAGTATAAATTTTAATAAATTAAAATGAACTCATCCTAAATTCAATTGGCTGTAACATTGGTTGTTTGCTATTGTCGTAAAATAAATTTTCCTCTGACATTTAATCAATTGCTGTCAAATCAATTCTCTAGTAAATTTGTTTGCAATTGCTCATAAATTATAGTTAATTCCCCTATAGTTTTTAACTCATCCACAAACATCTACATCAAATTCATCATCTTATCAATGTGGGCCATATAATTGAAATACAACAACATTTTAAGTTCGGAATTTGGATATGAGAATTTAAAATTTAAGAATTCTAATTTCAAGATTTAGCTATTTAGAAGATTTCAACTTTAAAATAGAGGTTTGTATTTTTTTTATAAAGATTTTAAAATTTGAGATTTTGAAAAAAAATATTTTTAATTTGAATATTAACGATAAGTGTCTTAATTGAATGCATTTAAATAGTTAGTGACTTGATTGACAAAATTTCAAAAATGGTGGTCGAAAAGAAAAGGGGCAATAGTTAGGTGATCATTGGTATAGTTTACCCTTTAATTTTTAAATAATTTACCTTTAAATTTGAGATAGAATTCCCACATCCTGACATTCTTGGTCTTGAACCCGATACCTCAAAGAATCAAATAATTCCTTTACCATCGAGATCATTTGGTTCGTACTAGTCAACAAATTGTTATCGCTTCAAAATAAATACATTTTTATCTTAAAATGAGACGTTGTAGCCCAAAATACTTAAAAAACATGACCAAAATGACTATTTAGTCAAAAGTTAGAGACTTTTTGTCCTAAAATAAATTTTGGAGGCCAAAATGATAAAAAAAGAATATGAGTCAACGTGACTATCAAATGATAGTGATACTTTTTTATATTATACATTGATTTAAATGTTTGGTGTTTGTCAAGATGGACTTAGGTATGCATCCTTTAAATATTTTAATTTTTCATGAAATTTGAGTATTTTTCTTATATTTTATATTGATGATCTAATTTTGCATCACCTTATATATATGAATTTTAATATAACTTCTCACATACAAACCTATTAACATAAAATCATACGTCGTGTAAGTGTGGTCTTCTAGCGTTTTTATTTTAAACTTATCTTGGAGTATCCAATTGCTAACCAAATCTTAAATGAGTAAAATGAGAAAACTGCACTTAAAGAACTTCCCAATATTGTCCATATTGAACATTCATATGTTAAATTCTGAGTTTAGTTACAAGGTCACACAACTTGTACGAAATTTGATGCTAACTCTTCAGTTTATTCCGGTGCCGATATATGCATCGACTCGGCTTCTTGCATTCCGATTGCTTAACCGATGCTGCAAAACAGTCAAAAAAATATTAGAACGACGTCAGTTTCCTCGATCACTAATGCAATCAATAAACACTAATCATGAAATGGAGAGGGTAAGCGTTACTGTTTGCAGTCATCGTCGGAGGGATACAAGGGCACGGGGAAGGGAACATAGAAACAAATCACGGGAAGCATCTTCGCTCGGTCGGGCTTGTATTGATCGCGCACCGCGATCTTCCGAATGCATTCGCAGATGGTCCGACGAGTTTCGAGTCGGGTGAAGTCGAAGGAATAGTACGTGAGGTACAAACCATTGCAGCATTGGCGATCGGGTCGGTCTACTTGGCCCACCAAGTATGGTTGCAAAGGTTTAAGAAACCCTGTACGCAATCCTCGCATGTGGCTGCTCGAGGACGATGAAACGCCCGCACGGAGTTGAAACTAATGATGAACACTAGCCCCCAAACCCATAGAAACGAAGAGAAACGCATTATTTTCTTCTCCATTTTGCAACTCTCTTCTTCTTTGCAAAAAGAGTAGGATGAACAAATTTTATACTGAAACCTGGCTAGTTGCTTCTATTTGATAGGGCCTATAAAGTTGATATATTAATGCACATAATTAATGTTTAGATTTCATGTATTAATGCAAATAGTTTAATTTTGGTGAGTAATTATGTTTTAATTTAATTATTTGAGTGGAATCCCATCTGTCATTAATTCTTAAATTTTAATGAGAGCTGTACCTCTTCAGATTTATTTCAATGATCGAAGTTTTTTGGAGATATAAATCTTTTGATCAACTACAATCCTTTAATACTACTTCTGATAGACCCATGATGTCGCATTAAATATATTATATGGCGACCATATTAATTTATTCTACCAACTTACGAGTAACCATTATGAATTTTCGTATGATATCAATACTACAAGTCACTATAAAATCCCTCAACTAAGTAAAGAAAGATTCTTGATTCTTCTCTCTCTGCTCTTATCTATCATCATAATTCATAATTAATCATCTACTATAAATCACTTGTTGGTCTCTCCGTCCAAATCAAAAAGATAAACTGCTTATAGCCGTTACGATTTAAATATTTTTATCAATAAATCATTAAATTCGATTCATATAATATTACAACAAAGATAATTAAGGAAGGAACTATTTAACCAATTTCGATAGTATATAATATTATAATGGAGATAATTAAGGATTACCAAACCAATTTAAATGTTTAACACCCGCATTCACAAAGTTCATGTAGTAACAATTATCCTATAAAAGATATTTCCTAGAAAAATAAAATAAAGTATAAAATCCAAAATTTTAAAATGAATTTTAAAATAAATTAATATATTTGAATTTATACATTATCGGTTGATATTGTGAAATTTATTTAATATTACCTATTTATTTTGAAAATATTTATCTTATTTAGGGTTTTGATTATATAGTCTAAGATTTTAAGATTTAAAATTTGTAATTTAAGATTTAGAATTAAATTACATATTATGTAAAATAATGTTACGCATTCTATGTATATATATATATATATGTGTGTGTGTGTGTGAGAGAGAGAGAGAGAGAGAAAGATATGATTTAATTACATCTTCTAAAATTATTTTAGAGTTATATGAATTTAGGAGTGAAAATAGACAATTAAAATTAACAATAAGTGAAAAAAATTAATTAAGTCATCTAACTTTAATTAGAATCTAATAAGTGAATCCAACCCTACATAAATATATAAGCACGTAACCCTAAAAAATCAACTTGAAGATCTCAAATCCAATCAATAGAACCTTTTTGGAATGGCTAATCCTAGTCCAACCACTGTCAACCTTAAGCTTCTGATAGATCCAAAATCCCAAAGAATTCTTTTTGCAGAAGCCGGTAAAGATTTTGTCGATTTTCTCTTCAGCTTCATGTCTTTGCCGGGGCGCGGTGATAAGTCTCCTTAAGAAACAAGCAACCGCCGGTTCAGTCGGAAACATCTACGAAAGCATCGAAAACCTGGGCAATTCCTATATGCTGTCGGAATCTGAAAAGGATATCCTTTGAAGCCACAGGCTTTTAACATCGGAGTTTATGAGCCTCTCCTGTTGCCGTCCATGCAGCCACCGGAGTACGCCTATTTCTACGGCTGCCGTAGCTGCAAAAACGACGGATGCGTGCATTAAATGGCGAATGATTATAAACACCTTTGTCCTTCGTGCAAAAGTTCTATGGACGGCGAATTTACGTTCGTTAATATGTCGAATAAGATCGGGACGGGTTTTGTGAAGGCTGTTGTGACGTATATGGCGACGGATGATCTGATTGTGAAGCCTATGTCTTCCAACTCGATCATCACTTTGCTCGATAAGTTCAACGTTAAGGATGTGAGTCATCTTCAAGAGAAACCATTCAAGTAGTCCTTTAAAATTACAAATTCTCTTATAATTTAAATATTTTCTTACATATTATATTGATAATATATTTTCGTATTTTAAAATTTCATAAATATACTCATTAACATAAAATTTAATCATGCCCTCGTCCTTGACAACAATTATACTTTTGTTTGTGGAATTGCTTGGTGAATCCACGCAGTCCATGACGGTGCTTACTTCTGTTTTCCTTGGTGGAAGAAAGAGGATCTCTGTAAAGTCTGAATCTTGAACGTGATCTTCCATGTTTTTTATGTAGATAAATTTTAATATTTGTTGATTATCTTTTTGTTCAATAATATTTTATAATTCGAAAATCATCTGGGATTAGATCATTTATTTAATTGATTTTATCCTTTTGTTTTGCTGTTATTATCTTTCATTTTTATACAAGTAAATCTTTTAGAATGGATCATTTATTTGGTTGATTTTATCTTTCTATTTTTGAAAATGAAAGATTATGTATCAAAACAGAAGAAATGTAATAATTTGTTTAACCTAAGTTATTGATAAGAGCCAATGAAAGGTGAGGTGGTGAAAATGCATGGAGGAATGAGTTATGTGCTGACGTATGATTCTCGGTTAATATATTATTAGAGGGTAATTTGCATTATTTGTCACTTCGTTTAGCATCAGTTTTCATGTAACTCACAAACTTCTAATTTTATCAGATTACATCACCGAACTAGCCTTGATTGAATGCTCGAGAAACGATCAGGACACCCGAGTTCCTTCAGAAAAGCTAGAGGTGTCGATGTATAGATGTAGTCCAGATATCTTTAGGTAGTGCTCGAGGCACTTTAAAATAACTAACTAGGGCGCAAGGTCCGACACCCGCGAGGGGTGAGTTAGTCGATGGTGCTGTGTCTGATGCAAAGATTTCAGACATCATCCTCGATAGACTAGAGGGGTGTGTGAGCTCCAAGATGCAGAACCTGAGCTAGCATGTGGACCTACCATGGTGTAAGCGATCTTCTCCTAGGTTTATGGGGAACCTAGGTGTGCGGGCATCGGGACCAAGTGGATAGTATGTCTCTCTAGAATGATACCTAGGGACGGTTTGGGGCCAGTGGCCCCATATCACGCTCTTGGTTGAGGAGAGGGTTGTCATCTAGCATTCGCTATGCCCCGCGGGATCTCCCTTCCAAGAGTACTTGTGGCTTTGGAAATATTATTGTGGCGCGAGACTAATGAGTGCCTTGTTTGTTCGGACAGGATACTGTGGGATTGACCAACGAACTGAGGGGCGATTCTTAGCCAGTGCGACTTGGCTTCATGATGAGATAATTCGAGGCATGGATCTATGTTGGGAAAGGCCGACTTGTCTGGGAGTTGTCCCATTCAAGTGCCGCACGACATAACAACAGGCTCGAGATGTTATGGCAATGACACTTGGTGCAGAAATCCCTCATCCGCACCATGATGTCTACCCTAGAGTAGAGAATGAGTATACAAATATAATCACTAATGTATGAGATTTGGATAGTTTGATGTTTTTCCCTGATACACTTTGAGTATGATCTAGTTGTTAGTGTGACACTGAGCTAATTAGTTCAGCGTTTGAAATTTATTTCCTTACGCAGATTAAGTGGAGAAGAGCTTTAGAGACCGAGGTCCAGACCAAGAGCAGATCAGAGTACGTCTCATGTTTTGAAGGGCGTGTATAATTTATTTAACGTTGGTCTGTATTATTTTGAATGTAAATATTCTAATTTGGAGCTCCCCCGATGTAAAGTTTAAATTATAATTTTATTGTTGATTTCATTATGAGAATGACGTTTTAAAGTAAGAAAAATGTTGGTCAACCACTCCGGTGATTCCGTGTGGTACCCAAATCGATCGACTATGTGTCGTACTGGTTTAGGGTGTTACAGAGAACATAACAACGCATATCACAACACATCTTTTGTAGTCCTCTGCCATATTTGCCTACAAGTGGTTTGCTAGTACAAATTAAGAAGTACTAATCCACCCTATTTATGTGCACTTCTTAATCAAGCTGTCTGCATCTTTTCCTTTCGTTTTTCTTTTTTGTACTTATTTCATTGAGTACCAATTAGAAATTTCAGCTATTGAGTATGCCATTTTGGTTTTCCTTTCGTCAAAATGGTTGACGAAGTTCAGACTCATAATTGAGAGCGATTGTCAAGTTGTAATCAGTTGGATCGCCAATTCTTCTCATGCCCCAGTTATTTATACCAAAAGAATTCATAAAATATCTCAGACTATTAAATCGTTCTGTTGGTTGATTCGATTCTCCCATAGAGTTTGCAATATAGAAGCAGATAAAGTAGCCAAAGATGGGGTCCTAAAGTAAGGTTAATTGGATTTTTTGTTGTCCAAATCTTGTTCTGGTTGCTTTGGTAAATTCTCAGATTTTGTTCCTGGGATCGAGTAACAATGTGATGATTGAATGTGGAGGAGTTCCAGTAGTAGCACATAAAATCCATTGCATGTCCTAATGATTGATCTTGTATCGGATATAGGTAGTTTTGGCGTGTATTTTGGTTTTGATCAATAAAGTTTGGGTACACTTTTCCCTTCCATTATTTTAATTAAGTTACAATAGATGGAGATATGAGAGAATTTTTAACGAGGCTCATCTTACCTTTAAAAGAAAGGCAAATTTATAGTTGATATCATGATTTACATTCATCCTACAATAATTTATTATCTTAACAACAATTCATAATTCTAAAATATATTTTTAAATATAATCTATTTATAAAATATTTATCTTCATATTTACCTTTTTAATTATAATTTATTTTAAATATTTTTAAGTCTAAGTCTAGTGTTTTTCTTCTTCAAAATATTATCTTATTTTATTGTTTATATATAATTTGAAAAATATAATTAATAAAACTAAAATATAATATGGGATAGCACGAACCAACTTACCTCAGTGGTTAAAGGAATCGTTGTTGTTTCTAGAGGTCATGTGTTCGAGCACCAACGATTGCATCAAAGTGATTGAGCGTTTATTATCAAATGATTGAGAATATATTTAGAACATATAATACTTGTAATCTCCTGGATTAAAGTACATAAATGAGCCTCATTATACGTTAAATTAAAAATTATATATATTCCAAACTCATCATTTTCTTAAAATTCGATGGTCATAATTGTTTGTATTGTATAGTGATTTCAGATCTTCAACTTTATATTGGTTGTTAAGCATTTTATTTAAACGAAAAAGCATGGAAAATAGACCCTTTCAACATATATAATAGAATAATCTATATTTGATTTGCTTAGGATTATTATTCTCCTTTGAGTCCCAGCTCATTCTTCTCAAAAACATGCACCCCACGTTCATCCATGTCTCAAAAATGGAAAATCCAACACAACTTTACATTGCCTCAATCTCACTAAAATCCCCATTTTTACGCACCCATTCATCTCTCTCAAATCACACATCATTATTTGGAAGAGGGGATTCTCAAAAAAAAAAAAAAACTTTGTTTTTCGTTTACGCCATTGTTGTTTTTTCCGAGTTCTTTCCCCTCTTCCGTAATGCAGCAAATACAGTCCAAGTTATCGACAACCTTAAAGATGGTTGGCGCTGTTGACCAAGAACAAGACAGTTTGAAGCTCGGTAGGTTCTTTAATCTCCGGGAAAGGGGAAGAAGGCGGGGAGACATGCGAAGAGTATGAGCGTCGAAAAAAGTGGTGGCGGGTTAGAGGAGGAGGCCGAAGATGAAGGGGAAAACCAGGGGTCGGATCAAGCGGGTGCTCCGGCGTCGTCAGATCAAGACGACGCCGAGGCCAGGCTGGCCATGGAGAATTTGATTGCCGCTGCGAAGTTAGAGAGAAGCAGCTGTTAACCGGTTAGTTTCATTCATGTATGCTTCCTTATTTAGACTAGAAATAGATTCCATTGCCTGCAATGTGTTTGTTAATTTGTCTTGTATTCAGATATGGAGCAGACGAAGGAGAAGTTTGCCAAATTACTCCTGGGAGAGGATATGTCAGGTGGAGGGAAGGGTGTTTCATCAGCTTTAGCACTGTCGAATGCCATTACAAACCTTGCTGGTATTGCTATTTGTTCCCTTTTCCTGCTAATTGACAATGGATTCTTGGTCTAATCTGTAGAAAATTTTCTTACCAATGCCTTTTAGCTTCTGTGTTCGGCGAACAATCGCGTCTCGAGCCGATGACGGCCGAGAGGAGATCGAGGTGGAGAAAAGAGATCGATTGGCTCTTGTCTGTAAGTAATTGGATTGTTGAATTTGTTCCTTTTCAACAGAAAAACAAGGATGGATCGAACATGGAGGTATCTAGTCTCTGCTACCCTTTGTCTCAATGCATCAGAGCAAATTAAACGCCTATATATCTATCTATATATTTATATCTTGTTTGATCTTCAGATAATGATTACAAAGCAACGTGCTGATCTTCTAATGAACATTCCTGCCCTTCGGACACTTGATTCAATGCTTCTTGTAAGTGTTATTTCTATAAACTGAGCAACAATCTAGTACCTCATGTAATGATTAATCTAATTGACAATGTTCAGGATTGTCTGGATTCTTTCAAAGACCAAAATGAGTTCTATTATCTGTCCAAAGATGCCTCAAGTGAAGAGAAAGGGAACAGCAAAAGAATGGATGATAAATGGTGGCTGCCAACCGTTAAAGTTCCCGAAAAAGGTTTATCGGACGCGGCACGAAAGAATCTGCAGAGCCAGAAGGAATCCGTTACACAAGTGCTTAAAGCGGCGATGTCAATCAATGCTCAGGTGCTATCGGAGATGGAGATCCCCGAAAACTACATCGACTCGCTCCCGAAGGTAAAACAAGAGATGAACATACAAAAAGTTGCATGATGTTGCTTGAAATCTACTGTCATGAATGACCAATTGATGGCTTTTTGTTTTAGAATGGGAGAGCTAGTCTTGGCGATTCAATCTATAGGAGTATCACAGTAGAGTTCTTTGACCCTATTCAATTCCTGTCAACTATGGACTTATCATCGGAACTCAATATATTAGACCTCAAGAACAGGATAGAGGCATCTGTTGTGATATGGAAAAGGAAGATGGTCCAGAAGGACGGAAAATCGGCTTGGGGCTCTGGCGTTAGCTACGAGAAGAGAGAACTGTTTGAAGAGAGAGCCGAGACGCTTTTACGCATTATCAAACACCAGTACCCCGGAATTCCTCAATCGGCACTCGACATCAGCAAAATCCAATACAACAGGGTAAAATTATACCTCCTATGCACACATATATCACCTATGCATTTGGACTTGTTAAGGTTATATCTTGTTGGTATGACAGGATGTAGGACAAGCTCTCCTAGAAAGCTATTCAAGGATACTCGAAAGTTTGGCCTTTGCCGTCTTGTCGAGAATAGGAGACGTCCTCTATGCCGATTCTATCGTCCGGAATCCGAATCAAACAATGTCCAAGACCCTGCCAAACTCGGCGAATCCTGGCTCCGGAACCAACGGGGAGAAAGGGAACTTGATGACACTCTCGGACTTACTTACGTGGAGTGCGGAACAGCTCGAGATCGATGAGGAAAGCGACGAATGCAAAGAAGGAATATCCAAAGAGATTGATGAAAAGCAGATGCAGAAACTAAATGCAGTGAGTACTAAGAAGACATATCTTGAAAGCTTGGGCGAGCTAAAGAGCCCACAAGAACGACATTAATGGAAGCATTGTGATAGAGAGGACTGAAAAGAGTTTGATGAATGAAGAAATTCAACCTATAGAGACACTTTTTGTAGGCTGCCTGCTACATTCTGTAATTTTTTTCCATGGCTTCCTTTTGTGAATAGGAGAAGGGAAAAAAAGAAGAAGAAGAAGAAGCTAAAATTACGGAGCTTAAAGCTTTCCATATATTTCTGCCTTATAAGCACAAAGAACGGAGTTTGTAGTTTCATAGCCATTGAATATGATTTGTATCTTTAGAATTCATGTTTTCTTTACATGTAACAAAATTGTTTTATAGATTTTATTTTAAATCTTAAATAAAAAAAATTACTTTTAACTTTAATACATCCAACATTCGAGAAATATATTTAAAAAATCAAATATTATTTTCTTTTAACTACAAATTCACTAACGAGTAATGGGATTCTTAAAGAGATATATAAAATTTCATCTAGTTCTAACTCATACAAGTATTTATAAATTATTAATTTTGTCTATCTTGTTGTAAAGAAGTATATAGTGTAAAATACAAGAAAATATTAAATAAAAGCAATATGTTTCTGGTTTTTTTTATAGTATAAGAAGGAATAACTAAAATTATGGCTAAGATGCCATTCTTTACTCAATTTTATTAACTCTTATATTTTATTCACTGTACTTTTAATTTTTTTATTTTATTCACTGAATTTTTAAATTATTCTTGTTTTGATCACTCTAAATTATTTTATTATTATATGTCATTTTTATTATTATTTAATATAAAAATAATTTAAAATATAAAATAAAAATAGAAGATGATCGACTATATTAAGTCTTTTAAATTTAATAATAGAAAATATTATTTTATTATTTATTTTAAATCATTTTTGTATTTAATACTAATAAAAAATGTCACTTCATACAAAAATAATAATACAATTATTCAGAGCGATCAAAACCTGAACAACTCGAAAGTGTAATGAATAAATTGAAAAATTGAAAATACATTGAATAAAATAAGAGAGAGAATAAAATGAAGCGAGTAACGATGTAATTTACTCTAAAATTATAGAGATTTAATTCATGATTTAGTCTTTATCTTTAAGGGGGTGTTTGGTTCAATGATTGTGAGATTCCCATAAGATGGGAATCCCACATTTCCATGTTTGGTTGGCCGGGAATTTCATTTCCGGTAATGTTTTATTACCAATAGTAGATTTTTTGGGTATATTACCAGGAATGTCATTATCTCCCTTCCCTTAGGTATTGTAACATTACCGGTATTTTGGACTAAAATGCCCTTAAATTTTTATTTTTTTTTCAAAAATATCATTCTTCTGTAATTGAATAATAAAAATTTTACGAAGGTTAAATTACAAATTTATCCTTAAATTATTTTAGATTTACAAAAAAAATCTATAATTAAAATTTTATATGAAGTTCATGGGTTAAAATTTTTTTTACCCTTTCATTAAACCTTCTTTATATTTTTAATTTTGTAAAAAAAATATAAATATTATGAATTTAATTTTTTTAAAAAATATATATAAATATTTTACAATTTGTAATATTATACAAATATATAATAATGACACTTTGTTCAAATATACATTCAAATAATCTTTTATTCCTTTAACCAAACACGGTAATCTTACATTTCTGCTAAACCAACCAAATACAAAATACAACATTCTCAGTAATCCTATTCCCTAGTAATCTTTTATTCCCACTAATAATTTTACATTCCTTAAACCAAACGCACCCTAAATTATATTTTCCTGTAAATTTTGAGGAAAAAAAGATATCGCCTTCTTTGATTTTGAGGTCGAGATTGTTAAACGCAGTACCATGATTTTCTATTTTCGCTGTCTGACCACAGAATTATATTATTATTACAAAGGGTCCTCTCACTCTCAGTTTCTCTGTTAGCTGCAACTGAGGTAGAAACCTTGAACTCGGTTCTGTTCTTCGAATCATCTTTGTTCTTTTTCATGGTAAATCTAAAACCTTTTGGACTCCAACCAAAATAACCCACTTTTCCGAATTGCTTCCCCCCCCTCCCATTTGGCAGGTATTTTCATGGCTTCCCTTACTGCAAGTCTGCTCCCGCCATTGCTTTTACAAGATACAAAGACCCTTTTCAGGACTTCTCGAAAGTCCCTAGTTTCTTATACAGTAGGTGTGTTATTCACTTCATTTATCCTTAGGCAACTTCCTTTTAAGATTTTACCATAAATTTGAACATTATGGTTCAATTTTCACTTTGGGTGGTTTTTGGTTTGTTCATAGTTGAATTTGAGTCTACATTTCCATAAAAAAAATTAACGTTTTTATGGTAGTTATAGATTTTTATGAGATAGATGACGCTCTTAATTACATGTAGACCCAGGCATAAATATGAATTTCTGGATACTTGAGGTTAAAAAAATGAGGTTTTGGGGAAATTAATGTGGGGCTTTTGCTAAAACAATGGCTTGTTCATTCTCTATAAACAATAGTCGAGTTATCTTCCATGTATCACAATGTATCATGTTTCAACATTTAGTCAAATTTCTTAATGAATAAACCAATGTTTACTCTAGGAATAATTAAAATTCGTGTGCACAAAACAATATGAAAAATATCAAACTGAATGAAATTTCATTAAAATTGTTCTTATAACGAAAATTTACAAAGTGAAAACAAGTCCCATAATGACAACATGATCCTTAAATTTATGTGGTTGCATGCCTTTAGTTAAAGCATCAGCTAACATCTGATCAGTGTTAATGTGCTCAATGACTACTTTCTCAAAATCGACTAAAATACACCCTAATGTTCATATGTCCTCTAATGATCATTCGATGAGCTTAGCTATAAGATATGTTATTTGTCTTCTCAAAAAGAATCTGATCAGTGTTAATGTGCTCAATGACTACTTTCTCAAAATCGACTAAAATACATCCTAATGTTCATATGTCCTCTAATGATCATTCGATGAGCTTAGCTATAAGATATGTTATTTGTCTTCTCAAAAGAATGTATTTTACTATTTGAATTTTTGAACAAACACTAAAAAATCCTCAAAGTTGAGGAAGTCTCAAATCTAAAAAGAAAATGATAAATTTTATTGTTTAATTTTGTAGGTCTTAAAGAGATTTTGATAAAATTTGAATCAATAAAGTAACAAGGATAATAAAATGTTTCGTTGGTATTTAGAGTGACCACAAGAGATTTTAAAGAATGGAGGCTTTCAATGGTTAAAGAAAATAGATGGAACTATAATTTTAATGAAGAAAACAAGGTGAAATAAAAAAAAAATTAGATTCCATGTTAGCATCAAAGTTTCATATCGTCCGTCATTAATGAATTCATGATAAGTTATTTTTTTAAAGTATAATGATCAAATTAAAATCAGCTGGCTTAAATGCATATTTTCTCTTTGAATTATATTTTATTTTATTTAATACATTTTTATTTGTTCAGATAAAAAAAAATATTAATGGGTGATGTGGCGTGTTCTAATTGGTCAATGAGAATTTTTTAACGATATTAACGATTTGGGGTAAACAGAATAACAATTTATAATTGAAGGGGTAAAACTTCTCGAAAAATACAACTAGGTAAAAAAAGATATAATTCAAAGGGAAAATATGCATTTAAGCTATTAAAGTTTAACGACTAATGTTATAATTTATCCTATAATTAACAGTAATTATTCGATTTTTATGTATTTATATTTAAAATATTACTATTTTAACAAAAATATACTCATTAAAAAATATTTCTAATTAACTTTGTTCCCTTTCTTTTAATTATAAAATACTAGAAAACATTAAAAAGAGTAGAAGGTAAAAAAAAAAAAAAATCGTTTTTACTCCAAAAACGAACTTCAGTCCCTAGAGAAAACGACGACGTACTACCTCAAATAAGTCATCTTCATCAATGCCACAAAGAAAAAAGAAGCAAAAGGTAGATCGACCCCATTTCTTTCGGCTGCTTTCCTCGATCTACCGTGATTCTCTTTCACTCTATAAACTAACTCTTCTTTTACCTGAATTTCGCGCATTTTCTATCAGGTTCCGTTTCTCGCTCATGCTTCTACCCCTCCCGCTAATTTGAATCTTGCGTTATCGTTGGATTATGGATTTTGTACATATACTTATAATTCTATCTCGAATCAATTTAAATGCGTATTCTTCTTAGTTCTGGTGTCCTTTTGACTTTTTTTTTATTTTACTTATGAGTTATTAAGATGAATTTAATCAATCGCAACAACAATTTTTCGTGGTTTTTTCTTCAAGTTTCCCTTTTCCTTTTATCGACTTCAGTTTCTCAATTCTCAGCGTTCGTATTCATTTGATTGGATCGTTAATTCTTAATTCTTACCTTGTACGCAAGTTTGGATGTATATCTTGTTGGGTTCTGATTTGAAAAAGTTGGATCATGGTATTTTTCTTTTAATCAATTTATTTGTGGAATGTCAATGTAGGGTCTCTGATGTGCTTGAACCGGTGGATTTGAGTTTTCGGATTGAACTGTTTTAGGTTTATATAGTTAAAAAAGGATGGCTTGGTTCAGCGGGAAGGTGTCCTTAGGGGGCTTTCCTGATCTCGCCGGGGCAGTCAATAAACTCCAAGAGAGCGTGAAGAATATTGAGAAGAATTTTGATACAGCTCTCGGGTTTGAGGAGAAGTCTGAATCAAGCAATAATGAAGGTACTTTTCTTTTTTACATTGCTTACATTGTTAGTATTTTGTGTAATATTCAAGCATTTGGATGCAAATGTCTTGTATAAACCTATATTAGGTTTTCCATTACGATATTACGTTCTTTTTGGTAAATAGTAACAATGGGTGCCATCGTAGTTTGTGTGAATCATCAGGTTAATAAGCTAGAGTTGTAAAGTTTGCTAGACAAGTGACATGTTGCAAGTATTGCACACTACTTCAGTTCCATGTTATAGGATGTCAATTAGGAAGCCTAAGTTGTAGTTTGCCTCTACTGCCTATTGCAGTGCTAATCTTGTAGTTTACCGTTCCTGAATTATCCTGTGAAGGGTTAACTTTTCTACTGTTTTATTTAAATTTGGAATAATAAAAAAAATACAGCCTGTTTGTTATCTTTGTCTGCTTTACTTCAATTTCCGTGGAATCCAATGAACCCTAGTCCCTAAATTAGGTTACTTGTTTGCTTCCTTTGAAATGAAGTTATCTTTATATTACCTTATTTTGTCACATTCCTTGCATAAATAGGTCAATGCTGATCTCATGCTTAAAGAAGCACTACATACTGGTGACTTGTTTTTGAACTTTTTTTGTGCACGAAGTCCCAAAAAAGATGATGCTTCTAATGACTTATCATTTCTAATATTTTCAATGTTGAAAAAATGTTGTACATAGAAGTTATAGTGCGGGTTTTGAACCAGTCATGCTTATGGCTTCCTGTCTGTATTCTTCCAGCTTCAGGATTGTGGTCCTCGGACAGAAAACCACTATTTGACCCAGTTATGTCCTTTATGGGTCAGAAAAGTGAGGAGACTGAGGTTGAATCATCAGAAAAACTTGAATCTTCAGAGAGTCCACCCAAAGTTGAGGAAAAAGAAAAGGCTGAAACTGACAAGTCAGGTCATTCTCATGTGAAAACCACTGTTGAAGAAGATAAAGAAGCTGTCAAGGTAGAAAAAAATAACGAGCATTCAGAGGCTGTGGAGAGAGCAGATACTGTGACTTCGAACCCTGGTAAAGCTGAATCTGAATCAGAATCAATTTCTGCAGAGCCTTATGAATCTACCTTTAATAATGTTAAGTCATCAGATTCTCCAGAAAATGAACATCAGAAAGAAATTTTAGATGTAGTACCCTCTGCAGATTATGAATCCAAGGAAGCCAAACTAGATACTGCAGAGGTAGACACAGTTGAAGTTACTGAGCCTGTGCCAGCCGGGTCAAGTGTTGCTGTAGACATGCATGGAACTAATGATGAACGAAAGACACAGATAGAAGAGACTTTAGAGACAGGTTATCTAGTTAAATATGAGGAATCAATTGACAGCCAAGCTGATGCTGGCAATGGCCCTGATGAGCCAATGCCGTTAAGTTCACATTCTGTTATAGTAGAGGAGACTAACAGTGCTCAGGAACTTTTGCTGTCCACTGAATCGGTTCTTGAAAATGATGAAAATGCTATAAGAGTTGAAGTGGACCGGCAGATTAATGATAGTGAAACTGATTCTAAAGAAGATATACGCTTGAGTTCTGCCAGTGCCTTATCAAACTATGCGGATTCTACCCATGAATTGGAGAAGGTGAAGATGGAAATGAAAATGATGGAATCTGCATTGCAAGGTGCCGCAAGACAGGCTCAGGTACCTAACTTCTCCCATTATTTTGCTGTGATGTTTACATTAGAAGTTCACTAATTTTATTCTAAGTTTTTTTCTCTATATTTTTTTGGTATTCGATCACATAGATTTAAGCCTTAATATAGGCAGATTACAATAGAGTGCAATAGAGATAAAATTCTAAAGTGATACACTGATACTAACTTAGAATCCTACTAGGGTTTAACTAGTTTAGTCATTATCCTGTCTAATCTTCTACTTAGATAAGATCTTCAGTACAAATTAAATAATAAATTACTCTGTTACAGACTAATTAGGACACTAATTACTAATTATACATGGCTACAATGTACATGAGCATGTTTCATTCTCTTGTCTTTTTATTTGTCATTCGTATGCACATCAGTTCTCCTATATGGAAAAATAACATAACATAAGTTAGATTCTTTGTGGTTCTCTATAACACCCGAATGCTTTTTGATGTTCTTTATTTCTTATTTTAAGAAGTTGGGATGGGGGTTAAGTGGTTTGTATGTTGCAAGGCAGGTTTTCTGAGATTAGAACTTAGTAACCTACAAGAAGATGGCTTTACTACTAACAATAGAAGGGAATCTTATACCTTTTATTTATTTTTGATAGGAATAACAGGCCTCATTACAAACCTCCTCCTTGATTAACGGAGTCTGATAATCAGCTCCTTAATCTGTAGAGGGAGGAAGAGTGCCTTAAAACTTTTATTACTCATACGAACTTACATAATGTTTAACAAAAACTCCAATCTGAAAAACACAACATACTTAACCACTCAAGTAACAACCAAAAACCTAAAAACTCAAACAATAAAACCCACTGATAATGCCTAACAATCAACCAATTCCCATCTTTGCTAAACTATCAGCCTCCCCATTACACGCCCTTGGAATCCATCTAACTGAGTGCACCCTATCCGAGAAGAGTGATGAAATCTCCTTAACTAAAGGTAAGATAAAAAAAGGGGCCAAAGTTGGGGTCAATATCCATTCCACAGCCGACTTACAGTTACTTTCCACAATCAACCTTCCAACAGTAACCCAACAAGAAGACAAATAGATTTCAATTCCTCTCTTAATAGCCTTTAACTCCGCAACCTGGGGGGGACCTTGACCTATATTTTCTGAAAAAGTCAGAAGAAAGTTGTTGTTCCAGTCTCTCAAAATACCTCCTATACCTCCATTTGTGCCATCAAGTCTAACAGTTCCATCAACATTCATCTTCAAAAAATCAACAGGGGGTGGGAACCAGCGAATCACCTGAACATTCTTAGGATTAAGAGCCTTAATACCGTCTGCAAGAGATGGATCACCAATCAGCACATCCTCCTGAATAGGAAACTTAGGGTACTTGGCTAGAAACCATTTAGATAACCTGAATCTAGCAATAAAAAACAGAGACATCCTATCAAGGGGAGCACCTTCGAACACCATTGCGTTCCTAGCTTTCCAAATCGACCAAAATACTACTCCCGGAATAAATTTCCAAATCAACGATTTCCCCCTCAGTTCACCCCAAGAGCTGAGCAAAGAAGGTGGGTCCTTTGGAAGTACCAAAGCTATATCCCAAAAGCTTACTATCTTATACCATAGTTCCCAAACTACAACACACGAAATAAATAAATGTTGCACTGATTCCACTTGTTCCTTACAAAACGGACACATAATTTCATCCCCTAGCTGCATTCTTCTTTTCACCAATTCTTCTCTCACTGCCACTTTCTGATGAGCTAGCTGCCATAGGAAAGCTTCAACACGAGGAGGAGATAATCCCTGCCACACCCCTTTTAACCACATATCAGAACCCCCGACACCTTCCCGAGTACATTTCTGCAAGATTTTATTGAAAACATTCCATCCCCACTTGTAGACCAAGAAAAAAAGTCTTCTACTGATTCTGTCAGTTTAAAGTCATTCAGTTTTTTCATCAATTCCAGCCACTGCTCCAATTCCCAGTCACACAAATTCCTTCTGGTTTCGACGTTCCACACCCAACCATTCGAATCAAAACAGCCAAACTCAGCAACCTTACCCCATCTGTTTGTAGACAACACATACATTCTAGGGAAAAGATTTTTTAAAGGAAACTCGTCAGCCCATGTATCTGTCCAAAATGAAATAGACTTTCCATTCCCCACTTTCAACTTAGAGTGTGATCTGATACATTCACCCTCCGAGTCATTCTTCAAGAAATTGTTAGCAATACCTCTCACAATCCAAGAAGATTTGGGCGTAAACACCTTGCTAATAGACATGGAATTACAACTAACCTTGTGTCTGCAACAACATAACACACTTTTCCACAAAGTATTCTTTTCATTGGCAAACTTCCACACCCATTTTCCCAAAAGAGCCCGATTAGAAAGATTCACATCAAGAACACCAAGACCACTAGAATTCAGAGGCTTGCAAACTGATTTCCAATTAACCCAGTGTATCCTCCTTTTTTCCTCATTACCCTCCCATAGAAATCTGGCCATTAATGAATTGAGCTTCTTACCAATAATGCAAGGCATTCTAAAAAGTGATAAGAAAAATATTGGTAAGGAAGTTAGCACCGACTTCAATAAAACTATCCTGCCAGCCAAAGAGAGACAAGAAGCTTTCCAGTCGGCAAGTTTGGAGCTAAAATTCTTGAAAACTGGATCCCATAGAGCTTCTGAGTTTTTCTTAGCATCGAGAGGAAGTCCCAAGTAATCTGTTGGAAAGGAACCCACTGAACAGCCCACTGCTAATGGCCACTCTGTTAAAACGTCCTCTTCCACATTAATACCAAACAGCTTGCTCTTAGTTAGATTTAGATGCAAACCTGTCATAATACTAAAAATCCTCAACACTCTCTTGACATTTTTAATCTGGGAGAGAGAAGCTTGACAGAAAATGATCAAGTCATCGGCAAATTGGAGATGTGACAACCGAACAGAGTTTTCAGATTTCCCAATAACAAAGCCTTGAAACAGACCCCTGTCTACTGCTTTAGTTATCATCAAATGAAGCAGCTCACCTACAATGTTAAACAGTAACGGAGATAAACTGCACCTTTGCCTAAGTCCTTTGGCCATAGGAAACTCTTCCGAGGGGGACCCATTTACAAGAACCGAGATTGAAGCTGTTGATATACACTGAGATATCCACGACAACCATCTCTTGCCAAAACCCATCTCTGACATTACTCTGATTAAAATTGGCCATTCCACAGAATCATAAGCTCTACGAAAATCTACCTTGAAGACAACCCCTTGTAACCCTTGTTTTCTCCAGTAATCAATCCCTTCATTTGCTATAAAAGCACAATCCAACAGTTGTCTCCCCGGTATAAAAGCAAACTGAGATTGACTAATAATATCACCAACACAACAACTCAGTCTCTTCGATAAAACTTTAGAGATGGTTTTGTATAAACTGCCTACGAGGCTGATTGGTCTAAACTCCTCTACACTGTCCGGATTTAGCTTCTTCGGAATAAGTGTGATAAAAGCATGATTAACACCATGCTCCCATTTCCTTCCAAAATAGAAATCTTCAAAAAATTTCAACACGTGCTCCTTTAAAATTGGCCAGCATTTTTTAAAGAAACCCATTGTGAAACCATCCGGTCCTGGAGCTTTAGAGCTGTCTGATGAAGCTATAGCTTGCCAAATTTCCTGTTCTAAGAATTGCTCTTCAAGTTTGTTAGACTGTTCCCCTGACAGCTTAGCAAATTCTAGAACTAAGTCCTCCACTTCCATTGTTGAATTGGAGTTGTAGGCTGCCTTAAAAAATTATGAAATATGTAACTTTAACTGTTGAGGGTCTGAAACCACATTCCCATTTATCTTCAAGCTTAAAATTTCATTTCTTTTGCTTTTGTTCAGTGCAGACAGATGGAAAAACCTTGTGTTTCTATCCCTGTCTTTAATCCATCTAGTCCTTGACTTCTGAAACCAAATGCTTTCTTCGATTCTATACAACCTCCAGAGATTAGTTCTACACTGCCTTAACTGATCCCACTCCTGCTTCGAGAGAATTCCACCTTGAGCTTTACAATCCAGTTCATTAATACACCTTTCTAAATCAGAAATCGACTCAGAAATCCCAAAAAACTTACTGCTAGACCATTTTCTGATTAATGTTTTTGTTCCTTTTAAGATGTTGAAGATTCCCCTTCTGTTATTTCTCCCCCTCATAACAACCATGGAAGATTTAACCAATTCCTCAAATCCTTCCTCCTCTAATAGATAATTAAAAAATCTGAATGGTTAACGGCTTTATCCTCAATTCCTCATAACTGGATTATGGTCAGATAAGGATCTAGGCAAAAGTCTTTGCACTACATTCGGAAAACAAGTCAGAAACCTCCCAGAAATTAAGAACATGTCGAGTCTTTCCCACGTAGAGTCTTCTCTATTATTACACCAAGTATACCTTCCTCCCACCATAGGGAGATCAATTAAGTTTGATTGTTGTAAGAAGTTTCTAAATAAATCAATAGAATGCCAGTTTTGGGACTTGCCCAACTTCTCATCCGGATTGAGATACACATTAAAATCTCCCCCGATACACTAACAAATTTTGAACAGACACAAACTCCAACAGTTCCCTGAAAAAATCTTCCTTTTCTGCTTCAATTGATGGACCATAAACATTTATAATCACACAATCTTCACTTGAATTTCTGAACTTCCCAAAGACTGCTATGAATCTGCCATTTAAGATGCTGTTCGAGACTACAAAATCATTTTCATTCCACATAATCATTAATCCTCCTGCAGATCCCACTGCTGGAACAACAATACCTCCTTTAAGAAAACTCCCCCCTATCCTTCTTCTTAAAGCCAAAGAAACACTTTCTAGTTTTGTTTCTTGAATTAGAAGAAAGTTCGGCTTATTCCTCTTCACCAAATTAGCTACAGCTCTTGATTTTTCCTTTTTTCCAAAACTCCTTACATTCCATGAAATTATGTTAACATTTATCATAACGAAAAATTCAACACCAAAACCTTTAAGCTAGTCAACAGAAGAACACTAATCTCCTGAATTCCCCCATTCCTTACTTTCGGCCAATCCCTCCTCAAAATTTATAATTTTGTCTAGAAAAGCCTTCTTCCCCTCTTTAAAATATATCCCCAGTATTTTGCTGACTTCCCATGTAGCCAAAGCCTCCTCCAAGAACACCGAGAATGTTGAAGAATAAACAGTAAGAAAACTAACCACATCCAAAGCTTCTCTGATCAAAAGCCTTCTCCTACTTCTACTCACTCTCCCTGGCATAGAACCAGGTATATATCCAGTAGAGACCTCTTCTACAGTCCCTGAATGTTGAGCAATACCCACTTCTGAAATCTGAGGAATACCAAATTCCTCATTAATGGAATACCAAATTCCTCATTAATGGAATTGGCCCCTTCCACTAAGGAATTTAGATATGATTGTCTGCTCAAACTAGGGATTAGAATTTTCCTATTTTGAACAACCAACTCCCTTATTTTAAGTCCCTCATCTTTTCTGCTCGGATTATGCCACACCTTTCTTACCCTAGATCTTCTATATACTCTAGATACAGATCCTCTTTTCCACCTTCCTACTGGGACGTTCCTACCACATAAACTTCCAGACAAGAGGTTCAGAGGACTCCAACTCCTTAAACCATTTGTGACAGACTCCTGATTGGCTCCCAACACCTGAATTCCAACCTTTTGGACTGGTACGAGTTCCCTTTCCACCTCTGTTTCCTCTATACTTCTAACTTCTTTGTCCAGTTCAACATCTTCCTCTATCCCTTCAGAATTATTATACCTTTTATTTATTTAGTTATGAACTTTACTTTCTCTTCCATGTGCTTGACTTTGAGATGGTATCTTCTGCTACATCTGTCCAAGACAAAGGGCACCATAGGGAAGAAATAATTTTATATTGTATGAAAATTGAAGTTTTATGGTTCTTGAATCTCCAATTTCATTTTGTTTCATTTTCAGGCAAAAGCTGATGAAATCTCTAAGCTGATGAATGAGAATGAGCAGCTTAAAGTTGTAATTGAGGATTTGAAGGTATGTACATGCTTTCGCTCTAGATGGTTTAACATGGTTTGGTTTGTCTCTATGCTAGTCATACCTAATATATTTTCTTCTTGTCTGTTGACTTTTGGTGCTTTCTTGAATAAAAATGCACATCTCGATAGAGATTAAATGAACAAATTCCACGTTATCAATTAGAAGATTCCGCTCAACGTCTCAGATGTTAATATAATGATATTAGCAGTGTTACATGGCATATGTATGATAAAAATTGATGGATAATTTTTTTTTGTTTCCATTTGATATACCTCTATGTTTTATTGTCTTTGGTCAAGCTTTCTCTTGTTTTGCTTGTGGTTTCACTTCCATGTGTAAAAGTTAATATGAACCTTGACGTACCTTGGAATCATCAATTTCTTCCCTTAATATAAGTCTACCACTTTCTACCAGTGTCCTTTTTCTTTTATTGTTTGAGATTAATTATCCAATGGCTAAAGATGTGTAATTACTAGTTAAAACTAGATGTTTAGGAAGATATCCTACTGTCTCTATCCTGGTAACAATGAAAAAAGACTGCAAATTAACCGCTGAAAAGCTTGGAACAGATAAAATCCAATGAAGCAGAAATGGAGTCTCTGCGAGAGGAATATCATCAAAGGGTTTCAACTCTTGAAAGGAAGGTATGGTATAAGAATTTCTCTTTTTCTTTCTTGATTTCTAATATTAATTTATTGTTTATATTCCGTGTGTTATTGTCATTGAGAAATGTTAGAACTTCATCCTGAAGTTTTGGAAATCCAAACCAAGTACACCAATTAAAAATTTTCAAGTAATAAATTACACGTATATGTTTAATTAATTTAGTTTAAATATGAAATTAAATACTCAACCATGAAATAACTCAATCAAATTATTTAATTAATTGGGTATAAATGTTTAAAGTTAGAATGATATTTTTTTTAATTTTATGAATAAATCTTAAAAAAGTAAAAAAAGAAAACTATCAATTTGGTTTAATTGGTTTAGTAGGTTATTTTAGTTCGTTCAGGGCAAAATTTGGTTTGGTTATTTTGGCTTTAACAATAAAGTCGGTTCGGTTTATTTGGTTTTTGATATATAAAAGCCGAACCAACCCAATGTACCCCTAATTGTAATTACATCTTGTGGTATGGAAATCCTTTTGTAACGTTTTGTAATGTATGTAGCTACATACTAAAGTTTATAAAGTATGTTGAATAGGTTCCCAATAAGACTTCCACTTTTCGATTATCTCAATATCTCGACTCTGAAGGAAAATATTTGTAATATCTTTTAGGAGTGTATTGGGTTAAATGATATTATTAACTAGATCTATGAGATTAAGTAAGATATGTGGTTATTACCTGGGTTATGATGATCTGTGGTTTTTGAATTCTTGGCCTCTTTCTCACTCTTATAAGAGCAACAAAATTGTGGTGATCTAATGCTTTAAGTTACCTACATATAATTCAAAGGTTACCGCACAATAATATTCTGCTTTAATCTTATTCTGCTGTGTGACTATCTTCATTTCCTTAGAAGAATTTTCTTGCTTGTGATCTGATTCATTCCAGGAAAAAGGTTGTTTTTTAGCTCAATTATTATGCAATTCAAAGTTGTCTCTTGGTGTATGTTTTTCCAGGTTTATGCCTTGACTAAAGAAAGGGATACTCTTCGAAGAGAGCAGAATAAAAAAAGTGATGCTGCTGCTCTTTTGAAGGAAAAAGATGAAATAATTAATCAAGTCATGGCTGAAGGTGAGATCTGCAAACTCCTATAGACATTTGATGTGCTATAACATTTTTTCATCTTATTCAAAAACATATTATTTTCTTCTATCAGATATCTTGGAACTTGTTCTATGGTCCTCATGTAATTTCTTTGTAATGGAGTTCCTGTAAAAAGAGCCCAACTATAATGGACTCATTTCATTGTCAATAAATAACTTGAACAGGATTATGTGCAATACTTTTAAGAGGAGGATTAGGTGGGTGGGGTATCGGTTGTAAATATAGAGAACTCCCTCAATGGGAGTGGTTAAAGTTTTCTGTATTTATCATCAATCCCTTGCCCACCTGACCCTTACTTAGGGCTACAATACCGGTGGCTTCTATAATTTATTATGGAGATTAAGTGTAAAAAGAGCATTCTTGGTGCATCTCCTTCTGTGTCTGATTGAGATTTTAGTTTACTAGATGATTTTCGAGAAAACCTGAACCCTTGTTGTCTATGAGATCTTATTGCTAGATATTTGTCTCTTCTCTCAGGCGAAGAGCTTTCAAAGAAGCAGGCTGCTCAAGAGGCTCAGATTAGGAAATTAAGAGCTCAGGTATGACAATATGCTCGGTTGTTTGAGTTCTCTAAATTTCTGGTAAATAATCTCTTCTTTCTCTTCACTTTCTTATTACTATTCTTTTTCCTTGCCTTTTTGCTACTCTAGATTAGAGAGCTCGAAGAGGAGAAGAAAGGCCTGACTACAAGGCTACAGGCAAGTGCATGCCCTTGAACCGGACATAGTTTGTTTATTACTTTTCCCCTTCCTTTTTATCTAGAATTCAAAATGATATGTTCTCTAATATGAGACTTTATGTTGTATTCAATCTCTTATCTCTCCTGGACAAAACAGTATCATTCAAATTAATTGGTTTTTCACAGTAATAATTGGCTTAAACTTAGTATTATTATATCATATGGATTTGCTAAATTGTAAATACTAGTCTGTATAGACCTTTTATTTCATATTCTCTATCTGCAATTTTTTATGCCTGTTTTTCTATTTGAGATTTTAAATTTGGTAGACTGAACTTCATAGAAAACTATAGGATGCTATTATTTTGTAGATGTTTTCTTCTGTAAAAATGGCCTTAGACTTGGATTGCCATGTTCCATTGGTTGCTGCTTTATTCTTTCGTTTATCTCCTATCTAAACTATCTAAAAAGGAAAAGAAAAGGAAACAATGCTTGTAAGTTTTTACTAATTTTCTTCATTACTTCATTTTGGTCCAACTGATGCAAGTGGATTAAAAAGATTACCTTAGAGTACTTGGGGGATATTTTACTATATTTAGTGTTGTCACTTCTTTGGGTTTATTTTTGTTTGAATTGCATAGAAAGAATTGTGTCATTTATTTCAACTTCTTCATGGTCATGCACCTTCCTATACTTTAAGGTTGAAGAGAACAAGGTAGAGAGCATAAAAAAGGACAAAACAGCTACAGAGAAGTTGCTACAAGAAACAATTGAAAAACACCAAGCAGAACTTGTGACTCAGAAAGACTTTTATACAAATGCTCTATTTGCTGCAAAGGAGGCTGAAGCACTAGCAGAGGCTCGTGCCAACAATGAAGCTAGAACTGAACTGGAGAGTCTATTAAGAGAGGCTGAGGAACGTGAAGCACTGCTTGTACAGACACTTGAAGAGTTGAGACAAACCTTAAGCAGAAAGGAGCAGCAGGTTTTGCATTCTATTAATTGAGATTCCAGATTCTATCATGCTAATGAATGAAAAGCATGATGTTATTGTCATTTTATAACAATGTAGGCTGTTTATCAAGAAGACATGTTTCACAGGGACATCGAAGATCTTCAAAAACGTTATCAGGTGCACTGAGTTTGTACTGGCCTATGTAGATATTAAATCTTTCCTTGGTACCTTTACTTTCAGGAATTTGTTTCTAGTAGTTCACAGCTCGAATTTTGTTTTCTAGGCAAGCGAACGACGGTGTGAGGAATTGATTGCACAAGTGCCTGAGTCTACAAGACCTCTTTTAAGGCAGATTGAAGCCATGCAGGTGAAATTTGTGGTTCTCATGCATTCTTAACAATCTTCAAGGACTGTTGCTCTTCATATATTTGTGCGGATATTGATTGTTGCTCTATTACTGATAGGAAACAACTGTCAGAAGAGTAGAAGCTTGGGCTGCTGTGGAGAGATCTCTAAACTCTCGTCTCCAGGTGTGTATAATGTTATTGCCTGTTATGACATCTCATGAGAATCTTATAGCAAGCCTTATTCTCATAATTATCTATTCTATTGAATTTACAGGAAGCAGAGGCAAAAGCTGCAGCTGCTGAAGAGAGAGAACGATCTGTGAATGAACGCCTATCTCAAACCTTATCGCGAATTAATGTTCTTGAAGCTCAGGTTCTTCATCTGTGACTACGTTATGTTCACTTGCATAAACATTTCTAGATATCAGCTTAACCTTTGTTTTGCTTTGGTTCAGATTTCTTGTCTTAGAGCTGAACAAACACAGATTAGCAAGTCCCTTGAGAAAGAGAGGCAAAGAGCTGCTGAGAATAGACAAGAATACCTTGCAGCAAAGGAGGAAGCTGATACGCAAGAAGGTCGGGCAAACCTGCTTGAGGAACAAATTAGGGAACTAAAACGGAAACATAAGCAAGAGTTACAAGATGCTCTTGTGCACCGGGATCGTCTACAGCAGGTTTTGCTTTTGATCCGTTGTTACGTTAAAATTACTTTCTCTTTGCACATGTAGCTTCAAATAAAGCTATCTTCATTTTAAAATGTTTTTCTCTTTAACTTTGATGAAAAAGAATTCCTTTTTTTATTCTTCACATGATTACAGAAAAATTGCATATATAACTTAGTAGTTGGAAAATTCTCTTAAGTTATCTGCTGAAGTAGATCAGGCATTCTTTTAAGAGTTTCTTACACCTATATGAACATAGGAACCATTTTAACAGATTTGTTAGTATTTAGATCTGATCTCAAGGTTCCATTTACCGAAAGAATCTTTTCATTTGTCACAGGAAGTAGAAAGGGAGAAAGCTGCTCGGTTAGACTTGGAAAAGACGCTGCATGTGCATTCTACGGCTGTATCTGAGCAAGCTCCAATAGCAAGGCGTAATTCCATTTCGGAGAACGGTATGTTGCTTCTTATTATGATGTAGATGATCTTATGCTGCTCTTTACTTATTACGCGACTTTGGTGCAGGAAGCTTGTCCCGGAGACTCTCTACTGCTAGCAGCCTAGGAAGTATGGAGGAAAGCTATTTTCTGCAAGCATCTTTGGACTCATCTGATGGTGTATCCGAAAGGAGAAATATTGGAGAGGCAACCTCAACTCCTCTCTACATGAAAAGCATGACACCCAGTGTGTTTGAATCGGCCCTTCGTCAGAAGGAGGGTGAACTTGCTTCCTACATGTCTCGTTTGGTATGCATTATTCTTCTTTGAGCTCCTGAATACTGGATATTTCTTGATTTCAAGTTGCGGATTGTATCTGTACTGTTTAAATAGCTAATATCAACTAGCTTTATTTGATGTTTACTTCAGGCTTCCATGGAATCTATCCGTGACTCTTTAGCCGAGGAGTTAGTCAAAATGACTGCACAGGTGAATTTTCCATTTGCTACCTAGTTAAACGGGAGTGACGTTTTCTACTGTATTCTTCTTGCCTTTAATCTTATCTACATTTGCTGCAGTGTGAAAAGTTGAAGGCAGAAGCCGCCACAGTGCCAGGAATCCGGGCAGAGCTAGAAGCCTTGAGGCGGAGACACACTGCTGCACTGGAGCTAATGGGTGAACGGGATGAGGAGGTACATGCGTTTCTAATTTCGGATTCTCTCCCTTTTCTGGCTAACTAAATGTTATATTCAAGGATGTATACTATATATGTTACGTTGATCTATGTTCTATTACTTAAGCAGAGACAATATGAGCTTTGCTGAAGTAATATCAGGATAAAAAAATGAATATTCAGAATCGTGGTAGTGTTTTGAATATCTTCTATCCTCGTGTTAATGTATTTCCGACTCATTATGGTTTCCCCATAGGAAAATGAGAATATCATATGATATTGCCGTTATAAATAATGTTCTTACTTTCAGCTGGAGGAACTCCGAGCTGACATTGTGGACTTGAAGGAAATGTACAGAGAGCAAGTAAACTTACTAGTGAATAAGGTATTTTTTTTTCGTTTTTAAAAACTTTATCTCAATTCATGTGTAACATTATATTGATTACTTCCTCTGTGTGTTTGACAGATCCAAGTAATGAGTTCTTCGGCGGGTAATTCTTCGTAAGCGATTATTTTCTTCTTCTTCTTCTTTGTTTGGCGTGGTAATTTTCTAAATGAAAGGATGTCCATGATATACTTTATAGTCAAGTGTTGGTTCTAAAGAAATTTTTCTGTTAAAAAACTCAAACTAGTCGAAATATGTGTTTTGTTGCAAGCGTTTGGTTGATGATGAGCCTGCCTGCCCCTTCAATGATTTTTCTACTTCGGTGTAAACAACAATTCTACCATGTGAAATCTGTGTTTTATTCCATTAGCCAACATCAAAAATTGATTCTATTGCCTATTTTTTTAATCAATTACATAAATAGAAGGAATAAATATTATTTATTTTGAATATTTATTAATTTTTTTACTTGATTTTTCTCTATTTTCCCCCTAATATCAAGCTTAGATTTGCTTTCTCGTAACAATTCACTTTTAACGTCTCCATATAATATGTTAAACGACGCATGGATAGTTTCATGGGTAAACTGCATATGTAGTCATCCAACTATTTTTGTGATTTTGTTTTGGTTACTCTTTTTTCTTAAATAATATTTATTATAAGTCGTCTGGAAAATACAAGTCTGGCAGTCGTTTGGATCACACAACGACTTCTAAAAGTTATTTAGAACACACAACGATTTCTAAAAGTTATTTGGAACACGATGATTTTTGAAAGTTGCCTAGATTTCACGAGTCTTCTTCATATTTGATACATACAAGATAATAGAGATGGTTGGCTAGTTTTTTGGGTAAACTATATATTTAGTCATCCAACTATTTGTGCAATTTTGTTTTGGTCACTCGTTTTATTTTAAAATATTATTAAAATTATGTTTTAGTTATATGTTGTTAGAAAAATTAACGGTGACGATGATGCGTTAACATAAGGCTACATCATTATTAAGAAAGAATAAATACAATCCGTACTTAATTCTCAGAGCTTAGCTTGAGGCTGAGGTGATCTATAGTCATTAGCAGCCGTCCACTGAGTAGCAACTGCAATCAAACGGCCATTGTTAGATTTGCTTCGAACCCCGACCACCATAGATGTCATCTTTCCTCTGTGTCCATTTACCTTTGCTTCTATCTCTACTTCTTCCTGCATCACAATAGTTAATTAATTCATTAAAACCAAAATTAATGTCTTAATAACGCTTGTTTTACGATAAACTGAGATTAGTCTTACTGGTCAAATGTAAGAAAGAAGCAAATGTAACCTGAATCTTTGCCGTAGAATGATATAGAATGTTGAAATTGACGGTGACTTTTAAATGGTGGCCGGTGGAGTATATGGCGGCGCCACCTACGTTGTCGATTATTGTAGCGATGGCTCCGACATGCCAATTCCCATTCATATCCTGCATAATAAACAAGTCTTTTTTTCCTTTACTTGGAAAAACATAAATTAAAATGGAAACTAAATGAGGCGAAATAAATCATCTCTGAATTTGAATTTTGAAATAGACAGAAGATGATTCGTTACGTATACGTAATTCAAAGTCGAAAAAAGAGAGAAGAGAGATTACGGAAGCGTGGGCGGGAACGATGAAGCTACAGCGTAAGAAGCCGGTCTGTGCTTCGATGACCTGAAGACCACGAAGGCTTCTAGCCTCGATCTCGTAACCGATTGCCCCATTCGTGACGTCATCGAGCCATTTTAGAGATGTCTGCAACTGCAAATGCGTCTGCGCAATGCTTCGATCTTCTTCTTCCATCAAGTTCTCGGCCATCGTCTTTCTCCACTAGCTCGCATATATATACACGACAGCTAACGCTTGAAATGCTGTTATTAAATTAGGGAAAGAATCGATGGGAGAAGCCGCCGATTTCGAAACAAAAACGTCGGCGGTGGACATGAGAAAAGTCATCTTATTACGCATCTATTTTGATTCTGTTGATTAGAAGCGTAGAAAAGGTCGCATGCCTTGTATGACTTTGTTTTCATTAAGATGCAATTCGAATCTGTTTTTTCCACTTTCAAAAACCAAAATTCTAAAATTCGGTTGATCAGAATCGATTAGTCCCATTTTGACTTTATGGAAGGCGATACTGGATATTATTTTTTTTCATTAATCTAGGATAAATATAAAATCGTATCTTTTTAAATATAACTCTCAACATTTAACGCTCGTTCTTCTGTAAGTACTAACTGTTTAACGGCTAAATTCACTAATCCATTAAATATGAATGATAAATAATTTAATTAACATTATTTAAATAATGACTTAATTAATAAATAAGTGATCGAATTAGAACTTCCAATGTAGTTATCTCTCTCTCTCTAAAAACATGGATGTTTTATTTACTATACAATGCTAATACACCATAAAATGAAATAATTATAGTATATTTGGTTAACTCAGTTTTAAAATTATTTCAAGTCCGATAATTGATCTGTAATTATTGTGTTCACAATAAAGATTGCTCACTTTTCATCAACCAACCGTCTCTTCAGCTCCTTCTTATTCACCTGGAAATTTAACAAAAGCATGTATATATATATAAACTCATTGCGATTCTTGCGAAGCACGTTAACCGGCACGCTTGAAACAATAGTCAAAGAAGAAACTCACCTTTCCCATCGCATTACGAGGAAGAGAATCCCACAACATTAATCGTGTTGGAAGCTGGAAAAGACACAATCGTGATTATTATTCTTTAGTTAATGCTCTCAGGCCATGGTTCACAAACTGCAATGAGCTCATCCAAAATATGAAGTGCATTGATTTGTCACGATAATCACCCATCGATCGATGAGAGGGAGAATGAGGTCAGCGATCGATCGACGACCGTACAATTGATTTTTAGTTCATATTAAGAAATAGAGAGAGGAAGCCTCTGGTGTGCTTGGCTTGCTGATGAAAGGTTCATTGGGAACACATTTAAGAGAAACTCTATCCTGCTAACTTCATAAAAACTTGGTTTGGTGGGAGATCACTTTAGCTTCCAGTTAACAATTTCAGCAGAAATCAAGATGGCACTGAATCGAGAGGTCCAGATTGCATGATTCGGCATTAGAAAACGAATTCGTTAAAGATAGAAATGCACTATTTAACCTTGTATGGAGCAAGTTTGTCTTTAGCCCAGTTGCAAAGATCTTCCAAACTGAAAGCAGAATTCAACTCATCTAGTTCCCTTTTTCGTTCCGACTCCAGCACCACTATTGCGGATACAGCTTCTCCATAATACTTGTCCAGTAAGAGAAACACACAGCATTCTGCTATATCAGGGTGATGCACAAAAAATAAATTTAGCCTGCTGATGATCGTTTAATCATTTACCCCTCTGTCAAGGGTGATCTTTTGTTTCGGTTTCCCTTGAAAGGAAATCAAAGAACAGATATTTAAAACAAAAAGAAAGGGGTTTCATGACTCGGAATAGGAATATAGAGAGGACGAGTTTACCTGTAAAAGCACCGATTCAATTTCCAAGGCAGACAATTTGTATCCTCCAACCTTCAATATGTCAGCACATAAAGGACATGATCTGAACATGAAACTTGAAGCTAAACTGCTGGAGTTCAACCAAACAGAGAAAGCAAACAAACATATTCCACATCCAACAGTAGGTAAGGCATAATGTATTGGCAGTAACAACCAGAAGGATCATGTGATGAGCAACATTGAGTGTTCTGAAAGTTCTTAAATGCATGTCATTATCACCGATTTTTTTATAAGAAAGAGAAATGACAAAGATTACAAAGAGAATGTCGGCATAATTTATCACAAACAAATAAACATCGAAAAATCAACAACACAAAACTAGACATCCTTACGTCCCAAAATGACATAGTATCCATCTTCATCCACTCTACAAGCTTCCCCAGTCTTGAAGAACCCATCTTCAGTAAACGATTCCTTGGTTACCTATTTTTAGGAAATTAACGAGTTCAGCGTTTACTGTCCTTGAATTTAATGAAAAATTTGCATGACACATCTAGGACTTCTCTAGCCCAAATTTTGAATACAGGTCTTAGTCCTTGACTAAGAGAAAACGAAGGGAGCACCATTTCCCTAAATTCAAGAACAGAAAAGAAGAAGCACCGAGAATTAAATTCCAGCAAAACTGGAAATCCTAAAAAAGACATTTCATATCGCGGGGTTGGGATCAAAGCAACAATGGAGTCTTTGAGTTTAATGTGACAGTCACCCTATGTCCAACATTGATATTATATCCGACATATTGTTGTAAACTATCATTAAAAGTTCAAGAAATATACTAAGTTCCAATTACTTGTGCGCATTAGTATGCCACAATGTCTAATTTTATTTCTCAATCATTTTCATTTTTTATGGGAACTTAACAGTAAGTACTACATTTGACGCTCAGCTTGCAAACTATTACCTCAAACGTTTGAGTCTATGCTTCAAGATTTGCGAGGAGAAAAATGAGCAAGGGTACAATTACATCAGTTTCATCAACAAATAAATGTGGACAAATGCATACGATGGTGGATATCGATATGGACACATGACGACCAACTTGGCTGAGACTATCAATTTTAAATGGGGGCGCCATTTACCAGTAACAACTTTGGTTAAAACAACTTGTTTTTGTTTGGGAGCGCTTTTTGCAAAGCTCGGGGACAAGCTCTAACTTGGATGCAAAACAGTCATACTTATCACCCAAGATTAATCGCAGATCTACAAAAAAATAATTGTTACATTAAATGGAATGTTTGTAACAAGCTTCTCTCGAACCCATAAATTGTTTTATGTCAGAAAAATGCCACGACCTTTTCAAGGGATTGAAGCTAACTCGTTAAGAGTTAATCTATAAGACAGATGATGTGACTATGTGTTTTTTCAAGCTCTGAAGTATCTATGCTCCCATGTCATAGCAGTTTGCTCTTATACCTGTCAAGAATATAACCGTTTTGTGGATCCCGTATAGCGATTTTTAGAAGTATTTAAGGTATATGAATTTGAGTTTTCCCATAGGTAATGAGAAAGACCAAGATGAGGTTTAAAATTGGCTTCCGATTATACCAAATATATCTGCATTAAGAGAGCAGGTCTTCTAAATCCTCTCGAATTTATTGTGATATGGATTTTCGAGAGACGTCCAAAGTAAACAAAATATGTGATTATTGTAGAAACCTACGCCTAATAAGAAAAACATATATATCTCTTTTATCATCACATAATCGTTGTTGTTTAGTAATTATAAAGTAAATCAAAGACTAGCAGAGAATGAAGTTCAGTAAAAGTAGGAAATGTAAAATTATATAATATCTATAAAAAGTATAAATTATTATTGACGGAGTTATAAAATTTATGTATAGTAATCATTAATCAAGAGTTTAAATTTTAAATAATGGATTTTATTTGTTTAATTATAATTTTCATAAGTAATAGAGATATATTAAAAATAAGAAAGAAATTTTTAAATAAAAAAAGTAATTGAAAATATTTGTAAACGATAGAATTTATTATTATTTTACAAATAAAAAATTATTATAAAATTTTAAAATTAATGTCGAATTGATCTGTAACACCAATTTAATTATGAAATTTAAGTCCGTAGAAATTCTCAATTTTGTTAGTTTATGTATTTTAGAAGGCAAAATTGATTAAATGTTTATTATAAGTTTGTATTTTTTGTTGTCAATTACAACATACTAAGACTACGTTTGAAAAGTTATCCAAGGACGAAATTTGAAAAATGGGGTCAAAGTTGAATTAAAAAAATCAAGAGTTTGAAATACAATTTTAACATCGTATTGATTTAGAATTAATTTTATAATTTTAGGAGTAAAATTATAAAATTATTATTTTTGAGAGAAAATTTATAAAACCCCAAAATTTTCCTATGAGACTCATATTTTCATACTCTCTTTTATTCATCACTGCCACATTTTTTCTTTGAAATCCAAATGGTGGAGACATTGAGGAGGAGAAAGATAATATATTTCGATTTCACATTGATAAAATGGTGAATATTACAAATCATACTCAGAAAAATTTCAAGTTTTTATTCAAATTTTATCGATTTTAAGAAAAACGAAAAAAGGAGAATATTGATTTTAAGTTATTTTAGAATATCAACCAGTTTAAGAATTAAATTAGATATTAATATTTTCTGTTCATAGATCACTTTATCAATTTAATGGGAGTCAATTATACAATGAAAATTGTGTTTATCAATAAATTTAGTGATCATAACATAACATTTAAAACATTAGTAACCAAAATAAAAGTGAAATGGAACTTTAGTGACTTTGAGTGTACTTTACCCTATGAGAAAAGAAAGTTTGGACCTCCATATTGTGGCCCCTTTTATCACCAAAAAAGGACCAACCAAGTAGTCTAAGTCCAATAAAATAATTCAAACCCAATTTAAACTAAACACATGTTTTAACTAATTCCCTTATATAAATTTGATTTTTTACGTAAAATTAATTTTTCATTAAATAAAAAAATAAAATTATTTTTTTAAATACTGGGTGAATATAATATAGTATTTGTTCAAAGATTCTCAACCATTTAATAATGAATTCCCATACTGTTGCATACGCTATACTTAAGTGTAAGACATCGACATATAACAATAATCTCTTAATTACTGAGATTGTTTAGTTTGTGTAATCATAATCTTTCTTTAAATATGTGCAATCTATCAAAAAGTTTAACAACTATTGATAGTCTTCCTCTTTCTGTTTAAAACTATGCAATATTTATGTAGGTATAGAAATTGAGAGAATTAATCTCACGAACAGTTCAGAATGTGTTGATAAATTATTGTAAAATGAAATTTAATTATACGGGATTGTCGACTTTATATTATCATGAAGTGAATCATGATGAATACAACATGAAACATAAAAGTATAGTAATGATAGATAAAATTATAGCATAAAAACATAAAAACATAAAAACAATTATATCGTAAAAATAGACAAAATCAACTACTTTAAAGATATGCAAAAAAATTAAAATGAAAAAGGCAATGATATAGGAGTGAGAGTTCGATCGAGTCGAGTCAAAAAATTTTGAGTTATTCAAGTTGATGATTCCTATTTTACAACTGGGACTTGATTTTGAAATTTTTTGAGTAAAGTTGAGTCTAAAAAATTAAAGTCAAGTCGATTTTTCGAGTTTATGTTCAAATTTAATTGTAAATATTTATAATATTATAATATTATTTTATTCAAATTTAAGTGACTTTCTATAACCATATATATAAGAAAAATATTTTTTTTTTCATATTTGATATACATATATCATATAAAGTCCAAGGACTTGACTTAAACTTGAAAATAAATCTACTAATTATTAAAAATTTGAAGTTATTCGAGTTGCATTTTACAATTCGATTTGAACTTGAAATTTTTTCACGTCGCGTCGAATTTATGAAATTACAACTCGAAATCAATTCAAATAAAAAAATTCAATTTTCGAGTCGAGTTTTGTTGACCTCTAATGATACTAAGCCGCGGCCTAAGAAAACTTTTTGACTTTATAATTTTTAAAATTTCAATTAGTGAAAAGATCATTTCAGAAATATTTAGTGTCTATTTTTGTATTTTACCCTATATATATTTTATATATGGTAGATTACGCATCTGGTCATGGTCTTCTAGATTGAAAACCGTAGTAAGAAAAGTCATCGGTCTTCGCTTCAACGATGGATTCCATTGCCAAACAAGTCTTGGTCTTTACCGATTACATATCCAAGAAATTAATGTTAAATTCGTTGACCACCCCCCTTCTCATCGTCAATTAGAAGAAGATAAAAAAATGCATCCGAAACTGAGAGAAACCTTGCAAGAAATCGAAGACGATGATATCCTGAAGCAACTCATCGGATGGTTTCAGGATCTCGTCGACGGAACCATCGGCCAAGAATTGGAAACCCGATCTCTCCAAGGACTGCGCATCACCCATGCTAGGAAAGGATATTTACGATCCGAGTTCGCCGTACCGAGCCTCGCCGCTGTAAAAACACAATCAGAATCCAACTACAAATGATTTTTCGTTGTCCCCCCCCCCCCAATTTTAATACACTGATTTCGTTTTTTTTAGGATGTTAATGGGAATTGGCATGGAGGAGCTATTGCGATCTTGATGGACGCCGTGGGAGCGGTTGCTGCGTATTCAGCTTTCCATCATGTCATCAAATCAGTTGATTTCAGCATTTCGCATTATTCGACGGCTAAGATTCAGGTCAGTCAATTCGGTCAGGGTAAACTACATCCATAGCCACTTATCTATGGATAGATTTTAAATTGATCATGTATCATTAAATTTTATTAATTAGACTAGTTAATTTTTTAAATGGTCTAATCAAATCACCTGTCAAAATATAGGGAAGTTGATGTGGGAGTTAAAATGTTAGTATAATGGTACTTTTGGTTCTTATTGTTCACACAGTGTGTAAATTCGATCCTAATTTTAATTTAATTCACAAATCAGATTATGTCACATGATATCATCTGATTAAAAGATTAAATTATTGGATTCAAATAAAATTATGACCAAATAGATAAAATATGTGAATAATTGTGACAAAAAAAATAAAATTATACCAATTTTTTAAAATTACCACGTCAACTTCTCTGTTAAATGTTAATGTCTTGATTGGTACAATATAAATATTCAACGGGTTTGATTGAAAAAACTAAAAGATCGATGGCCAATTTAAAAATCTATCAGTAATTGGTCTTGAGTGTGATTTCCCCATTGGGTTATATCGAGTATTGTTGTAGATTGGATGAACATGTGAGACATTGTGCAGGAAGAGGTGGTGGTGGAAGCGAAGGTTGTGGGAAATCACGACAAGCTTGTACAGGTGATGATGGAGGCTCGAATGAAAGCCAATAACGAGCTCATTGCTTCGGGCAAAATGTGGGCTGCTTTGAATAATTTCGCCATCACTACTACATCCAGCAAGCTTTGAGAATCTGGCCTTAATATTTACCATGTATGTCGATTTCACTTTCTTTACATCTACCATCACGAATAAGGTGTACTGATTGTTATAGTTTAAAACAATGAGAATAATGTATTTCCAGACTCAACCATTTCTTTGTTCTTTCCTTTATAATTAAGTTTGGGTCTCAAAATCCAACATGGAGAGTATTGAAACTTAACTTTAGTGGGCGCTTGATTCACGAAATATAAGATTATCTTTGAGAATAATATTATTGGAATGTTATCTTACTATGAGAATGTTGTATCACATTGTTTGGTTTGTTTAGCAGGAATGTAAAATTATAGTAGTTGGTTTGAGGAATATAAGATTACTTAACTGTCTATTTTATCAAATTATACTTGTGATATATGTTTTTTTTAAAAAGAAGTTAAATTTTAATATTAAATTATAAATATTTGAATGAAAATTCATAGAATTTTTTTTTTTGGTGAATAAAAGTAAAAACTTAACTAGAACTAAACTAACAAAATCACAATCTCATCATTGCTCCGTCTTCCTGGAGAATTGATAGAATAGCCTCTGGAGGCGTTTCGAATATTAGACCTGCAAATTCCTTCTTTTGTGCCATCGTTGCTAAGCTGTCAGCTATTTTGTTCGCATCCCTTCGGATATGCTTTATTTCTACCTTCCATTGTCTCTCCAGCAGCTCAAGTATGTGCATGATGATAGTAGGCGACGCTACCTTTGGCGAATTCCGGATTAATAATCTATAAGCATCAGCACTGTCTGTCTCTAGAATCGCCTGTCTTTTTCCCAGTCTCCATGCATGTAATAGCCCCTCAAATTCACCCCAAAGTTCTGCTTCAAGAACCGAACATATCCCCACTGCTTTTGCAAAGCCGATCAGCCAGTTTCCATTGCTATCTCGAATTGCTCTCCCACATGCTGCATAACCATCCTGAATGTCTCTTGACCCATCTACATTGGTCTTCACCCATGCAGACGGTGGAGGTATCCATTGGGGATCTCTTTATTCCTTCCAGTTTCCCGGTTGCTGAGTAGTATTGGCTGATTCCCTTGCTCTCGTATGCTTTCCTGATGTAATGTTCTACCTTGATCTAACACTGAAAATTGTCCTCGTTTTTCTGGGTCGAAAATGTGTATATTCCTGTGTTTCAAAGAGCCCATAATATGGAGCCAAACAAAAGGTCCCAGTCTTTCGCATCTATCGCAAAATGTTCTTGCTTTTCTAAGTTAAGTAAAATCAATTCCTTTGTGTTTATACTCAGGAATTTAGTAAGTTATGGTTTAATGCTCCTCCACCAAATTTCCAGGGCTGTTGGGCACATTCGTAGAACATGGTCGATTGTCTTTTCCGCCGCTCCACATATGTCGCAATTAGCCCGTGTACTCATATGTCGACGTACTCGCTCACTATTTGTGAGGACACTTTTGTTAGCAACAAGCCATTAGAAGATTTTTACTTGTTTTCCTCGATACTTGGCAATTGTTGTCCATGTTTTATATTCTGCACTTAAGGTATGGTCAGTGCGGACATCATATGCTGATCGAACCGTAAACAGTTGGTCTTCTTCTTTGCATAGTGCATTCATGGAAGAACTTAGTGTTTTTATCACCATTCATTACCCATTGCTGTCGTGATTTTTGCATCCATAAGCTTTCCTCTTGTGCCAAAACTTCATCAAGTTCCGTTTTAAGTTCTGCCTCCAATTGAACCAGGCAGTCTAAGTAGAATCTACGTAGTGCGTTATCGATCCCTTGCAGTCGAGTTAATAGTATTTTCTTCCCTTTTTCCAATGTGGCCGAAAACTGATGTGTTCCAGTCCCTAACTTTTAGTTTAAATATTTCAATATTAGCTAGAACATTCAGTTTATCTTCCCATTCCTCTCGCACAAGATTAGCAAAATCCGGGTGTTCTTGCCATGCTGCTATAAAGCAAAATGGTCTATCTTCAGCCCTTCCACTCAGCTTTGGAGCATGAAATAAGAGCGGGCAATGATTGAATCCCACTCGAGCCAAGTGTGTAACGAGGGCCATAGGAAAGAGTTTAGCACATCCTTCATTAAAAAGGCACCAATCCAAGCGTTTCAAAATTCTCCCTTGTTTCCATGTGTATTCATCTCCTCTCAATCCAATTTCTAGGAGTTCCGCTTCAAAGATAAAGTCTTGAAACATCTTACTAATTCTAATGTTGGGAAATAAACGAGTAACAAGTAATTTCCCTATAACCAGATTTGTGAGAATGCAAAATAAAAGCGGAAAAATAATACCCGAAATTGATAACGGAGTTCAACCAATTTTGCCTACGTCTCCGGACTGCTGCAGATATTTTACTAAGAGAGAAAATTTACAGGTGTTTACAAAACACTCACAAGAAAGCTCTCTAACAATGGGAGAAAGAAATGATTTTTGTGATCTTGGGATGATTTTGAAGCTAAATGAGCTAGGGTATTTATAGTTGATTAAGGACTTAATTTTGTAAATACCCTAAAATACAATGATTAAATGTATGATTTAACCATTACCAAATTCAACCAAAATTTCCAACCTTTGAAATAAGTACCATTCGGTGCTAAACATTGTTGAAAAAACCCAAGCCCCCCTTTGAAAAAAATGCATTAGGCGGTGCCCACCCCTTTGATAATTTCCATTTCCTTGAGCCACTATTATTGACTTCCAACAATCTCCCACTTGAAGACTAATTTTAATATGTCTTCACACCTCGATCAATGCAGCAATATTTCTGGTCTTGTTATTCTAGCATGCCAACTGAAGCTGAACACAACTTCAGTTTGTCCGTAGTCACCGTCTTTGTCAACATGTCTGCCAGATTTTGAGCTACACTGATCTTTTCAAGTTTCAAAATCCCATCTTCCAGAAGAGACCGGATAAAATGATATCACAATTGTATGTGCTTCTTCATCGAATGAAAAAGATGGATTCTTCGCTAGATGGATAGCACTTTGACTGTTGCAATACAAGATATTGTTTTCTTGTTTCTTGCCTAACTCTTCTAAGAAACTTTGGAGCCAGACCATCTCCTTGCTGGCTTCCGTAACAGCGACATATTCTGCTTCAGTTGTGGAGAGAGCAACTATCTTCTGTAGTTGAGAAACCCAACTCACTGCAGTACCTCCTAGAGTATAGACATACCCTGTAGTGCTCCTTCTGATGTCAACATTTTCGGCTAAGTCAGCATCTACATAGCCTATCAATATCGTATCTCCACTTTTGAAACAAAGTGCTTTGTTTGTAGTACCCCGCAGATATCTGAGGATCCATTTGATTGCTTCCCAGTGTACTTTGCCCGGATTATTCATGTACCTGCTAACAACTCCCACTATATGAGCAATATCTGGTCTAGTACAAACCATGGCATACATTAGACTTCCAATTGCTGAGGCATACGACACATTCACCATGTGTGCACGTTCTTCCTCCGTCTTTGGTGACTGTTCTTTGGAGAGTCTAACATGAACACCTAAAGGTGTACTTACTGGTTTAGCATCTTGCATATTAAACCTGGAGAGTACTTTGTTGATGTACTCAACCTATGATAATATCAAAGTCCCTGACTTTGTGTCTCTCTTAATCCTCATCCCAATAATCTGCTTTGCAGCGCCCATATCTTTCATTTCAAACTGCTTCGACAATCTTTGCTTCAAGTTTATAATCTCTTGCAGTCTGAACCTGCAACAAGCATGTCATCAACATACAATAATAAAATAATGAAGATGTTGTCGAACTTCTTGATGTAGCAACAATGATCTGCTTGGCATCTGGTAAAACCACTGCTACTCATTAAGCTATTGAATTTCTTGTACCACTATCTAGGAGCTTGTTTTAAACCATACAAGCTCTTCTTCAACCTGCATACCAGGTTTTTCTTGCCTGCCTCAATGAAGCCTTTTGGCTGCCTCATATAGATTTCTTCCTCCAAATCACCATGAAGGAAAACTGTCTTCATATCTAACTGCTCAAGATGTAAATTCTCTGTAGCTACAATTTTCAACACCAGTCTGATTATAGACAATTTTACGACTGGAGAGAAAATTTCATTGTAGTCAATACCTTCCTTTTGCTGAAAACCTTTGACAACCAATCTTGCTTTGTAGCGTTTACTCCCATCGTGCTATTCTTTGATCCTGTAAATCCACTTGTTATGGAGTGTTTTCTTGCCTGGTGGTAATTCAGCTAATTCCCACGTCTGATTTGACATAAGTGAGTCCATCTCATCTTTCATGGAAGACTCCCACTTGACTGAATCCTCCACTTGCATTGCTTCATCATAGCACTCTGGTTCACCATTGTCAGTCAGCAACAAGTAGTACAAAGAAGGCGAATAACGCTGGGTTGATTTAGGAATTCTGGAGGAGCGTCTTAGTTCCGGTGTGCCTGGTTCTTCTTGAACTACTTCAGGACTAATATGAACATCATTTCTAGAAATCTCCTCGAACTTAGCAAATTCCTTTGTTTCAGCTTTGGTATTGGAGCTGCTTGATTCTACAGTTGACATGTCTTTGTACATCACATTCTCATTAAAAATGACATCTCTGCTTCTGATGATCTTCCGATTTTCATAGTCCCAAAACCGGTAACCAAACTCATCACCGCCATAACAAATAAAGGCAAATTTGTTAGACTTAGCATCGAGTTTACTTCTTTCAGCAGAGTCTATGTGTACATAAGAAATACAACCAAACACTCTTAAGTGTGAAAGGTTTATTTCTTTCTTGCTCCAAACTTCCTCTGGTATTCTTCCATCCAAAGGAACTGAGGGCCCACGGTTAATCAGGTAAGCTGCAGTGTTGATAACTTCAGCCCATAGAAATTTGGGTAATTCGGTATGTATCCTCATGCTTCTGGCACGTTCATTCAGAATTTTGTTCATGCGCTCTGCTACGCCATTCTACTGCGGTTTCATGGGAACTGTTGTCTCCATCTTGATCCCATTGTTTGCGCAGAAATCTCTGAATCTCCTATTTCTGTACTCTCCTCTATTGTCAGACCTCAACCGCTTGACTTTCAGACCGGTCTCGTTTTCCACCATGGCATTCCATTTTCTGAAGGTATCAAAGACTTCTGATTTTTTCTTCAGAAAATAAACCCACACCTTTCTCGTAGAATCATCGATGAAGGTGACATAATATAATGAGCCTGCAAGAGATGGAATTGGAGATGGTCCCCATACATCAGTATGAATCAACTCTAACCTTTATACCTTGGGTGTCTTGCCAATCTTTGCAAAACTGACTTTCTTTTGTTTGTTAAAGATGCAATCTTCACATAGTCCGACATCTACATTCTTTAGATCCGGCAGCTTCCCTTTTGACAAAAGTGTCTTTATCCCTTTCTCGCTCATATGGCCAAGCCTTTGGTGACATATATTTGATTTTCCATCAGCATTTGCTACTGTAATGATATTCTCTAAATTTGAGGTTACATAGAGAGTACCAGTCTTCTTACCACGAGCAATTACGAGTGCTCCTTTGGTAATCTTCCATTCACAACCTGAAAAAGTTGTGCTATATTCTTCTCCATCAAGCTGTCCTACAGAAATCAAATTTCTTTTGAGGCTGGGAATATGTCTCACTCCCTTCAGCGTCCAGGTGGTCTGGTTTGGCAGCTTTAATCGGATGTCTCCTTTTCCGACGATCTTCAAGGTTTCATCATTTGCTAGATGAACCTTCCCAAAGTCACCACTGACATAGTTCTTCATGATTTCTTGGCATGGGGTGGAGTGGAAAGATGCCCCTGAATCCAAGATCCATGATTCAATTGGACTGTTGACGCTTAGAATCATGGCATCACTTGTCTCCTCTGTCATGTTGGCAGAATCCTGTGCGCCGGTATTTTTCTTCGGTGCTCGGTAATCTCTTTTAAAGTGACCCTTCTTACCGCAGTTATGACAGGTAAAATCTTTCTTTCCCGTTCTGGATTTGGATCTGCCATGATTTGAATTTCTTTATGAAGTTCTCCCTCTAGACTCCGTGTGCAAGGCTGAGGAGGTTGATGCTTCACCCGATTCTCTTCGTCGAATTTCTTCACTCAATACAAGATCCCGAACATCGTCGAATTTTAATTTACTGTTTCCCGACGAGCTGCTGACTGCTGTAACAGTAGCATTCCAAATGTCTGGTAGAGATGACAAGAGAATTAAAGCTCAAACTTCATCATCGAATTCAATTTCCACGGAACTCAATTGGGTTGTGATTGTGTTGAGTTCATTCAGGTGTTGAGCCACTGATGCCCCTTCTGCCATCCGTAAATAGAATAATCGTCTCATCAAGTGCACTTTGTTTGAGGTCGATGGCTTCTCATACATACTGGAGAGAGCCGCATAAGACCCGCCGTGGTCTTTTCCTTTACTATGTTGAAAGCAACATTGCGAGATAACGTCAGTCGGATAACTCCGAGAGCTTGTCTGTCGAGAAGAGCTCAGTCTTCATTCTTCATGCCCTCTGGTTGCTTTCTTGAGTGAGGTTGATATAGATTTTTCTGGTACAAAAAATCTTCAATCTGCATCTTCCAAAAGCCAAAGTCCGCACCATCGAACTTCTCAATTTTCACATTCCCTTATTCTGCAGCCATCGCTCCCACTCGAATCTGGCTTCGTTTGGATCATTTCTGACAATTCTTGTGAACCACCGTGTATTAGAACACCTCCGTCGACAAATTCGTATCGCCGACAAAATTTCATTATTCACGAAATTCACTATTCACATGAATAGTAATGAATAGTAACATCGTAAAAAAATTGACAAAATTCACAACCAAAAACTCTGATTACCAGTTGTTGGGAAATAAACGAGTAACAAGTAATTTCCCTATAACCAGATTTGTGAGAATGCGAAATAAAAGCGAAAAAATAATACCCGAAATTGATAACGTCGCATGTTCAGCCATGTACAAATTGTGAAGATATCTTTAATATTTCTACTTGCACTGATTCCTTCCATAATAACCAAAATACCCCCACTAAATCCATTTGCTTCTACTCGAAAGGAGTTCAAAAATCCCAGTCGTGTAATTACTTTGTCTGCATTTTCTCCACTAATCCTTGTCTCGAAGAGGGCAGCCATTTTCGGCTGAAAACTTCATCAAGTTCCGTTTTAAGTTCTGCCTCCAATTGAACCAGGCACTCTAAGTAGAATCTACGTAGTGCGTTATCGATCCCTTGCAGTCGAGTTAATATTATTTTCTTCCTTTTTCCAATGTGGCCGAAAACTGATGTGTTCCAGTTCCTAACTTTTAGTTTAAATATTTCAATATTAGCTAGAACATTCAGTTTATCTTCCCATTCCTCTCGCACAAGATTAGAAAAATTCGGGTGTTCTTGCCATGTTGCTATAAAGCAAAATGGTCTATCTTCAGCCCTTCCACTCAGCTTTGGAACATGAAATAAGAGCAGGCAATGATTGAATCCCACTCGAGCCAAGCGTGTAACGAGGGCCATACGAAAGAGTTTAGCACATACTTCATTAAAAAGGCACCTATCCAAGCGTTTCAAAAGTCTTCCTTGTTTCCATGTGTATTCATCTCCCCTAAATCCAACTTCTAGGAGTTCCGCTTCAAAGATAAAGTCTTGAAACATCTTACTAACACTAGTTCCTCGGCTTGAACCTCCTTCCTTTTCGTCGCTTCGAATGACTGAATTAAAGTCACCTCCAAGCAACCAAGCTTCTTCCTTCCTTCCCTGGATTCAGCGCATTTAAAAGACACCATATTTCTTTTCGTTTTGTCGCTTGGGGGCTAGCATGAATGGCTGTAAAATATACCCATCTCGTGGATCCTTCGTCGCATGTTCAGCCATGTACAAATTGTGAAGATATCTTTAATATTTCTACTTGCACTGATTCCTTCCATAATAACCAAATACCCCCACTAAATCCATTTGCTTCTACTCGAAAGGAGTTCAAAAATCCCAGTCGTGTAATTACTTTGTCTGCATTTTCTCCACTAATCCTTGTCTCGAAGAGGGCAGCCATTTTCGGCTGATGCTGATGACGAAGGTCTTTGAAAATTCTTCGGAATGATGGACTCGCTGCGCCCTGGCAATTCCAAAAAAGAAAGTTAATCATCGTAGTGAAGATATAAAGAGGTGATGATGCCTTCACTGGTTCAGAGCGATATCTTCAAACCTCTGCACCCTTACTTCAACCAAACCTTCCAGTTTGTTTCCATTAGCAATATTTTCCATTGTCATATTTCCTTCATTCAGGTTCTGCCTTGGAGGGTCAATTCCTATGTTTTGTGTCGACTGTCCTCCTGGTTCCGTAACCATACTTGTGTTTTCAATCTGCCTTTCTACCCATTTTATCCATTCTGTCAACACATATTTTGGTGGAGCATGAGGTTCCTTATTTTTCTTCACTTTCAAGCTTTTACGTCCTAGTGTGGTCCATAGTGAGCCACTACCTCCTTGTTTTCCTGTTCCATGCACTGATTTTCCCCGTGATATAGCTGCTCCTTCCTCTTCTATTGTCACTGCTGTGTTTTGTCCCTTCCCAACATTGTTAATATGGGAAATAATTACTGGATTCTTTGTTTGGTTCGAAGTCATCACTTGTAGTGTATCCGTTTTGCCTTTCTCCTTTTGTTGTTCCTTTGAATGTTCTGTCAAACTAACATTTTTGTGGCCTGAACTTCCTTCCTTCAAGCTTTTTGTGTAGTCCTTAACCACTATTGTTGTTTGAGATTCATTATTCCTCATCTCTTGTACTTTCTCTCTCACTTCAACTGGATTTCTTGTTCAGGGCTTGTGATATTCTCAAGATCACCATTGTTTTCCTCTGTTTCTGAGGCTTCAAATCGGGAGCCAGTCCTATTTGTATCTGCGCTGATCGTTTTTATTATTTATTGGTGTCCTCCTTTGAGTACGACGTTTGTTTGTAGTGATCATCCATGGTCCATAAACTGAATCATCTCCTCCTCCTCGTGAAGATTGCCCTTCAGTTCCTTCAGCTCCGCTACATTACCGGTTACATGTGCGTTTCCACACCCTTCCGTCGTATGCCCATATTTTCCACGCTTACAACAAATTTGTTGAAGACCCTCGTACTCTAATTTTTGTAGAACACCATCAATACGTATACTTGGAACAAGTGGCTTATTCAAACTTACCATCACTGCCAATCTTGCAAATCTCTCTCTCCAGCATATGTATTGCAATCGATTTTGATCACCTTTCCTATGACCTTGACAATATACCTAAATAATGCTTTCGAGTAGTATCTATAAGGTAACTTTGATATTCTTACCCATACTATTACTTGAGATGGGAAGCTCTCGGAAGTGGAGAAGGTTCTGAGCCAAGGCTGCAATGTAAGATAGCTGCCATACGCTGTCCAAGGGCCATCCGTAAGAGCATGCACATAATCACATTCTTTCTCAAACATAACTATGTAATAGTCTTCATCTAAATCCACCACTTGCAATTGGCCCTTCGGATGCCACAACATTTGAATTCTAGTCGGTAGGGTTTTGTATCCAACCCTATGTCCCAAAAGTCTGTCTATAACCGATCTTCTCATCTAAATTTATAAAAATATTTTAATCGTTAATTTTTGAGAAAAATATATTTAAATATAATTAATGTATTAAACTTATATTTTTAAATAATTTTCATAAGTATCATATTTATTTACATAAAATAAAATATAATATAATATAAAAAATAATATTATGATCTCGAGTGGTTAATGATATTATTTTTCAATGTATAATTTCTATTTTTTAACAACCTAAAGTTAGAGATTGTTTTAAATAATTATATTTTTACAATCATATTATTTTTTTACCTCATATAGTTATAAATAATTAATATATTCAATATTAAAAATATAAAATAAATTTAAATACTCAAATTTATTAATATTTTAATAAATTAGACCCTTCATATATTATTATTATATTTTTAATTTTGAGTAAAGTATATAAAATAATAATTGAAAATGATTATTATAAAAAAAATTCATTAGTCTAGGGGCATTTTATCCACCATTTTAAAAAAATGCTACTATTGGGAAAATATTATTCCCTGATAATAATCTTTTCAGTGAATCAAACATGAAAATGCAATTTCAAAATCAAACATGGAAATACGATTCCGAAAAAAATTATTCTCTTCGGTAATGTTATTTTCCGCGAACCGAACGCAGTCATTGAAGATCATTTCGAAATATATTTTCACTTAAAAAACTATTATCTTTCACTACAGTATTATAGTTATGCATTGAATTGTACCATATAACAAAACGTACATTAAAATTTCACACAATGGTGTAGCTTTTTGGTTCAGTTTTGTTAAGTTGAAGAATCATGAATTTCTATAATATGAACTCATATAGTTAACTTGAGATTCCAGATCTATAAAGCTAAAGGGGTAACAAAAGTTCTTAGAACATAAATTTAAGCATTCTGGGATAACACTTAAGAAGAATGTACATGCAATTACAAGTTCGTTGAAGACGAATTTGTTTCCAGAAAACAAAGAATATTAAAAATGAATTCAATTCAAGGAAAAATACAAATTATGAAGTGTACAAAATTCGATCCCACAATCTGAGTTCAATAGCCTGCCAAAACATAAACCAGCCACACGTATCCAGGGCTGAAATTAGTGCATCATCTCCAAATACCGGCACTGTTTCAAGATTACGACTTCTCTTCCGATACATAATCTTGGTCAATGACATCCAAGGTCGATCCATAAGATCTGCAATAAATGACGTAATAGGTTCTTGACGCCAGGCAGAATAACGATTATCTTGCATGCTAGTTCCAGCAAATGATTCACAAGAGAAAATTCATCCAAAAACCAGAGAAAAAGTCTCTAGGGTTTAATAAAATATTATCAAATCAAAAATCGTCCAAAATCAGTCCACAAGCCGGACTGTTATAGTCAAAAATATTGTTTATCGAAATTTTACCAAAAATAGCAAAATCCCGAAAATCACTCTAAATTGAAATTCAAAATAAAATAAGTAATCTGTAAAAAATCCGGCCGAAATCGGATTTAAAATGACTTCCTAATTGACAATTGAAATATTACCATAAATAGTAAAAAATATATAAATCTAGTGATTTGGAGGGAAAAATGGCAAAATTTGAGGTCGAAAAAAGGCCACAAGATCCATGTGGACAGCGTGCGCGTCGAAAATAGCTTTTCGGATTGGGGTCTTTTGCGCGATTCTGACACCCGTAGCCAAAGTTATGGCCAAAAGACTGAAACACACTCAAAACGGCCCAATAAGGAACATATCACAATCAATTCCCGCATTTGCGCTGATCTGTCAACTCATGGTGTCTCAGCGCCATTAAGGTGTAATCTGACAATCATCATCATCTGTCTCGGATCTCTCTGCATCAGTTCTCCGCAACCCAGTTGTGGTAGTGTGATTCACGATGTTAAAGAGAGCATTACTCAGCAAGTGAGCCAATGACAAGGACAGAAAGAAGAAGGAATTAGCTATGCTCGACATGGTCTTCGGGAACACTCGATGATAAAACTCGAACTGCCCTAGTGTATATATTCAAGGCCTCGGCGATCCCCATCACGATATACTGCGGGAGAAACCACATTGCTGACATGTTTACCATTGCATCAGGGTATTTTACAAGACCCTCTTGGTTTGCTTTGCATAATCTTACATTCTCAACCAATGCAGTTAGTCCCATGGCTATGACAGAGAGGAATAGACCCAATCCCATCCTCAAGCAGACAGTGAGATATACTTGTTTACCCTTGATCCTCGACACCAATTGAATTATAACACGTTCGTATGGTACAATCCAGACCATCACCGTTACACAGATGACGACGGTTAATGAGGCTGCTGGTCTGTCGCAGCCTCCGAGAAAGTCTTTGTCCATAGTACTAGCTTGGAACACCGGAAACGAGTGTTGGCTTCCGGCTATTGACATCATGATCCCTGTCGACCATATCGGTATGACCTTAAGAAGTGCTTTAAGCTCTTCAACTTTCTGCGCCGTGCAGACACTCCAAGGGTTATCCAAGGTCGATGGAACTGAACCATCGGCATCTCTAATTATGCACGCTTTGTTCAAAAACCTTAGTTTCTCACTCGGCACGGTGATCTTCGAATCGGCTCCATGATGGTAACCTGAATTTTCAGATGGGATTGGGACTTTTCTATTCTTATAAGAAACCACAAGGACTTGTACAAAGCCAGTGAAGAGGCTGGTGCTAGCTTTCGGCTTAACATAGAGGGGAGAAGCAATGTAAAACCCCACAGCTGTAAGAAACATTATAAAAGTGCAAACTGCATAACCCACTGTGTAACCCCCAGACCGATGCGGTTAGCCCGATCCGATCCGGGGTGTCACATTAGGGTCACCGGAGCGACCCACCGTAAAAATAGCAGAAATTTTAAAACTTTTTATCAGAACATGTAAATTTATAAAATCATTTATCACTATTTAAATATAAAACAGATTTCCAAACTCGTATATAAATCAAAATACAATTACATGCCCCCTAATCACAAGTACCATACTCTGCAACCACGCCGGAAGAACTCCCTTACTGAAGTCGATAGATGCACTGGTACAATTGTTTTAACCTGAAAATGTGAGTAATAGAGTGAGCTTTGGAAAGCTCAGTAATACAGAACTACCAGATGATGCTGAAGAACGTGCAGATACAAATAAACATATTTTTCCTTATCGATTCAGACATTTACAGATCTTTATACTGAGCAGAGATTCTACGGATATTTCAGGTAGTAACAAATAGTATTCATTCCAGATGGAAATATTTCGGATGTCTAGGTTCAGGATATCAGAATAGGTTTTCTAGTGTATTCCCAAAAACCATGTAACTTTTCAGATCTTTTTAAAACATATATATATATATATATATATATATATATATATACCCCCATCCCATCCCAACACAACATAATGCGTAGGTTCCCCAGAACCATACACCCAACCCAACACAACATATAATAAGGCCCTGAGCACAAAGCCGAGGAACCTGCGGAACTTCTTCCTTCAACAATACCCCCATTTAAAACATTTCTCCGTCGGTAAACGGAGATATCAAAAATCAAAACATAATTCAGATCAGATATCATAACATAATCCAGGTTAGGAATCAGAACAGATTTCAGATCAGATGTCAAAACAGAATTCAAATCAGAAATCAGATAAAATATTCATATAAGTAGGGAACACACTAGAGTTTCCAGATATTATTTAGAGATACATGATAATCTTATCGGGCAGAGAAACGCAAATCTTCAGTTTACCAATAGAATGCCGGAAATTAGAATCACTATTAGAAGAGTTTGTTAACTGACAAAATCATCGGTTATTCAGGATATGATTCATCGGGATCATCTTATTCGAACACTTTTCTGAAGCTCTACGAAATTTGAAGGTATTCAGAATCTTTATAATCTATGACGATTAATCCGAATATCAAATAACTCCAGATGAATAGCTTCTAGAACCAATACTTACCAACTTGTCAATTCATTAACCTTTCAGGGTATTTACTCTTTAATACCAAATATTCTTATCCACAAACCATCATCTGAGTCATCACTGAATAGATCTTAAGGAGACAAGCAAATATTCTAATGGTCTTTATTTTATTTCCATGTTTCAACTATACCATGAAATGCTGACGTACTTGATTTGTGGTTCATAATCCATAGGGATGATACATCATATAAGTTCATCCGAGTTTCCAAACTTATTCCAATCTCTTACTTAATCCTCAGTCATTGAAGTTACTTAGTTCATTTAGCATTCAAGTCCATTCCAATTACTTCGGGATTTTCCAGAGTAATACAAACGTTCATGTATTTCATATATATATATTGTACTTCAGATCCATTCAATTTGGTCTTCTTGGTTGATTTGTTGAACAAACGTCCAATTCTTAATACTGAATGCGATCTAGGGTTGAGCTGAGCTGAATACTTCTAAAATTATCATCGAGCTAAACTTGAGTAGACGAACACGCATTCAAGTAATATCTATGCCGTTCAAGTACTGACATATCATTAAAGTTGATCGGCTTACTTAAGTTGTGTTCCATAACCTTTTAAAGGTAGTCCAATACCTATGCTTATTTGGATTCCTTAATTAATCCAAGGCATTTACTTAGGATAGGACACAAGGGTATTTTGGTAAATTTGGTGTTCATTTTTATTCCATTTATTTCAGAGCTAGAAGATATCCAATCATTCTTGAGCTTGGTGGTATTCTTGGGTCATTTCCATTACAGGGGTATTTTGGTCATTTTACAGATTCAGCGTATTTCAATCATTTTCCTCCATCCGGTCTTATTATTTAATTCCAATTTATCATCTATTCCAGTCCGTTCGAACAATTCTGATAAAAGAGCACCCTCCGATAAATTGTTCTTCAGGTATTTACTCATAACTCGAATATTTTCGGGTCAAGTGCCTTCTCAGATTTTACAAACACAATACTATGAATTTTTATTTACAAAGACAGAATATTAATAATTAAATTTGTACTTAATCGAGTTAAGTACAAATCCTCAAAGTACTTTCTCCTTCAGGGTCAACTCGGACTATTTTACCACTCAAGGGCATTTGCGTAATTTCTTAACCAGATAATTTCAATATTAGCTCTTAACGAAAATAATATAATTTATAGATCCTATGATTAATTGATTTCCCGAACCTTCTCTGATCTTGAAGTGATTTCTTAACAGACTTCTAGTATCTTGCATAAACACTCTTGGTGTTAAAAACTGGTTATCCATAATTTCCAAGTAAAACTAACATTTCTTATGCACATCAATAGTTTTAGCAGATCAATAATTCTTTTCAGATTTATTAATCCACTTCCAGGGACAATTCTTGTCATTTTCCAACATAAGTGTAATTTCGTAATTTTACCTAATCGAAATATTCTCATAATTTATCATCTAAGTACCTTTAATGAGATAAATTATAATCTACAATCCATGGTTGATTCTTTTATCACTTAATTCCAGAACTTGTAATTTAATTCCAACTGTCCTCCAATTTCTTATAATAGTCATCTGAGCCATATTCAGTTATCTACTTTCTACCGTATTCGTATCTAGTGTAGATCTTCATTAATTACACATATGAGACCAAACATTTCCATTCATGCATTTATCAATACCAACATGTTCTATAAAGCATAAAGAGGTAGTAAAGTATTACCTCGATTTTCGTGTAATACTGATCGACCATAAAAATTCCATTCGAACGCCTTTGATCTTCAATTCAACTTCCAATAATACCTCAGATACATATCAACATAAATTATATCAGAAACGGAGCTTAATTGCGATAAACAGATCGAATCGAGTGATAAATCAGTGAAAGACGGCTTACCGGGTTCGAATTTGGTGAAACGGACTTCGGATTCAGGACGTCGAAAGCATAAAATATGACTTTTCAGAAATTTGGAATTTTCGGTCAAAATCAAAGTAAACGGGTTTGACCGGCAATTTCGAGGCCTTTGGGTTCGAATTTCGAAAAATGGACAGCGGAATCGGATTTAGAACGTCGAAAAATGTCAGGATAGGTATACTCTGTCGAAGTCAAAGGTCGTTTAATACCCGGTCAAAGCCGGTCAAAGTTTTGGTCAACGCCGGTCAAAGGGTCAACGATCAACTAGTCAACGGGCCGGGTCGGGTAAACGGGTCGGGTAAACGGGTCGGGTCGGGTTATGACCAGTCAAACCGGTCAACTATGCACCAAAACCGGTCAAACCGGTCATTTTTTCTTCCCCACGCGCAGTGGCGGCGCGTGGGGGAGCGTGAACAGTGATAAAATCCCGGAAAAATTTCTAAAAATTATTTTGAGCGATTTCGAGATACTTACAAAGCTCGGTTCACAATTTTGAACGGCGGAGAGCTCGATTTCAACAAATCGGAAACTTTAACCGCTTCACCTCCACACGCGCCGCAGCCGCCGGAGAAAAGGGAGGACACCGGTGGACTCGGAACGGCTCAAGGAACACGATGGTGCGGGAGGTGTCGTAAACGGATGACCCGATCGTCGTGAATCGATGAAAAACCAACTAAAACCGAGTTATTACCGACGATACTTCCGACTGAAATTCACGACGAAAGGCGATGATTCACGACGAAAGGTTTGAGGGGTTTTGTTCCTCGGTTGACAACGAACACGATGGTGGTTTCGGCTCGTCGATCGAAGGTCGGACGGCGAGTAGATCGGAGTTCAAAGAGGGGTTGACGGGAGAGGGAAACTGGAAAAATTTCCAGAAACTGAGCACGGGCGGGGGATTATATTTCAACATATATAAAAAATGGTTAAATCATGGGTTTAGCCACTGAATTTCCTGTACTTTTTAAAACGATCTGCCAACTTTAAAATTTTGCAATTTAATCCTCATTTTCTTCCAAAATACCAATTAAATGTACCACATTATAATTTCTTAAAATTTAGCCCCTAAATTGGGGTATTACACACTGTCCACCCATACGTCTCTATAATATAAACGACGACCGTTAAACCAAGCGAACCACCGAGGGACGCAACGGCATAATACCAGCCAACGTAGCTCTCGAGGCTCTATTGGCTCTTGTTGCTCAACTGATCAGCACCGAATGGCATCGAACGTGGCCTGACGCCCCCTCCCCCCAAAAAAAATCCACTCCGATTGACTTGAAAAACATGACACAAACTAGTATACTCATTTGACCTGGTGTTGCACATTTGCAGTTCATGTAAGTAAGGGTGTCACAAGGAGGTGGCCTTGTTTCTGGCATGAAAGTTGTTAGGCATATAATTCCAACACTCTGCAATGCAATCATTAAAGTTATCAACAAGTGATGCTGATTACCAGGAAACTGGAGACCGAACCCAAGCCGATGGTAACGAAACGACCCATGTAAGAATCGGCGACGAAAACACCCAGAATAGGAGCAAAATTGCTAAAGGCCTGCCAACAGTTGATAAGAGTATATCCAGCGGTCTTTGTCATGTGATAGTTGGTCTTCAAGTAGAGCATCATAGTTGGCACCAATGCATAGCTTGGGACCTTCTCAAGCGCCTTCTCAAAAACCATTGAATTTTTCAAGCTTTAGAACATGTAAATGATGTTGATAATGCATACCTATGATGAATGGCAACCAGATGAAGCCACCTTTCGGATCTTTCGATGAATTTCGAAGGTTCCCTTTCTCCATGATGCTTTCAGAAGCCATTAATCCCATGAAATTATATATGTTAATGCAGATTGCAGAGATATTTGGGGATGTAGGAATGCAGAAAATGAACAGATATTTAAACTCTTCTCCTGAAAGTTCATAATTAAAAAGAAATGAACATAAATTTGTATTCGAGTATTCAACCATTTGTCCCAAACATTTGATTGATATTGAACTGATATCTGGTTTACATGAACCATGGGAACAAAATTCTGATTTGAAATGTGTAGTTGAGAGATAAATGAGACCATGTTGTTTGTTTTCATGGGACTGAAGAAATGGATAATTCTTAAGGCATTTCTTCTGATTCAAAATTATGGGTATTCGTTTGTTTAATTCCATTGTTAAATTATTTGAATAGCCATTAGCTAATTTTCTTTAAAAAATAGTTTGATGAAATATGAAAGCTGAAATTATTTAGATTTATTAAACAGGTTAGTCAAAGTAGCCAATTAGTTTACATAATTTAAAATTATATTTTAGATACTTAAAGTTTTATAATTCACACGTAACTATAACTATTTAATTCGGAGTTAATATTCGTTGCTTATATATACTCAGGATTCAGATGGGAATTGGCATGTGGGAGCGATGGCTACGCTGATCGACGATGTTGGAGCCGCCAGTGGTGGTGGTGGCGCAAGAAGAAGAAAACGGAACGGTGAGCGAATTTCTTTGGCTAAACTATGGATGGTCACTAGTAAAGATAGTCTCAACACATCCCAAGACTAAGCTTTCAAACTTGCGTTTTCCTGTTTCGACTTTGAAGCTTTTCGGTCATATTTACGATCAATAACAATCGTCTTATTATATATAGTAGGGTCCAATTATATTACGTGAAACTTTTTTTTTTTAAAACAATTAATGATATCTGATCTATTTGACTGACTAATCTAGATTGAATATTGCATATATAAGGACGACCCTCCCAACTCAATTTACTCCATTCGCAAACGTCAAAATTCAAGTCTAAACTTTACTTAAGGGACCTAATGTCTCATCCCACTAGACCAATTGATTGTTGGTTACGTGAAACTCTTTAAGTTTTACACTATTTTAAGACAACCCAGTGGGTTCGCTGAATAAAACTCTCGAGGGTTTTATCCTAGCAAAAACTCTTGGAGCGACTATATTAATCTTAGAAATGGATGCCCACTTAGTGGTAGATGCTCTAAACAGGGATTCAGCAGAGGACTATTCATGCAACTCACTTGTTCAGGAATGTTGAGAGATCTTCAGAGAAAGGTAGATAAGTGAAGTCAGGCACCCATGGTGAGAAGGTAACAGATGTGCATATCGGTTTAATGCTTCCTTCTCTACACGGCAGTGAACCTTGTATGTATCGCCTACTTTGTTTTTAATAGATATCACCAGTTATTTCATTTTAAAAATAATAATAACATTAACTAAAAAAATCAAAAACACAATCTAAGCGGATTAATCAAATTGTTTATCTTTATTTTATTATATTTTTCTAAATTATGAGTTTTAAATTTACTAAGAGTATTTTTTTCCTTTGTTTTAAAATTATCTTCTCTTATTCTCTAGGTAAGATTAAGTTGAAACAAAACTATACTTAGTTCGAGAGATCAATGTCTCTTAATTTTTTTATTAAAAAAATACGTGAAGATATATTTGTTTAGTCTAGGGCTGTAAATGAGAGAAGACAAATCATGAACTATTCGAGTTGAACTCAGTAATATTCGAGCTCGATTCGACTTGTTTACTGCCTTGTTTAGCCATTTTAGTTTTAGTTTAATTTTATTGTCCTTTTCTTTTTTTGGATAATCAATCTATTCATCCAAAAGAAAGCAGCAAGTTGCTACAAGTAACAATTTACAACATGTTATATGAGTCCCCAATCAATGCAAAGCTGCCTATTTACACTATCCACTCTATTCATATCATGCCTGTACAACTTAATCCTAACATTCCCTTTATAATATTTACAATTGTATCAGTCGAACGCGACAATCCCCTAAAAACACGATAGTTGCGTTCTTCGCAAATGAAATAAATGAATCCAGTCCATGCCAGTTTCAGAACGTGAACTAGCAGGGACTTACCCTTCCAATTGCTAGCCATCCAGCAGAGTAGATCATCCCAACTTAATCCTTGCTGCTGCAACCTGCAATCATGTAAGACATAATCCCAGACTGCTCTCAAGTAAGGGCCTTCCAAGAACAGGTGGTTCTTGGATTCCAATCCAATCTCGCACAGCCCGCAACCAAGGTCTGTCACCACTCCAAACCGAGCAAGTATGTCCTTGGTAGGTAGCCTATCAAGGATTGTCATCCATGTGATCAAAGAAAACTTTGGGATATGAGCAGGAAACCAGACAAGGCAATACCATTCCACTTTTTCCTTTCTTTCTCGAATTCTATCCCATACCCATCTACCTCTGACCTGTGTCCAGCTTACAGGAGCTGGGAACAGAACCCCAACCTCTTCTCGCAACTTGATCAATTTCCTAAGTATCCAGCTGAAATGAGATTTATTCCCCACACTCCAATAATCCTCATGCTTGAAACAATAGGCTTTAATCCAGGCGATCCACAAAGAGCCCTCATCAGCTAGAATGTTCTTAACTAGCAAAAAATAGCAAGTCTTGTTCCAATCAGCCATCATTAGCCCTAGGCCTCCCTCGGATCTCGGTGAGCAGATTTGATTCCAACTAACTCTAGCTTCCCTAGCCAAGGTATCATTTCCTTTCCAAAAGAAGCACATGCATAACTTTTCAATGTCTTGGATCACTCCCTTTGGTAAAACAAGTTGCTTGCTCCAGTAGCTAAAGATGTTGAACATAACTGTTTTAATTAACTGCAACCTCCCACCAAAACTTAATTTCCTGCTTGACCACTGTCTCAACTTCTCCTTAATTCTCACCAAAAGGGCAATACAAACTTTCTCTGAGAGCTTACGAGTTACAAGTGGCACCCCCAAGTATCTAACAGGGAGCTGGGCAATTCGGAAATCGGTTGCACACTGAATCTCCTCTAAGTCACCACCATTCAACCCACAAGCATTAATCTCAGTCTTAGAAGCATTTAACCTTAGTCTAGACAGCTCATAAAATTTATCTTGGACACTTACTACACCCAACACTGAATCCATAGAACCATAACAAAATAGCAACAAGTCATCAACAAAGCAAATGTGAGCAAGTGAATTTCTTTTGCACCTAGGATGATATTTGAAAATTCCATTCCTAGCTGCAGCATCTAGAAAACAGGAGAGCACATTCATGACCATAACAAAGAGGTAAGGAGACAATGGGTCTCCTTGCCTAACTCCCCTTGCACCTCTGAAATATCCCACTAGGCTACTATTCAAAGCTATTTAGTAGCTTGGGGTTGTTACACAAGCTTTAATCCAATCACAGAATATAGCAGGCAGACTCATAGCTCCCAGAACATTAAGCATAAACCCCCAATTAATCGAATCAAATGCTTTCTGCAAGTCAATCTTAATTACACACCTAGGGGAAATGTTCTTTCTAGAATATCCTTTAACAATCTCTTGGGCTAATAAAGTGTTGTCAGTAATGCTTATGCCCTTTACAAAAGCTGACAAACTAGCTGAGATCATGTCAGGGAAGTATTGGGCAAGTCTAGTGACCAAGATCCTAGTGATAGTCTTATAAACAACAGAACAACAGGATATAGGTCTAAATTCACTTGCCTTACAAGCATTCAAAGATTTTGTCACTATGAAAATGGTTGTTGCATTAAAAGTTGGTAAGAGATAAGAAGTATGAAAGAAATACCTCACAGCACTTAGGAAGTCTTTACTTACAATCCCCCAAACAGTCTTGAAAAACGAGGAAGTATATCCATCAGGCCCAGGGCTTTTATCTTTTCCTTGTCTGAACAAGGCTTCTTTGATTTCCATGTCTAAAATTTCCCCAACCAGGACTCTGTCAGCTCCAGCAGGCAAGGAATAATTCAGAAGGTCCCTTAACCCTTCAATCTGACATCCTTGAACCAAAGGATCAGCTGCCCCAATTAGTTTGCTATAGAACTCTAACAGCACTGCAACCATTCCTTCAAAAGTCTCAAGGTAATGCCCAGCTTCATTCTTGATGACTCTTATAGTGTTCATCTTCTTGTGAGACTCCACTTTTTGATTGAAGAACTTTGTATTTAGGTCCCCTTCCTGCAGCAGTGCATCTTAGCTTTCTGCTTGTAAAACTCCAGTTCATCAATTTCAAGGCTAACCAAATATGACTGAATTCTTCTTTTCTCTTCAATTCTAATTTGATTAGCCCTAGCTAGGTTAAAAATCTGAACATGCTCAAGCTCAGCCCTCTTAGCAATTACCCTAGCAGAAATGTCAGAGTAATGCTGATTGTTCAGGTCCTTTAAAATTGGCTTCAATCTCTTCAGCTTGCTGAACATCACCTGCATAGCATTACCCCCACTATTGCCCAACCAAGAATCCCTCACACATCTCAAATAATTCTCATTTGCAGTCCAACAGTTGAAGAACTTGAAAGGCTTCGGTCTGTTGGCCTGAATACCCTTCTATGTCCAAAGGATTACAGGGCACTGATCTCATACACCAGGGGCCTTGTATTCTGCAAAAGAATCTGATAATTCCAGCAACCACTGAGCATTAATCATGATCATATCCAATTTTCTGGCCAGATACGACCCCTCTTGCTTATTTGACCATGTAAAAAGTGGACCTACAAAAGGGTGGTCCTGTACCTCCAAGTCCTCTATGCATCCCTGAAACTCCTCCATGTCAAGTGAGACATGTGAGCCTAGAGTAGAATAATATGAACTTTCCTGGGCCTTAGCAATGACATTGAAGTCATGTAACCCCCCAGACCGATGCAGGTAGCCCGATCTGATCCAGGAAGTCACATTAGGGCCACCGGAGCGACCCACTGTAAAAATAGCGGAAAATTTAAATCTTTTTATCCGAACATGTAAACTTATAAAATCATTTGTCACTATTTAAAAATAAAACATATTTCCAGACTCGTATATAAATCAAAATACAATTACATGCCCCCTATTCACATGTACCATACTCTGCTACAACGCCGGAAAAACTCCCTTACTGAAGTCGATAGATGCACTGGTACAATTCTTTTAACCTGAAAAGGTGAGTAATAGAGTGAGCTTCAAAAAGCTCAGTAATACAAAACTACCAGATGATGCTGAAAAACGTGCAGATACAGATAAACATATTTTCCTTATTGGTTCAGATATTTACAGATTTTTATGTTGAGCAAAGATCCTACTGATATTTCAGGTAGTAACGGACAATGAGCTTTCGTTTCAGAGAAATATTTCGGATGACTGAGTTCAGGAGATCAGAATAGGTTTTCTAGTGTGTTCCCAAAAAAAACCATGTAACTTTTCAGATCTTTTTAAAACATATATATATACCCCCATCCGTCACGAACAAAATGTGTAGGTTCCCCAGAACCATACAACCCCGTCACTAACAGTAAGGCCCTGAGCACACAGCCGAGGAACCGGTAAGTAAGGCCCTGAGCACACAGCCGAGGAACCTCCAAGTAATCTTCCTCCAACAATACCCCCCAATAAAACATGTTCCGTCCGTAAATGGATATATCAAAAATCAAAACATAATTCAAGTCAAGTATCATATCAGAATCCAGGTCATGTATCAGATCAGAATCCATGTCAATATCAGATCAGAATCCAGGTCAGGATCATAATAGAATTCAAGTCGGAAATCAGATAAAATATTTATATGATTAGGGAACACACCAGAGTTTACAGATATTATTCAGAGGTATTGGATAATCTTAACAGGTAGAAAACATGAATATTCAGTATACCGATAGGATATCGGAATTTAGAATCACTATTTGAAAGAGTTCATTAACTGACAGAATCATCAGTTATTCAGAATGTGAATTATCAGGATATTATCTTATTCGGACAGTTTTCAGAAGCTGTACGTAATCAGAAGGGTATTCAGAATCCTTTACATCCATGTCGATTGATCGGATAATCGAACAACTTGAGAACGAAGATTCATAACCTTAACAATCTATGTCGACTGGTCAATTCATTTTCCTTCTAGGGTATTTACTCTTTAATACCACAAATTCTTGTCCGTAGACCATTTTCGGAATTATCGCTGAATAAATCTTCCAATGACTTTATTTCATTTCCACACTTCCACAATATCATGAAATGTTGACGTACTTGATTAATTTGTTCATAACCCATTGTAATTGTACACTACGTAAACTCATCAGAGTTTCCAGACTTATCCAAATCACTTACTAAATCCTCAGTCATTGAGGTTACCTATTTCATTTAGCAGTCATCTCCATTCCAGTTACTTCAGAATTTTCCAGAGTAATTCAAACGTTCCTGAATTTCAGATACATGTTGTACTTCCATCCCATTCAATTTGGTCTTCGTGGTTGATTGTTGAACAAACGTCCAATTCTTAGTACTGAATACAATCTAGAGCTGAGTTGAATACTTCCAAAATTTATCATCGAGCCAAACTTGAGAAGATGACACATGTTCCAGTAATATCTATGTCATTCAGGTATTGACATAGCTTTAGGGTTGATCTATTCACTTGAATTGTTTTCCATTACCTTTAAAGGTAGTCCAATACTTATCTTACTTGGATTCCTTAATTAATCCAAGACATTTACTTAATTTAGGCCATAAGGGTATTTTGGTAATTTTGATGTTCAGTTTTATTCCATTCATTTCAGAGCTCGAGGATATTCAATCATTCCTGAGCTTGGTGATATTCTTGGGTCATTTCTATTACAGGGGTATTTTGGTCATTTTACAGATTCACGGTATTTCAATCTTTTCCTTCCATCCGATCTTATTATTTAATTCAATCTTATCATTTACTTCAGTCCTTTCGAACAATTCTGATAGCAGAATACCCCCGATAAATTACTCTTCCAGTATTTACTCATTATTCGAATATTTTCAGGTCAAGTGTCTTCTCAGACTTTACAAACGGAATATCATAAATTTTCCTGCACTAAGTCGGGATCTTAACAATTAAATCCGTACTTATTCGAGTTAAGTACGAATCCTCTAAGTATTTTCTCATTCAGAGTCATCTCAAACTATTCTACCTCTTAAGGCATTTCCGTAATTTCTTAGCCAGATAAGTTCGATATTAGCTCTTAACGAAAATAATATAATTTAGAGATCCTATGATTAATTGCTTTCTTGAACAATCTCTGATCTTGAAATAATTCCCTTAACACACTTCTAGTATCTTGCATAAACCTTATTGGGGTTAAAAACCGGTTCTCCATAATTTCCAAGTAAAACTAACATTTCTTATGCACATCAATAGTTTTAGCAGATCAATAATTCTTTTCAGATTTATTAATCCACTTCCAGAGACAATTCTTATCATTTTCCAACATAAGGGTAATTTCGTAATTTTCCCTAATCGAAATATTCTCTTAATTTATCATCTAAGTACCTTTAATGAGATAAATTATAATCTACAATCCATGGTTAATTCTTTTATTACTTAATTCCAGAACTTGTAATTTAATTCAAACCGTCCTCCAATTTCTTATAATAGTCATCTGAGCTATATTCAGTTATCTACTTTCTACCGTATTCGTACCTAGTGTAGATCTTCATTAATTACACATATGAGACTAAACATTTTCATTCATGCATTTATCAATACCAACATGTTCCATAAAGCATAAAGAGGTAGTAAAGTATTACCTCAATTTCCGTACACTATTGATCGACCATAAAAATTCCATTCGAACATCTTTGATCTTCAATTCAACTTCCAATAATTCCTCAGATACATATAAACATAAATTATATCAGAAACGAAGCTTAATTACGATAAACGGATCGAATCGGGTGATAAATCAGTGAAAGACGGCTTACCGGGTTCGAATTTGGCGAAACGGACTTCGGATTCGGATTCAGGACGTCGAAAGCATAAAATATGACTTTTCGGAAATTTGGAATATTCGGTCAAAATCAAAGTCAACGGGTTTGACCGGCAATTTCGAGACCTTCGGGTTTGAATTTCGAAAAACGGACAGCGGAATCAGATTTGGAACGTCGAAAAATGTCAGGATAGGTATACTCGGTCAAAGTCAAAGGTCGTTAATGCCCGATCAAAGCCGGTCAAAGTTTTGGTCAACAGTGGTCAACGGTCAATGGGTCAACGGTCAACGGGTCGGGTAAACGGGTCGGGTCGGGTCAACGGGTCGGGTCAACGGGTCGGGTCAACGGGTCGGGTCGGGTTGTGACCGGTCAAACCGGTCAACTATTCACTAAAACCGGTCAAACCGGTCATTTAGACTATCCCCACTCGCAGTGGCGGCGCGTGGGGGCGCGTGGGCACTGTTCCGGCAGCGTAAAATTCACAGAAAATTTTCTAAAATTATTTTGAGCGATTTCGAGATACTTACAAAGCTCGGTTCACAATTTTGAACGGCGGAGAGCTCGATTTTGAAACGTCGGAAACTTTGACCGCTTCACCTCCACACGCTGCCGCCGCCGGAGAAAAAGGAGAACATCGGTGAACTCGGAACGGCACAAGGAACACGATGGTGCGGGAGGTGTCGTAAACGGATCATCGGATCGTCGTGAATCGATGAAAAACCAACTAAAACGAGTTATTACCGACGATACTTCCGACTGAAATTCACGACGAACGGCGATGATTCTCGACGAAAGGTTTGAGGGTTTTGTTCCTCGATTGACAACGAACACGATGGTGGTTTCGGCTCGTCGTTTGGAGGTCGGACGGCGAGTAGATCGGAGTTGGAAGTTGGGTCAACGGAAGAGAAAAACTGGAAAATTATACATTCTGCAGCACGGGGAGGGGTTATAAATTCTCTCATAAAGGAAATTGGCTAAACCAAGAGTTTAGTCACTGAACTTCCTACACTTCTTAAAATGGTCTGCTAACTTTGAAATCTTACAATTTAATCCCCGATTCCTTCCAAAAATACCAATTAAATCCACCACTTTATAATTTCTTAAATTTAGCCCCTAAATTGGGGTGTTACAATTCTCCCCTCCTTAAAAGAATTTCGTCCTCGAAATTCATCCATGTTACATAATTGCATAAATGAAACTTCCAACAGTTCTTTCAAATCTATCAATAGCTTTTATAAAAGTACGATTCCTCCACTTATCCTTAACCAGCTGAGCATACATTCTTATCATAAATTTTCCTTATTTCAATAAAAGAATTTAAAATTTTCTCGAGTAATCAATCTCTTCAGAATTCTCCCTCAGTCCAAGTAAATAATCAGAACAACTTTATTCTTGTGAAATCAATTCAGCATTGGATACGTGAATAGGCTCGTAGAGCAGCAACATATCTCAATTTCATTTCCGGAGTCGAGTCAGAAATTCTCAGATGAATAACTCTCACATGGCTCATGAGATACTTTACAACGTTTAGACAGATGTTACTGGTATTCCTTTTTGTACAAGTATAGCCTTAGCAGATAGAAACTTTGGTTTACTCAATACAGATAGGGACTCAGCCCTGGAGTTCCGGCTCAGAGAGGTACGATTGCAGTCTAGGGCATGTACTGATCAGACATATTTGACATTTGACCGGCCGGTCTAACTTGAAAATTTTTGACTCAAACCATAGCTCTGATACCACTAAATGTAACCCCCCAGACCGATGCAGGTAGCCCGATCCGATCCAGGAAGTCACATTAGGGCCACCGGAGCGACCCACTGTAAAAATAGCGGAAAATTTAAATCTTTTTATCCGAACATGTAAACTTATAAAATCATTTGTCACTATTTAAAAATAAAACATATTTCCAGACTCGTATATAAATCAAATACAATTACATGCCCCTATTCACATGTACCATACTCTGCTACAACGCCGGAAAAACTCCCTTACTGAAGTCGATAGATGCACTGGTACAATTCTTTTAACCTGAAAAGGTGAGTAATAGAGTGAGCTTCAAAAAGCTCAGTAATACAAAACTACCAGATGATGCTGAAAAACGTGCAGATACAGATAACTATTTTCCTTATTGGTTCAGATATTTACAGATTTTTATGTTGAGCAAAGATCCTACTGATATTTCAGGTAGTAACGGACAATGAGCTTTCGTTTCAGAGAAAATTTCGGATGACTGAGTTCAGGAGATCAGAATAGGTTTTCTAGTGTGTTCCCAAAAAAAACCATGTAACTTTTCAGATCTTTTTAAAACATATATATATACCCCCATCCGTCACGAACAAAATGTGTAGGTTCCCCAGAACCATACAACCCCGTCACTAACAGTAAGGCCCTGAGCACACAGCCGAGGAACCGGTAAGTAAGGCCCTGAGCACACAGCCGAGGAACCTCCAAGTAATCTTCCTCCAACAATACCCCCCAATAAACATGTTCCGTCCGTAAACGGATATATCAAAAATCAAAACATAATTCAAGTCAAGTATCATATCAGAATCCAGGTCATGTATCAGATCAGAATCCATGTCAATATCAGATCAGAATCCAGGTCAGGATCATAATAGAATTCAAGTCGGAAATCAGATAAAATATTTATATGATTAGGGAACACACCAGAGTTTACAGATATTATTCAGAGGTATTGGATAATCTTAACAGGTAGAGAAACATGAATATTCAGTATACCGATAGGATATCGGAATTAGAATCACTATTTGAAAGAGTTCATTAACTGACAGAATCATCAGTTATTCAGAATGTGAATTATCAGGATATTATCTTATTCGGACAGTTTTCAGAAGCTGTACGTAATCAGAAGGGTATTCAGAATCCTTTACATCCATGTCGATTGATCGGATAATCGAACAACTTGAGAACGAAGATTCATAACCTTAACAATCTATGTCGACTGGTCAATTCATTTTCCTTCTAGGGTATTTACTCTTTAATACCACAAATTCTTGTCCGTAGACCATTTTCGGAATTATCGCTGAATAAATCTTCCAATGACTTTATTTCATTTCCACACTTCCACAATATCATGAAATGTTGACGTACTTGATTAATTTGTTCATAACCCATTGTAATTGTACACTACGTAAACTCATCAGAGTTTCCAGACTTATCCAAATCACTTACTAAATCCTCAGTCATTGAGGTTACCTATTTCATTTAGCAGTCATCTCCATTCCAGTTACTTCAGAATTTTCCAGAGTAATTCAAACGTTCCTGAATTTCAGATACATGTTGTACTTCCATCCCATTCAATTTGGTCTTCGTGGTTGATTGTTGAACAAACGTCCAATTCTTAGTACTGAATACAATCTAGAGCTGAGTTGAATACTTCCAAAATTTATCATCGAGCCAAACTTGAAAGATGAACACATGTTCCAGTAATATCTATGTCATTCAGGTATTGACATAGCTTTAGGGTTGATCTATTCACTTGAATTGTTTTCCATTACCTTTAAAGGTAGTCCAATACTTATCTTACTTGGATTCCTTAATTAATCCAAGACATTTACTTAATTTAGGCCATAAGGGTATTTTGGTAATTTTGATGTTCAGTTTTATTCCATTCATTTCAGAGCTCGAGGATATTCAATCATTCCTGAGCTTGGTGATATTCTTGGGTCATTTCTATTACAGGGGTATTTTGGTCATTTTACAGATTCACGGTATTTCAATCTTTTCCTTCCATCCGATCTTATTATTTAATTCAATCTTATCATTTACTTCAGTCCTTTCGAACAATTCTGATAGCAGAATACCCCCGATAAATTACTCTTCCAGTATTTACTCATTATTCGAATATTTTCAGGTCAAGTGTCTTCTCAGACTTTACAAACGGAATATCATAAATTTTCCTGCACTAAGTCGGGATCTTAACAATTAAATCCGTACTTATTCGAGTTAAGTACGAATCCTCTAAGTATTTTCTCATTCAGAGTCATCTCAACTATTCTACCTCTTAAGGCATTTCCGTAATTTCTTAGCCAGATAAGTTCGATATTAGCTCTTAACGAAAATAATAATTTAGAGATCCTATGATTAATTGCTTTCTTGAACAATCTCTGATCTTGAAATAATTCCCTTAACACACTTCTAGTATCTTGCATAAACCTTATTGGGGTTAAAAACCGGTTCTCCATAATTTCCAAGTAAAACTAACATTTCTTATGCACATCAATAGTTTTAGCAGATCAATAATTCTTTTCAGATTTATTAATCCACTTCCAGAGACAATTCTTATCATTTTCCAACATAAGGTAATTTCGTAATTTTCCCTAATCGAAATATTCTCTTAATTTATCATCTAAGTACCTTTAATGAGATAAATTATAATCTACAATCCATGGTTAATTCTTTTATTACTTAATTCCAGAACTTGTAATTTAATTCAAACCGTCCTCCAATTTCTTATAATAGTCATCTGAGCTATATTCAGTTATCTACTTTCTACCGTATTCGTACCTAGTGTAGATCTTCATTAATTACACATATGAGACTAAACATTTTCATTCATGCATTTATCAATACCAACATGTTCCATAAAGCATAAAGAGGTAGTAAAGTATTACCTCAATTTCCGTACACTATTGATCGACCATAAAAATTCCATTCGAACATCTTTGATCTTCAATTCAACTTCCAATAATTCCTCAGATACATATAAACATAAATTATATCAGAAACGAAGCTTAATTACGATAAACGGATCGAATCGGGTGATAAATCAGTGAAAGACGGCTTACCGGGTTCGAATTTGGCGAAACGGACTTCGGATTCGGATTCAGGACGTCGAAAGCATAAAATATGACTTTTCGGAAATTTGGAATATTCGGTCAAAATCAAAGTCAACGGGTTTGACCGGCAATTTCGAGACCTTCGGGTTTGAATTTCGAAAAACGGACAGCGGAATCAGATTTGGAACGTCGAAAAATGTCAGGATAGGTATACTCGGTCAAAGTCAAAGGTCGTTTAATGCCCGATCAAAGCCGGTCAAAGTTTTGGTCAACAGTGGTCAACGGTCAATGGGTCAACGGTCAACGGGTCGGGTCAACGGGTCGGGTAAACGGGTCGGGTCGGGTCAACGGGTCGGGTCAACGGGTCGGGTCGGGTTGTGACCGGTCAAACCGGTCAACTATTCACTAAAACCGGTCAAACCGGTCATTTAGACTATCCCCACTCGCAGTGGCGGCGCGTGGGGGCGCGTGGGCACTGTTCCGGCAGCGTAAAATTCACAGAAAATTTTCTAAAAAATTATTTTGAGCGATTTCGAGATACTTACAAAGCTCGGTTCACAATTTTGAACGGCGGAGAGCTCGATTTTGAAACGTCGGAAACTTTGACCGCTTCACCTCCACACGCGCTGCCGCCGCCGGAGAAAAAGGAGAACATCGGTGACTCGGAACGGCACAAGGAACACGATGGTGCGGGGGGTGTCGTAAACGGATCATCGGATCGTCGTGAATCGATGAAAAACCAACTAAAACGAGTTATTACCGACGATACTTCCGACTGAAATTCACGACGAACGGCGATGATTCTCGACGAAAGGTTTGAGGGGTTTTGTTCCTCGATTGACAACGAACACGATGGTGGTTTCGGCTCGTCGTTTGGAGGTCGGACGGCGAGTAGATCGGAGTTGGAAGTTGGGTCAACGGAAGAGAAAAACTGGAAAATTATACATTCTGCAGCACGGGGAGGGGTTATAAATTCTCTCATAAAGGAAATTGGCTAAACCAAGAGTTTAGTCACTGAACTTCCTACACTTCTTAAAACGGTCTGCTAACTTTGAAATCTTACAATTTAATCCCCGATTCCTTCCAAAAATACCAATTAAATCCACCACTTTATAATTTCTTAAATTTAGCCCCTAAATTGGGGTGTTACAAGTCACCACCAATCACCCAAGGAATATAACCAATCTCACTCTCCAGAGTCCTCAGATGCTCCCAAATATCTCTCCTCTGCTGACTGTTATTACTCCCATATACTGCAGTTATAATTAACAACTCTATGACCAGCCACATCCCCTATAATGGAGATAGCTTGGTCACATCCCCTTAACACTGAAAAAGACAAGATTCTCTTCTACAGAATCCATAGTCTGCCACCATCAATGTAATCATAATTTGCAGCACTATGCCACTCATCAGTAACACCAGTAAACACCTTAGAATTATTTATGCTTCTAACCCTGGTTTCCATAAAACAAGCCACATCTACTCCAATATTCTCTAACCTCTTTATCACTTTTCCTTGCTTAAGGGTATTGTTAATACCCCTTACATTCCAAAAACAGTAGACCATGAAGCATGATTAGGAGGGCCTCCACTTCTAGCAACCTTCTCAATCATATCTTTCTTCTTAGCTTTGATCTCATTAAGAAGCAAGGAAACACCCAAAGCAGCAGCTCTAGGATTCCTAATGCCTTAAATCCCTCACACTTCAGCCAATTGTTCCAGCTTACTGGTAGAACCAGAATTATCTATCTTTCTCCCCTTGGACTTCTTCTTGTTCATAAAGTCTTGCAAGGAGGGAAACTCTCCACCATGTTGATTATGGGTAAGAATAACTTTAGGCTTATCCATCCTCACCACATCACCAGTATTAGCAGTCTGCTCTACCCCCTTATCATCTACCTTGACAGGACTTACCATTTCTTTGGAAGTGTCTTCACTACACTCTTGCAAGGCTTTCACAGTCAGCTCCTCAGCAGTGCCAACCTTGTAACATCCGCAATACCGGGTTAGTGACCAAATTGTAAAGTTTCAGAATTTAGTGACTAAAGTATAAGAATGAAATAGTTCAATGATTATTGGATATATAAGATGAAGGTTATTTAGTAATTAGTAAAGGAAATAAAGGGCAAAAGGGTCAATTGACCAAGAAATGAATAAAAAATAGGATTGGTAAGGATAAAGGCACGTGGAAAGGGAGAGAATTCTCCAGAGTTCTCTTTTCCTTTCTTCTTCTTCTTCTTCACGTGGAAGCCAAGAGCCAAAGGTAAGTTTCTTTGTTTATAATTGAATTGTTGATTTTAAGGTTGGGTTTTAATTATTAGATGATAACTAAGCTTAAGGAAAGCTTAAATCATCTTTAAAGCAAAGGATGGTGGAGTTAGGAGAGATTAAAGATTTAGAGTTTACAAATGAAATCTTGGAATAAAGTTCATTTCTTAGATTGGAAGTTAAATTTGACTTGTCAATGGTTAAATTAAGAGATTTGGAGTGATAGAATTGGATTTAGATCATATAGAAAATTTGGTATGATTCTTGAATCTCATAAAGAAGATAGGATTTTGAGGTTAAAGATGATTTACATGGATATAAGTTGGTTCAAGTTATAGTAGTTGAGTTTAATGTCAAAATAGGGGCTTAAAATAGAAGAATTAAGGGAAGAGTTGACGATTTACGTGTTAAAATGTCAGTTCTGGGCAATGTGCATCGATGCACATTCATTGTGCACCGATGCATCGATGATAAATACCAGAAATTGTTTAAGGTGCATCGATGCACATGCAGTGTATCGATGCATGAATTTAAATAGAAAACATCGAATAGGATTTATGCATCGATGCATAAGGATCGATGCATCCCCATTAAATAAAAACATCGAATGCATTTTATGCACCGATGCACAAGTAGTGCATCGATGCATACATTCATTGAAAGAGGAAATGGGCTTTTCTCTTAACCTAAGAAGTGACAGTTTAGAATATATCAATTGGAATATTGATATGAATCTGTGTATTGTTATGTAGAGATAGAAAGTGATCCGTTTCAGGATAATTGAGGAATTAGAATCGAATCAAAGCAAAGCTAAGGTGAGTGCAATTTATTTTGTACTTTTTTATTGAATTAACATTGGCTTGTGATGAGCCAGTGATGGAGTTACTATGGTAAGAAGTAACTTCTAAATTGTTATGTGATTACCATGTATGCATTAATACATAGAAATAGATGGATGCTATGTTATATGATTTATATGCTTAAGTGAAAATGCAACATATGATATATGTTATTTGACATGACATGCATGGTTACATGAAAGAAAGCTATGTGACTACATGTATATGTGAAAGAAGCTATAAGCTTATATGCACATGTGATATACGTGATATGAATTACATGAAATGATTTACATGAATACATGTATATATATAATACATGTGATATGATATGAGATATATGGTTACACATACATGTGATATGTGACAGAAGAGAAAGAACAAGTGATATGAAATGTATAAATAAATGCCCATAGTATATGATACGAGAGCTATAGGTATAGTTGGTATGCCAAGAGTCGAGGGTTTTACCTATGTCTTTCGAGACATATGGACAGTATACCTATGTTCTAAGGAAATATGGACAGTTTACCTAGGTTCTTTGGGACCTATGGACAGTTGCCGAGGTTCTTTATGACCTCTGGATAGTTACCGGGGTCTGTGTGACCTCTGGATAGGTCCTTCGGGACATTTATACGAGCTGTGGTGACAGCATTAGTGCACAACCTCAATGTACTCACATACCTCTATTCTCAATAATACATGGGCAATGAAATTGAAAGACAAATAAAGTGAAAGTGATAAAAGAAGGTAAGTTGCATGTGTGCATGACCTGATTGTATATTGTTATCATACCATAGATTCATGCATATTGATATGTAGTGATTCAATGATATGAATGCACATACATGAATTATATGTGTTATATGATGAGTATATGGTAAGTGGAAAGGATTATTGATAGTGTTTGTATGTATGTCTTTTATTTATATGAAATGATATATGGTTATATTATGTTTAATATGCCTCACTAAGTCTATGACTTAGCGTGTAAGTGATTTACACGTAGGTACCAAGAACGAGAAGTGAAAGAATAGAAGTGGCAAAGACAGTATCACTACTAAAAGATCAGATCAGAAGTATTTGACAAAGTATGTATTTGGTTATGTATAAAGTGTTGGCATGTAATAAGTCATTAAGTACGAGCACTCTGATCAAGTCTGTATTTTGTTTTAAATAAAGTTTTAAATTTCCCGGGATTTTTCTTAAGAGTCAAGATTTGAAAAGTCAATGTGACACGTCGGACTCGTATCCGGGTCGGGTACGGGTTGGGGGCGTTACATTTAATGGTATCAGAGCTATGGTTTAGCCGATTCTCGGCATAAACCAAAGTCCAAAGTGTCATAAAAGGTGTACATGCCAACATAGATTGAAAAATTTCTGATCTGATAGTGTAAGGAATATGTTATCTTGCTAATAGAATAAGAATAGTTTAATACAGTAGAAATCCGATCGTGATAATTTTGAAGTAAGTGAAAGGTGATATTCCTGATTGTGATAGCTTTTCATCTGCCCTGGCCAGGCATGATGAAGAGCGAACACCTCAGGAAATGCCTAGTAAGATCAAAAGTTGATTTCAGAAAGTTGAAATCATATCTGAATAATGATAGAAAGTTTTCATCGTTTGGAATCGGAAACACGATAGAGAGTAGTTTTGTTATTATGTGGAATAAGATAGAATATGGTGAACAGGTGTCACCATAAGAATTTAAAAGATCTAAGGATGTGATGAGTACGTATAGAAGAAACTCAAGGATAAGTGCATCAGTGACAAGGGTATAAGAGGTATAAAGTCAGAGCTTATGAGTTTGAAACGAAGTAATAGTATTGCGCATAAACAAGAGTATGTTTATGATAAGGGTTTGCAGTTAAGATGGAAAGAGTTATCATTGGCTAACTAGAGTATGTGATAAAACGTACTGGAATTATAAGATTATAAGATATTATCAGGATATGATAACCAGATCTGCAATGGATCTGGATATAGTTGCATGTTTGGATCATAGTAATGTGGTATAGTAAAGGAAAAGGAAGTAAGAATTTGTATATTTGAATAAAGCTGAGGATTGATAAGAAGAGTTTGAGAATGTGTATATCGATGATCAGATTATAGGACACAAGAAGTCAGAAAGTTGAGTTAATTGATTATGTTGTGAATTTGAATATAGTTGTATATTCTGAGCAGATAGCTATGATGTAGAAACAGAGATAAATATTTGCATGGAACCTTCAGGAAAGAAAATACAAGTATAAGAAATGAAAAAGAATGAAGTTATGTATAAGAAATGGGTTATCAGAGTAATGAGGATGCAATGAAGATTGGTACATAAAGAATAAGTTAGGGAATCAACATAAGAACATTAGAAGATATGTTCTTACTAAGATGTTCAGTGAAAATTCGAGGGCGAATTTTCTTATAAGGAGGGGAGATTTGTAACATCCGCAATACCGGGTTAGTGACCAAATTGTAAAGTTTTAGAATTTAGTGACTAAAGTATAAGAATGAAATAGTTCAATGATTATTGGATATATAAGATGAAGGTTATTTAGTAATTAGTAAAGGAAATAAAGGGCAAAAGGGTCAATTGACCAAGAAATGAATAAAAATGGGATTGGTAAGGATAAAGGCACGTGGAAAGGAGAGAATTCTCCAGAGTTCTCTTTTCCTTTCTTTTCTTCTTCACGTGGAAGCCAAGAGCCAAAGGTAGTTTCTTGTTTATAATTGAATTGTTGTTTTAAGGTTGGGTTTTAATTATTAGATGATAACTAAGCTTAAGGAAAGCTTAAATCATCTTTAAGCAAAGGATGGTGGAGTTAGGAGATTAAAGATTTAGAGTTTACAAATGAAATCTTGGAATAAAGTTTTCTTAGATTGGAAGTTAATTTGACTTGTCAATGGTTAATTAAGATATTTGGAGTGCTAGAATTGGATTTAGATCATATAGAAATTTGGTATGATTCTTGAATCTCATAAAGAAATAGGATTTTGAGGTTAAAGATGATTTACATGGATAAGTTGGTCAAGTTATAGTAGTTGAGTTTAATGTCAAAATAGGGCTTAAAATAGAAGAATTAAGGGAAGAGTTGATGATTACGTGTTAAAATGTCAGTTGGGCAATGCATCGATGCACATTCATTGTGCACCGATGCATCGATGATAAATACCAAATTGTTTAAGGTGCATCGATGCACATGCAGTGCATCGATGCATGAATTAATAGAAAACATCGAATAGGATTTATGCATCGATGCATAAGGAGTGCATCGATGCATCCCATTAAATAAAAACATCGAATGCATTTTATGCACCGATGCACAGTAGTGCATCGATGTATACATTCATTGAAAGAGGAAATGGGCTTTTTCTTAACCTAAGAAGTGCAGTTTAGAATATATCAATTGGAATATTGATATGAATCTGTGTATTGTTATGTAGAGATAGAAGTGATCTGTTTCAGGACAATTGAGGAATTGAATCGAATCAAGCAAAGCTAAGTGAGTGCAATTTATTTTGTACTTATTTTATTGAATTAACATTGGCTTGTGATAGCCGTGATGAGTTACTATGGTAAGAAGTAACTTCTAAATTGTTATGTGATTACCATGTATGCATTAATACATAGAATAGATGGATGCTTATATGATTTATATGCTTAAGTGAAATGCAACATATGATATATGTTATTGACATGACATGCATGGTTACATGAAAGAAAGCTATGTGACTACATGTATATTGAAAGAAGCTATAAGCTTATATGCACATGTGATATACGTGATAATTACATGAAATGATTTACATGAATACATGTATATATAATACATGTGATATGATATGATATATGGTTACACATACATGTGATATGTGACAGAAGAGAAAGAACAAGTGATACGAAATGTATAATAATGCATAGTATATGATAGAGAGCTATAGGTATAGTTGGCATGCCAAGAGTCGAGGTTTTACCTATGTCTTTCGAGACATATGGACAGTATACCTATGTTCTAAGGAACTATGGACTACCTAGGTTCTTTATGGACAGTTGCCGAGGTTCTTTATGACCTCTGGATAGTTACCGGGTCTGTGTGACCTCTGGATAGGTCCTTCGGGACATTTATACGAGCTGTGGTGAGCATTAGTGCACAACCTCAAGTACTCACATACCTCTATTCTCAATAATATACATGGGCAATGAAATTGAAAGACAAATGAAAGTGAAGTGATAAAAGAAGTAAGTTGCATGTTGCATGACCTGATTGTATATTGTTATCATACCATAGATTCATGCATATTGATATGTAGTGATCAATGATATGCACATACATGAATTATATGTGTTATATGATGAGTATATGGTAGTAGAAAGGATATGATAGTGTTTGTATATGTATGTCTTTTATTTATATGAAATGATATATGGTATATTATAGTTTAATATGCCTCACTAAGTCTATGACTTAGTGTAAGTGATTTACACGTAGGTACCAAGAACGAGAAGTGAAAGAATAGAAGTGGCAAGACAGATCACTACTAAAAGATCATATCAGAAGTATTTGACAAAGTATGTATTTGGTTATGTATAAAGTGTTGGCATGTAATAAGTCATTAAGTACGAGCACTCTGATCAAGTCTGTATTTGTTTTAAATAAAGTTTTAAATTTCCCGGGATTTTTCTTAAGAGTCAAGATTTGAAAAGTCAATGTGACACGTCGGACTCGTATCCGGGTCGGGTGCGGGTTGGGGGCGTTACAAACCTGCAGCTCCAATCCCTTAGTACTTCCCTAACATGCATTAATGTTGATAGCAGCATGGCAATCATAAGAGATAGCCTGACTCAAATCAGATCCCTCAATGCCCTCCAACTGCTTCTTTTCCATTGGTTATAAAAGAGTCATTAACAACTCTCCTCCAAATATGAGTTTCCTTGCTCTTTAAATGAGCTTGATTCTCAGTACAAGCACTAGATGGTGCCCAAATCCTACAGTGAGAGCAGACCTTAGGCAACCAAGGCACATACAAACGTATCTTCACAACAGAGCCATCACTTAAAGCCACAATTATAGTCTCAGGAATGACTGCATCTATCCCTATTTTCATGCAGACTTTAGCATATTCGAGTCTCTCCTTGGATGCAGTAATGGAGTCCATGTAAAGAGGACAACCCACAACACTCGCAATATAGTTGATTTATTGTCCTTTCAATTTTATTATTTGTCATATTTTATTCTCTTAAGTTGATATTTTAATTCTGTAGATTAAAATAGATTTAAAGTTTGTAAAAAGAAAAAATCAAAGCAGCCGCCCACAGATAGCAGAACAAGTCAGAGGAAAGTCTCCAATCGCTTCATCTTCGGACCCTGTAACATCACGAAATGCAAAGGGTCTGAAAATGGAGGAACAGGTACAAACTCCATGAAGTGGTTAGATGATCGATCAAAGGGAGACATAAACCAGAAGCTAGAGGCACTCACCCTCAAAGGACTGCAAGTCGTCCACGCCCAAGAGAGTTGCATACGCGCAGTTTCGTCGTTCCCAGTCGCGCATCAGTAAAACAAGTCTCAATCTTCACTTCTACATGTATATATTGGTCAAGATATAAGATGAGGGTGTGACTTATCTATAGGATCCAGATGGGAATTGGCATGTCGGGGCCATGGCAACGTTGATCGACGATGTTGCAGCTGCTGCCATTTACTCCGTCGTTGACCATGTCAAAGTCTCCTTGATTTCTGCATTTCGTTTCATTCGACGGCCAAGATTCAAGTCGTCCTCATTGATGAAATTTTAAGCTGTTTCGTTTTGTTTGAATTTCGATTTTGATTTTAACGACACAGGAAGAAGTGGAGATAGAAGCGAAGGTGGTGGCGACCAAGGGAAACTTTCACAGGCGGTGGTGGAGATCAGAAGAAAACGAAACGGAGAGCTAATTGCTTAGCTAAACAATGGATGGCTCATAAAGCAAGTGTTAAGCCACCAAGTTAGTAAATTTGAATTCAAATGAGCAAAACAACTTTTTCTTCTGGTTTTTTCAAACTAATGAATCTTGACATTTTTGTATGAACTCCTAATAGTTTCTTGAAGAATTGAAGAAACATATGTAGTGATTCGTTAGGTGTGCATAATCTGCGTGTTATGTTCCATTGTGCATTCTCTTCATATTAGATTAAAGTCTAAACCCAACCACCATCACAAACATCCATAACTTTTGTGAAAGCTCAATGATTCGTTGAAGCCACATGTTCAGCGACATCGATTATCTAACCTTCCTTTGCTTTTGTTTTTATCTAACTTGGTCAAATTATTTTTTACTCCCTCTACTTCAATTGTTCTTCTACTTTTAGAATTATATTACTCATACAAGATAGTATTTGTAATTAAATACTTATTAATATGTAAATTTATTTTTTTTTTATTACAGACTTTATTATATGTGAAAAACGCTGATGATCAAACACATCTTTTATGAATCTAAATTTTAAATTGAAATTCATTTGATTGATCACGCTTTATATATATCGAGAATATAAAAATTTTTTTTAAAATTTCTAATATTTAATTATATATATATATATATTTTAAAAAAATCATAGAAATCAAAAGTCGTATGTTTGACGAAGCTTTTGTTGGGGTTATTGGGACTACCTACACAGGGTAAGGGATGGGTTAGGCGGGCTTGGTGGGGTGTCGTCTTTTCTAAATATTTAAAAATATTATAAATTTTAAATTCTTTTATATATTTTTTATTTAAAAATTTTAATTTCGTTTTCTAAAAAATTTATACATTTAAATTCATCTTCTTAACATAAAATCATATGTATAGCATTGTCTATACCATAGATATGTAACAATATGTCGATTTATTTTGGGTTAACACAAAAATAGTGTTTAAATTATACTCAAAATTAACTTTTAGTGTCTAAAGAAATTTTCGTAAAAAATATGTGATTAAAGTTTTTTCTGTAACACTTTTAGGTACCTACCTTTAAAATACCGTTAAGTGACTTGTGTCATATCCAAAAAAAAATTTAAATCTTTTTTTTTATCAACTTAAATCCCATTAACCCAAACCATATGACCTAAAAGCATAACTTGCTATAACTAGAAAATAACAGCCTTGTGGTTGCTGATGGGCAAAATTAGGCCCAACAGGGTCAGGACCGGTTCAAGCCGAACCTCAACTCGTATCTCCGAAAGCAGTGAGTGGTGATGCTAGAAACAACGTCAGGCTTACGACGGCAGCAGAGGAGGCAAGCGGGTTGACCCGTCCCGCCCCGACCTAAAAGGTGATTTAGAGACCCCACCTGAGCCACCGGGAGGGGGTCCATTTTAGCATATTCGACCGGGTCTGGTGAGTGGTCTGGCAGTACTGCCACCGGGTCGTTCGTATTTCAAGCATTCCCTTTCCAGTCGGATATGGCTAAGAAACAAATAAGGATTGCAATAATGAGTATTCATGGAAAGTTCTCCTTTATTATTCAAATATTTCATTTCTTAGGAGGGACCGAAATGCATTCTTTCCATTATTAAAGATCCAATAGAGATTAAATTAAACTGATTAAATTTCAAAAAGGTTTACCATGGTAAAATTACCATTAACAAAAAAAGTCAAGGATAGACATTTGACCCGAACTCAACGGATTCCGACTCAATCCGATCGGGTCATTTTTTTTAAAATTTGAGTTTAGATCATATCGTGATTTTTAAGGATGAGATCATATTATCTCAAATTCTGGTTTAAGAAAAAAAAAACTAACACAATCTCATCTCGATATAATATCATAATTATCTCTTAATTTTAGAGTAATACTCTCTATATGTTATTTTTTTCAATTAGATCTTTATTCTACCTAATAAAAGACTGGATCGCATTTTTACCTCAGAAATTAAGTCGAATTTCGAATTGATGATATCCTTATAAATCAAATAGGGCCTGATGAACTCATGATCATTTCTAGGCCAAGACCCTACCTTATCTGTGATGCATATATAATATTAAAATTAGGTTGGAAAACTTATAAGCATACCCTAACTCCATTTATGAATACATAGCTAAACTTTTATTTTAGTATTAGGGAAATGGATATTCTTATCCATGATTCATGTCATCATGTGTTTTCTTTAGCTTTTCCCTTTAAATATTTATGAAGGAAGAATATATCAAATCATAACCAATTTTAAAAAGTGAAAGAAAATGTACAGCAATCATAATTATTAACCTAATATACATGTGGCTCGTATTTTAGCATTTTTTTAATAATAAAGTTGGTAGAGGTCATTTTAGGTAAATATAATAATAGTGATTGTATATACATATGTGTGTATAAATTGTTCTAGCTAAAGATGTCCTAACCAAGAGCATAATGAAAAGGTGAAAAGAAGGGAGAAAGAAGGTATAACTGAATGGTACATGGAGTGTACTCTCATTGTCAATGCCTAATTATTGTCAAATTGTAAAGTTTGTTTTAAGTGTGTGAAAGAGTTTGATGCTTTGTTTTAAGTGTGTGAAAGAGTTTGATGCCAATGCCCAATGTTCAAGAGGGATCATTATTTATTTATTTATTTTGCCTTTTCTTTTCATCACCATCATTGCTTTTCCAACATTCTTTCCCTTCAATTGAGATTATTCAATGCTTCCATATTTCAAATGGTAAAAGATTATTGCTTTGGATGGGGATATGGGCATAGTTCTTCATGTAACTTGTAAGTAAGTCTCTTTTTCATTTTAAATAATTTTTTATGAAAGTAAACATAAAAATAAACATAAATAGCTTATTTCATTTATAAATCAAATTTTCATAAAACTAAATATTGTAAGATGATCTGGATTCAAGCAACATAATCGACAAGATATACATTAATTTTATTCAAACCCATACAAACAAATACTATCACAACATCATTATTGAATTCAATTTCTACTATCATAAATCTTATTTAAATATCTACATGTTGTTTTCTTGCATAGTTAATGAAAATTATTTATTTAATGTAATGGAAATTCTTCAATTTTTTAAATATTAAATTTAATTATTAAAATACGAATTTATGTATTGCTTGTATACTATATGAGTAGGGGTGTAAATGACCAATCGAGCTCGACTCGAAAACTCTGAAATGGAGCTCGACTCGACTCAAAAACTCGCGAGCTTAAATTTTCAAGCTCGACTCGAACTCGAAATCCTGAGCTGAAACTCGTGAGCAGCTCGAAAAAGCTCAAATGAAAAAAAATTCTTAAACTTAACTCAATTGAAGCCTCTCGACTCGAACATTAACATTAAATACATGAAATCTTACTATATTTTTAAAAAAAATCAATACATAAATATTATTATTATATATTTTTTTTTAAAAATAAAATCTTAAATATTATATTTCGAGCTTCTCACGAGCTTTTTGAGTCGAATATCGAGTAGCTCGTTTCGGCTCTTAAGAACTCGAGTCGAGTCCATTCGATCCGAGTATTTATCGAGTCTTGATCGAGTCGATCTCGAGTAGCTCACGACCTGTCTCGTCTCATTTACAACCCTATATATGAGTATTAGGCTAATTAGAATTGCATCTTTCTTGTTTTGCAAAAGTTAATAACTCTACTTTAATTGGTCAGAATTTGATCTTCATATTTTATAATAAAAAAATGAGAAGGTTTAATGGTTGGAAAATACAACATTTTAAAATTTTACTTTTGCTAATTTGTTACTTATAAATTGTTGAAATATTGACTTTTGCTAATTTTAATACATATATTTGTTTCTCAGCAAAATTATGTTTTATTAAGGATTGAGGGAGACCCAAACCTAGATTGTGTGTCTCGTTAAAACATCCCTATACCTAAATGGAGAAAAGAGTACACAAACTAGGTAACAAAAACAACTGGACAATTCAACATATCACAAAAAATCACTTGTCGATACATATGACAATTCAACATATCACACTTACACCCATGATTATTACTAAAGAAGGTTCCTTAACAACATATAAATTATTAAAAGGTTAAGGGTTTCATAAGGCTTTAAACCTTTTTAAAAAAAATCAATTAAGTAGAATGATATAAGTAAAATAACTTATGAACAAAATATGAAGATACAAGACCTAGTTTGAATCACTATGCTGATGTGATTGGTAATTATAAGTTGAGTATCTTTAATTCGTAAAGTTATTGATAAGATTAATTCAGTGAACGACACACAGTTGACCATTAGGGTGCTACACGGAACCACTGAGTGGCTGACCAATTTTTTTTACTTTAAACGATTATTTTAAGAACCATTTTACAAGAAAAAGATTCATGAAAATATAAAAAAACTTTACACTCGGGAGCTCCCAAATAAATATTTACATTAAAAATATACAACCAACTCCTGATTACTTTACCACTCAATTTTACAACAAAGTTTACAAATATATATGCCCAAAAAACGTGAGACGTACTCTGGGTCTGGACCTTGGTCTCTCTGAGTCTCCTCGATGCTCTACCTAATCTGCATATGGAAACAAATTCCAAACGCTGAGCTAACTAGCTATGTCCACACTAGCAACTAAATCATACTAATTGTACATCACTGAAATGCTCAAACTATCAAGTCTACTGCTTTGATTTAGTGAGATACTTGTACACTCACTCTCTACTCTATGGTAGACATCATGGTGCGATTGAGGGTTCTGCATCTCAGAGCTCACACACCCCTCTAGTCTTCCGAAGATGGCCCGAATCTCTGCATCTGACATCACCCTCGACTAACCACCCCTGCGAGTGTTAGGCCTTGGCCTTAGTTAGTCAGCTTAAAGTATGTCTTGCGCGCTCCCTAAGGATATATTCGGACTGAATCTATAATTTCAACTCTGCTATTTTTCTAAAGGAACTCGAGTATCCTGATCGTTCCTAAGCATTCAAGCAGGCTAGTCTTATTTCATCTAATTATTCTCGTTGCTACGTTTGGATTAATCATTATTATTGTTCTCACTTGTAGTCTTATTTGGGAGTATTTAAAAGGTCTTGGAAACCTCAACTCTATTTAAAACCTTTAAAAATTCTTGCCCAAACATAACCCTTGTATCGATACCAGCCTTTTGTATTATATTGCCCTTTGAGTTCGATACTCCCACTAGGGTCTATACTCTACACTAACTTGAAAGGAAGGAAAATAATGGAAGTAGTATCGATATTCTCTTGAGTACCTAAGCGAAAAAGGGTATACTGGAATCTAAAATATGATCCGGTATCGATACCAACCCTGTAGTATTTATACTATTTGCACGAGTATCGATATTTCCCTTTACTTAAGCATGTTCTTGTTCTGCTGAAGAACATATCGGTACTGACTCATACAGTACCGATACCCCAGCTCGAAAATGCCCTATTTGGCTCGAAAATCATACTTAAACTTTCCATTTTGACTTTTTGAGGTTTTCAATTGTGATTAATGTCTTATGCGATATTAGAGGGCATAAATAAGGTTTTAAAAACATGCTGAAATACTTTATTAAAGAATCTACCATGGATTCTACTCAACATGCTTAAATCTTACTTTCTAGCTAAAATTCATTTCTAATGATCTACAACTGGTACAAGGAAGCTGTGAGTGTGTTACATGACTTTCTTAGCTGCTAGAATCCTCTCGAATCACTAGGATTCATTTTCTCTTTACCTCTAACCCTTGAACTTTCTCCTACCACTTTAGCTAGTAAAGATAAGAAAAGGGTTTACTAACTTATCTAAAGCTTAAAACAAGGTTAAAGACACTCCAAACAACTCAAATTTACTAGAATAAACTTGAATCCTTTGAATTCCTTAACTTTCCTAAAACTCATTTTCTAAAATCATGCTCAAACTAAAGATTAGGCTTAGATTAAAGCTTAAGGGGTGGGGATTAGGATTATTACCTTAGTTACTTCAAACTATGCTTGGAATTCTTAAAGCTTCTACATTTGCTTACTAAAGAAGAGAAAAAAGAAGAAGAAATGGAAGTGATCTTTTGGGTAAGGGTTTCACGTGAAATCCCTTTAAAAGGAGTTTCTATCCCTTTAAAACCAGCTATTGTTAAACTATTTTTTTGGTCCTTCTCCTTTAAAATCCTTTCTAAAATCATCACTTAACTTTAGTTATTGGGCCAAACTTAGGCCCAATACCCTCTTGCATAGGTTCAACTGACATAGGAGATCTAAAAGGCTTAATTTATGGGTCTCGGGTTGACCCGAACTACTAACCAAAATTCGGGGTATTACAGAGAAGGTCTAAAGTAATTGCAATCAATATATTCAAAAAGAATTTAGATAATTTTACGTTGAAATCAATTATCGAATCATCAATTAAACTTTACAATTTACCTTAACTAGGCACATCTCATCATTAAATTCTAATTTATTTTCAATTGTATTCTTTTTCATTAAGTATTTTAATTTGATTCGCATTACACAAACCTCCCATTTTTTGCTTATTTTTTTGATAAATTAATTTAACATCTCTCTTCAAGGGATCCATCATATTTATCTAGGGATGGGCATGGATCAGATTGAATCAGGACGAATCAGAATTTCGGTTTATTCGGCCCAAAAATTATGAATCCACCATCCGATCCGAGCCCGACCCAAAAAATATGCACATTCCACCCGACCTCAACTTGACCCGATTTTTTATAAAATCAAAACCCGACCCGAAATAATATTTATTAAAAATAGGGATTTAATTGAAAGAAAATAATATAGATATGAGTATTATTGTAATTATCCTTAAATATATAAGGTAAAATTACATTTTTTCAGGTCGGTTTTGGGTCGGATATTTTTACCTTAAACCCTAACCCATTTTTTTATTAAAAAATCGATCCAATCGAATTGAAACTCGTATTCAGATCTCATGTCCATCCCTATTTATCACTACTTTAAAGTTTATATGAACATGATTTTTTTTAAGGCTTCGACAACTTGTTACCAGCTTTATAAGAAAAGGTCAATTTAATCAAACAAACGTAATAATCTCTCTCTCTCTCTATATATATATATATATATACATAATAATATGATTTTATCAATCAATTCATCTAATAATTTTAAAATTAAAATTCAACCACCAATCAAAAATCATTAGAACAGATTAAATTAGTCAAAATTAAAAAAAACTAAATGGGTCAATATTTTAATTTTTTCAATCATAACGAAAAATTGTTCACCTTTACATTTGCGTGCTTTACCAACTTTTTCTAGAAGAATAAAAATTGAAGTGAACTTCGAATATAGATGAAGCAATGTCATATAGCTCAAAGGAAAGAACTAAATACAAGCTATCCTACATCATAATAATAATAAGGGAGAAAAAAAAGATACAAGAACAATCAATATTAGCTACTTGGGATGCAATAGCATCATGAGCAATCAGCCTTATGAATTTCAGCAGAGTGACTGCTCATGATGTTATATCATTCCATCCCATTAAACCATACTTTAATTCATATATATACATACACATACATCCTTAAAAGCCACCGCCCCCTAAAGCCGGCGGCGCCCAGTAATCGGCACCGTTTTCGCTTCCGACTTGTTGGGTGCAAGACACAGGAACCAAGCACAGCCCTCTACTCCTCAAGTCCTTTGGCTTATGCTCTTGCTTTTCCTGTTATTATTATTATCATCAAACGGATGAACAAATTTAAACATAGTAAGGGATAATAATAGCAGTAATGATGATGATGATTCATGCTTATGATAAATAAAGACAGTATAAATCATCAGTTAGTCAAATGCAAGAGAGAGAGGCTTCATGGCTAAGGAGCCATCTCCCTTTTACTTCTCTTTTTCTTACTTTTTTGTTCCTTTTTAGATTACTTATGCAGTTCTAAATTATGCTTCAAATGTGCTTTATCAGAAAAATCACTCCTTTTATTCGCTTAAATGTGTTTTATAGCTGAGAACAATGTTCTTTCAATGTTTTCCTTTATAAATTAAAATAATAGTTCCAAAAACATAAAGTGCTTTCCCATCTATCCCATCCCCTCTTACTTTGCCTTTGTGAGGTGATTGATCCAATAAAGTTTTTACCTGTCCATCTTCAGGAAATGCACAACCCCTTTCCCCTTGACCCTAAAAAGATAATCATCCGTTAACATAATTCTAAAAAGTATTCAAATTTGAATTAATCGACTAATGAATTGAATACGAGACGGTAACAACAAATATATATATAGGGGTACTTACAGATTGTTGGTTTCTCATGTTTGGAGTTGCAGTGCCCATGTAAGGGGAGCTAAGAGCCTGCATTTTCATGACTTCCATAACCAAAGATGATATTTTGAAAGAAGAAGAAGAAAAAAAAGCATGAAGCATTGGAACTTTAAAACTATGTAAGTGATGCATGCTTGCTTTCTTCATACTGATTTCTACAGAGAGCATGTTGAAGAAACATCACCTCTATTTGACCCTGAAGGAATCTGATATATCCAATAGCTTCCAACAACACAGATGCTGTGTCAGTCTGCAAAAAAACACAAACCCTCAAACCGCAGGTTTCCTTTATGTTAAAAGCCAATAAACCAGAATGAAAAAAAAGAAGGTAAAAAATTATGATTCCAACAGTAAAAGCTCTATTTGTTCACGTTAAAAACAACATATAAAAAGAGGAGAAATTTTTTTATGGGTTTTATCATAGAATAGAACTGCTTCTGCAAAAATGCAGTACATTAATATATAATATTATTCTTTTTGTAGGTGATGGAGGAGGATTAAAGGAATTTTTGTGTTTACCTTTCCAAATGGGGAAACTAACTGGTGAAGTGTTGTTATTCTATCACCAAGCTTCTCCTTTCTCACCTGGATTTATACCATATAAATATACTGATTAAGTGATCTGAATTTATTATTATGGGGTCTGATAAAAAGAATAAGATATGGTTGAAAGTGGACAATCAAGAACGACATATATATGTGCCATTAACGTTGTAGACAGACAACACAGAAAGCACAAGCATCCAGAATTAAAAGAGAAAGGAAAGAAAGATTCTGTGAGTTTATAATACTTTTAAAGGCGGTTGGCTTGAAGATGGTTGAACCCTAGCCTTCTTCCACACCCCACCACCTGTGCTGCTGCCTTTGCTATTACACTGCCCAAAAAAAAACAAAGAGATAAATGCATAGATGAACACGAGTTTAAGATTATCGTGTGTTCTGATTAATGCATTGAAAATGGTGATTTACCTCAGAAGAATGGTCTAGGGGTGGTTGAGTATTGGAGTTGGATCCATCTGCCGCCATGTTGTATAAGAGAAGTCTAAAATGTTGCTCCTTGACCTTGTAATACAAGACCCAGGCTTGGGGAGGAAACCGCCATGATTTGAGACCAAGCGGCGCCAGAGGCGGTGGCAGTGGAAGAGGAGGTCTAGGTGGCTGAAATTCTTCATTGGCGTGATAACCGTACAAGTTGCTATTTGATGTTGCTTTAGGATTGGTTCTCCAATTTTCCAACTTCTTCGGCTGGAAAGTACCCGGACCGTCGTACCGGTCTTCTCCGGTGAATCCACCCCTATAAAGTAAAAAACCACCAAACCCCATAATCAACATAACCATATAAAAGCAAGTCAAAGAGACAAAGTTGAGAGAGAGAAAAAACTCACAGGAGAAGTTGGCTCCATGATTGAGGAAACTGTTCTTCATGGTTATCAACCAAAGAATAAGAAGAAGAAGATCCAACAACATATTGAGGGAAGATAGATGACGATGATGGAGTATTCGTTAACAAAGCCGAAGGATGATGCAAATGCATGCTCCACCAGCTAGGGTTTCCTGCCATCATTTGTTTACAAAACTCTAAAAAAAACAAACTTTAATTCAATTTCATATCCCACTTATCCTTCAAAAAAACAACTTTAAGTTCTCCACAAGCGCAAGAAAGAAGAAAAAAAATGATCTTTTTTCTCTTCACTTTGGTGAGTTTCCTTGTTTATACACCCAACCAACCAAACAGGCCTTCGTTAAAGAAAGCTTTATCACCAGTCCCCTCGACCCTTTTGTTTGCTTTCTCAGATGAGGATCATGAAGAAAACTTTGAAGGAGTTTTTTTTTATATATATACAGGGGGTGGGGAGCCTTTGCTCCTTTATTTTTTTTTCATTCATTCTTTCATTTGTTTATAGTATTCTTTTTTATTCTTTGCTTTTGCTAAAGTGGGGGTGTAGAAAAAAAGGTAGTGGGGGAGTACTTTCAGTCCTACCATCTATTTCCTTAATTTGGGGTGCTCTCTATTACCTTGGGATTGTTTTAATTTTTGGGGTCTTTAGTGCTAGGGTTAGGGTATATAATGATGGGTTTCCTATTTTGTTGCAAATTATTTGTAATATGAGTCACAATAACATGGGAATGAGTGTGCAAATACTCATATGTGTATATTAGTTATCGATGACGGATGCTATAAATTTTATATTATTTAAGTTTTATTGACATTTGTTAAAAGGAATGAAATGGATTGTGACAGTTATAGTTCACTCTTTTCAATTTGGATGGAGATTTATGTGGTGAAAGATTTTATTTTTATAAGGAGACGGATGAGAAGAGTTAAGGTGAGATGATTGTTAGAACCAAAATCATATTAAATATAAAAAACAACTTGTAACACCCTAAACTCGATTGAGCTTAAATTATCACATTGACTATTGAGGCAACCCCTGATTTTCAAAACTTGTTCATTTCTTTTTCAAACATATGAATGGTATCTTAAATAAAACATAAATAGCTATTATAAAAATTTTGCAAAACCGGAGCTCCGTGACATATAATTTAAAATCAAATTAATATAAACTCTTTTTTAAATATGAATACATAAGTAAGGTCTTGTGAATATACATGCCCTCTAAACTACAACACAGTACTCAGAAAGAGATATTGGACGTACTGCGACGGTGCCCCATGAATTGCCCAAGCTACTGACTTGCCCACGGAAAACATCCGAAGGCTGAGCTTACAAAGCCCAACAGTATAATCGTTAATCTAGACCATCATTAAGAGTTTCATAAACATACATGATCTAGATCAAGTACTACTTACTTAAGACTTTACAGTTCTATCGATGAAGTAAGGGTCTCACGCTTCCCTTAGTCCTCAGACAAGGGCCTCGCCATGAGGATACCTCTAAAAGGTCTCTAACCCTAAAGAATAAAACTGCTACGCATTACCTAAATATGATATTAATTATGGTATGCATTATCTGAATGCAACACTAGCTCTGCTATGCTAGTATATGGTATCACATAGCATCAAACACTAGCCTACTAAGAGGGGTACCGATATCACATAGCATCGGTAAGGTCCAACTAAACTGCTAGATGATCTCCTGTATCACGTAGCATCAGGTATACCATCGAGAAGGAATCCCAGTATCACAAAAACATCGAATATTTCCCCTTAACTGAAGTATTAGCTTGGTATCACACAACATCAAGCCAAGCTTTTATGATAACTGAGGTACCAGACTGATGCAACTAGACATGCATATCTATAGTTCTTGAAGTGCCTCGCGTACTGACAATGGCCCACTAGGGCATCTAAGTTAGTTTGACTACACTCTAGCATAGCTAGGCACACTCTAGCATAAATAGCAATGCGAGATTGTCTATTTTTTTGTGATGATAATCCCTTATATAGTTGATTTAAGAATTGATTATTGTTTGTACTTATAACTCTACCCCTTATCGAATTATAGATACAACTTTAATAGTATCTACACTTTTATTTCCATGACACTTCTAATACCTTAGACTTTATAACATTTGGTCACTTAATTTATTCATATTTTATGATAACAATATACACTATATTGTGTACCATAATTATGGATTTTAATCCAACAATGATTTTATGTGGGTTTTATTTTATCTATCGATCTTACTTGAGATGTTTTATAGCGAACCTTAGTATGAATGTCAATCGTAGGGTCGTCATGACTAGAAGTAGGCTAACAAACTATGTGGATACGATCAACTAATGGTGGATTTGGCTCTGATGGGTCACATGGGTCTGTCAAAGGTCATGGCAACATGTTGACGCTTCCCAATGGGCGTTAGATATTCTAGATTCTTCTTCGATATGTTCTCTCTTTGTCTTTAGAAACTCCCTAGGTGTCATATATTTGAAGATGATGTTTACCCTTCAGAGACTATGAGCAGAAACACCATATTCTTATGTTAAGGGATGAACTTCTAAAATTTAGGAAGAACGAGGTTATAAAGTTCCAGGGGTGAAAATATAAAGAAAATATTAAAATATATTAATTTGATTTTTCAGGGGATTGTCCCCATCCAGCCCATTCAGTTCATTCCTGACTATGACACAAGAATGATACGAGGATGACTTTCGATGGGTATAACGACATTAAATGTCTAAATTTAAGAACTTTGTTTTAATATTCATGTCTCTTAAATATTTATAATTTCATATCCTAAATTCTACATTTCCTGCTTGATCCATTTGTATATAATTTGTTAGCCTGATTTCATACCTTGGTATTAGTTACCATGGTTTCTCTATTATCATGCAATTATTAGTTCAATTCATCATCCAAAATCGATACTTTTAAATTTTAATATATATATATATATATGGAGAGGATCCAAGTGCTCCAAACATTCTAAAAAGATGATAATAGTATCAAAGTAAACATTATTGGAGAAAATTTAGGAACCGTCAAACCAATAGTTGCACCATGTTTATCTTATTTTCGTTTGGCTTTGCTAGGTTTCACTTTATCCACCTGCTTCCAACATGGAAGTGGGATGGGTATTTATTAAATATCAATTTAATCAACACATTTTCAACATTTGGCTATTTAGTCCTCAGATGATTAACTCTCATTTTTCACAAACTAGATTTAGTTTATTTAATTGATATGCGTGCATGAATAATGAACAAGTATTGGTCCAATTGATGCTGTTATTATAGTAAGAATTTGAAGGGGTTATGGGTATTATTAAATATCAATTAATCAACACATTTTCAACATTTGGCTATTAGTCCTCAGATGATTAACTCTTTTTCACAAACTAGATTTAGTTTATTAATTGATATGTGCGTGCAGAATAATGAACAAGGTATGGTCCAATTGATGCTGTTATTATAGTAAGAATTTGAAGGCTATGAATTTGAGTATATTTGTTTACTAAGTAGAGAGATAATATATTCTCATAATCACTTGATTAACTATTTTTTAATTTAAGTTAACAACATACAATAGCATTGAAGCATAAAACAAAGGTAAAAATACTGGGGGACTCTGGAAACAAAGAAAAAAGAACGAATTAAAGAAACAAAAAACCACATTGCCAAAATTTATCAAGGAATTTTTAGAGTTTTCAATTATTTAATTTCTAGGTGAAGAAGATGGAGAGAATGGTTTTTTTTTGGGTTAATTAACTTCAAGTCCCTTAAAATATGTGAATTGAAAAAAATTGACAAAAAAAATAACACATAATAGGGGTTCACATATCCTTAATGTTAGAAGTTAACACTTAAACGTGTATTAAATACTTAAAGGTATACTTATTTTAAAAAAATAGACTGTCAAATTAAATGATTTGCTAAAGTATAGGGGACAACTGTTTATCATTCTTTTTAAAGTATTTTATTGAGTAAACTATTTTTATGGATTTATTTAATAATATATACTTTGTTATCTTTAAGTTGAAATTTGAAAATGAGTAGCCCTTTTTATTTGGAAAACAATTGCTAATTTTGAAATTAAAGTGTGCACCTGGGGCATGGAAAAAGCAGAACCAAGAGGGCCATCGATTTGATGTTGATTTATGTTTTAGACCGTAATCATCTTTAAACAGGGTAAGGGAAATATATACTATATTTTTCAAAATTGGGTTAATTGATCCTTACGATTGTGTTTTGTCCACTTTTGATCGATATTTTAAAAAATATAAGATAGGGTCCTCTTGTTTTTATTTATTAAGATATGATCACTTTCGTTTTATTTAATTAAGATGTGTACCCCGAGTTAACCGTCGTTAACATCAGTTAAATATTTGATATAATCACATATTTTGTCTATGTTATTTACATTCTCTCAATTTAGTCATACTTTTAAATCTATTATGTTAGTTTGTTAACTGTAAGATTTATTCGATGATGTATAATAAATTCTAATTATATTGTTTATCAACTATCATTTTATCACATTTCTCATATATTTGGTCACTCTAGACACATATAAATTGTTTTATTATCGTTTTCAATTTATTTTGTCAAAATATTTATAAAACTCACAAACTTAAGCACTTGTCTCTTTTTTTTTCCTTATAGGAGTAAAAATTTTGTTGGATTTAATGGTTTTGGTCATGGTCAACCGATAATTTAAATGGTAAGAAACATTATTTCAATAAGAAACATAGTTTGTTATGAAACTAACTTCATCGGGCCATTATTGATAGAGATTTGAGCATTAGAAGATTAAAATTCTGACTTGATTTCATGGATTTCGAATAAATTTTGAGAAAAAAAAAATTATTGAGAAGAAAATGGGGATAAAGGTAAACATTGTTGTATATCTATGTCACGCACGTTGGTAGATGATAATTGAAAGGATTTAAGATCTTTTATAAAAGAAAAAATTGCATCATAAACCGCGTTAAAATATTAACGGTTTGATGATAAAAAATAATTAGAAAACTTTAGTACTATAATGTTAACTTTTTATACATGGCATGTATCGTAGAAACTTCCCAACGAACAAATCAGTTAGCAACGGTGCAGATACACACTATCCCTGTTGGTGGTAGCTTGTTTGTCTGAAAAACATGACATGTTCTGTTGTTCTTCTAGCTAATTTGTAAGAACATAGAAAGATCTCCATGATTCTGTTTTTGTTTCTTTGTCCACTCATTAACAGCTGTGGTGTTTTATTAATGATATTCTTAATGAAATGATGGAAATGTCAATTTCAGGACTGGGGTGGGCTTCAATTATTTATGACTACAGTCAGAGCCCATACTTGTTGAATCAAACTATAATTGACACAGAGAAATGAAAGACAAGGAAATTCCAACCATATTATTACAAGCAATTTTGAATTTATATAGGGATAATCGTATCTTACGTCTGCAATCTATGACCCTCATTTTAAATTGGTTCTTACACTTTTAAACATTTTAATTCCGTTCTTAAACTATGAATACATTCTAAATTGGTCCTCAAATTTTGAGTATTTCATTTTCATCCCTAAACTGTTATTTTTATTCTAAATTGGTCCTCAATCTTTTGAATATTTCAATTTTATCCTAAATTATATGTATATGATAATCACATCTCGTGTTAATAAAATCATTAGGTCAAGTTATGTTATTATATGTTTTGGGGGAAAAAATAAAATTTAGGTTAAACTATAGTTGAAATGGATTACTTTGGATGGATTTGGGGATGAAATTGGAAGATTGAAAAGTTTAGGAACCAATTTAGTATGAGATTCATAGTTTGAGGATGAAACGGAATGTGCAAAAGTTTGATGACTAATTTAAAATGATAGTCGTAATTGAAAGATGAAATTGAAATGTCTAAAAGTTTAGAAACTAATTTAAAATGATATCATAATTTGAAGAAGTGTGATGCAATAAAAGGATAAGGGCAACCAAATATCAAACTCAAAATTAGTGTCAATTGAACACAATCATTACTACTCTACTTGTGTTTCAGACGGTAAAATTAAAGCATTCAATATACAAGGATTACAATCAACACACATCCTACATACGTAATTACTTGAATTTGAGTCCTTTAAAGAATAACATATGTACGCGAAAATAACGGCTCGATTTATGTTTTTTTTTGTTGATAATTTTTCCTCTAAAATCTTGTCTGTCCCTGTGCGTGAATCAAATTAGACCAGACCCAAGTTTCTACTTCCACCCCTTATTGAAGGGTTTACGTGCGTGCAGCCAGAAATTGAACACTACATCTTGCAGTGCAAATGAAATCTAAGTTCATGATTCATGGACTATAAGTAATCAATATTTTAGGCTGTAAGGGTTGCATGTCTGCTGAGAAACCCCCAAAGCCGGGAAAAAAACCCAGCAAAGATCTGCCAAATTTTCCCTGTTTGTTGTTTGGCAAGGATGGTACCTTTTATGTCTTGATTCAGTTCCCCCATGAATTAACAACCAAGAAATGTTTCGTTATCTCTCCATGAAACCAAGACAAAGTCCATAACTTCTGCTGATACAGTTTAGAATCCTCACAAGTTAGGGTTCATTTTCACTAGCTTGTCGTCCAAACTACTGTTTTAGATCAAACAAAGAGAAATCGATTAGTCATTTTAGAAAAGGAAGTTTGAAGGAAAGATAGTTGTGGCAATTTGAGGTATTCAAAATGAATTCCATATGCTTCATAAACAAACTGTTCATTGAAAGAAACAATACTGAGAAAAGATTGATGGAGAGAATGAATGAATGAATAATAATTAAGACATGATATAATATACAACTAAAACAAATTTGAATATACACAGTATATGTATGTGTATGACTGTATGTATATATAGAATTACTTACATTAAGGCCAAAGAGGCTTATTTTTCTATATCATGAAAATCCAGCTCTTCCCATAGCCTAACCTGACAGTTTCTGCAGATCTTTTGCTTTGAGTGTTTCAAACTCTGATGTCTACGCCTTTGGAACGGAGCTCTGAGAAGATATCTTTTTCCCCCTTCAGTTCAGTCCATTGAAGACAAAACCAGAAAAACAGCCAATAATACTTCTCTCAATCTCAAAGAAACTGAGTTGAGGCTTGGTTTACCAGGTTCTCATCCTCGTAGAAAAATCTGCCTTTTTGGCAAAGATTTACAGATCAATGATGATAAAAGTAATGGTTTTGCTGTTAGTCCTTTCGAGAACCTGGCGTATGGAGCCAAAAGGGGTTTCTCAGATGCCATCAAGAGGTGCCTGGTGTTCCTTCAGGTGCAAGGTATGTTCATCTTCAAAGCCTTCTTTTTCACCCTTTTTTATTTTATTTTGGGGATTGTTTTTCAATTTATTGAGCAGGATTTGTGAAACAGGGCACTGGTGGTAGGATGGCCACCGGTTCGATCATTCCGGAAGAATACAATGGCCAGCGATGAGGCCACTGCGGATGAAGGCCATTGCCAGTATGTAAAGGTGAGCATGGATGGAGCACCATACCTGAGAAAGGTGGACCTGAAGACGTGCAAAAACTACATGCAACTCTCATCGGCTTGGAGAAGATGTTCAGCTGTTTCACCATGTCTGAATACGTGGTCACTTATGAAGACGCGACGGTGATCAGATGCTTGTCGGCGATGTTCCGTGGCAGTAAGAATCTACGTCCATCGGCATATAAAAGAAGAATGATGTTAATTGAAATAAAACTCAATCGGTGTAATATTTATTTTAAGTACAATTATTCATATCTCTGATAGTGTTCTATCTATGTTTTGTTACTCAGGATGTCATCGATTCATGTAGGAGAATAAGGATTACGAAAGGTACTAGCTCCAAGGGCCATGTAGAAATGCAAGAATCATAGTTAATGCACAAGAAGAATCTTCAAAGGCTCCCTAAATTATACACATATCTTGTGAGATATCTTTAGTTTTATGTTTTTTTTTGTTATGTTTAACACGGGGTAAAAATATTATAGGTTATTTAATTTTATGTTTATTAATAAATGGCTAAATGAAATATTAGATTTTATAGAGTTATTTCAACGATAAAAATAAATATTCTTCTTAAATGATTCGAGTTCAAGCAATTACAAAAAATAACATGAAAATATTATAATATTTTTAGAAGTACAAACAAATTAGAAGAACAAGAGTGAAAATCATAGTTTTTAAATATGAATGATTAAATTAATTGAATTATTTTGATTTAGGATATTGATGATTAAAATTGTTATAATATCAATTCACGTTACTATTTATCTATGATTAAATTATCAATGATCCATTTATAATAATTTAATTGAATAATAAATTTATAAATTTAATAAAAAATAATTCATTTATTACCAAACATATAATTGAGTATAATTTTTTATTAAGCTAAGGTAATTACAAAGTAATATTTGTTCTAAATACTCTCAATCATGTGATAATAAATGCTCAATCACTCTATCACAATTGTCGGTGCTTAAACTCTTGACATCTAAGAACAACAAAAATTCCTTTAACCATGAGTAAGATAAGACATATTTTAATATTTTTACATATAAAAAATTGAATAAGCTTATTTATAATTAGAAAAATTAAAAATATGTTTAAGTAGTGGATATTTGAGGAAATTTCAAACATTACTTTCTCATTAGTACAAATCAACAAGTCCTTTATGAGAAGTGATAAACATTGATTCTCTCATCAGTAAATTACATTGGAAAGGCACCTGATCCTAATATTTACTACAAAATTTTTCTAAAAAAAAAAATAACAAGAAAATCATTATAACATGCTATGAAGAATGAAAACGTGTTTTCATCTACTGAAGTTAAATCAGATCTGATCCAGGATACTTTCAAGATTCAGGTTCAGAAATTTGCAGATATACCATCTGTGTATATCCGTTAAATACAGATCTCTCGAGCCTATCTAAACCGAGCCGTTGAAACAAGCGATATCGACCATCTTCGACAATAGGAGGAGGTGTACGGCCAGGATCATATCGAGTTTGGTGGGTGAGAGATGGGCCAGCCGTCGGTGGCAGCTCCCAATAAACATCAAGAATCGATTCAACGAACCTGCTGTTTGAAAATGCTCGCCATAAGAGATTATGGTCTATTGTGGTTAAAGTTATCCCGCATCTCTCTATAACACCCCACCATGCTTCATGTGGCCCACAAAGTCATCTGTATCCACAGCCTTCTCCCAGAATTCTTTCTTTTCGATCGAATCTGGCTCATCGCTGTCCCTAAAGCAGCTATGGCCACCTCCTGAATAAACAAAGCTCATAATCAGGGGCAAAAGTGCCCAAATAAGGCATGTGGGAATGTTTAATTCCCAAACTAATACATTCATCAGATTAATTTTTCATCTAGTGTATTTTTTACCGTACGTTTTCAGGATATCTCGGCGTCTTCAAGCCTAAAATTTTGTTCCATGGATTATCAGGCATCTTTTTTTTCTTCTGATTACTGTGATTTTTGGAGATTTTTCCGAAAAATCACATTTTCTTTAAATATTTACGTGTCAGACACCATTTGAAATAATATTTCTGATTTAACACTCTTTGTATTATTTAATTTTTTTAGTATTTTATTTTTTTCCTTAAATCATTATGTTAAAATCTGTACTGAAGTAATGTCATTCTTCTAGTACTTCTAAATGAACATCTTTGAAATCTTCATTATTACTTCCTCAAGAGTTATGTTCTCTTGAATGATATTTTAACATAATGATTTGATACGAAAACAAACGTCAGTTCATCTTCCTGAATTTCTCCATCATAATAAATATAGTGAATTCGCTTCATTCTTACACATTAACGTAAATAATTTAAATAATATAATTTTATAATATTACCGTATCGACAAAAATATTTCGACGTATGCTCTCGCTTTCTAATTTTACAACTACAAAAATTAATTGAAAATAATTACTATAATATTTTTTCAAATAATCATATATAATTATAAAAAATATTATATATTAAAAAAATTATCTTACAACGAAAGATCGAACGAACTTTTGAATCAAAGATAAGAGGATTGTCAGGTGATATTTAAGGAAATATTATCTCAAAGGGTGTCTGACATGTAAATATTTAATGAAAATGTGATTTTTTGGGAAAATTTCCAAAAAAATGGACAGTAATCATAAAGAATTTAACTAAAACGTTGGGTAATCCTATGGAGCAAAAACTAAAGACGCCGTATAATCCCATGGAGTAAAATTTTAACTTGAAGACGCCGAGATATCCTGAGAACTTTAGGAGGTACAGTAAAAAATACACTAGATGGAGAATTAATCGAATGAGTACATTAATTTGGGAATTAAATATTCCCGCATGCCTTATTTGGGCACTTTTGCCCATAATCAGGTATAGAACAAAAACACTTCAGAACGCACAATTTGAGTTATCGAAATTTCAGGGACCTTATGAATGAAAGTCGAGGCTGTAAATTACGACAAAATAAAAGAAGATAAAAGCGAATATGGGTCAAAAGCATGGCAAAAAGGGGGGGGGGGGACACTCACAAACCGAGAAATGAATTAAAGGAAAAAGTGTGGAAGGAGCATCTACCTCTTATGTAGAACTGGTCACAAATCTGCCTCAATGAGTAATGATCTCCAGTCCCAGTATCATAATTGTCTTCAAAAACAAGATGACGAAACCCAGCTTTCAATGCCTGCTTTAGCCTGTTCATGAAAGCGCATCATATCGGAATATGCACAACAACTCGAAAGTAAAAGGTAACCTTCAATCAGCTCCAGAAAAACCTAAAACTTGTTGGGGGGGGGGGGAGATCATCAATGCATAGATGCACCAAGTACCTTTTCACTTCATTTTGATGGTCATCAAAGAAGACAAGAACCCGGCTGAAATCGAAATTCCACGAACCTTTAGTACCTTCTAACACTTCCAAAATCCACAAAATCTTTTCCAGCAAAGTATGTGCAATTTTCATCAACAAAGCAGACCCCTTTTTCAAGTACTTCTCGGGATGCCGGGGTGTGATCGAGATAATTGGCGTGTCAGGCATTGCTTACCGCAGAACCCAAGTGGAATGTCCCTTGAACGCACCACTCTAATCATTATATCCGGTTTTAGCCACCGGGCAATGAACCAAAGCCCAAAGCTGTGGTCAAAACCCATCCCATACATGTTTTTGATTGGTCGCATTTCATATATTGGTACAAACTCCTCCAAGCCACTGATTAAATCTTTGGATGTTCATTCAACTGTTTTTCCATGTTTTGATCTGCCTTTTGCCAAGGATACAAATTAAATGGGCACAAACCATGCGAATTAAGAATCTAACACGCAATTGGGCCTTAGCAAGAAATAAAATAGTTACATAAAAAGTCAAGTTCCACCTTCAAAAAAGATTTCATCTTTAACACCATGAAAAACTTCCACAAACCAAGCGGAGGAGGATAACCAGGCTTGCAAATTTAAGAGGCGAAACATTGATAAAAGTAAAGAAAGTGGCCGCAATTTTGAGATGGGCAATTAAAATGCGTATGATATAACAATTGACCACAAGGAAATTGAAGATTAGTTCTTGACTTCTCGTTAATCAACAAAAATCAATAAAACAAGGTCAAATCTCTTATGAACCTAATACAGATTTAAGTGTCAAGAAGAGCATATTCAAATTAATTCTTAAAGGTTTTTACAATGAAAATGTAAAGTTTTAGCCAAATTTTGACAAAAGATAAGACAAGTTCGAAATTATCAACCCACTCTCCATTTATACAGCCCAGTGAATATTTCACCAAGAAATCAAATACACTAAGAGCGTGTTTGGTTCGGGGTATGTGGGATTACCATGAGAATGAAATCCTCATTTCCTCGTTTGGTTTGCCAGTAATCTTATTCCCGGTAATCTTTTATTCCCAACAGTGGATTTTTTGGGTATATTACCGGAAATGTGATTACACATTCCCTTAGGTATTGTTGGATTACCGACTTTTTTGATTAAAATGCCCTTAATTTTTTTTTCAAAAATATCATTCTTTTATCGTTAAATAATAAAAATTCTACGAATGTTAAATTACAAATTTATCCTTAAACTATTTTAAATTTATAAAAAAAAATCTATAATTAAATTTTATATGAAACTCAAGGGTTAAAATAAAATTTTACCATTTAATTAAACCTATTTATCTTTTTAATTTTGTAAAAATATTATATAAATTATATAAATTTAAATTTTTTAAAATATATATATAAATTAATTATAGTAATATTATAATAGAATTCTACTTGTTAAGAAATAAATATATAATAAGAATAATTTGATAAAATATACATTCCAATAATATTTTATTCCAAATAACAAACACTGTAACAAAATACAACATTCCAAATAATCTTATTTCCCGATAATCTTTTATTCCCACTTATACCTTTCATTCCGTGAACCAAAAGTAAGAGATAGTTGCATGAAAAATTAGTACAGAAGCTTAAGCTTTTAGGAAAACACCTAATCTTTACATTTAAGCTTTTGATAAATGCAAAAAATGGAAGATTTAATAGTAGAATCAAAATTTTCAGTTATATAATTACAATCGAGAAGAAATATTGAACATGTTAATAGAAACAAACAAACTTCTGAACTAATAATCAACTAAGAAACAAAAAGGAAAAATGGAAAATGCAGCAATGCGACCTAACGGCTACATCATTCAGCTAATGCAAAATGAAGGCAGCAAATAAACAAAGGAAGATTACAGATCCGATCTAAAGCCCATAAATACACCAGAGTAAAGCAAAACTTACACCAAGGAACGCCAAGGGAACCGAAATCGGAGTCAACACCATCGAGACCGAATAGACTGAGCCAAGAGATCGGGTCATAAGTCGAAACGCAAACGAAGGAGCGAGAGTTCAGCAGCAAAGAGAAGATCCCGAAAACGATGAAAATTAGGCAGAGAGAAAGGCAGAGGCACGTAGATTTGACAAGTCCGAAGCGGGAAATGTAATTGGTGGCCAAAAGATAGAGGTGAGGCTTCTTGGTTTTGGACTCGTCGTCAGAGAGAAAGGTGGGGGATGCGGAAGAGGAGGAGGCTGCTGCGCCGGCGGAGGATGAGGAGGGGAAATCGAAGTCGGACTGGGGCTGAGAGCGGCGGGAAGAGAGGGGCGGTTGGGGATTTGAGGGACGAGAGAGAGTGAGATGTTGGGTGGGAGTGATTACGGATACTCATTTTTAGGAAGCTAAACAGTGGTGTGTTTATATCAATTTTATTTTATTTTATATTTTAATTTAATAAATATTATATATTTAATAATTAAATTTGAGAATGTTTATTAATGTACATTTAATTAAATCGTTATGAAATATTTTTTTTATGAATCAATCGATAATGAAAGAAGATAAAGGAAGAGATTAATTGACTTTCTTTTTCTTTTATTCTTAAGCGATCAGTTAAATGTATATTAAAAATATCAAATGTGTAATATTTATTGCATTTGTGTATAAAACTAGACAAGATATTCATCCACTAAATGATGGATGCCTTTTAAAGAAAAAAATTGAGAGAACTGAAGGACCAAATATATATTTAACCCTATTACAGTTTATTTTCGTCCGGGAAAGTGAAATGGGTTCTTATCTTCGAATCAGAGTTGGCTTAAATATCTCGAAGCCGTTGCGGCGATGCCTACCAATTAGACGACGTGAAGATGGTAGTCCGAGGTTATGTTTGGTCAAGTATGAGCGACTTCTAACTTTCTGTTCTAGATGTGGTTGTATTGGACACGCGGTATTAAATTGTTCTCAGCCAGCAGATCCTAGTCAGGGTGTTCAATTTGGAGATTGGATGCATGTACCTTTTGCCATTAACACTAGTTTGCCACCAGTTCCTCGTCCTGGGATTGTGCAGTTCACGTCCTCAATGTCTTTTTCTCTTACTGTTCATGTTTCAGTTCCTGCTGTGGTTTCGGCTTTACCTCATTCATCTTCAGGAACGACAATTTCAACAAGTTCTGTACCAGTTTCCACACCATTGGCTATTTAGTCTTCTGACTCAGCTTGTATCCACTCAGATTCCTCGAAAGTGGCTGAACCTCGGGCTCGTGGTGTGCGCTCTCATCAGCGTGTGGCTTCCAGAGTTGATAATGGTGCCCTAGCTACATCCCCAAAAAGAAGTCGGGTTGCTGTGCCTGCTAATGACCCTACTGCTAAGCTGTCAAATGTATCTTCATGCTCTCATCTTTGTGTTCCGGTGGAGGCTGACCTTCAGCCCCACCGATCATTATAAAAACCTTGTGTTGGAACTGTCGAGGGCTTGGGATCCTTCGAACAGTTCGTGCTCTTGAGCAAATGATTGCTCTACAAGATCTTGACATCCTTTTTTTTTGTGAAACTCGACTTCAAAGGCCTCGGATTGATTCGCTGAAAAATCCGATTGGGGCAAAAGTGCCCATGGGAATGTTTAATTCCCAAACTAATACACTCATCCGATTAATTTCTGATCTAGGATGTTTTCTACAGGGTTTTGGGATCTTTCGGAATCTTCAGGGGTGTTGATTGTTTCTTGGGATCTCTAGGCGTATTTAATTAAAATCCAGGAAAAAAATTGGTATTTTTACACAAATATCACCTTAACAGAAATTAAATACTTGTTAGGCACTGTTTAAGAATATTTTACGGATCTAGAAAATTTTTAAATATTTTCTATAAAATTATTCCAGCATTAAATTACACAATACAATTATGTCTACCAATTACCACTTGACACTTTCTGATGCATTTTTTACCCTTTTAAAATCCTATACGTATAGTATATTCTAGGAAAATTTTGGGGGTAAGTAATTTAAAATATAAATAATTTTATAAAATATTACGAATCATCATCATCATTTTGAAAATAATTTTGCAGAAAGACGCGGTAAATGCACCGCATAGGATTTTGAAAAATATTTATAAAAGTTTTATAACTAATATTTATTTTTCAAAATCCTATGCGGTGAATGTGTCGCGCCTTTCTGCAAAATTATTTTTCAAAATCCTAGAATATATTATACGTATAGGATTTTGAAAGGGTCAAAAACGAATCAGAAAGTGTCAATTGATAATTGGTAGACATAATTGTATTGTGTAATTTAATGCATAAATTATTTTATAGAAAATATTTAAAAATTTGCTAGATCTGTAAAATATTCTTAAACATTGTCTAACAAGTAATTAATTTCTGTTAAAATGATATTTGTGTAAAACGCCAACTTTTTTTCTTTTTCTAGAGATACCGGGATTTCAACAATGAAATTCACCCTAAAGATGCCGAGAAATCTGGTCCAACTCTGAAGACGCCGAGAAATCCCAAAACCCTGTAGAAAACACCTTAGATTAAGAATTAATCGGATGAGTGCATTAGTTTGGAAATTAAACATTCTTACATCTTTATTTGGGCACTTTTGCCTGGGAATGTATGGATGTCTTTTTATGTGGCTAGTTGTTCTGTTGGGATCTTTTATTTTGGAAAGCTAATATCTCTATTCAGCTTCTGACTTATTCGGAAATGCATATTGATGCTGAAATTTTGTATCAGTCTTTGAGATTTCGTTTTACTGACATTCACAGGCGCAGTGATCGTCGACATCATTCTGATACGTGGTCTCTTATAGATCATCTTGGTGTGCGTTCTTCTCTTCCATGGGTCCTTTGTGGGGATTTCAATGAGATTTTATCTGATTCTGAGAAGGTTGGGGGTCGTAGGCATAATCGAATGGATATATTATGGGGGAGTTTGGGAAGGCTCTCTGACGTAATAATTTATAGGACATTCGACCCATTAGTGGCTGTTTAATTGGCACAAGGGTGGTTCTAACTCTGAAAAGATTTGTGAAAGATTGGATAGGTTTATTTCAAACTCGGATTGGCGGCAATTATTTTCGAATGTGGTAGTTTTTAGTGAATTTTCTGCAGCTTCTGATCATTGTCTATCACTTTAGATACTTCGCCTTTGTCATCAGGTTCTCTCCCATGTCGACAGGATTATTTCCGCTTTGATGTTTGTTGGGATTCTAATGTCGAGTGTGTTCAGAAAGTTAAACAAGCGTGGGCTCCTATTAGCTATTTAACGTTAATGAAAGTGAAGAACGTTGGAGCTGCTCTTCAAAATTGGCAGCGGAATCAATATGTGCAGAATAAAGGGAGAATTCAAGTCTTGAGGAAGAAGTTAATGCATTCCTTCATAGGCCTATGACTAATGACCAGATTTCTATATTTGCAAAATGTAAGGAGGATCTTCAGTTGCGGCTGAGGCATGATGAACAATATTGGCGACAACGGTCTAGGGTGTAGGGGCTTGCTCATGGGGATAAAAAACACTTCTTATTTTCATTCAAGGGCAACAAGTAGACGTAAGAAGAATCGTGTTGTCAGGCTGTATACTTCAACTGGAACTTGGGTTGATGAAAGGACGATGTTCATAGAGAGGTAGTTGCTGCTTTCTCCCAAATTCATCCTAACAAGGCGCCGGGTGTGGATGGTTTACCGGGCAGCTTCTATAGGAAGTTTTGGCCGATTGTAGGTAATGATGTTACTGCTCTTTGTTTGGATTTGCTTAATGGTCGGATTTAAATGTCTGAAATTAATCGAACGGTTCTTATTTTAATTCGTAAAGTTTTGGAGTTGCGGCTTATGACACAATACAAGCCAATCGCCTTTTGTACCGTGATTTATGAGGCTGTTTCCAAGGTGTTTGTGAATCGGCTTCGACCTTTATTGTCTGCTTGTATTGATGAAAACCAAGGAGTGTTTGTCCCAGAACGATTGATCTCTGATAATGTTGTTATTGCCCATGAGTTATTTCACTACTTAAAATGCAGTTCTCAAGCTTCTCCTAGGGGTTGTGTTGAAATTGGACATGGAAAAGGCGTATGACCGGATTGAATGGCCTTATTTGCGTGCAATTCTTCTTCAGCTTGGATTTGCTAAGAGTTGGGTGAATTTCATCATGTCCTATGTTTCTTCTGTTTCATATCAGGTTCGTGCTAACGGTAGCTTAACTGAATTATTTCATCCGAATTGTGGCCTTAGACAAGTTGATGAATTTACATGTTTGCAAGTTATTTTGAATTTATATGAAATGTGTTCTGGGCAAAAGGTGAATTATTCAAAGTCACGCCTTTTCCGTTGCCCTTCAATGCCTGCTGCCATGAGAGATACATTGAGTAATATCCTTGGTGTTGAGCTAACGGATGATTCGGGATCATATCTTGAGATGCCTCTGATTATTGGGCGCAATAGGACTGCTATTTTTGGCTACCTCCGGGCTAAAGTCGCCACTCGGGTGCAAGGTTGGACCAAAAATATATTATCATATGGAGGACGTGCAGTGTTTATAAAATCTGTAGGTTAGGCTCTTGCTACGTATACGATGGGTTGCTTTCTCATTCCCGATGGTATTGTGCATGAGATCTCAACCATTCTTCAATATTATTGGTGGTCGGAAGATCTTGGAAATCGAGGTTTGGCCATTAATTGCTTAGAACACTATATGCCAGTTGAAAAGAATGGGAGGTTTAGGGTTCATTGACCATGTTTTTAATTTAGCAATTCTTGCTAAACACATCTGGAGATTCCTTCGACATCCGCAAAGTCTTTTGGCTCGTTTTTTGTCGGCCAAATATTTTCCTTCGGGGGACATTGTTAATGCTCAATTGGGGAATAAACCTTCGTATGATTGGAGAAGCATTTGGACAGTGCTGCAGCACTTTTGACCGGGATTTTATTCATAAGTGGGAATTAACAGTAATGTCCGACTGCATCAAGACTTATGGGGAGGTATTGTGTCTGTTCAGCTTTCGGATGTTTATTTGGACAACCCGAAAAATCTGATCCGTGTAGGTGACTTCATGGTGACAAATGAGCCTCACTGGAATGAAAAAATAATCCGAGAAGTCTTTGCCGCGGAGGATGCATCTACGATATTGTGAACTCCGATCGCCCTAATCCAATTAGATTTAATCATCTGGGCTGGTCACTCTTCAGGAACGTATTCTGTCAAATCTGGTTATTTGTGGTTGTCCAAACGCAACAGAATTCAGCTTTCTTCATCACGTTTGTGGCTTGTGCATTCTCGTTTATAAATGATGCCTAGAATGCGTGTTTTTGGTTGGAGAGCTGCTCTGTTAAAAGTTTCAAAGTTTGGCAACCAACTTTGAAAAATGTTTTTTTCAAAGTTTGGTAAATGTTTCTTTGAAAAATGTTTTTCAAAGTTTGGTAAAATTTTGGTAGATGTTTGTTGAAAATAGGAATGGGTAAATTCACTTTAGTCATTGCACTTTAGGGTATTTTCAAAGATTAGTCCCTAAGTTTCTACTATAAATACCCTTACCCATTTAGCTTCAAAATCATCCCAAAACATTTCTTTCTTCCTATACTAGAGAGCTTTCTTGTGAGTAGTGAGTGTTTTGTAAACACCTGTAAATTTTCTCTCTTAGTAAAAGATCTGCAGCAGCCCGGAGACGTAAGCATAATTGGCTGAACTCCGTTATCAATTTCGGGTATTATTTTTCCGCTTTATTTTGCATTCTCACTAATCTGGTTATAGGGAAATTACTTGTACTCGGTTTATTTTCCTAACAACTGGTAATCAGAGCTTTTGGTTGTGAATTTTGCCAATTTTTCTGCGAGGTTACTATTCATTACTATTCACGTGAATAGTGAATTTCGTGAATAGTGAAATTTCGGTCGACGATACGAGTTTGTCGACAGTGGTGTTCTAATACACGGTGGTTCGCAAGAATTGTCAGAAACGATCCAAAAGAAGCCAGATTCGAGTGGAAGCGATGGCTGCAGACGAAGGGAAGGTGAAAATTGAAAGTTCGATGGTGCGGACTTTGGCTTTTGGAAGATGCAGATTGAAGATTTTCTGTACCAGAAAAATCTTTATCAATCTCTCTCAGGAAAGCAACCAGAGGGCATGAAGAATGAAGACTGGGCTCTTCTCGACCGACAAGCCCTCGGAGTTATCCGACTGACGTTATCCCGCAATGTTGCTTTCAACATAGCAAAGGAAAAGACCACGGCGGGTCTTATGGCGGCTCTCTCCAGTATGTATGAGAAGCCATCGGCCTCAAACAAAGTTCATTGATGAGGCGATTATTCAATTTGCGGATGGCGGAAGGGGCATCGATGGCACAACACCTAAATGAACTCAACACAATCACAACCCAGTTGAGTTCAGTGGAAATTGAGTTCGATGATGAAGTTCGAGCTTTAATTCTCTTATCATCTCTACCAGACAGTTGGAATGCTACTGTTACAGCAGTCAGCAGTTCGTCGGGAAACAGCAAATTAAAATTCGACGATGTTCGGGATCTGGTATTGAGTGAAGAAATTCGACGAAGAGAATCGGGTGAAGCATCAACCTCCTCAGCCTTGCACACCGAGTCTAGAGGGAGAACTTCAGAAAGAAATTCAAATCGTGGCAGATCAAAATCCAGAAGGGGAAAATCAAGAACAGGAAATAAAGATTTTATCTGTTATAATTGCGGCAAGAAGGGTCACTTCAAAAGAGATTGTCGAGCACTGAAGAAAGATACCGGTGCACAGGAATCTGCCAACGTGACAGAGGAGACAGGTGATGCCATGATTCTAAGCGTCAACAGTCCGATTGAATCATGGATCTTGGATTCAGGGGCATCTTTCCACTCCACCCCATACCAAGAAATCATGGAGAACTATGTCAGTGGTGATTTTGGGAAGGTTCATCTTGCTGATGATGAAACCTTAAAGATCGTCGGAAAAGGAGACATCCGACTAAAGTTGCCAAACCAGACCACCTGGAAGCTGACAGGAGTGAGACATATTCCTGGCCTCAAAAGAAATCTGATTTCTGTTGGACAGCTTGATGGAGAAGGATATAGCACAACCTTTTCAGGCTGTGAATGGAAGATTACCAAAGGAGCACTCGTCATTGCTCGTGGTAAGAAGACTGGTACTCTCTATGTAACCTCAAATTTAGAGAATATCATTGCAGTAGCAGATGCTGATGGAAAATCAAACCTATGGCACCAAAGGCTTGGCCATATGAGCGAGAAAGGGATGAAGACACTTTTGTCAAAAGGGAAGCTGCCGGATCTAAAAAATGTAGATGTCGGACTATGCGAGGATTGCATCTTTGGCAAACAAAAGAAAGTCAGTTTTGCAAAGATTGGCAAGACACCCAAGGCAGAATGGTTAGAATTGGTTCATACTGATGTATGGGGACCATCCCCAGTTCCATCTCTTGCAGGCTCACTATATTATGTCACCTTCATCGATGATTCAACAAGGAATGTGTGGGTTTATTTTCTGAAGAAGAAATCAGAAGTCTTCGATATCTTCAGAAAATGGAAGGCCATGGTGGAAAATGAGATTGGTTTGAAAGTCAAGCGGTTGAGGTCTGACAATGGAGGAGAATACAGAGACAGTAGATTTAGAGATTTCTGCGCAAACAATGGGATCAAGATGGAGACAACAGTTCCCATAACACCGCAGCAGAATGGCGTAGCAGAGCGCATGAACAGAACTCTGAATGAACGTGCCAAAAGCATGAGGATACATGTCGGATTGCCCAAATTTCTATGGGCTGAAGCTATCAACACTGCAGCTTACTTGATCAACCGTGGGCCCTCAGTTCCTTTGGATGGCGGAATACCAGAGGAAGCTTGGAGCAAGAAAGAAATAAACCTTTCATACTTAAGAGTGTTTGGTTGTATTTCTTATGTACACATAAACTCTGCTGAAAGAAGTAAACTTGATGCCAAGTCCAACAAATGCGTCTTTGTTGGTTACGGTGGTGATGAGTTCGGTTACCGGTTTGGGACTACGAAAATCGAAAGATCATCAGAAGCAGAGACGTCATTTTCAATGAAAATGTGATGTACAAAGATAGGTCAACCGCAGAATCAAGTAATACCGAAGCTGAAACAAAGGAATTTGCTGAGTTCGAGGAGATTTCTGGAAATGATGTTCAGATCAATCCTGAAGCAGTTCAAGAAGAACCAGGCACACCAGAACTGAGACGCTCCTCCAGAATTCCTAAACCAACCCAACGGTATTCTCCTTCTTTACACTACTTGTTGCTGACTGACAATGGTGAACCAGAGTGCTATGATGAAGCAATGCAAGTGGAGGATTCAGTCAAGTGGGAGTTTTCCATGAAAGATGAGATGGACTCGCTTATGTCAAATCAGACATGGGAATTAGCTGAATTACCACCAGGCAAGAAAGCGCTCCACAACAAGTGGATTTACAGGATCAAAGAAGAGCACGATGGGAGCAAACGCTACAAAGCAAGATTGGTTGTCAAAGGCTTTCAGCAAAAAGAAGGTATTGACTACAATGAAATTTTCTCTCCAGTCGTAAAATTGTCTACAATCAGACTGGTGTTGAAAATTGTAGCTGCAGAGAATTTACATCTTGAGCAGTTAGATGTAAAGACAGCTTTCCTTCATGGTGATTTGGAGGAAGAAATCTATATGAGGCAGCCAGAAGGCTTCATAGAGGCAGACAAGAAAAACCTGGTATGCAGGTTGAAGAAGAGCTTGTATGGTTTAAAACAAGCTCATAGACAGTGGTACAAGAAGTTCGATAGTTTCATGAGTAGCTGTGGTTTTATCAGATGCCAAGCAGATCATTGTTGCTACATCAAGAGGTTCGACAACACTTCATTATTTATTATTGTACGTTGATGACATGCTCGTTGCAGGCTCAGACATGCAAGAGATTATACACTTGAAGCAAAAATTTTCGAAGCAGTTTGCTATGAAGGATCTGGGCGCTGCAAAGCAGATTCTTGGGATGAGGATCAAGAGAGACACAAAGTCGGGGACTTTGATGTTATCACAGGCTGAGTACATCAACAAAGTACTCTCCAGGTTCAACATGCAAGATGCTAAACCAGTAAGTACACCTTTAGGTGTTCATTTCAGACTCTCCAAAGACCAATCACCAAAGACGGAGGAAGAACGTGCACACATGGTGAAGGTGCCGTATGCCTCAGCAATTGGAAGTCTGATGTATGCCATGGTTTGTACCAGACCAGATATTGCTCATGCAGTGGGAGCTGTTAGCAGGTACATGAATAATAAGGTACACTGGGAAGCAGTCAAATGGATCCTCAGATATCTTCGGGGTACCACAAACAAAGCACTTTGTTTCAAAGGTGGAGATATGATACTGACAGGCTATGTAGATGCTGACTTAGCCGGAAATGTCGACATCAGAAGGAGCACTACAGGGTATGTCTATACTCTAGGAGGAACTGCAGTGAGTTGGGTTTCTCAACTACAGAAGATAGTTGCTCTCTCCACAACTGAAGCAGAATATGTCGCTGTTACGGAAGCCATCAATGAGATGGTTTGGCTCCAAAGTTTCTTGGAAGAGTTAGGCAAGAAACAAGAAAACAATATCTTGTATTGCGACAGTCAAAGTGCTATCCATCTAGCAAAGAATCCGTCTTTTCATTCCAGGACAAAGCACATACAATTGAGATATCATTTTATCCGGTCTCTTCTGGAAGATGGGATTTTGAAACTTGAAAAGATTAGTGGAGCTCAAAATCCGGCAGACATGTTGACAAAGACGGTGACTACGGATAAACTGAAGTTGTGTTCAACTTCAGTTGGCATGCTAGAATAACAAGACCAGACATGCTGCTGCATTGATCGAGGTGTGAAGACATATTAAAATCAGTCTTCAAGTGGGAGATTGTTAAAAGTTTCAAAGTTTGGCAACCAACTTTGGAAAATGTTTTTTTCAAAGTTTGGTAAATGTTTCTTTGAAAAATGTTTTTCAAAGTTTGGTAAAATTTTGGTAGATGTTTGTTGAAAATAGGAATGGGTAAATTCACTTTAGTCATTGCACTTTAGGGTATTTTCAAAGATTAGTCCCTAAGTTTCTACTATAAATACCCTTACCCATTTAGCTTCAAAATCATCCCAAAACATTTCTTTCTTCCTATACTAGAGAGCTTTCTTGTGAGTAGTGAGTGTTTTGTAAACACCTGTAAATTTTCTCTCTTAGTAAAAGATCTGCAGCAGCCCGGAGACGTAAGCATAATTGGCTGAACTCCGTTATCAATTTTTGGGTATTATTTTTCCGCTTTTATTTTGCATTCTCACTAATCTGGTTATAGGGAAATTACTTGTACTCGGTTTATTTTCCTAACATGCTCATGAGGCTCTGCCGGTCGGACGTAGAATGTTTCTTGCTGGTATTGCTGATGGTTTATGTAGTCTTTGTGGTCAACGGGAAGAGACGGTGTTGCACGCTCTCCGTGAGTTCTCGGAGGTTCGGCCATTGTTTCAGGTTGCTGGTTTACCTTCATTTCTTAGGGCTGGGGAGTTTGATTCACGTGGATCATGGTTGGAGTCTATTCTCTTCTTAACTGATGCCAACAATTTCACATATTTCATTATCCTTCTTTCTCAAATTTGGCATATAAGGAATGTGCTCGTGCATGAAGGACGTCTTTTTCCTGGTTGGTATGTTGTATCATCGTCCCAATCCATGCAAACTGCTTTTGAACGTGCTGTTGCATCCATTCTAGAGAACTCCAATGTTGCAAGATATCAGGATTATTCTTCAAGTTGGCGTAAACCACCTGCTGGATATGTGAAAGTCAATGTTGACGATGCTTGCCCTTTTCAATCAGGTTATCTAGCAGTGGGAGTGGTTATCCGAGACTCGGAGGGTATGGTGCTCGCTGGGAGGGGAAGCCGTTTAGATTGTCCCCGAGATTCCATGCTTGTTAAAGCCCACGCTCTTTGCGTTGGTCTCCGTTTAGCGGTGACGTCAGGTATAGCCAGAGGTTTAAATAGCGTTCGCAGTCACGTTTTCGGTCACGTCGTGTTTATCACGGTTGCGGACATAACGGATGTCATGCGGGTATCGCGTGTCGGAACCGCCTTTCGGTTGGACCCCGAATTAGACTTCGACTTGGATTAAATGGTTAGAGTCGCCACCGACCACTTTAAAACAAATTTAGGTGGGTCGAACACCATCTTACCTGATCTGCGTTGTATCAAAAACGTGTCGGGTTTGGGAGTCGGTTACGGTCAAGGAAGGATTAGCACCCTTGAACCGCCCTTTCGGTACCAATTAATTTTCGGTTGTCTTTATTTGCGAAAATTGAAATTTAAATTGAAATTCAAAAATTTAATCCAAATTAATTACCTTTGATCGATTGAAAGTATCCCTAAAAAGTCAAAAGTGTTAGATTGTAAAAATGAAAATAAATATGAGAAAAAAATAACAAAAAATATTAATATAATAATATTAATATATATATATATATAACAATGTAAAAAGAAATAAAAAATATTAAAATTAGGAGAAAATGATAAATATATATAAATTAAATAAAAAATGAAATAAAAAGAATAAGTCAAAAGTTGTTATATCTTCCATGTTTTGCGTGTAGAGAAACTGGGTTTGCAATTAAAATGCTCTTTCACTCCTCGTGCTTTTAAATATTGGCTTTGGATGCTCCACGCTTATTTTTTGTCATTTTCTTCTCTCGGTTTTTTCAAATCATTGTCCATTCCTCTGATTTTGATTCCTCGTTTGTCTTTTTGTTATTGCCTCTTGATGCATGAGTCTATTTATAGTCTAAAAAAACTTATTTTTAGCTCAGATTTAGAGACTTGGACTCAAAATACTTCGGTTTTAGTGTTTCAATAGGATTCAAATACATTGATTTTAGTGTTTCAATTGGACTCAAATACATTGGTTTATTTTCTTAATCTCACTAAATCGAGATTGTTGAGTGCGGGGCCTGCAAAATAATAAAATAAAAATATATTAATAATAATAATACTATATATATAATATAATAAAATATTTTTGTAGACCCGGACAAAAACGGGTGTCTACATCATGGTCGTGAATTTTTTTAAATGTCGCACAACTTACCCTAAAATGACTAAATTAAATATAATTAAAATAAAATTGTAAAATTTAAATTGCATAAATTTAGATGACTAGAATTAAGACTAAATTAAATAAAAATTAAAGTTTACATTTTAAATTAGGGGTTAAATTATAAATTCTAAAAGTGAGAGGGATCTCAAATTAATATATCCTTTAAAATTATATTTTAAAAATTATTAAAAATAAATAAATATCCCCTTCCCCGATATTTCTGGTTCTTCCTCCCCCTTCCTTCTTCCCTATCATTGTCTGAAACAAAACAAAAAAATTATGCCACGGTTTAATAACGGTTGTTGCGTCCCATTATCGGCGTAATCGTCTGTTTCTCGTTAAATTGCAGGCACAATCGGCCGAGATTAGTGTGAATCTGTGACCCATCACAAAACCCATAAAAATCGATTTCGGACGGTGGCGTGACCGTAATATCACGGCCGCTATCACGTTTTCGGAATGCTATTTGATACCTTGGGTATAGCAGAGTTTTGGTTGAGAGTGATGCAGAATCACTTGTTCATCAGGTTCACCATTTTTCTTCTGATTCTTGGTGCTGCGGTTTATTCTTGGTGAAATGCATCATATCCTTCAATCCAATGCTCACTTTGAGATTCATTCTATAAGTCGTTCTGCAAACGAGATTGCTCACACTCTGGCTCATTTTGCTTCAACGTCTTCTTAAGATATTTCGTTTGATTATGATTATCTTATGTGATTAAATAGTTTTATTGTGAAGGATACTATTAATAGTTAATGCATGATACTAACAATCAGTTGGTTTAGTAGGATGAGGTACTAAGCCCTTTAAATAAAATCAGGAGTTCGAATCTTCACCTCTGTAGTACTCGATCTGAATTAATCGATCAATATCATATACTAGTGATTAATTAAAAAAAATAGTTAATGCATAGTGGGCACTCTTTTCCCTACTTAGGTTAGAGGGGGTTTTAACGAGTGCCATTTTATTTCCTTAACCTTCGTTTCCTTTACTTCCATTCTTTCATAATTTTCTTGGATAAACTAACCTAAGGTCACTAAACTATTGACTAAATTATATATTGAGCACTAAACTAAAGGTTTTATGAATTAAATCACTAAACTTTTGATTTGATTTTAATCAATACATTGGTCATTAACTATTAACATAATTATTAATATGACTTTTAATTAAATTTTTATAATAACACATTTGATCCTCAATGCTTATACATTCTATTAATGTGTTTAATGAGTAAGTAAATAGAACAAAATGTGTTATTATCTTATTATGACCAAATTGATAAAATATATAAATAATGAAAACCAAATATGTTATTATAAAAATTTACTTAACTATCACATCAATAATTTCATTAACAATTAAAGGTCAACGATATCAATGAAAATAAATTAAAAATTTAACGACCTAACTGATAAAAATTTTAGTTCAATAGCCGTAGTTTATTTTTTTATCCAAAACATAGTGTAAGATAAGTCGAGAGTTACTATTTTGATAATGTAAGGAAAATTCTACACCGTACGCATATCGCAATACACTATTAAAACAATACATTAAAACATACTACTAATAAAATTATATTTATTTAAAACTAAAAAATATAACGATTTATTTAAAATTAATCATTTGTTAAATTTTAAATTTAATTTTAATAGAACTCAAATTAAATTGTTATTTTTTTTATTAAAAATGTTAAGGTTTCATCTCAAATTAATCAACAACCACCGTCAGCCGCCACCGCGTTTCGTCGGGAAACCATTTTATACAATATTCAATGTTGTTGGAGAGTTGTACCAAGAGAAAACCAGCCTTCCTCCACCCAACCGACGATCGCGAACGATACTGTTTTCGTTTACAACACCGGATGCCCGATCATTTTCTCTTGTTTTAAATGCGTGTAGACGGTCGGAGAACCATCCACGACCGTCATCCATCCTAGCCGAACCGCCTTCCACCACCGCTGCTCATTCATCGGGAGTCTCAGCTTGAAGCTTCCTGTTCGTTGGCCTTGAGTAAACCCAGATTTGGATCCAACACCGTATCACGCCAGCAGCTGCTTGTGGCAAGATGGTCCCTCCTCGCCCCGTTGGAGACATGCAAGCAAGAAGACAAATCTGAGTTGTAATTTTTTTATTTGATTTCTTCCCATTAAAACTTTGTAAATGGATTATATAAACCCTAAAAACAATGAATTTTTTTTTCGATCTTTAAGAAAACCCACAAGCAATACACCAAAGCTTTTCAAAGGAACTTTCACCATTTACAAATTTCCAGTGCCTTTCTTCTTTAGTTTAAAGCAAAAATAGGGAGAAAGTCTGTGCTTTTACCTGGCGTGGGAACTACGAAGATGGGGTCTCAACGACCTTCCATTGTTGTTTGGGATATCATCCCGAAGGGGCGAACGGTGTCCCATTAGGGGTTGTCGGAGTCCGAGCAAACGAAGGGTCGAGAGTCATTTGTGACGTTTAGGGCTCGTTTCATTGGTCTTCAGCCTCGGATCTGGGTACTATTACAGTCAATCGAAGAGAATATGTTGGTTTAGATTTGTTTTGGGTTGTTCCCTACCGCCTCTGGTAGCAGTCAATCTGTCGTCGGTGGACGAAATAAACTTCTTAAATTAATTAACATTTTTAATAAAAAATTATTAATTTTAAATAAACCGTTATACTCTTTAATATTTACATAATAAAAATAATTTTATTAATGATATATTTCAATACGTGACTTTAGTAGTTCGTGACGTGCGATGTAAATTCATTTATCACTAGTATCTTCTTTTATGAACAAATTTATACTTTTCCTTTTTTTTATTCTTTTCTTAAACTTGGTGCAAGGAATTGTTAACAATCCTCTTCGTTAAACAAACATTATACTCTCTTTTTTCATTGCTTACAGCTGGTGCAAGGAATTGTTAAAAGAAAAACAATTCTATCATGGGAATCACTCCAACTTGTTTCATTGAGTTAAGGTACATTTATAAATTATTACGTCTATTTAAATTTAATCGGGATTTATATTTCTATTTATAAGCAAAGATTTTTACGCAGGAATTAATTGGAAGGAAAATTGCCCTCAATTATGTATTTATTGATTCATCTATATATGCATTGTATTTTATCTTTATTTTTACTTTTCTTACTGTCGGAGGTATCCCACGGAAGCTGCTCTCAACCTGACGTTGGAGGTAGCCTACTACCTCACCCCTAACCCCATTGCATATGGGAATAGGGTTTTGTTGTTGTTGTTGTTATAAATTATTATGTCTTTTTCTTTTTTATTAATATAGAGTAAGTATAAGACAATATCTTTTCAAAGATAACTCCCAAACAATTTACATCAAACGCTCACACATCTGATATTTCTAGTGCTTAAACTCAACATCTCAAAGAATGACAATAATTCATTTACCATCGAAGTCACTCGGTTTGTGCCATTTATAAACTATTCACATACTTAAGACATACCATTATTCCAACCTATTTATTTACTAAGCTAGCTAAACAATTCACATACTTTCACATACATGATACATCGTTGTTATACTTAATGTTCCGATCCAACTAAACTACCTTACAGGTGTTTCAGTTTCACTGAACTTCGATACATGTCTTCTTAAGGGAAGTAGGAATGCTATTCGTGATGTTTACTCTATAAGTTTCTATACATACTTAAATCTACCAAAATCCTCAACATTTAGATTCCTAATCTATAATCTCTTTCTAATCAAGCCGCTCGTTCCCCTCCCGACAACAAATTTTTAATGGAAGTAGGAATGTCATATGTCCCGTTTTCTCTTCAAGTTTCTAAACTTCATCAAAGTCCTTAATTTTAATTTTAATATGCGCCAACACATATTTTGACGTATGAAATATAAAATCTAACCCCAAAAAATGAACGATAAACAAACATAAAAAAATAATACAACATATATACAAATTTATAACTTATCATAATTTAAAATATAATATTAAAACCATTAAACTTTCTAATTTTTTTGCATAAATGATTTCAAGAATAAAAATATTTTGTATTCCATCATCATTTTTTAGGATAAATTATACGTTTAATACTTAAATTATCAGTTTTTGTCTGTTTTAGTACATAAACTTTCAATTTTTTTAAAATCATACCTAAAGTTTAGTGTTTGCTTCATTAGTACCCTTATTCAAAATTTAACATTAAATTTTGAATTTTTTAAAAAAGTTTAGGTACTAAAATGGACTAAAATTGATAGTTAGGTACTAAATGCGGACTCAGGGTCATGGTAGGGTTTTCGGGGGCCCCGTACAAATTCTTATAAAGGGGCCCATATTTTCTAGATATATTCAATTTCAGGACAACAATAGTGGCGTTTTTTTGACAGACGCCGTGATAGATCCATCTATAATGGTGTTTTATCAATAAAGCCGTAATAATAGTGGCTTTTATTGGAAAACGCCACTATATATATACTTTTTTGCCCCTTTTATTGGGGCCCTGTGCGGTCGTGAAATTCGCGCCGTCCCAGCCACGGCCCTGTGCGGACTAAAATGAAATAAAAACTAAACGTTAGGTATGATTTTAAAATATTGAAAGTTTAAGTACTAAATACGTAGTTTACCCTTTTTCTAATAATTTTGGTTATTTATTTTTAAAAATATATTTTGAAGAGATATAAATAAATAAATAAATAAATAAATAATTGGAAGAGGCTAAGAGTCCAATAAAACTGGTGGAAAACCTTGCAAAAACCTCGCAAAGTAATAAAGAAGTTGAAGCCTCAGCCAACACTTATCGTGTTAAAAAAAATGCCATGTGTTTCCCCGAATTTGCGCCTCCTCTTCTCCCCTCTAAAACCCACTCTCTCCTTCCTCTCTAAACCCAATCCAAAACCCTTCTCTTTCTCCACCTTTCTCGCTTCTTCATCTCCCGCGAAACGACCACGTTCCGTCCCCCGTCGTGATTCCCTCAACATTGCCAGAAGAAGTAGCAGCACTTTCAAAGAACGTAAAGGCGGAGGCAGAGAAATGGAAATGGAGGAAACCGCCGGGCAGTCAAGGGACTCTTCTTCTTTTGGGTTTAATAAAAGAAGGGCTGAAGGGAAAGATAAGAGCGATAGGCCTAGAAAGAATCCCCAGTTGAAAGAACGCAAGCTTAATCCTACTAATACTATTGCATATGTTCAGGTAATTTTTTTTAGGGAAATTAAGTTATTTGCTAAAATGGGTTTGTGCTTTTTTGGGGATCAAAATTGTGATTTTTGTGTAATTGATCCTAAAACATTTGTCTTTAGAAGTTTTGTTTCTTAAAGTGCAGAACGTTTGGATAACGAATTGCATTATTTGACTTTTAGTTCACTTTAGCTACTGGTTCGGTTTAAAGCGGTTAACATTTTCATTTCAATATGCAGATTTTGGGGACTGGAATGGATACACAAGACACATCACCTTCAGTCTTGCTCTTCTTTGACAAACAGAGATTTATTTTTAATGCCGGAGAGGTAAGCATTTCGCTGATTTACAAGGAATTTTATTGAGTGGAATTAGTCTTGCTTGTTAGCTATTTATAATATTTAGTTTCAGCTCAATTTATATGCATCCTCCAGCATGCTACAAGGTTCATATTTCATCTTTGTTTAAAAGAAATATTGTAGCTTTGCTTCATGTATAGATTCCTGATGTGAATGGTGGGGTAAATATTAATCAAGGAAATGACCTAGAGAAGTCGTGAGTATTTATCTATTGCGGTTGCTTCTTTCTTTGTTCGCTCAGAGAAGTTCCTGAAGGTGCAACCCTTTCAATCACCATTGTGGTGGTTTATAGACAGTACAGTAAACTCAGAGTTATGGTCCTTAATTAACTTACAATTGCCTAACGGTGACACATTTTTAATGCCTAACAGCGACCAGAAAGATAATGCTTCAGTTTCTTGTAGACTCAACTGTAGAATGTGGTCAATGTACTTTGGCATTGGCCTATCTTTCCAGGCAATATGCTTAGTTCTGCAATGGATGCAATGGCTTGTATAGCTATTCTAAATTTGTTCTTTTGCTGGCGCCTTCCTATCTCTTTTTAGGAGCCCTAACCTACCTTTTACATTTTTGGGGTTGAATTTCGGTGGCTAAGTTTCTTAATTGGTGTTTGGCTTCAATTTGAACTGTCTTACCAGTGATTTTTTGGGCCTTAGAAGCTAGCTGTATCTAGGATAGTTTGTAAATCTTATGCAACATTGACAGTGGCAAAGTATGAAATAATTTCTCTAGAAAGCTTATGAGCTCCGATTGGTGTCATAATTAATTATTGATCCCTTTTATGGCAGGGATTACAACGGTTTTGCACAGAGCATAAAATTAAGTTATCGAAGGTACAGTTCTATTTTTCTTTCATGAATATTTTTGCCGTTTTTTCACTTTCAGTCTAGAAAGATAGTCTGATGCGGATGCTTTCTCCAGATAGATCACATATTTCTCTCACGTGTCTGCTCAGAAACAGCGGGTGGACTTCCAGGTTTATCTTGAATCTCGTTTATAATGTTCTGTAGAAGTCGGATATACCATGCATAATGTTTAAGACTCTGAGGGATATGTTCTAGGCATGCAAAGTTGATTGTATTTGTATATCTCCTGAATTGTTGAGTTTAACTTCTTTCTTGCAGGTTTGCTGTTGACTTTGGCTGGCATGGGAGAAGAAGGGTATAGCGTGAGTATCTGCATATAAAATATTTCAAGGCACTCTTTCCCTCCTTCCTATGATTAATGACCTTTCTATAAGGTCCTTAGTTAAGAAGGGGGGTTTTAATGAGGCCTTTCTTTCCTATCAAAAAAAATAAAATAAAATATTTCACTTTTCCTTGACATTGTTGTGCCTATTACTCAAGTACTAGCCTATATTGCTGTAAAGGTCAAAATCTGGGGACCCTCGGATCTCAATTTTTTAGTAGGGGCAATGAAATCTTTCATTCCACATGCAACTATGGTTCACACACAGAGCTTTGGACGGGCACCATTTTCTGATGCTGCTGAAAATGTAACTGTACCAAATAAAGCTGTAGATCCCATTGTTCTTGTCAATGATGAGGTTGTCAAGATATCAGCAATTCTCCTACAGCCTCATTGCTCACAACAATCCCAAATAAAGCCTGGTGAAATGTCTGTGTTATATATTTGTGAATTGTCTGAGCTTATGGGGAAATTTGACCCAAAAAAGGCTGCAGCACTTGGCCTAAAACCTGGACCAAAATATAGTGAGCTACAACATGGTAAATCAGTGAAGTCAGACCACCTAGATATAATGGTGAGTGTGCTGTTAATAACAAAAATTCTTTTGTTCCTTCGCTTTTGATATATAAATATTTGTCTGGTTGTACTTTTTGACCCATGGTAAACTTTCCTATGTATAGGTTCATCCATCTGATGTAATGAATCCTCCTGTCCCTGGTCCTATTGTCTTCCTGATTGACTGTCCTACAGAATCTCATATACAGGACTTGTTATCCATAGAAAGCCTCAATGGATACTATACTGAAGTATCAAGTAATCTAGCAGAGAGTAGGAAGATGGTAAACTGTGTCATTCATTTAAGTCCTGCTTCTGTTGTAAGCAGTTGTGACTACCAGAAATGGATGAAGAAATTTGGTTCAGCACAACATATCATGGCTGGGCATGAAAAGTAAGTCTCTTTGCATCGTACGGGAAATAAATCTTTGCATCGTACAGGAAATAAATATTTGCACCCTTGCTTATGAACTGATGGTTTTCTTATGTATACTACTCTGCAGAAGGAATCTTGAGTTTCCAATTCTAAAATCAAGTGCAAGAGTTGCATCACGTCTTAATTACTTATGCCCACAGTTCTTTCCGGCTCCAGGATTCTTGTCCTTTCAGCACCTTAATTACTCAGAATCAGATATTAACTCACGTGAGGTCTGTTTCCACTCTAGAAGCGACATTTTTTAAGAATCAGGTTTATTATTATACCATGAAATGATTGGAGGCAACTGAGTATTATTTTCCTTTTTAACAGGGTTCCACTTTGAAGATCTGTGAAAGCATTCCTGCTGAAAATCTCTTAAAGGTATTCATTCTTCTTGAGGTCACAACTGCCCATCCCTTTCCTTTTCCTTAAATAAGGGGAAAACTCTAATAACCAATTTCCCTGCCATAAAATAGGTAATTCTGTTCCATGAATTAAGTGAATAATTGGATGGTTAATTGTTACTTGTTAGTGTAAAATAAGTATAAGTATTTCTATTTTGTATCTATTTTGGTAAAACACTGTTTATATTATATTCTGCTCTGGGCTCTTAAGAAAATTTAATAGTGCAATAGTTTCCTGTTAAAGAGTGTTTCTTACATCTTGGACAGTTCACGTTGCGCCCTTATGCTCAACTGGGACTGGACAGATCACAAATTCCAATTCCGATAGGCCACTCTCAAGTAATTAATGAACTGCATTTAGAAATTCCAGAGATTGCAGATGCTGCACAAAATGTCAGAGGGTTTTGGCAGGGACTAAAAGAAAGTAAGGAGATATTAACTACAAATGATAAAAGAGTTATGATTGAAGAACCATGGTTGACTGAAAATACTCTGCCTAGATGTTTGGAAAATGTAAGGAGAGATGACCTGGAAATTGTGCTTCTTGGTACGGGTTCGTCGCAGCCTTCTAAGTATCGCAATGTTAGCTCTGTCTATGTCAATCTTTTCTCCAAGGGAAGTTTGCTCTTGGATTGTGGAGAAGGAACCCTGGGACAACTGAAAAGAAGGTAGAATGTTATAAAATTTTCGTCGATAACAGTGATATCATTCCTTTATCCCTTTTAATTCATGACTGTTTGTCTATTGAGGAAACAGATATGGCGTAGATGGTGCAGACAATGTTATTAGAAATCTAAAATGTGTTTGGATATCTCATATTCATGCTGATCACCACACGGGTCTGGCGAGGGTTCTTGCTTTGAGGCGTGATTTATTGAAGGGAGTGCCTCATGAACCATTACTGGTTATAGGACCACGACAGCTTAAACGATATTTAGATGCATATCAAAGACTTGAAGATCTTGATATGCAGTTCCTTGATTGTAGGAGTACCACAGAAGCTTCATGGGATACTTTTGCCAGTGATGACGAATCAAATAATAATGGATCATCTCCAGAAAGTCCAATGCATTCAAATGCCAAAAATGGAACTTTGTTTGCTAGAGGTAGCCGCATGCAGAGCTATTTGAGGCAACCAGGCAGTCCAGTGGACCATTCTGCAGCTTATCCATTCCTAAGGAGATTGAATAATATACTAGGCGAAGCAGGATTAGAAGCTTTGATTAGTTTTCCTGTCGTGCACTGTCCCCAGGCATTTGGCATTGTTTTGAAAGCTGCGGCGCGTGTCAACAGTGCTGGAAAAGTCATCCCAGGATGGAAGCTTGTGTACTCGGGTGACACTAGGCCCTGTCAAGAACTGATTGATGCATGTCGTGGAGCAACAGTTCTCATACACGAGGCAAGTTAACTGCTATGTTTCATTGATTTTCAACATAGCTAATAGTTTTGCGATCATCATTCTAATTGATCCATATTTTCCATGTCTATTTACTGTTCAATCTCACCATTTTAGGATTCTTAAGTGGTCTACCCAGCTTCAAGTTTACTTTGAAACTGAATACCTCTTTTATACTTGCATTAACCATCATCAGCACTTTCACAAGGTTAATTTGATTATCTTACGCTTGATCATATTACAGGCGACTTTTGAGGATGGTTTGGTTGATGAGGCCATTGCAAGAAACCACAGTACAACCAAGGAAGCCATTGAGGTGGGAAACTCTGCGAGTGCTTATCGCATTATCCTAACCCATTTCAGCCAAAGATACCCGAAAATCCCTGTATTCGATCAGACACACATGCATAAGACATGCATTGCATTTGACATGATGAGTATTAACATAGCAGATTTGCCGGTGCTTCCCAGAGTCCTCCCATACCTTAAACTGCTTTTTAGAAATGAGATGGCAGCAGATGAGTCAGATGATATTGTAGAAGCTGTGGTGTAAGTTTCTTTACTAATAATGAATTAATTGTTTTCTTGTCTATACTGATTTAAGAACTTACGTGGTACAACCAGTATTTATACGTTTTAAGCTTGTCCGTCACAATTTGTAAACCGGGTGTCGGAGAGGAGCTGCCTTTGCTACTCAAATCAGATCGGAGAAGATATATATAAACCGGGGTTCGATCGAAAGTTACACAAAATAACTAAATGAAGTGTTTGGTTCTTCTCATCATACATCTTTTGATTATTCATATGAAATGGGAAGCAAACTGTTGCAGGTGTAAAATATTGTGGCACGAACATAGTAGTGAAAGAAACTGTAGACAATGACATTGTTTAAGGTCAAAATCATAATCAGGCATTCACAATCTCCATTATTATATGTAAAACAGCACGTGGCAGTATTCAAGTTGTACAAATGTGGAAATAGCCTTTTTCCTTTTGACCAAGTATAGACATTACCTAAAACCTTTTGATTTATAGCTTCGCCTCCCTCTCCTTCCTACACACTTTACCTAAACGTATCCTTTTTTCAAACAAAAAAAAAACATGTCGGAATTAAATATTTATCAGGAGAAATTATTTTATAGTCTAGAGCTACAAATTTTCGTTCTTTGCTCATCTTATCATTTATAGTCTAGAGCTACAAATTTTAAAATAGTTTCTAAATAACCATTCATTCTTTATTTACATGTAGGATTGAGGTAAATATTTACCTTAAAAAACATGAGATAGAAAATTATTATTGATTGGGATCGTACATGACATGGTAAGCCGAAACCATCTAATAATGAGATGTTATAATTGCAAGCAAATTTTGACATTGCAATCTAAAAATTACATAACTATAATATAAATATTTAAATATATTAAAATATAATAATTTATATGAACCCATAAGTAACTAAAAAATAATGTTATTCTATTTAGAAGTCTAAAGTTTTAGTAGGTGTATATGGTTTATTAATGACTAAAAAAGATTTCAAACATATATTATTTTATAACTATATTATATTATAAAAAAACAATTTACATCGTGAAAGTAAAAATTATTTCAAGTATATGACATTAAATTACTATAAAAATGAATAAATATCATATATATATATATATATATATATATATGAATTGCCGGATCTAATTGGGAACGGAGGGGCTGGCTGACAAACCAAAACAGCGACTGCTCCTTTAATTTAAATCACATAATCTCCCTTAGGATAGCACCGAGAAGGTTGTTTGATTGATTAAAAAAAATTCTAATAAAAAAGGGTAAACTACTTATTTGGTCACCCACCTTTACTTACTTTCAGTTTTGTCACTTAATTTTTTTTTAAAATCATACTTTTTTGGTTTTGTTTTAGTCGTTCATGGTTAAAAAACAATGATGCTGACATGATATTTGTTAATTAGTTTTCAATGATGATATGATATTACTTTATGGTGACACGCCAATACCACTGTTAAACAATTAACAACGGTTGAGAAGAAAAGAATTAAAATGTAACGTTAGGTATGACTTTAAAAAATATAATAGTTAAATGACCAAAATAGAAACTAAGTAATAGATGGGTGACAGAATAGGTAGTTTACCCATAAAAAATTACGTTATGATTAACAACGTTACATTTCACTGGATAATTTGTATCCAGAAGACACGTCTCTACAGGCAACCAGACTCTGGAGATCTTCATGTTTATTAAAAGCAATCAGCAGCAGCAATTAAAATAGTGATTCGGTATCAGAATAGTAATTATTATATAACGATAAACGTGTTATCTAAAATTATTATATAATAATATCTATTATTGTTACAATTGCGATATACGATTCAACCGAACCGAAGATACCAGCAGTAAAACTGGAAGAATCCTAATGTCAACACACTGTAAAAGAAAAGAAAAGAAAAAAAGAGGGAGAAAGAGAGAGAGAGCAAGGCGTTGAAAGTCTCTGTCTAGAGTTGAAATAAAAGTGTGTAATCTCAAAACAAAATAAATTGCATTTAAATTGAGTTGCCTCTGAATTGAGGAGCTGTTTTCACACATTTGTTTAATGTACCCTTTGTGTTTTTTGCATTTATAACCTACTTCTTCCACCTCTTTCTTCTTCTCTTTACCGACTCTTTCTTCTTATCTCTCATTCTTCAACGACTCCTTAATTATTTTATAGTAGGAAGAAATCTTGAAGTTGAAAGGGAAATATAATATGTACATACATAATTATATGTTTTTGCCACTTTTCACTCATTAAAAAACCATCTTTCCTCTGAAATTTCTTGACTTTCTTCCACCTTTTCTGGCAAAAATGATCCTTCAGTCTATTGGGTTGTGTTAAAAAATAAAAAAATAAAAGCTTTTTTTTCCCCAAGGTTATCGTGAATTATGGGTAATAGCTTATTTTCCAGGAGAAAGAAAGATAGCAAAGATAATTATGGAACAAGGAGTAAGAGGATGGGGGGAAGGTCCCAGAGGAAAATGCTTGCTGAGGAAGAGCTTTTGCATAGGCAAGCTTTGTCTATGGCTCTTCATCAGCACCAATTGTCTCAGAGATTTGATGGATCCATGTCCAGGAGAATTGGCTCTACCAGCTCCAGAAGACATACTGATCCATTAGCTAATAATGAAAAAAAGGTGGGTTATTTTTTATTTTAATTATTATCAAAGTACTTGGCCTTTCTTTGCTTGCTCACTGTGTTTTTTCAGCTTTTTCTTTTGCAATCATTATGTTTATCACTGTTTTAGTTGACTGGATCTATGATGAAAAGGTGAGCTTTTGATCATTGATTGTGTAAAAACAAGAGAAAAAAAGTTGTTAATCATGTTGGAGAACAGCTTGGTCGATGGTCCACCAGGTGAATAAATAAGGGACTAGAAATGTTTCTTTTTGCCTTTTAGCTGATTCACTGTGCTTTTAGCTTTACGTCTTCATGTTAGATCTTTGTGAAAAGCAATCTCAAAAGCATTGTTTATTCTATTGTGCTCTGTATTAGCATATTTGTTTTAAAAATCTTGGAACTTCTACTATAAGCTGATTTCTAGTACTACTTTCATGTTCATTGCAGGTGCTGGAATCTCTTGAAAACATCAAATTTAAGAGAATTGTTCTGATACATGGAGAAGGCTTTGGAGCTTGGTGTTGGTATAAAACCATTGCTCAATTGGAGGAAGTGGGCCTTTCACCCACGGCATTCGATCTCACTGGTTCCGGTATCGATCTGACAGATACCAACACCGTCACTACATTAGCAGAATATTCGAAACCTTTGATTCAATATCTGGAGACCCTTCCTGAAGATGAGAAGGTAAGTGGGCACATTTGATACTTCCCATGCATTTTATTTATCTAAGAAAGCATTGCCATCTTTTGTTCAGGTTATTTTGGTGGGTCATAGCAGTGGAGGTGCATGCCTTTCTTATGCACTGGAGAATTTCCCAGAAAAGATCTCCAAAGCAATCTTCCTCTGTGCTACAATGGTATCTAATGGTCAGAGACCTTTCGATGTGTTTGCAGAAGAGGTATTTTATCAATGCCTAGCTGCCGATTGTTTTACAGCGAGTAATTACACACGAATCTATGTTACTTTGGTTTTCCATTTTGCTTGAACCAAATGTATCAAAGAACTAATTTTATTAGGACGTTAACGATTATTGCTACTGAATCTTGGTAATGAAGGTTCTTTCACTGCTCCTTTGCTCTTAGTTTTCTGGCCTACGTGAGCTGATAAAAGAATTCGTTGCAGCTCGGTTCTGCTGAACGTTTCGAGCAGGAGTCGCAGTTTTTGATTTATGGAAACGGAAAAGATAAGCCGCCTACGGGGTTCATGTTCGAGAAACAGCTAATGAAAGGATTGTATTTCAACCAATCACCAACAAAGGTATTTTACCGCTTTATTTTCAAGCGAACTCTAAAACAATTAATTAAGGTTGTTGTTTTCAGTTTTTACATTTTCTTATGAAGTATGCATCTACATATGGCCCATTTTGGGGCTAATGTATGTTGTGTATGCCAATAGTTCTCTCCTCTGCTTTAGTCTGCATTATGGTTAAGAAAATTCATGCTGCAATGGTTTGCATTGACAATGCACTATAATGTATGTGAGATTCGACATACCATATCTTCTGATGATCTATGTCGGCCTGTCGGGGTTTAATAGTGAATGTTATGTTGCATTGTACGTTGTTAATACTGTGTCGAGGTATGGTGTAATGTTGAATTTATGGACTGATCACCATTATGGGAGTGAGGAGCTTGAGAAGTACTTGAATCTTTGTTACTTATTCATAGAATCATATATTCAACATGATATTTGATTCCTTTCCAGGATGTTGCTTTGGCCATGGTTTCCATGAGGCCCACTCCACTAGGTCCTATCATGGAGAAACTGTCATTGACCCCCGAGAAATACGGGACCGGACGGCGGTTCTACATTCAGACATTAGATGATCGTGCTCTTTCACCGGACGTGCAAGAAAAACTAGTACGGGAGAACCCACCAGGAGGAGTTTTCAAGATTAAAGGGAGTGACCATTGCCCATTCTTCTCAAAGCCACAGTCGCTTCACAAAATTTTAGTAGAAATTATTCAGATTCCTTAGCTTAATTTTCAGACAAGAAGAAAAAAGGGAAAGGGATAAATCATTAGTATTTATTTATATTTTCTGATAGAAAACAGTTTTTTCATTACATGGCATTTTATAGTCACAGGCCTTGCATGTAGAACTATGGGCTACCTGTCTGTAATTTATTCTCTCTTTTTCTTACAGGACAAAAGTTATGTTCATTACATGGCATTTTTTTCCTTGTATGTAGAACAGTACGGCTACCTTTTTTGTTAATTATGGAAATTATTTATTATATATATAAATTATGAGAGAGAAATAACCTTTCCCAAAAGTATTATTATTATTATTAGAGGCAGAAGCATTGTATATGCAACATATGAAAAGTACAAAATATTCCATCAATGGAAGAAACAACCATTGTTAAGACCAATATGGTTCAAGTAAACTTCTAAGCACCTTGGATCATTCAACAACATAAGAAAAAAACAAGACAGTCCAGCACGATGTCCGCTTCTGGGAACAACATCGATTTTATCACATTATGTTTGATCCGATCACTTCTTTCCAACTGTAGACTACATGGAAATACTTCCAACACAATTTCTCGCCGATGCTTGCCCTTGAGAGTCTAATAAGAGTATTTAGTGCCAGGTAAGGACTATTCAAGAACATATTACGGAGAATACAGTGATTATGAATCCAATAAGGCAAACAGATGTTGCAAATCATAGCAACAAGAGAGAAATGCAAACCCGAAAATTGGGTAGAAAAGGTTGTAGTTCAAAAGCCTGTGAATAAATAAAACAAGCAATTGATCAATCCTAGAACACTTCATTACTAGTGTGAATTTGTTTCACAAGGCCGGAAAGAAAACCAGATTGCTGAAACAAGTGTTAAAAAAGGTCATCAGCTAAATTAACGAAATCGAAGACAAAATGGGTGTACCAGTTTAGTTGGATTTTCTAAGACCCTGAAGATGACTTCTGAACCCAAACTTGTTTCTGCAAGTAAAGAGAGAAAAAACACAACAATCAAAGGTGAGCAATATATGACAACTATTACTGCTGATTCAGCACAAAATTTGCAAACCTCATGGAATGAGCTAGTAGCTCCTCTTTTGAAAGACTTGCCGTCCTTCAATATAACAAACCCATCATCCTTAGCATTATGGGTTGTTGTATGCCGAGCAAAATCTCTACTGGAACCTGTTGAATGTATCATCAACATGCATTCTACTATTCATGTGACAGCAATACCAAATCAATCAATTATAGATAGATTGATAGTCTGATAGACTAACCATTTTCTGACGGAATGTTACGTCCACTACTTCCATTAGGTATGCCGCCTTTCATTTCTCCTTGGATAAATAGAAGTTCATATGCAGAAGTGAGGTAAATTAGCTTTCCTCATTTTTTGCAAATTCAGTCCGAACAACTTGATAAAATAACTGTAACCCAAGCCTATCGACACTTGTAAACACCAGTTATTCATGTGTAGAAGCATTAATACCTTGACTGGGAATACGAGTGGGCTGGGCAGATTGTGACATGGTGGGTGTTGGGTGCTCCTCACTAGCTTGTGAAACTTCAGAACGAAGAAGAGGGGCCCATACACCACGATCAGGTCTATCCTTATTTCTTGTACGTTTTTCATGCTTCTCGCTTCCGAAACCTGAACCATGCAGTGCCTTTTCATGAACTTATTTGAAACTCTTTTTGTATCAAAACCAGATTTCAGCACAGGACTTTAATTAGAAACATGACCATTACCCAATCGTGCATTCGTGGGCCGGGGTGGTCTCTTGACATTGTCCAGACTCATAGTTTCATTTTTCTGCTGAGGCTGGACCACTGCAGAAGATCGATTTTGGCTCGATTCATTACTCAAAAGTATGCCCCTTATCAACTTTCCACCATCCTCTTGTCGCTGACGTTGTCTCAGAGCAGTTGAACCAGATGAAGTTGCTACAGGAGATGGTGCACCTTGCAATTCAGGTTCACCCTCCAATGCCTAGTAAATGTAAAGATCATCATAATTTGCATCCAAAAATTTGAAGGAAAAAATATAATAAAATACCCCAGCTCTACAAGCACATAAAAAACATCTCAATGAAGTATAAGAAACTTGAATATAAGCTAACAACGGATATGTAAGTGGAAAAGAGACAACAAAAGGAAAATCTACTACCTGAGGAGCCTTCCGATCTTTTGGTTTTAGGAGAAGGATCTTTTGCTTCCCAGAATCAGCAGCAAAATAGATTCCAATTACAGGACCATCAATGCCACAGACTGTAATGCAACTAATTAAGCCAAAATATGGAGGGATAAATGACAAGGACAAGTTAAAAACCAAAACAACCTGCAACCTAAGGATTCTAATATATCACCAACTTCTAGTCATATGAAAGATGATAATCCAAATAACAGCAAAGAGAAAGAATAAACACACAACTTAATTACACCGCTCACGCACATGCTATAAAAGAGCACATAAAATGACATGATTCATTTGCACTAACGCCAGTATAATAAATAATTACATGTAAACAAAAGGTCAACATTATTCCACACCTTCATCCATGCTGCTTAAGATATATAGATGAGTTTTAAAGACGAATACAAGTAGTCTAACATATGAACTCAGGTTGAGCTGAAGCTCCATCATGGTGGTATCAATTGAGGAAACTTAAGTCTGTTCCTTTTCATTGTTCCATGGGTCGGCTGTAATTGTAAATGGTGTAAAAGAAACTTGGGGATAAGAGCCCATATTCTTGCTATCATGGATCAACTGGAGTTTTCTGAAAAATTTACAATTAGCTTCACTGAAACACATTCATGAAAATATGCTAAGTTTTCTGGCTACAGATTATGGGATATGTACCATAACAAAAAAAGACGGATGTTTTCAGCAATTTCAAAAAGTCAAAGAAATTTATATAGATTTAATCCAAAACAAAAGGTCACAACGAGAACACAAAAAGCTTTGACGCAAATGCTAATAAAGCTAGTAGTTTATAAGCACTCAACAAAGAGTAATTCTCACCAGTTCCATTCTCTCTTATTTCTTTTGCAAAAGAAGTCACCAATTGATCCTCTTTCTTGGATGCTACCAAAGAATAGGACTTCTTCGCACCTTTTGCACCGTCTTTTAGAATATACTGCAAATCAAACAAGTTTTCCTTCAATGAAAATAGAAACTATTATTAACCTTCAAAAATTGCACATGCACACCTAAAGTAACAAATAATCACGGGCAAAAATCATTTAAAAATTCATGAAAAAAGGCCGTCCGTTTCATCTGTTATATGGAGCATTTATGACTATGATAAACTTCAAGTGCCTAATATAAAACTTTAAATTATCGCCTTAAGGCTTTTGCTAATGGAAAAACTTCCAACCCAATGGTTACACTGCAAGGTAAGGAAGTGATTAAGAAACATAATCATTGGCTTAAATTTTTTGAAATGTTACCTCTTCCTTTCCTTCCTACCAAACAAAGCCTAATTTTTTTATTTTTGGGGATAAACCAAACCTTACTAAGACAGTATCCTACAGGCATTATCCAAAGGAATCTTAAGACCCTTCAAATTACAGATACCAGTCCATTTTCACATCTTATTCCACCCTGAGTGCCTCCTAAAGGTGCAATTACCCTAGCATGTAAGGATAATAAAGAAAATCTATCAACTAAAACAGAGAGCCACAATTATAAAGAAGATGATCCAGATAAATAAGAGCTAAGTTCTTGTACAAGTACAAGGCCTCTAATTCACCAGTAGGTTGACTAGAAAAAAATGGTTACAACGCAATTTTTTTTCAAAGTACTGAAAGGTTCTCTTCAAGCAGAGAGTACCATATGCTAAAATATCCAGCAATACAATAAATAAGAAAGCTATTGACTTTGAGACCTTTTTCTTCTCAGAGCCACGCTTGCTACTTGATCCAGGCTTGCCTCTAGATGCAGCGGCAGCTTTTTTGCCAGACTTTCTTAGAGTGATTGACCCCTGTCACCAAAACAAAGTGGTCACTTAAGGATGACTTTTTAATTCATCTTTTGTTTCTTTTACCTTTTTCTAGGCCAAAGTACTAAAGGAAATAGTGACCAAGGACAGCATCATGTAACATGTTGAATAGAAACATGTAAGGCCAAGTCTCTCAGACTGTTGGACAATTTCTGGTCCAATTGGATAATAATTCATGAGGAAATTCACCGGGGAAAGGAAACCACGCAAATACCTTCTTCAGTCGTCAACGTCTCCATCATGTTTTAATGATGTTCAATGAACTAATAACAAAATAAGTAATGGGAAGTCGCATACGATGCCTAAGGTCATATAAAAAGGAAAAATGGCACCATGATGGTACAGAATTACACCCTTTCCCAAATTGAAATACCTGAGCTCCACACTCAGCAGCTCGCCTCTGACGTACAAATTCCATTAGTGGAGTAATGACAGGGACTCCTTTGGGAGCGCCTAAGAAAAATAAAATGGGACCAGAGAGATAATATTCATATTAGGGTGAAAAAAACCCATAAATAGAATTCACTTTTTTTATCATTCTATCATAACTAACCAGATAGTTCTGCTTCTTTTCTTTCCAACTGAACCTCAGCACTGGGAAGATTCTCAACAGGTTTTGCAATAATTTTGAGGAACTCTAGATAATCAGGGTCTAGTTTCATAAAAGAAAAAGAATAGTTAGTACAAGATAACAAGTTATAGGAGTCAACTCAATTTTAGTGCAAAAGCTTCCTATTAAATAATATCCCTAAAGATGAACTCATTTTCATTAAAAATAATGCACCTTTAAAAATGGTCCCTTCACGAGCATCCTTTTTAGTGTCTGGCTTTGGAACATGCTGTGAAGGAGCATATTCAACAATGGCTTTAAATTGAGTACCTGCAATAAATGGCATCCAACAAACATTTAGCGTAAGGGTCAACATATTATGGGTACATTTAAGTTAAAGAAGAAGAAATTATCAATTTGCAATCTAATTTGAAAAAACGCTAACAAAAGTCGTATCATAAATAATCAGAATTTAACCATAAACTACCCTTCTCGTTAACAAATACATGTCCACCGAAGAACTCAGCAAAATCGAAGACATCTTCTGGCCTCTTGAAGTTTATGTAGGCTCGAGAGTATCTCTGATGCTTATGGCTGCAAAAGTGTTTTGAAAACCAAAGGTAATCATCAAAAGACGAGGTAACAACAGGACTGCGTACTAAAGAAATTCTCAATAAGATTATTGAAGCTTTCTTTATTATATCTACAGAATCGATCATCATAATAATTTCTTCCCACTTCATGCGGTTTTCCACTAAGCAAAGAAATGAACCGTCAAACGGAAACCATAGTCCAAGAAATTACATTACACAAATAACCTCGGGAGTGCAAAATAAATTTCAAATTTCACTTTCAAATATTCCAACCTACCATTTGCTCCCCAGTTACTAAAGAACAAAACTTCACCATCTTTCTGCAGCAACTTAGCTACATCTTATCAAATATCAAACTTTTGTAATGGATAAGAAATCCGACAGCATAATCACAAAAACTCGCTCTGTTTGATTGCAGATACAAAATTTGAAGTTTATTCCGAAATGAAAAGAACTGGACAATGGGGACGTAAAAAAGTTAGAAACCCTTACGTGGACTTGCCGAGACGGAAGGAGAACCAATTGTAACGATCGGAGAAACGATCGTCGATTTGAGAGAAGAAAGAGGATTGGGTAAGTGACGATGGGAGATGCCTTATTACCACTTTCGTTCTTCTTAGCGGCTCCTTCATCTCTAGATTATCGCTTCCTCAATTCTCCTTTTCTGCTGTTTGGGATTTTCAATTCTCCTTTTGAAAGCATAATTCCTTTTTCTCCCTGTCATACACATGTCACTTTACAAAATTTCACGTATACAAGAGTGTGACCTTTTACTTTAGGGTAAATTATAAATTTAGTCACTAATATATATAATTATTTTATTATAAACCGTATAATTTTATAAGTTACAAAATAACCACTAAACGTATCATAAAGTTACGATACGGTACCAATGATTTTGCCCACAGCCTCTTCTCAAATAAATGCATTAAACATACACCATTTTATTTCTCCTTCCATTTCCAACCACGACAGCAACAGAGCAACCATTTGCTCAAGCTAACATTGATTGACATTTTCGAATTCAAAGCCTAGTTTCGGTTGCAATCGAGAAAGAGAACTGACCATGTTTCATAATTCAGGTTGCTAAGCAGAAGCTATACATCACTAGATTCCTTTTTATGAAGGATTTGCAGCCTGCTTACTGCATGGGTCTTAATGTTTCGAACTTTGAAATCAGGTTTTTTTTTTGGTCACAAAGAAGAACTGCACAGGCACAGCAGTTATTTATTCAGTATGGACACCGGCCATATCCTTGGAGGGGAGTTGCTGGAATCCCTCTGGCGGATGAGGAAGAATAGTTAGGTCCAGGCTTGCTGTGCTGTTGATGTGAGCTAAGGCATCGGCTACTTCATTCAAATCTCTTCTAATGTGGTTAAACTTGACCGTCCATTGATGGTGAAGAAGGCTTCGAATTCTTCGATAGCCATCTCGCGACCCTGAGTATATGAGTTGATTTCTTGAGTTGATAGGTTATTTAAGTATATGGAATAACAAACTTTCAAATGTATGGATATGTATATGTGTACGCATGTAAATAACAAATTTAAACTTAACCTGGTGTGGTTTAGTAAATTCAAGGCGTGGCATTTTTGTCCAATTGATCCTGGAGCTTAATCTTGTAATTTATGAGGGTGCAATAGAAAGTTAATGGAAATTTGTGAAGACAAAGAAGGATAAAGATGGGAAACTATTATAAAAAAGTTAATGGAAATTTGTGAAGACAAAGAAGGATAAAGATGGGAAACTATTATAAAAGAAATTGGCTTTCCATTGCCGGGAATTGAACCCGGGTCTCTTGGGTGAAAGCCAGTACCCTAACCACTGGACGACAATGGAATGACTTGCTAAATAGAAAATTTTGGGTCTTATAAAACTGTTGTTTTTACTGTGTTCAAATAGAAATGCAAGTTTCAAAAACAATTCAATTTCAACCAAAAGTTGATGTTTAAAAAATGATTATCTACTCAAACCAAGAAGTTGGGAAAACGATTCTTTTAGCATTGCAGAAACATTCCCTAACGAAGCAACAAAAGACAATTAAACAAAACGAATAATTTTCTTTTACTAAACGCTTGGACATTGTTGATGAAGCCAAGTAACTATTGGTATAGTCACCGTACATCGATAATGTATAAATATATGTTTTACTAAAATCATACAGCAATAAAATATAAATACTTGTTGACCCAAAAAAACCAACAATGGCTTTAATATTTATTAATTATGGAAAATAAATATACACATCCAATCAGTTGAGGTTAATAACAATTTATATAGCAAACTATAATGTGTTGCTACTATAAAGGTGACACGCAAATGGAAAAATTCCAGATATAAAAGAGATTCAATCCTTTCTGCAGCAGGGTTTGAGTCTGCAACACTTGTTTCCTTCCACAGAAAAATGGACTATCTGATCCTCGATGTGTCGCCAAGATGAACCAGCCCTTGAACCTGATGACCAAGCATTATATAAAGCTTCTGAATCTTGAATTGATAACCCATTATCACTAAGATCTAACAACTGCAACCGTTTAGCCATGCAGATGGCAACGGAAAGCTCTTGAATGAGGTTGCACTCTAGAGTTGAGTTTCTTTGGATTGAGCTTGCACAGCAGTCATTGAATCTAGATGGAGCTGTTTCTCCCCTTGTCTCGTCGTCTTCACTATCAGCGACTTCAAGCATATCGCAGTTGGTGTCAATTTCACCATTGGAAACTGCGTGGTTCGGCTGTAAGGATTCCAAACTCATGTTTGTTGGTTTGTCAGATTTTATAACCAATTGTTTATCCATATCGGCATAATGTGCAAGATTGAGCTCCTCAAGAGATTCATTCTCTGTGAGGAAAACCAACTTAGAAATTAGAATATTAGATTTTGACAAAAAAAAGCATCAAAAATCATACTGGAATTGGTAATATAACCTGCTAGTGCATGAACTATTTGAAGAATCCCAGCCATTCCCAGTTGACACTTGTTCAGGTTCAGAACTTTTAGACAACATTGAGGGTTCATAAGCAGTGATGCTAATGCATTGCCACCCTGTTTTCATAGCACCAGTCATATTCAATACAAACAAAGTAATCTTAAATTCAAATTCAGGGTTTCTAGGTTGAAGAAAAGAATATTTATAGCACAGAGCTGATCTGATACAAGACAAACCTCTTGCATAATGGGATTTCCTCGAAGATTCAGCTCAAGAATGCCATTAATGAACATTACATTAGTGTTAAATTCAGAAATGTATGTACATGCTACTCCACAAAAAGACAAATCAAGTTTCAAAGGCTCCTCAATCGAACTTAATAACAAGTGAGTCAAACCAAGTGCTCCATCCTATAAACGGCATAAGGAAGAAAATTAACTAATACACTCAAAGCAAACTAATATTAATGGAAAAAACATGGTGACATGAAAACTGCTTACAGTTCCTATACCGGTGCCCTCAAGCATCAGTCGTGATAAACATGAGGTTTTAGCTAGGTGACAAAGGTCATCAACAGCAGTCTTGTTTAGTTTTAAGCCGTTTAGACTAAGTTCTGAAAACCTGGAAGAAAAAAAGGAACAAGCTTTTCAGCTTAGGTGTTTCTCCAATTAAAAGTACTTAAAGAAAGACGAGAAGTGTACTGTTTATTGTAAACCTCTTCAAAGTAGCAAGTTTGCCCACTAAAGAACTTATGGCATTCCCAGATACAGGATTGTTATGCCCTGCAACAAACAGTGATGCTTAGAGAACTTCCCATAAAAAATAAGGAATTGAATTGAACTATTCATTGATTTGGTAAGCCTACCAATAAAAAGTTGTGATAGTAAAGAATCAGTATCCAGTGCATCAGCAACCTTTTGAACTGTTCTAGAAGTAATGGAGCACCTCTCTACATTCAAGCTATACAGGGCTAAAGATAAAAAAAACATAAGCTGATATACTCGAGCAAAACACAATTATTCTAAAGGAAATATGCCATTATTACATGTAACAGTTGGGATCGCAATTTACCTCTGCACTTTTCTATGATGGTTGAAAGATATGATCCACATGCATCAGTGAGACGATTACCAGAGATATTAAGCACTTCAAGTCGCGTGAACAGCACAGGGCACTCACAAATCTAATAATGAGGGAAATTTAAACATGTTAGGATGCCAAAAGGAGGTGTGGGCTACTCTAACTGCCACAAGAAAGAACTAGAAGTATATTTCTGAGGGGGGAAAAATCAGTTCTAGCAATATTTAAGAAAATTAAATATTTTCTTAAAAGAGTGTGTTCAAATATATGAGATAATGTCATAAATGGTCCCAGGAGTTCATCATGCACCAACGTTGGGGGGGGGGGGAATTAAAAGAGTGTGTTCAAATATATGGGATAATGTCACAAATGATCCCAGGAGTTCATCGAATGTTCATTGTTACTTTAAGTCTATTTTGGTACTTCAACTTTAATTTTGTGTTAATTTAGGACCCATAATTAAAACTGTTAAAATTTTAAATGATATGGCTTTTCTTTCCTATGATAAGAGCAACGTATGAAATATAAATGCCACGCCATATTTAAATGTCAGCATAACAATTTTGCTTTTTTTTCTAGTTTTTCCTTTCTTGCATTTCCCCCTTCCTCTGATTCCCTCTCTCAACATTTTCAGGCTTAATCTGTCCTACCAATGCCAAATTCGTCCTCAAATAGATAATATGAAGAGATCAAGAGAGGAGAGAAAAGAAAGAAAAGATTCTAATAAATAATTCCCTTTTATATTCTTTTAAAACTCAGATATTTATCACATATTTAATATGTGTATTTAAAAAAAACTTTTTTTGAAAAAATTTCACATTAATGCACAATCTGATAATACAATTAATGCATTGAAATTTTATTGAAGCAGATAACTGCATTGTAAAGTATTTGATAAACTTCAAGTCATTTATGACATTATCCCAATATATATTGAACCAATACAAACAGAGAAACAATATCAAAGAGATGGTGTTTCTTTTCAAAAGAGTGAAAAGAAAATATGAAGCGCTTAATTGCTGAGAAAATATGCTTATAACAGAGGCTACCTACCTGGAATAAAGCAGTTGAACCAAATCTATTGCAATGCAAGTCTAAAGTCAAATCACCATATGTTTGGTTCGATGATGAAAAAACTGCCGGAGTTTCTCCATTGTTCCATTTCCTGGAATAGAACCATCAAATGGACCACTAAGTATATAAAAGAAATGCAGGTTTATTCATTTTTAAGAAAAGCTAGGACTTCACATGATATTGAGTAACAACTTGTCATGTGAACAAAACTTCAAAACTATTTGGAAGATGGAACAGAAATGGGATATTATCACCTAACGCGTTGTGAGAAAGATCTAGCATTGCAACCCCTGTGTGTGTATGCAAGGCATTCAACAATGGAATTACTGATATATCTAGCAGTCCACAATCAGACACGTTGATTTCATCCTCTATCTGGTAAACAGAGAGTAGAAAATAGAATAAAACCATTTAGGCTTCCCAGTGGTAATGTAACAGGCTTACCATGCAGCAGTTTGTTGAATAAGTAACAATACGAAAAATAGCACCAGCAACAAACTACTGTTTAATCTTCATTCTTACCTCAGAAACATACAATTTTCTAAGCAACTTCATACTCGGTGTCTCGTGTAATTTTTTGCAGCTGTTAATATACAGCTTCATCAAGTGCTTTTGGACCCACCCTGTGAAGATTAATATGATTTTACATCACTTGGAAAGAAGTTCAAATGAGGAAAAAGTTGTACTGAGATTGTAATATTGAAAATAACATGCACTGATTAAGTTGGCTAACTATTTCTCTTTGAAAATGTTCAAGAAGTCTATGGCATCATTCATCTTGAACATTTGTTGACTGTAGAACATTAAGATCATAACTCAGCTAGGTGAAAATGGTTTAATTGATCTTTATTCAGAAACATATCAAAGAAGCATGCCCAGCGTTAACCATTTGATAGAGATTAACAATACAGGACTAAAAATCTAAAGGGTACTTTCCATGCTAAAATGGTGGAATTCTGTTCAGATAACTTGATTGAAACTACTCCACAGGAGATAGTGTTACCAATGTGACATGAATATGAATGAAACACGCTTCAAAACTGAAATAAATAGTTTAAACTTTAAAGACACAAGCATCATAATTCATACAACAGCAAACCAGGCTGCATGAACTATAAGAAAGATGAGATAAGGTCATTGCTTCAGATGACAAAAACCAATTGCAATACATACCACTGGTCAGCACATCAACCGGAACCTTCCTCAGATGATTCGTAAGAGAATCGAAGTTTTCAAAGGATTCTAAAGGTCTTCCGCCACATTCCATGTTTTGAATGATAGGGAACAGACCTAATAAGACAATTAACTGAACAGTTAGCGATCTGGGAATAACAGAACATAACTGAATAAGAGGAACAATGCAGTGATTATTGTTGGTAATGCTCAATCCCACATAGTGTTGGAAACACTATTGGGAATGGTATTTAAGGCTTGACATTCCACTTCCTTGTTGAGTGATAGAGAACAAGGGGGGCTCTCGCGCACCGCCGCCGCCGTCCGTCCGTCTCGTCTCGTCTCGGCTCGGCTCGGCTCGGCTCGGCACGGCACGGCTCGGCTCGGCTCGGCTCGTGGTCGTGGTCGTGGTAATACGTGTCTTCGACACGTCCGCGCGGATACTATCTTTTTAGAGAAAATTCTTGAGGAATTTCTCTTTGAAAGAAACAAATGGAAAATGTGAAAGATATCAACTGATTTATAGGCTGCTGAGGACTGTTTGAATTTCAATAATAACAGCTGAATTATTATTTTTTATCAGAAATTAAACAGTTTATTCCTAAATTAAATCAGAAACGTTAAGATGTACCTGGACTGATTTACAGCTTTGTACAGAGGAGACAAGCTGTTAATATCAGGAGTTACAGGAGTTATTTGATTTAATTCCAGGGGTTACATGATATAATTCGGGAGTTATAACAGCTGAATAATGATACAATGAACCTGGACTATTTCTGAGTCAGGTTCATCTAGACGTTTCAGCTGTTACAAATAAGAGGTTTAATCCTGAAATTTTATGGACGATTTAACCCTTTCTAGCCTATAAATAGAGAGCTATATTCATTCTCAACTCACTCCAAAACATTTTACAATTCACTTACAAAGTGTTTTCTAAAGTTCTCTCCGTGAGTTCTCTCTGAGTGCTTTCCGATCAGAAGTACAATACCACCAGCAGTCCACTCCGGTTTCGGGTGTACGGAATTTGGAGCGACCGTGTTAACTCGGGGAACGGTCCGCCTACTGCAGCGATTACACACATCGAGGCGAATTCGTTTCTAAGGCAGTGGTTCTTACCACGACACGGTTTACGAATCTGTTCTTCTTAATTACTGTTTATATTTTCAGTCAGTGCTAACGGTGTAGTTTTGCAGTTCATATATCCAACAATTTAGAAACGAATTCCATAAACTGCAATCATGTCGACACCTTTGAGCAAACTCATTCCCGATCTTTCCAAGCTCGATGCACTTGATGGAAAGAACTATAGAAGGTGGTCCCAAAGAATTCTGATATTCTTCGAGCAACTTGATCTTGATTACGTGTTGCTCAAGCCACCACCTACCATGCCACCAACCCCAGCTGTCGGTAATGATGCGGATACGATCCTCAATGATGATGCCTTAGCAACTGCCGCCGCCGTTCTCGCTACCTACGAGAAATACGAGAAGGATAACAAGACGGTACGAGGACATTTGCTCAGCCACATGTCAAATAAACTATTTGATATGTTCCTTAGAGAAAGGAGTGCCAAGACAATATGGGACACTCTCGACAAGAAGTATGGTGCGGGATGCGGGGATAAAGAAGTACGTTGTCGGTGAATGGCTCAAATTCCAGATGACAGACGACAAACCAATAATGGATCAAGTCCATGACTATGAGAACTTAGTCGCTGACATCATCGCTGAAGGGATGCAAATGTGTGAGGTGCTGCAAGCCAATGTACTCATTGAGAAGCTGCCCAAGTCCTGGTCCGATTACCGCAACTCTCTTAAGCATAAGAAGAGAGACTTTCGCTTGAAGAACTTGTGGGCATATGAAGATTGAAGAAGCCAACCGTTTAAAAGATAAGCTTACTAATTCTATGAGTAATTATCTTTTAGAGCTAACTTGGTTGAGTCTAAATTTAAGAAGATCATGAAACGTGGGAATCAAGACAAAAAGACGAACCCAGAAGGCTACCTTCAAGAAGTCAGGAAAGGCCAAATCGGAAGGAAAGACGTTCAAGTGTTATGTCTGCGGTTTACCTGGCCACAAAGCTTACCAATGCCAACACCGCTCAGACCGCCAAAATGACAACAAGCCACAGATGCACGTTGTAGAAGAAGATGATGATATCATTGCTGCGGTGGTCTCAGAAGTTAATCTGGTGGAGAACAGTTCAGAATGGGTAGTTGACACTGGCGCTTCGAGCATTTCTGCGCAAGGAAGGAGTTTTTCACCGAGTTCGAGGATGGAAACACTGGTGAACGTGTGTACATGGGGAACTCTAGCAGCTCTGAAGTGCTAGGCAAGGCAAGGTTTTACTCAAGCTGACTTCTGGTAAAACTCTGGCTTTAAATAATGTTCTGTATGTACCTGCCTTGCGTAGAAATTTGATAAGTGGTGGGCTTTGAATAAGGCAGGCATTAAGTTAGTTTTGAGGCAGATAAACTTGTACTTTCCCGAAATGGTGATTATGTGGGGAAAGGGTTTTTAAGCAATGGTTTATTTGTCATAGAAACTCAATTTAATGAAAATAAAGCTACCACTTCTGCTTATATTGTTGAATCCATTGATATGTGGCATGCTAGATTAGGACACGTGAATATTCATGCTTTAAAGAAATTAATGAATATGAATGTTCTGCCTAAACTAGACACAACTAGCTTTAACAAATGTGAGATTTGTGTAGAAGCTTAACATACTAGACCTCACTTTAAGACTGTTCTAATAGAAAGACTGAACTGTTAGAACTTATTCATACTGATCTAGCAGATTTTAGAAACACTGAAAGTAAAGGAGGAAAACACTACTACATAACTTTTGTAGATGATTATTCAAGATATACAAAAGTTTATCTCCTAAGAACTAAAGATGAAGCTGAAAACTTCTTTCTTATTTATAAGGCAGAAGTTGAAAATCAGTTAGAAAGGAGAATCAAACGGGTTAGATGATAGAGGTGGTGAATATGGATCTAATTTTTAAAAGATATTTGTGAAAAGAATGGCATATTCATGAAACATCAGCCCCTATTTTCCTCAACAGAATGGTATAGCCGAAAGGAAAAATAGAACTTTAAAAGAGATGATGAATTCTTTACTAATAAGTTCCGGGTTATCTGATAACATATGGGGGGAGGCCATTCTATCAGCAACTCATATTGAACCGAGTTCCTCATAAGAAATTAGATTCTACCCCATATGAATTGTGGAAAGGATACGCTCCTAATTTACAATACCTGAAAGTGTGGGGGTGTCTGGCTAAAGGGGCTTGCCAGATTTTAAGAAGTCCACCATCGGACCTAAAACCGTTGATGCAGTGTTTATAGGGTATGCTACGAATAGTGCTGCATACAGATTCTGCTTTTACAAGATTATTCTTGTGAATCAAGAGATGCTGTTTTCTTTGAAAATACTTTTCCTTTAAAGGAACCGAGAATAAATATTGAAACACAAATAGAATATATTCCAACTTCTTCTAGTAATCCTGCTAGGTCTTTTGAACAAATTGATTTTGAGCCTAGAAGAAGTAAAGGCAAAGAGTTGAAACCTCTTTTGGACCAGACTTTATTACTTCCTTTATTTCTGAGATAAATGATTTAGACTTCATTTCGATCCTATAGCTCAAATTTTCTATTAGATGAGGATCCAAAACTTTTGAAGAAGCTATAAGATCTATCGATGCTAGTTTTGGAAAGCGCTGTTAATGATGAACTAGAATCGATAATGTCTAATCATACTTGGGAATTGTTGACTTGCCTAAGGGATTCAAACCAATCTCCAACAAATGGGTCTTCCGGAAGAACTAAGGCCAGATGGTTCGATTCAGCGGTACAAGGCAAGGAGTCGTCAAAGGGTTCACTCAAAGGTTTGGTTAGACTTTGATACATACTCTCCCGTTACAAAAATCTCAACGATTCGTGCATTATTTGCACTAGCCTCTATTCATAAGTTGCAGGTACATCAAATGGATGTTAAGACTGCTTGAATGGGGATCTAGATGAGGAGATTTACATGGAGCAACCACTAGGTTTTGAGGACCTGGTATGGAAGGCAAAGTTTGTAGACTCAAAAAGTCACTCTATGGACTTAAGCAGGCTCCTAAACAGTGGTATGAGAAATTTCATAAAACTATTCTTAGTTTTGGTTTTGTTGTGAATGGTTCGGATGCTTGTGTGTATTCGAAGATGTTTGAAACTGAATGTGTTATCATAAGTCTTTATGTTGATGACATGTTGATTTTCAGTTCTAACATTGAGTCCATTAACAAAGTTAAAAATTCTTGTCCTAAGTTTGAGATGACAAATTTGGGAGAAGTAGATGTAATCTTAGGAGTCAAAGTTACCAAAACTGAGAAGGGATTTTCTTTATGTCAAGCACATTATATAGAGAAAGTGCTAAAGAAATTGACAGTTTGATGTCGTCCCTGTTCGAACTCCTTATGACCTAGCATACATCTAGTTAAGAATAAAGGAAGTAGTGTTTCCCAAACTGAATATGCTAAATTAATCGGAAGTTTAATGTTCTTAATGAACTATACTCGGCCTGATATTGCTTATGCCGTGAGTAGACTAAGTAGATATACTCTAATCCGAGTGGTGAGCACTGGATTGCGCTTAAACGCTACTAAAGTATCTTAAGGGTACTGTGAATTGGAAACTTGAGTTTGTTGGCTTTCCTGCGGTATTGGAAGGATATTGTGATGCCAACTGGGTTTCTGATAATGATGAGGTAAGCTCTACAAGCGGGTATGTTTTTACTTTGGGTGGAGCAGCGATCTCGTGGAAATCATCAAAGCAGACTTGTATTGCTCGTTCTACCATGGAGTCAGAGTTTATAGCTCTTGACCTAGCTGGGCAAGAAGCCGAGTGGCTCAGAAGCTTGTTAGCAGATATTCCGTTGTGGGGAAGACCGACTCCTCCAGTTTCATTGTTGTGTGATTCACAAGCTGCAATATGTGTGGCTAAGAACCAAGCTTACAATGGTAAGAAAAGACACATTCGCATAAGACATGAATCAGTTAGACACTTGATAAAGAATGGAGTGCTCTCTTTAGAGTATGTGAAGTCGGAAAGGAACCTAGCAGATCCACTTACCAAAGGGTCGAAGCTGGTCCTAGATTCATCGAGGGGGATGGGTCTAAAGCCCATTGGTTGAGGAATTCATGGTGGATACCCACTTAGTTATCTAAGTTCCATGTGGTCAAACGAAACCATGGAAAGACTCATAGTGCACATTCCTACTGCCTATCCCTATGATGAATAATGGCATGCCCAGGATGAGCTTAATTGCTCTTAATAAATTCATAGCCCAGGCTTTGGGTGGTCTTAGTGAGAAAGACTTGATGAATTTACCGATTTTGGCTGAATCTATTCTTAATAAGTTCATAACCCAGACCGAGTGGGTAGGAAATGAACTTACGAAAGGTTGAGTTTGTTAAACTCTTAATAAATTCAAATCCAAGTATTTGGATGGTTCTAGTGAGAAGGACTTATTGAATTTACCGATAAATGAGGTTGAATATTTATTCTTAATGACTTCTTAGCCCAGAGTTTGGGTGGTTCATTTATAATGAACTTGAAAAAAAGTCACCAAACCTTTGTGAGGTTGAGCTATTATAAAAGCTCTTTTATTTCATATTCCTTTAAAGGGTGGTTTATGTTGAGATAAACTTGATGAAATAACCTATGTAAGTGAGAAGGGTTAGCCGCCTTCTATGAAAAATGTTGGACTGTTTTCTAGCACACTTACTAGAATCCTGAGGTAAGATGGCCAAATATACGTTTGTATATATATCTTACACATCGAGGACTCAGGTGGATGAAGGGGTTAGTTGTGTGTTATGAGTTTACCCTGATCTTAGAAAGTTCCAGACTAGTTTCATTATCTAAGAGAAGGATTGCTCATCATCACTATGTACTAGTTCCAGATATGTTCACTAGTGCTTAAGCAACTAATCTCGCTATTACTCTTCTGGAAAGCTTTTTCGAGTTTCAGAAGATTTTTTTCGCATTAGTGGGGGAATGTTGGTAATGCTCAATCCCACATAGTGTTGGAAATACTATTGGGAATGGTATTTAAGGCTTGACATTCCACTTCCTTGTTGAGTGATAGAGAACAAGGGGGGCTCTCGCGCACCGCCGCCGCCGTCCGTCCGTCTCGTCTCGTCTCGGCTCGGCACGGCTCGGCTCGGATCGTGGTCGTGGTCGGTCGTGGTCGTGGTCGTGGTCGTGGTCGTGGTAATACGTGTCTTCGACACGTCCGCGGGATACTATCTTTTTAGAGAAAATTCTTGAGGAATTTCTCTTTGAAAGAAACAAATGGAAAATGTGAAAGATATCAACTGATATTTATAGGCTGCTGAGGACTGTTTGAATTTCAAATAATAACAGCTGAATTATTATTTTTTATCAGAAATTAAACAGTTTATTCCTAAATTAAATCAGAAACGTTAAGATGTACCTGGACTGATTTACAGCTTTGTACAGAGGAGACAAGCTGTTAATATCAGGAGTTACAGGAGTTATTTGATTTAATTCCAGGGGTTACATGATATA